>NW_006921601.1:3755035-3861177 GCF_000298275.1 Orycteropus afer afer | reverse complement strand
CCAGCCTTCTGGTTAGCAGTCAGGTGCTTTAGGTACTACACTACCAGAACTCCTGGGGACATTCTAGATGATGCCATTTCTTTCAGAGATAATTAATTTCATTCTGGTAGGAATTAGAATGGGGTTGGATTAAGAGGTTTTGATGCTGGGTTTCAGATTTTGTCTATTTTGAGTTCACCTCTTTTATGGGTTAAAGTATATCCCTCAAAAAAGATAAACTCCTAATCCCAGGTACCTATGAATGTGACCTTATTTGGAAATAAATAGAGTCTTCGGAGATGTAATGAAGCTTTAAAACTAAGTCTTTAGGATAGGCCCTAATCCAATATGACTGGTGTCCGTATTAGAAAAGGACTAGAGGAACACAGGGAGAATGTCATTTAACAATGGAGGCAGAGATGGGAGTAATGCATCTATAAGCCAAGGACTGCCAGCAACACCAAGAGCTATGAAAAAGGCATGGAACACAGTCTCCCCTAGAACCTTCAGAGAGAGTACTGCCCTGCTGACACTTTGATACTGGTCTTCTGGGCACCAGAACTGTGATAGAACAACTTTCTGTTGTTTTAGTCACCTGGTTTGTTGTAATTTGTTATAGTAGCCCTAGGAAATTAATATACCCTTTCTCTTAGAGCACAGCCTAATTTTTTTCTTATAGATCACACTTGTCTATATGGATAACATGCCCAAGACATTCTCTGAAACATACTCTGCTTTGTTTTGGGGCCTTAGTCGACTTTAACAAGAGATATTAATTGATTTCAAGGTGGAGAGAAATTCAACAAACTACAGCAGCTTAAAATCCCCATCCTGCCTCTGAGGCATGCCAGGAATATTATGTGTTGCTCTCTCCAGAGATGTCCCAGAGACACATACTATGTGCCAGCTTCCCTTCTGAAGGAAGCAAGGAGTCCTGTTAGGTAAGCTCTCCATCATCTCTCCCATCTCCCACAATGGAGAGACTGAGGAACTGGCTCACTGTGGAAAGGTTCTGGTACGTTTTAAGTAGATGGTTTTACTAGGAGATCTGTGGGTAAGAGGTGATGATAAGAGGAACTATCCTTCAGTATCCTCAGTATTTCCTCTGCTATGGACAATTTTAAGAAACTTTTTTTGAGAATTTAATAGTCCTTTCTAAACAAATTTCCTGTGAATTTCTAGACATTTTCTATTGTTACATAGGAAATATTGGAAAGAGTCCTGTTTTCATATATTCAGTATTTTGATTTCCTTTTTCCCTGCCTCCAGAACTGAGTCACTGTTAGTCATGGTATGAGGTAGGGCAGGTCAGTGTATGGTTTCTATAAGATCCATCTCACTATATGTAGGAGAGTGGATTATAGTCAGTAAGTTTCCTCAACCCTTAACACACATATTATTAACATAAATTAAAAGGAAAAAAAAAATTAGTAGACAGAATATGTGACAAGATTAAATGTGCAGCTTCCATATTGAGGCTGAGGGTCTACAAATGCCTAACTCTTATCAATGCCCTTGCCAGTTAGAGAGACAGTTCTTTGGTATAATCATCTGCTTCAAGTGCCTAGTGGCCCCGGATCCCAGCAGAAATATCCTCCTGCCCTTTCCCAGAAACTCTTTCTCTTCCTCTTAAAGTCCATCACCCTTGTTTTTCTCCCTTCACTCCCAGTAGAGTAACCAGAGCATCTCAGGAGAGCTTGTTTGCATACCACGGTAAACACCTAGTACTGCTGCTTGACCCAACCCTTTTATATTCCTTTAGGGTGTGCAGTGTAGTAAATTACTTTGTGTGGCTTTTCTACCCATAAGTCTTTGTAAACTCCAAGGTGGGATTTTCTATGAGCAAGTGAGGAGTTCCTGATTGCTGAAGGTGTCCACCTGGAATATTTCTGTTGGGAGAGGCACAAAACAATGTTCTGGGAGGTGCCCACTCTCTCTCAGGTGCTTAGAGTTCTGATGCTATAATTGGCTAGTTTGACCACCCTGCCGGGCTCAAAAGGAGGCCTCCTGGAAGCAGAACTCTCTCGGACTGCTGGTCGAGGAAGACTTGCTGCTGAAAGAGACACGGGCTCCTGAGACACGCGTTGCTGGGAAAGAGACGTAAGAGACACGCACCCCGGAAAGAGACTGTGAGAGACTCTTGGCTGAGGGATGGTGGGCTGGGAGAGAGACTGAGCATTCTTCCTGAACTTGAGTTGTAGCCTGGTGCTTCCCTAATAAACCCTGTAATCTGTGAGTTGTGTGTGGCCACTGCAGTGAATTATCGAACCCAGGAGAGAGGTGGTGGGTGCTTTGGGAGGAACGGTTGGTGAAAGGGCTGGAGGGAGGCAGCATGTTTGGCCTTGCAGTAATAGGCCTTGGATTACTACTGTCTTCCTCTTGTGAGATTAGAGGAGGTCAGAACATGTGGCCTCCTTGCAGTTTTTACAGGGTGACTCTGGAAGCCCCTTGATCTGTCCCCTGGAAGATCCTGGGCACTATGGCATCTTGTGATACCAGCTGAAGCCTGGGCTGTGGACAGGTTCACCACCCAGGTGTATACACAAGCATCCATGCCATCATTGATCAGATTGACCTGTACCTCCATGACCACAGAGCTTCAAAAGAATAGTTTTTTTTTTTTTTTTCTCAATTGTTGAAACTCATTCTCAGAAGGAACACTAATTCATCTCTCCACAGATCTCAAAGGATTAAAGACTCCCTTCTCAAGGGATGCTGCCCAGAACTCATCTCCTTATATTAGTAAGAACGTGCAGTTCTTCGCAACTTAGGATCTTGTTCAGTCTAGACAAATTCATTTGTGGGAATGAGGGTGCTTCATTTTCTTTTCTGTTTTAAGAATTTTTAAAAAATGTGTATTAGTACTTACTTGTTCATCAAGAAGAAATAGAAACTAACATATATTAAGTGGTAATTACTATTAAGGGTGCTTCACATTCATTTTTTAAATCAAAACTTCTGCAAGAATAATGATAGCTAATACTAATATGTACCTTAAATGTATTAGGGGATCTATTATAAACATTTTGTATTAATTAACTCATATAACCATTACACAACCCTATAAGGTAAGCATCTCTATCCTCCTCCTCATTTTAAAGATAATGAAACTGAGGCATGAAAGTATTCAGAAATATTCCCCAGATCAAATCTCCTGTAAAATGGTGGAGCAGGGATTGAATCAAGGCAGTTTTGTATAGTGCTATGCTGCCTATTATGTAGGCATATTTGATATAATTATCCCCAATGTACAGATGATGAAACTAAGTATCAGAATAGTTAAGCCACACAGCTAGGATCTGTAGTGGATCTTCATTTGAGAAATGGTGTTAGCAGGTAGGCCCCAAATTCAGTTCAAGCCAAAGAATTATTTTTTGAATTAGGATGTGGCCTTTAGGTCAATTCCCTTCTCCAAGGGCACTAGAATCTGGTGAAATACCTGAGAGTTTCCTACTTCATTCATGCTGAATATAATCAGAAGACCAGTTTTAGAAAGTAAGAAAACAACCAGCAAGTAAGAAAGGTCTGGTAACAGACTTCTGAAAGGTCATAGCCATGAAAACTCTATGAACCACAGTTCTACTCTGAAATGCATGCTGTCACCATGAGTTTGAGTCGACTGTATGGCAACTAGCTTATTGGTTTGGTTTGGTTTGGTTTGTTATATGCCTAGCCAAGCTAGATAGGTAAAAGAGAAAAGCAAAGATATATCCGTGCTCTCAAGGACCTCTGGTCTCACTGGGAACACAAGACAAATCACGGAATAATTCAAGACAGAGCACAGTCAAATGCAGCTGTGGTCTGACATCTGGAGCATTCCAACATTTACATGGGGTAGAAATGAGAAGGAACTGACTGAGAACTGACCACTACATGTGGGGTTACTGGTGATCTTGGCAAGAGCACTTTAAAGGAGTGGTAAAGATGAAAGCCTTTTTGGTATACATTCAACAGAGAATGGGAGGGGAGATATTGGAGAAAGCAGAGAATTAAAAGAATTTTATTATAATCAGGAAAACAGAAGGAATAGTACCTATATGGGGATGTGGAGTCAAGAGAAGATATATTCTCGTTTTAACATGGGAAAAATTACAGCACATATGTATATGGATGGAAATGATCAAGTAGAGAGGGGGAACTGATGAAGAAGGAAGCAGATGGGAGAACAGCTGGGGCCATGTTCTCGAGCAGATGAGTGGGGAAAAGACCCAGAGCACAAGGAGAATATGTGGTCAGATGTGAATACACCAGGTGATACACAGTGATGGGGAGACAGGCAGAGAAAAGGGACACATTTCCTATTTATATACTTTCTGAATTCATTTCCATCAGGGAAGATTTTTACATTTGCTCTTAATCAAACTGCAAACTGAGCAAGGCTGACACCTCAATGCAAACAGCCCTTTCCTTCAAAATCATCATTTAACATTTCTGGGCCTCAACTTTGGGAGATGAAAAATAGGGGAGTATCTTTCCATTTGAAATCAGGGATCAAGTTTTAAGTTTCAGTGGCATCAGAACCAAAACGTTCTTTGTGCTTTTCTGTACCTAGGTTAAAAGGAACTCTGGTGGTACAGTGGTTAAAGCATTCAGCTGCTAACCAGAATGCTGGTGATATGAACCCACCAGCCATTCCATGAGAGAAAGATGAGGCAGTCTGCTTCTGTAAAGATTTACAGCCTTGGAAACCCTATAGGGTAGTTCTACTCTGTCCTATAAGGTAGCTGTAAGTCAGAATCAATTCAGTGGCAGTGGGTTTGTTTATTTTGTACTATAAGCTGCAGTGGTATGGGGAAGTACATTAGGCTGGATTCACAAACCCAGGTTTGAATCACAGTTTGGCTACTTCAAAGGTATGTGATCATGGACAAGGCACAGAATCTCAGAGATTCTTTCTCCAAATTAAATGGTTGTAAAATAATCAAGACAATTTCACAGGGTTATGTTTTATTGTGGGAAAATGCTTTGTAAACTTTATCAAAAACAAACAAACCCACTGCCATTGAATTGGCTCCAATTCATTGCGATCCTATAAGACAAAGCAGAACCGCCTCATAGGGTTACCAAGACTGTAAATTTTATGGAAGTAGACTCTTTATCTTTCTCCTGTGGAACAGCTGGTGGGTTCAAACCACCAACCTTTTGGTTACTACAGTGCCACCAGAGCTTCTTTGTAGATGCTACAGCTCTATGAAATTGAAGGTTTCAAAATTACCCTCATAATAGGAGCTTTAATTCAATTTAGTCAACTATTCTTGCACTGCTTTTTTTAAAAAATAAAAAAATTATTCCTAGAAACAAAACTCTTTTCTCAAAAGCTCTCATTTCTGTCCCTATGAGAGACAATAAAGCAGAGGTTGAGGCAAGTTTGTGGGCAATAAAAGTCCTGATTCCTTTATTTAACTGGGTATTTTCCCCTTCCTGGATGTCAGCTTTTCTCCTACTATATATCTAAGGTTCACAGCCTCAGGTTGGCAGTCTCATCATGGCCATGATAGTGGAACTGTCCCCTGGAAACTACATTTACTTCTCCATTTACTTCCCGTGGTCTCCACAGCCCAAGCTGTGAACTCATAGTCATTACCTTCTGGAGACTCTAGCCCAGCCACTGTAACAGCAGCTGTCATTTGGGAAGAGTTGAAGCAACTGCTGTAAACATTAGTGGAGGAATAGCTGGCATCACTCTGCAGACATAGCTGCTCAGGAAGGATTCCCATGGGTGTGGGAGAGGCGACAGAAATAGGACTCTGCAAGCTGTTCTTTTGACTCTTCCTCATCCCTGCTTCTGGCAAACTCTTATCATTTCTGATTTCTCAATCCTCTTGATTTTACACAGGATCAGGCCATGCCAGCCCCATATTGCCAGGAGTGTGTAAGGTTTTCCCGTGGCCACATTTCTTTTGCACAAGTCAAAGTTAAAGACATTCCAGAATGCAAAATGTTATCATTGCTTTATGCCCACCTGAGGTGCTAGGGAAGAAGAGGATCCTGATTAGATTTCAACATAGTTTAGTTTAAAATCCTTGAAGACAGATACCAAGTGTGATAGTTAAGGTTATGTGTCAACTTGGCTGGCCTGGTTTTGAGTGGCTGGGCAGCTAGATGTAGTTATTCCCCATGATGAGACTGGTAATTAGGTCCATAGTGGAATATACTATGAGCAGCTGAGTAGCTGCCTTAGGGACATGGTCTGATTCCAGTATACAAGCAGCAGCTTTGGGAAAGGTCTCTGAGCTCTTTGGCACATCTGGATCCTGCATTTGGCCGAGTCTTCATCTCAGTTGCCCCCTATGTTGTCTTCCGATCTTGAGATGATTTCTGGACTTGAACTAGTGGCCTGCTGTGTTGCTTTATAACCTTGGGATTGTGTAATTTTACCTGTCAACCTTGGGTGTGTCAGCCTCAGCAGCCAGCAATTGCCTAGAGATGCCTTCAGCTCCAACAGGCCAGGAGTAAGAGGCAGAACTGAAGCCCAAGGTCAAGTGGCCTTCACCCAGCCCCTAGAGCTGGTACTTTTAACTTGGACTTCTAGCCTCCTAAACTGTAAGGGAATAAATCTTTGTTTGTTAAATCCATACATTTGTGGTATCTATCTATCTATCTATCTATCTCACCACTAGGGAACCAAAACACCAAGCAAGGAAACTCCAATTTGGGAAATATTCTGCACCAATCCCTGTGTTGGGTGTTTGAAGTGGGTTGAATGTGCCACCAGTGGTGTCTCATAAGGCTCATCCTAGTCAACTATATTTGTCTGCTGAGCTTCTTTGTTCAGGATGACATTTTTGCAAAATTCAGGAAGCACAGGGTGAAGAGGAAGGGACAGAGCAGGTGGGCTGCTTATGTGGCCTGGCAAAGACAACAAGCTGAAGATGTGGTCAGGTCATTCACATTAGAAAAGAGACCCATCAGTGAAGTAATGAGAGTGGCAGAAGAGAAACCTCCTGGCTTCTCTGGTCCAAGTCACAGAATTTTTTTTAGTAAATCCAAGTATATACAAATAAACCCTAAGAAACAAAAACAATAGCTCATTTAGTGTTATTAGTTTCCCATTGCTGCTGTAACAAATTATCACAAATTTAATGGCTTCAGATAACACAAATTTATTCTGTTACTGTTCTGGAGGACAAAATTCTGCCACCAGTTTCAGTGGGTTAAGACCAAAGTGTAGGCAGGGCTGATTCCTTCTAGAGGCACTGATGGAGAACCCGTTTCTTTGCATTTGAAGTTTCTAGTGGTCACCTGCATTCCTTGGTTTCCGGCCACTTTTTCCATCTTCAGGGTGCATCCCTCCAACCTACATCCATCATCACATCATCTTCTCCTATATCCCTTTTATAAGGGCTGTGATTACATCAGGCCGTCCCAGATAATCCAGGATAATTTCCTCATCCTTAATCACATCTGCAAAGTTGCTTTGCCAATATATGAGTAGTAACTGGGGTCTTTAAAACTTGCAAATGGCCATCTAAATGCAACGATGGGTGTCTCTTTGTCCAGAGCAAAGAAGAGCAAAGAAATCCAAAGATGCGTGGAAACAATTAGTCCAAGGGACTGGTACACCATGCAGTCCTCAGCCTATATGACTATGAGACCAGAAGAACTAGATGATGCCTGGCTACCACTGTCAACCACTTGGAAGGGGATGTATGTAGGAGATCTTGGATAGAGTGGGAGAACAATGTAGAACAAAACTCAAAATCATAGAAAAACAAAAGGACCAGGCTTGCTGGTCTGATAGAGCCTGGTAGAACCCTTGAGACTATGGCCCCTAGCTGCACTTCAGGTATAGAATTGAACCCACTCCTATGGCCTCCAGCCAAACAAAAGACAGGCATATGAGCTGAATACTTACATTAGGTAGATACATTCCTTGGAGAGATCAATCATGGGAGAATAGAAGGGCTGTGTATGCAGAGGGAAACAGCTCAGGGGGCAGGAGTGCATGGGTGGGAAGGACACAGGGAAGAGGTAACTATGGGGAAGAAATGGGAAGAGAGCTGTTGCATTGTGGGAAATTGTAGTCAATGTCATGAGACAAAGTGTATGTGAGCTGCTGTATGGAAAATGAATTTGCTCTGTAAACTTTCACCCAAATCACGATAAAAATTAAAAAAAAAAAAAAGAGCATAGACAGATTAAAAAAAAAAAAGTTGCTTTGCCATATAAAGTAACATCCACAGATGTGAACATATTGGGGGATGGGTCGTTATTCAGCCTACCAAAATCAGCGTTTAACAGGATCTGCAGGGTGGTCATTTGTTCATGAGAAAAATGGAAATAAGTAATTTTCAAGGTTAAAAACCTAATGAAAAGTCCACAACGGCCTGAAATGGTTTAGACGGCAAACATTCTTTGACTTCGACAGGCCATGAGGTCCCCCAGGGAAGACTCAGCAGTGGAGGCGGCGTGGGTCCTGCATAAAAGCCGAGGCTGATGGGGTGGAATCTCATATATGCTCAAACAGTGACAACAACAGACATTCACTCTTCTTTTCAGCAAACACTTGCTGAGAGCCTGTTCTTTGCCAGGCCCTGTTACCAAGCTGCGAATTTAGAGATGGGAGCCATGTGTTCAGTTTATTTCAGGAGATAGAAAAGAATTGTAGAAGATGAACCCAAATCCAGGCAGCATATGAGCATGTGAGGGGCACACATAAAATGTGTAGGAGTGCTGAGAAAAGAGAGGAATCATTGCTCTCTCAAAATTATTGGGAGACTTGGTAAATAGCTGGCTTTTGTTTCACTCCAAAGATCAATAAAGATATGCCACCTGCTTCTCTGGTAACATTGAAGGACGAGGTAGGGGAAATAAGAAGGGAAAATGAGGTTAGAGAAAAATTACTAAGAAAGATGCAGGAGAAAGTGAGATGCCTCTGGATTCCAGAACCAAAAACAAAAGTTCAAATGGAGAAAACGAAGTTTGTTGGTTCATTCATTCTTGCAATAAATATTTGAGAATCCACCACTGACTGCTGATACAGCAGGAGTGAAAACAGATGAAACAATTTCTGCACACATAGAACTTGCATTCAAGTAGACAGAGAGACGGTAAACAAATAGGTAAAATATGTAGTAGGTCATTTGGTGATGTGTTTTATGGAGATAAATTAAGCAAGGCAAGGTGACAGACAAAAGGCCATGGGTCAATAAGTATTTAACATGTACCAGGCAGTGTGCTAAATGCTGCAGGGCAGAGATGAACTCATCCATTTATTCATTCATTCAATCATGAAATATTTATAGAATGTTGTCTATGTGATAGTCACAGTGATAAGCCATAGGAAACAGGATCTCTGCCATAATGAAACTTCCAACTTAGTCTGAGAATCATTCATTTCATAATCAAAAAGTCAAGATGTATAACACACACTGAAGTAAAAGGTACGAATAGAATGTAATGTGTACATGTAATTAACATTGGGGGAATGGAGAAGGTATCTCTAAGCAAGTGATATTTGAGCTGAGACCTGAAGAACGTATGAGTGAAATATAAACACTTGTTATTTAACTATTATAATTAGGAGCTCTGGTGGCATAGTGCCTAAGGCATTTGACTGCTAACCAGAAGGCTGGAGTTTCAAACCTACCAGCCACTCCTCTGAAGAAAGACTGGGCAATCTACTTCCGTAGAGATACGACCACAGAAACGCAAGGAGGGGTGGCTATGAGTCAAATCCAAACCCAAACCCAAAGCCAAACCAAACCCACTGCCATTGAGTTGATTCCGATTCATAGCGACCCTCACTCGATTTCCGAGGTGGTAAATCTTTACAGAAGTAAATTGCTCAGTCTTCCTTCTGCAGAGTGGCTGGTGGGTTTGAACCTCCAGTCTTCTGATCAGCAGTCAAAATGCCTGAGGCTGGGCAACTAGATCAATGGAAGGAAACAGGGAGGACAGAACCAGACTCACACATACATGAAAACTGATAACTGATATAGATGCAACTGAGGTGGCATTGCAGGCTAGTAGCTAGGTATGAGCAATTCAGTAAATGTTACTGAAACATACTATCCATATGAAAATAATTTAGTTGGATCCCTGCCTCACATCACACAGAGAAATCAATTCCAGATGGTTGAGAGAATTAAATGTGAAAGAAAAAAAAACTTTAAATCTTGTCAAAGAAAATACACAATAGCTTTATGACCTTGGATAAGGAAGAATAGGCAAGAAACAAAAAGCACTGGCCATAAAGAAAAAAGATTGATAAATTTGGCCACATTATAATTACAAATTTCTATTAATCTAAAGACATAACCAACAAAGAAAGGAAGGAAAACTTACAAACTGAGAGAAAACAAAAACATGATATCTAAAATATATATAAATGACCCCTAAAAATAAGTATGAAAAATCCAACTCAATAGAAAAATAGTCAATCATGAATAGGCTTTTTTTTTTTTTCTGGATTAAAAAAAAAATATTCAGCTGGAATAGAACATATGAAAGATGCTCATTCTCATTAGCAATCAAGCAAAGCAAATTAAGTTACAAAGGACATAATTTTATACTTATTAAACCAAAACCAAACTCATTACCCTCCAGTTGAATTTGACTCATAGCGACCCCTCCTTGGGTTTCTGAGGCGGTATCTCTATGGAAGTAGACTGCCCCATCTTCCTTCAGAGGAGCGGCTGGTGGGTTTGAACCGCCAGCTTTCTGGTTAGCTGTCAAATGCCTTAGGCATTACGCCACCAGATCTAAAATTAAGATAGTTGACATTATAATATTCTGGCACCCTGCAGGTGTGGGAAGGTGTGCACACGCATGCGCAAGCGAGGTAGTGTGGGTGGGCGGTGGGGGTGGGAATCTGTTTCTTGGCTTCTGTCTCAGGCCAAGGAAGAGGCTGGCAATCCGAGAACTGATGGGGGGAGGGGAGAGGGGTACCAAGGTTCTGAAATGCACCGTGAAGAACCCCCATAACCGCCTCCCATCGGGTCAGTGTCGGTACTTGTTATTTCTCTACCAATCGTGAGTGAACGAAAGAATGAATGAGCCGTTTGAGTGAATGTCTTCTTTAACTCTATCACACCCCCAGTTTCCACTCAGGCTCAGAGTCGGAGTTCATTACCTGTACTCTCCGAACAGAGCTGAATTCCCATTTCCTTTACCGGCACTGGGCTCCTCCTAGTCACTCAGATACCCCTTTCTCCAATTGTGCCACAATTTAAACAAGCTGAGGAGACGGATACGCAGTCGTGGCTGCTCTGAGTATGAAGGGAGAGAACCAGGGTGGGGAGGGTGCCATTTGATAAATAAGGGATGTTTCACCAGGAACTCAGAAGCCTCCCAGCTCTCCGCCGGGCTTCCTTGAAGCAGTGGAAGCCCCTGAACTCAGAGCGGTCCTGAGGCAGAGGTGGAGGAGGGTCACACTCACCAGAGAAAGAACCTTCCGACCAAGCTCCACTCGGAGAGGTGCGTCAGCCCCAGAGTTGGAGCCGCCCCGCTGGTCCGGCTGCCGCTGGGGTCCCGCCCCTTGCCGGCTTCTTGCGTCCAGGGCCTGGGTGTGCGAAGCTCTCCTGACCGCCAGGCGGAGCTGCAGGGCGGCGCCCACGAGTCGGCGGACCAACGTGGGAGAAGCGCACCAGCCTCCTCAGCCGGACTCGACTCGACGGCATGTTCGGCGTCTCGTTCCGGGTAGGTTCGGCGGGAGCAGCGCCGGGTCAGGAAGGCCAGGGGGAGAGAACAAGGTGTGTGTGGGGGGGGCGGTGATAGCCAGATGGAAGAGCTAAGGAAAGACCGACGGGCAGTCGACAAACGGAATGCGGGCCTGGGGCAAGTGGTCTGGGACCCCCGAGGGGCGGGGAGGGAGTAGCGGGAGCTGGTCGGCACGCCAGGCTAGGCGGGTACCAGAATTTGCAGAAGGTATGGTGAGGTGGACAAGGAATCATACACACGCTTACGTGCACACACTTACACACACACCCCCCCCACGTGCAGACGCTTACATGCACACACTTATACACACACCCGCGTGCAGAGAGGGCAGGGAATCAGACACACTCTTATATGCACACACACACACACACACACGCGCGCGTGCAGAGAGGGTGGGGAATCAGACACTCTCTTACATGCAGACTTACACACATACACACACATACCAGCGTGCACAGAGGGTCATACACACACATACCAGCGTGCAGAGGGTGAGGTGGGCATCTCTTGAATCTGCCCTGGATCTGGCTGGGTTGGAAATGAACCAAGAGAGCTGGGTAGCTGGGATTTGGGGCACGAATGCATGGAAGGTGGTCAAGGCACTGGCAGGTGAGTGCCTAGGCCTCCTTCGCTGGTTCTGAAGAGTGTTGGGAGGCGCTGAGGTCACAGAGCACTACTCACCCTCACCCCTGTCCTAGCCAGGCCTGAGTGTGTGTGTAGGGGGGGAGATGAACCCTATCCCCAGGCCTGCTTTCAGCCACAGCTGAGGCGGAAGTGCCCATCTCACAGCCTTCAGCCCCAATTCTACCCTTGGGGTTTGAGGTCTTCATTCTAAATCGTGTATTTAGAAGCAATGACTTGGGAGCAAAAACTGGTCCTCACCCTTTCCACTTCAAGAAAGGGATTCTTTTCTGTGTAGCCCAGATGAAGGCAGATAGGCTGAAGGGCTCTGGTGATCGTCGTCACCATCTGCCTGGCCAGGTCCCGGATGCCTGACCTTCCTGCCTCTGGTTCACCACAGGCTCATCTGCTGCTTTCTCTTTCAGTACCTTTCCTTCTGCCTAGTTCCCTTCAGGCATATGTTAGCTTCTTCATCATCAGGACTTAGATGTGGGAGGGGTCACTACACCTGAGCGCTGCCCTGTTGAAGAGTGGGCACGACCTGAGCTGCCGTGCTTACATTGTGTCTGGTCAGGACCCATCCCTGCTTCTCGCCATTGCTGTCATTGGGCTGACGGTGCTCATGTTGGCCTTGAAGAACAACAGTTCAAGAAGAAGAAAGCTTATTACCTTACAGGACCCTGAAACCAAGTACCCTCTGCCCTTGATTGAGAAAGAGGTAATGGATTGGCCCACCCTGTCCCTCCTGTCAGTAGGGAGCAAGGATCTTGGGGAATGTGCCCGCCGGAAAGGCTGGGCAGTTAGACAAACATTTCATGACCTTAGGTTTGCTCCCCTCTATCCTGTGTGTGTGTGCTGGGTTGTACCAAATGAAGCTCCTTTCCTGGCATGAGCTACTCACAGGCTTTCTAGAGAGCTGACAGAGCCTGCCTCTGTGTTTTCTGTTTTATTAGCAAATAAGCCACAACACCCGGAGGTTTCGCTTTGGACTGCCCTCGATGGACCATGTCTTAGGGCTCCCTGTAGGTGAGCGGGGTTTGGTGTCACCTTCAGGACTGGGGCCTTTGCAGGGCTGGGCCCTCTGCTCCTAGCAGAAACACAGCTGAGGTGTAGAAAGTTGCCGCAACACTCTTCCAGAGCCATATGAGCTTGGGGTGGGAAGGTGGGCTTGGAGGTACTTTTCTCATTGTTCAGTTTGGACCCACACAAAAGTAGTATCTCAGCATAGAGTCAGGTGAGCCTTGAGATAGAAAGTCAAAGATATCAACTAAGGCTTCTTGCTGGAGATGTTAGGCAAGTCCCTGAACCTGAGCCTCAGTCTATGAAATGGCAGTTTCCCAGCCTGTTGGGTTGTTGTGAAGAGAAAGCGATTGATTAATGTGAAAACTTAGAAACTGAAAAGTGCTATGCACATAGTAGATTCACAGTAGTTTCATAGGGCTGCTGTAACACAAATACCACAGATGTTTGGCTTTAAAGAACAGAAATTTATTTTCTTACAAGTTCTGGAGGCTAAAAGTCAGGTGCCTCTTCTCCCATTCACCATGTGGTTTCTAGTGAAAACAAACCCTAGTATCATAGAGTTCAGAGTTATCCCATTTCTCACTGAAGTTAGTGAGGTGGAAAACCTCTGCTAGACCCAGAACCTGGAGTTCCAGAGAAGTTCTGTACAAGCTGCTAGTATGGCTTGCCTGCCTGGTAGAGATCATCACATGGCCTACTTGCCCTGTGTACACAGGATATAACCTTGACTTCACCTATATCAGGTGATGAAATTACACACCAGGCAGCCAGCTGGATCCCTGAGCCTCCTTGCTGCTTCCTTTCTGCCTCTGCATCCATGAGAGTTCTGTGTCAGGCTGCTTTCCAGCCCTTTGCCTGGCCTGTGGAGCCAGTCCTTTGGCCAAAAGCCTAAAAGAGTGACAAACTCTTGAGCAATAGAATTTCTTAAAACCATATCTTGGATCATTCTCTCCTAAGTCCTGGTGTAGCTAGTACAAAATTAGCAGGACAAAGTAAGTTAGAGGCTTCTGGGAGTCTGCTATGAGGGCTCAGAGATGGGGCCCGAAGGATCAAGCCAGGGCAGTCCTTATTCTCTAGGGACACATCCAGGCCAGGCCTAGATTGGCTGCATCCAAAAGAGCCTTTCCAGGTTTCCAGTTTCACATTCGGAGGGAAAGTGCCTTAAGCATTTATTCCTGGGTATCCCTGGTGGTCAGCCAGGCCATGATCAGAGTCACTGAGCCTTTCTTAAACCAGAGTATTTGTGTCTCAGGCCTCAAGCCCTCCTCAAAGACTTTGGATTATGATCCTAACACAAATTGAAGGACCTGTACTTCTATATCTCACCTCCCCACTTTCTCTCCCCCCCTTCCTGTTCTCCTCTCTTTCTGTCTCTTCCTATTAGCTCTCTTCTTTCTGCATATCTGCTCCATCCTCCTTTGTCAGTTTCTGTTGCCTACACTTTCTATTCCCTTGGAAACTCTAGCAAGGAGCTTTCTCTTTAGCTCTTAGCATCTTTTAACTGCAGCCTCTTTCCTTCTATTACTTACCTTAGTCCCTTAGGTCTTCCAGTTTAGATCCAACAGAAATCTGGAAAGCCCAGCCCATCATGATGCTAGAATATAGTTGTGATCATAGGTCTGTGGCTACATACCTGGACCAGTCACTTCTGTCCTGGAGGGGCAGAATTACATGATCCAAAACTTCACTGCTGCCCCTCAACAGCACCACAGGCCAGGAAGACCCACTGCTATTGCTCAAACTTCTGGTCCATGTATGTCCAGATCTGGTGGCCCTGAAGTATTCATGAGCCCAGGCCTAGTGTGTGCCAAGCACTAGGATACAGATGAGGTATCTGTGATTTATTCACAAATCCCAGTGATACATCCAGTTTAAGAAATGAATTTGGTAAGGCAACAGATTTTGCTTTAATAAGAAAACATTTTTTTCCTGTAGTTTTTAATACTTCCCTTCCAAACTTCAGTTCTCTTCCTGCTCCACAGAGTACTTTGACACAGTGAGCACACATTGACAGTAGGTTCCCTGTATCAGAAGCTCACAACTATATAACATGCATAGTGGGTTTATCATCTGTACTTTACATATGAAGAGACTAAGACCCAGAGTGGTGAAGTGACTTGTCCAGGGTACTACACTGAGTGACAAGGCTGGGCTGAGAACACAGATCCTGAATTTGGGCTCCTGCCATGCTTGATCTCCTCCCTCCACCATCCACCCTACTGTCCTGTGTGCCCACCTCACTGACATTCAGTACTTACGGGGTTTCTGGGTCGTCTTTAGGCAGGCCGTGCACAGACTTACATTTGATGCCTTTTCTGTAGGTAACTATGTCCACCTCTTGGCCAAAATTGATGATGACTTGGTGATCAGGGCTTACACCCCTGTCTCCAGTGATGATGATCAAGGCTTTGTGGACTTAATTATAAAGGTAAATGATGATCACCAGTGTCCCAGCTGCAAGTTCACAGAGCCTGTTGAGGGCCAGGGGTGGCGGAGTAGAAGGGGCAGTGCCTCTTCTCTGAGGAATGTCCAACATGTGTCCATGGCTGGGTTTTCCAGCAGTGTCATTTAACAGTGGAGGTACAGTTTGTCTCATAGTGTCTTCAGGGATTGCTTGCAGCAACTGTGATAGCAGAGGACTTTCTAGACATAATTTCCAGTGGCAAATAAATTTTCAAGTTGATTGCAGCTGTGACCTCAGGTCTGGGGGTATAAAAACCATGTGGCCTTGTCTTTCAGATCTACTTCAAAAATGTACACCCCAACCATCCTGAAGGGGGGAAGATGACTCAATACTTGGAAAACATGAAAATAGGGGACACCATCCTTTTTCGAGGGCCAACTGGACGCCTGTTCTACCATGGTCTAGGTACTGGAGGGCTCACACTGGGCCTCCTTCTGTATGGGAGAAGTTCCCAGGTGGTTCCATTGATCTAGAAAACTTGAGATTTGAGTCATATAGACTTGTCCTTAAAGTCTTCATTCATATATTCACTGATTCACACACATATACAGCTACACCTATCATTCATTCACGCATTCACTTCTTGAGACTGTAAGCTTCCTTATCACTGTATGTCTAGTATAAACCTAATATATAAGAGGCACCTAATAGTACTGAAAAATGGATGGATGGATTCCATTCTCATATTCATACACTCACTCACTCTGCTGCAGGTGTTTGAGAGTGCTCTGTGAGGCTCATATTAACTTCAGCTTGCCTTTCTCTTCCCTTGTAAGAAGATGCCCTGAGGAGACCCACCTCTGTCCCCACTTTGGAACCAGTGCATTGGGGCTGGCTGAAGCGGCAACTCTGGACTGCTTCTTTGGCTTAAAATAGTACAGTCAATTCTTTGGTGGACTTGATTCAGGGACCTCCCAGGAAAGGCAGTGATCTTTTGCAGACTGTCAGGCAAGGGCCGCAGAAGTCAGAAGCATCCTCTGTGTTTCCAGGGAATCTTTTAGTCAGACCAGACAAAACAAGCGAGCCTGAAAAAAAACTGGTCCATCACCTGGGAATGATCGCTGGGGGCACTGGTAAGAGCCATCTGGGAGCTTCATCCACTGGGTGGGCCCTGAGACCTTTCTGACTTTGGAGTCATGTGGCCATAGCAATTGCTGCCCTAGCTGTTGTGGGTGGGAACTCAGGGTCAGTGACAGGCCATGCAGCTGACCCTGTGTGCCCTGCTCCACTCAACCAACATGGAAGCTGCTAGGAAGCTGTGAGCCTCTCAAGTCAGGTTGAGGAACATAGAGGAGTTTGTGGGGCCAGATGGGGCAGGATCATCCACGGTCCCCCAAGGGCTCCTGGATTTAGTTCAAACCTGACTCTCCCCATCCCTTGAACTGAACACCTGAAAGAGAACACATGTTTAAGGAGCACTGATGATATGCCAGGTACTGTAGGTACTTTCAAAACTATACATTTATTCCTCACTAATTTTATTTTACAAGTGAGAAAATAGCAGACAGGGAAATGATTCAACAGTTAGTGAGCTGGGAGTGAAACCCAGCTCTGATTTCCTAGCCATCCTGCTTTCCCTCTTGCCATATTAAGATGAGAAGGGCTTTGGATCTATTGGTGCATTAGAAGGGGAAAACAAAATGCAGGGCTGTTTTCCACTTTGAATTCTGGGAGCTAGAGTTGGAAAAGTGTAGCTGGGCCCAAGAAAATGTCAGTTGTTTCTGGGAGGGACTGTGGGCACCAGAGGGGGAAAAGCTGGCCTGCCCGCTGTGTTCTAGGGATTACACCCATGCTGCAGCTCATACGCCATATCACCAGGAACCCCAAGGACGAGACCAGGATGTCCCTCATCTTTGCCAACCAGGTCAGTTCTGCTGAGTTGGCCCTGAGCGGGCAGTGGGAGGGTGGAATATTTGCTGAGCAGGGACTCTGCATTCATTCCTCTCATTGAGTGAGGTCTGCTGACCAGGACCTGCAGCCGAGGGAATCCTTAGTGGGTGCTACAAGGGCAGCTGGCAGCCTGAGAAGCTGAGTCCAAAAGGCCTGCTTTTGGTTTTTTCTTTTTAAACATTTTTTAACTCTTCTGTTACCTCAACTTCGATTACTGTTTCTTCTCTCCTTCCTTAAAACACATTTAATTTTTTTCTGACTATAAAATCAGATCCCTGAGTAGAAATTTTGAAATGTGGAACATAAAGAAGAAAATAATCTCCCATAATTCTATCCCTGATAAATTATTCTTACATATTTTCCAGTCTTTTTTCTTATATATGCTGTATGTTTATAATTACATATATATTTTTTCATTCACACAGGCATTTTTATCATTAAAACTCTACACATATTTTAATATATATCAAGTTGTACTATCATTTACCAAATATTTTCCTACATTCAGGTGGTTTTCCGCTTTCATGATTATAAATGACTCTGTGATGAGTACTTGTGTCCTTAGGCTTGATTACTTTTAGCTTACTAACAGAAGCCTAAAAGTAGAATTATTGGGACAAGAATCAGGAGGCATTTTAATAGATCCAGATCTTCTCTGCAGTATCTCTGAGCCCATGACAAGCATCTTCTGGTTTGGTTCCTTTTTCTCCAAATGAGGTTTGGGACTTTGTTTTTCTCTTCCTCTGTCTTCAGTACTCTTCTACCATATTGCTTCTTATCCATTATGTTCACTGAAGAAGATCCTGCACCCACACTAAGTTTGTTCATTTGGGTTTGGCATGCTTTGTGCTTGGTGCAGGTGTGGGAGGTAGAGCTAGGACCTCTGAATGAAGCCTTCCTGGCCTGTGCTGGGCCATGGTCCCTCCAGCTGGAGGCTGGTCTCTCCTGCTCTGCAGGAACCTACACTCTTCCAGTTTCTACATCCACAAGAGACAGGGCTGTTCAGAGGAGCAGGAACAGAACTCTCATTTGCCTGTGGAAGTCTTTGGCAGGCACTCAGGCCAAGGAAGCTTGGGCAGGAGAGCACTGATGGATTTGCTCAATATGGGGAGCAAGCAGGATATCCCTGGAGGACTTACCTAATTTTGCTGCTTTTCTAGACGGAGGAGGATATCTTGGTAAGAATGGAGCTTGAAGAAACTTCCAGAACTCATTCAGACAAGTTCAAGCTGTGGTATACTCTGGACAGGCCTCCCACTGGTATGGTCCCCTTTGTCCCTACCATGGGTCAGCTCCAACCCTTGACCCATCTCAGTGGCCTGACCTGTTTTCTTTCTTTTTTATTTTTAGAAGTGGGTTTGGAGCCTGACTATGAGTCGGAATTGACTCAGTGGCAACAGGTTTGGTTTGCAGTCTGAAGCCTTGGGCTCTATTTTCACATGGGAAATGTAGGAATTTGAGGGAGAGAGGATTTAGGATGATCTGCTTCTGAAGGCAGTCAAAATCAGGTGTCTGTTACCTCAGCAGCATTCCACACTGCACTAAAGTGCACACACAGGGCTAATGCCCTACTGGGCCACAATGCACGGCCCTTCCCTACTGCACACTACATGGTAGTCCACACAACCATCACACACACTGTACCCAGTACCCAGAATGGCCACTGTCCTCTCTCCCCCCTCACAGTACTGCTCACAGCCACCATATCCTTCACCACCCACTTCATCTAGACAGCAGTCCTCACATACTGATTCCCAGGCAGCCACTAAAACCCCAGCAAGCACCCAGCAACCATCATGCCCACTGTATACCACATGGCCACCACACCCTTCAGATGCACTTTTCCCACTCAGTATCAAGCTGAACCAGTCTTGTCATACAGCTTGCTACTCAGCAGAGGGTGCCACCTGACTGGGTGTTTCTACAAATCCCACACCACACTTTGGTACATCCCACCTCTCTGTCTTGTTCTCTATCCTCGTCAATGCTTCCAGGGACCCCAGAGTCCCAGCAGTGAGCCTGGGAACTGGGGTAAGTACTGTAGAGGACTGCCTATGACTCAAATCCTCTACTTGCAGGTTTTCTGCAGGGAACAGTAAGTAGTGCAGACTTCCAAGCCTTTGTAGAGCAGCCTTGCCTCCCTCTGCTTGGTTTTAGGGAGGGAGGACAGGGGCCTGGGCATGAGGTACCTGACCTGTTGCCCCTACAGCTCTCTTTTGCTTCTGCTTAATTTCAGGCTGGACGTACGACTCAGGCTTCATTACTGCCGACATGATCAAGGAGCACCTCCCTCCTCCTGAGGAGTCCACACTTATCCTGGTGTGTGGCCCACCACCCTTGATCCAGACAGCAGCTCTCCCTAACCTGGAGAAACTGGGCTATACCAAGGACATGATTTTCACGTACTAACGCATCCTGTGTTTTTAACATATTTGTCTGGTCCCTTTTATCTGTTTCAAAGAGTTCAATTTCACCATGTTAAACTGCAATGTTTTCAAAAGGACGTCCTAATTAATGCATTGGGCATGCACATTGGTACCCCTCTCTTTTGTGTATGGGCCTATTCTGGTTACCCAGTGCCACTCTGACAGGAATATACCACAAATGGGAGGGCTTGAACAAACAGGAGTTTATTCTCTTACAGTTTGGAGGCTAGAAGTCCGAGTTCAAAGTGCCAGGCTCTAGGGGCTGTGCAAAAGCCCCTCAACCTTGGGCTTCAGCTCTGCTTCTTGCTCCAAAACCACTGAAGCTAGAGGCTTTCTTCACTCAGGCAGCTTCTGACTGCTGAGGCTAAGAAGCCCAAGGTCAACAGATAAAATGGCACAGTCCTGATGTTACCAAACCACACTGCAGGCCATTAATTCAAATCCATTGTAAGTCCCAAGTTCGGCAGAGCATGGCAGGCTGCTGAACAGCAACATGGCTACATGCAGAGTCCAAGTGTGCCATAAACTAGAGACTGTTTCCCAAGGCTTCTGCTTGTATAAAGGAAGCAGACCATATCCCTAATGCAGCTACATAGCTACTCACAGTAGATTCCACCATGGAGTTGATTACCAGTATCATCCTGGGGAATACTACATCCAGCTGCCCAACCACTCAACCAGGCCCAGCCAAGTTGACACACAAACTGAACTACCACAGAGACTAAGGAATTAATTCAGCCAGTAGGTGGCAGAGTTGGGCTTCAAACCACTACCCACTGCTCTTGAGTTGATTCCAACTCAGCTACTCCATAGGGCAGAGTAGAAAGCCCCACAGGCCTTCCAAGGCTGTAAATCTTAATGGAAGCAGATGGCCTTCATCTTTCTCCCACAGAGTGGCCAGTGGGTTCAAACCACTGTCCATTTGGTTAGCAGTCCAATGCTTTAACCACAGTGCTACCAGAGCTCCTTGGCTTCAAGCTAGGTCTGTTTGATTCCAAGTCATTCCCTTTTCACAAAAACGCAGCTATGCTGAAACCTGGCGTCACTGGATTGTCTACTCGTGGTGTATGTGTGTCAGAGAGAGAAGGAAGGGGACAGAGGGATACAGTTCTAGGGAGCCTTCTTAGGTACAGGTATGTTTTGCTCCCCAGATATCCAAACAGGGATAGTCTCAGATGGCCTACAAGGGGATGGGAGGTGGGGGGATGGGGGAGCAAGCTAGCGTTCATCCACCCATCTGTTTAGTGCATGCTCAGTGAATTCCCTACTCAGGGAACCATACTTTGCTGGGAACTCACTGTAAAACATCATCCTGACCTCAGGGAGGCTTGTCCCCTGCTTTAAATGCTTCATTGCTTTCACTCTAGTCTGCATCCTGCCCACTCCTTGTATCTAAGATAAACTCCAGCAACCTGGTTTACGAGGCCTTTCTTGCTTCTACCAGCCAATCTGGAAGGAAAAGTTTTCCTTACCTAGGCCTCCCATTCTGACCCCATTTTCTAATCCAGTGATTGTCAACCAGGGCTAGTTTTGCCCCCAAAGGGATATTTGGCAATGTCTGGAGACTTGGTAATCACAACCTGGGAGGGTGTATGTGTGGTGTTGGCATCTAGAGGGCAGAGTAAGGATGCTGCTAAACATCCTACAAATCACAGGAAACCCCCTCACAAAGAATTGCTCAGCCCAAAGTGACAGGATGTAGTATGGAGGTTGAGAGACCCTGGTCTGGTTTGACAAACTATCGGCAGGTCCCAGGATGCTGACAGGTTTCAAGCCTATCTACTAGAATGCCCTTCCTCCCTAGCATACTGGTAAACCATGATTCATCTTTCAGAATTCAAGCATCTCTTCTGTGGAGTTTTTTCAGTCCTTGTCCACAAGCCCCCAATAATAATAATAATAATAATAAAGGACAACTTACTCTTCCAGGCCTAGAGACTTCGCTGGGGCCCTGGAACATTTTCGCACACTTGCTTTAAACATGTCTGCTCCCCCACCCCCACCCCAGAAGACTATAAGCCCCTTCAGGTGGACCCTGGCATTCATGTCTGAATCTCTAGCCCCTCCTTAGCCCAGGCCTGGTACATTGAAGGTACTTAACATGCACATATGAACCAGTGGATAGACAGGGAACAGGAGCACTGGTCTGAACAATTTGAGCACCAGGATTGGGTCTTTCTCCTGTTGGTACCATGGGATCTGGCACAGGAGCCAGCCTGTAGCAAGTGCTCAGTGAGTATGTGTTGAGTGGGTATGGCAAGAGAGATGAAGAACTTCCAGGTGATCTAGTAAGTGCGCAGTCTTGGCCAAAGCATTATGGGATAGAGTGGACCTGCAACTGAAACTTCAGCAAAGGTTTCCTGAAAGAGGTAGTATCTGTGCTGGGCCTTGTCAGGTGAGATTTGGCCATGCCAAGGGGTCTAGGAAAAAAATGCATCCCATAGTGAAGGAATGGTCCAAGCAACAAAAGCCTAAATGCAGAAAGTGGGCACACTCCTTGAAAGGAGCAGTGGGTTTGGCTAAAATGATGGGTTCATAGAAGCTGAAGGAGCCAGGGTACGGAATGACCATAAAGGACTTTGGATGCTGGGCTGCAATTTTTCACTTCTAGCTCTGGTAGCATAGTGGCTAAGGCACTTGACTGCTAACCAGAAGGCTGGCGGTTCAAACCCACCAGCCACTCCTCGGAAGGAAGGTTGGGCAATCCTACTTCCGTAGTGATACTGCCTCGGAAACCCAAGGAGGGGTCGCTATGAGTCAGGGCTGACTCGACGGCACATAACAACAACAACATAGTAAATCTATAACTGAGGAGTTAAGAGCAGAACGGTGAGAGAATTAAAATGGTCCTATGCTTTGGGAAGGTGACCCTGGGGAGGGAGTAGAGAACATGCCTGAGAAGACTTAACTGGAGAGGTGAGGTACCAAGTAGGAGACCAACTGCAGTCAATCATCAGATGAGAGATGAGGCCCAAACTAGAGCAGTCACAGTAGGAGGAAGGTGAAGAGAATCCGCCTCTGATTTGCTGGGGAGAGCACTGAGGGAGCAGTTTTAACCCTGCATGACAAAGCACGGTGGTGCCTCTCACTGATATAGGACACACAAGAGAGAAAACTGGCTTGTTTGTGAAGATGGCAAATTGTGGTGGAAATATACTGAATCTGGGGTGCCCACGGGCCCTCTAGTGAAGGGAAGCTGTTTAATCAATTACATCTGAAGATGATGGTAGGACAGACTATGAGAGTGCTCTGGTGAGCTTGGGAGGAGGGAGAGGGCTTGTGTGTACATGTTGTGTTAGGGACTCCGCTAAAATGCTGGGAGACCCAGCAGCACCTAGGAACGAGTGGACGCGCACTGCAGATGAAGGTAAATTGAGGGCAGACAGAACAGTAGGAAAGGAGTCTCACGGCTCCTTTTCCTGTTCTCACCCTCCACCCTGAGTCTCCTCACCCTAACTGATTCCAGTGAATGGGAATACATGCTCCTACAAAGCAGCCCAGTAGGGGGCACCCTATTACCATTTCACAGCGCTCAGTCACAACATGATTCGGAGCCATTTTTCCAGAACAGTTTTTTTCCAGCAGAGCTTTTATGAACCAACAGCCCCTCCCTTCTGGTATAACAGCTTCTCAGCTGTCACCAGGAATAGCATGAGCCATTGAGTCTGTATGCCAATATCTCATTCCTCCCCCACAAAAGTGGTCTGCAGTCCATGTATAAAAATACAAAAGGTAGAAAAGCTGTGGTGGAGAGCACTCACTCCCGTCGAGTCCATCCTGACTCATAGTGACCCCTCCTTGGGTTTCCGAGGAGATATCACTACAGAAGTAAATTGCCCAATCTTCCTTCCAAGGAGTGGCTGGTGGGTTTGAACTGCCAGCCTCCTGTTTAGCAGTCAAATGCCTAAGGCACTATGCCACCAGAGTCCCAGGTGAAGAGCACAGTAGGGCTGGAAACACATAGGGACACTGGGGCCATCTCTAGGACATCGCCTCCACAGCTCTGCTTTGCTCCTGTTAGCATACGTGTCTGAGATGCCCCCGCCAGCACCAGCCCAAGGCTCCACAGATGGCTGTTGTGCCAGTTCCTCACTGAAGCAAAGACTCAGGGGCCCCACACGTGCCTTTCTGGGCTCTCGGCCATGAAGGAAGTCATCTCCAGTCATCAGAGCTGGGAGTGGCCAGGCGAGAGTCATTCAACAGCTGGTCCTGGCTCAGCAGAGTCTGAAAGGACACGACCGAAAGGGCAGTTTAACAGGGTTTTGGTCAAGGCTGCCCTGTGGCCTATGGTGGGAAGCAGAGGAGCACTGGGTTTGACCCACTTGTGACACTGGTACCCTGCAAGTTCATAATGTCCTGGGATTCTGAGAAGTGGGGTCAGAATAGACAACATTATTAAGACAATAATAAATTGTTCATCATATCTTAGAGGCCTTATCAGAAGTGCTAATGGCAAGAGTGGGCAGATTCACTTCAGTATGTGAGCCAAGAAAAAAAAAATAATAAAAGTGATGCCACTTGGATTCAGGGACCCCTCCTGCTCCTATCTTGCTCTTGGACCCATCTAGTTGTCCCTGAAGTCAGTTCGAACTGATGGCAACCACACGTACGTCAGAGCTGGACTGTGTTCCGTAGGGTTTTTAATGGCTGACTTTTCAGAAATGTATCACCAGCCTTTCCTCTGAGATGTCTCTGGTTAGACTCGACCCTCCAATCTTTTAGTTAGCAGACAAACACATTAACCATTTATACCACTCAGGGACACAACTTTCTTAATGTGATTCTGTCAATCAGCAGGCAAAGGACAAGGGCAGGGGATACAACATGGACAGACAGTAGAATCAGTGGGCTCAGTGATGGCATGGTTCAGAAACCAAAGGGCCCTGGGAATTGTGAGACTTCAAAAACCTGACTCCCTGCTCCATGGCTGCCTTTTTACTGATGACTCTAGCCTGCATACATGCCTTGTAAGGAGACTATTATTAACTCTGCTTTACAGATTAGTAAACCAAAGCTCAGAGAGGCAGAGCAGGGATTTGAACTAGGTCTACCCAACTTCCCTTCCCGTAAGACTAAACTGCTTCCCCATGATAGGGTTTGCTCTCACTGGAACTCGCTTCCTGTGACACTTGCCAAATCAGAGGCAATGTGCTCATATTATAGACAGAGAAGGCAGAACCAGGTCCCTGTGATCAGAGATGAGGCCTAGCTTTGGGCTGATGAGGCAGGTGACCCAGAGCTGCTAAGCATCTTGATTCCCACACCAATTCCTAGACTGGGAAGAGATGATGAGATATAGTACCCTATAGCTGGCCTCTGCTAAGGCTCACGACTCTTCAAAGCCCTTAGTGGCTCAAGGCCCTGCAGCATGCCTGCAGAGAAGGCCTTTGGGCTTATTTTTCCCTCAGGGGCAAGCTTGGGCTCAGGCTTTGGCCTCAAGTACCAGCACCATACTTAGCTCTCCCCTTGAGCGGAGGTGATGATGATACAGGCTCTGTAGTAGTGGTAGCAATGCCCCAAGCCTTGTGTACCATCACACCAAACTCCCTGGGCCTCCATGGCACCTGTCTTACTGTGGAGAGAGAATTGGAGTCCTACCGTGAGGCGGTGAATGTCTTGAGAGAGGAGCCCTATCTGCGTCACAGTGCCTTCCGAAGGTACCATCTGTAAAATGGGCAGCAGCCCAGTCAGCACATATGGGCTCAGGTTGTGATATGCAGACACAGCATGCAAGTCCTGTCCTGCTTGGACCTGGTTTTCTCCCCAGGAGAGGGCCAAGGAGTGGATCAGGCCAGAGCAGGGACAGATGGACAAAGAACATGCTGCTTCTGTCCCTGTAGAAAGGCAGAGCTTCCAGTGTCCCACACAAGCATATGCTTTCTCTCTCGGAGGCTACTCAGGCACTTGGGGGCACAGGAGCAGGGCACAAGCATGCCCTTCAGAAGCAGCCCTTCTGCACATGTTCAGTGTTCCAGCTGTTTCCTAGAGCAGAGTGCAGCAGGGATGAAGGCCTCTAGCATGCTGAATGGGCTGACCCAGATACTGATGCCCAAGTATACGTGGGCATTCGCAGGGAGCTGCTGATGGAGTACTTTCACTTCCAAGGAGTCTCCCACCCCCAACCCCACCTCCTGCTCAGGTAATGCTGGTTTGCTCCTTCGTTCCTAAACCTGAGTAGACACTGTAGATTTGGAAGCATCGTCTGAGGACATCAAGTACAACCCTTCATTTTACAGGTGCGAAAATTGGGCCCACGAAGGGAACAGGTCTTGCTTGAGGCTGCACAGAGTTAGTGGCAAAACAATTGCATGCAGGACTTGAAAAGAGGCACATGCAGAGATCCTCCCACCAGGACACAAAAGGATGAAGCCTGCCCTGACTGTGGTTCTACATGTGCAACGCCCAGGTATCAGCTTTGTAGAACACCTGTCACTCAGCAACCCTGAGTACCAGGATCAGACACCAGCCATGAACTTATGCCCATATCTCTTGCTGGCTGGACTTCATCAGAGTCTGTGGCCTCCACCGTGCCTGAACCTGCTTGAGAACAGACCTTCGTGTCACCTCCACTTGGGCAGAATCAGAGTGCCCACCTGTGTGGTAGCCCTGTCCCAGCCATCAGTTATGGCACTGTTCTTATTCCTCTGAAGATAAGGCCCAGAGGATCCAGTGGACCTAAAAGCTACCCTGGAGTAAACTGGAAACCATGAGTAGGAACACAGCCTAGCAAGGTGTGTCTGTCTCACAGTCTGTGGTCAAACAGGAGCCATCTGGAGGAGCCATTATCAGTCAGCCAGCCTCCAGGTCAGCAGCACAGGTCTGTTTCAGCTCATCCAACACAGACTAGCCCCTGTGTGACCGTGGGCACCACCAGCTCAGTAAAAGCAAAGCTGTCAAAATGCACAAAAGAACAGAGGGTCTTTCCAGCAAGATGGTCCTTCCTGTCTCCCAATCATCTCCTTCACTAGGTGGCTCATGATGCTGAAGTGGAAAATAAATCTGGGATTTGCACAACAGATGTGATTTATAATCAGGATGTATGTGAGACACAAGGTTCCCTCTGTGAAGCAGAGGGGCACAAAGCAGTGTATCTAAAGGATATGAGGTCCTTTCTTGCTTCATCTGCCTTGTCCATGACTCATGGCAAATCTTGAGTGTATACTTGACTAGGACCAGGCTCAATGCAATGAGTATGTCTCCATCTGTAACTGTGCCCAGCTCTTTTCTCCTTCAACAAGATTAAGGATATGTTGCAATGTTTGCTTTCTGCATAAATATTGTTTTTATTATCACAAAGATGTGGCCACCTCTGCATTAAGGCACAACACAATCACATTGTCACTGTAACAGAAATCCCTGCTGTTTGTTCCTTTATCTCAGCTAAGACTCCGTGACACACAGACCTAAGGCACTTGAGATTTTTCCCTCAGATGAAGCATAGGGAAGGTGCCTGAGAACTAAGCCTCTTGGCATTGTCCATGGTTTTTGGACATGTGTCCAAGTTCATGAATTCCCACTGGTGCTGAAGATGGACATTAAGAATTACTAAAAATGTAAAATGCATCTTTAAGTGTCTTTCCTTCTGAGTCCACTTTTGACAACAGTCCCCAGAGCCTGGCCCATTAGCAAAGGTGCAACTCCATATCCTGGTCACTCTCAGGAATGGTCCAAGGGTACACAATTGCTGGAATGTTCTCTGCAAGTCATGCACATAGGCAAGGGGTGAGGTGTAGTTATATGGTGACACACACGGTATTATTGTGAGTTTTCAGGTGCACAGACAAAGCAGGTGGCCAGGGCATCAGCTAATCTGCCCCACCTGATCCAGCCCGTCTAGTTCTGGGGCATTGAGAAGGTCAGTGCACCGGTAGCCACTGTAGACACTGTGCCCATCACCAGCACTATCGTTGGGCTCCATTGGGCAAATGTAGTCTGTTGATTCATCAAACTTCTTTTTTCTTATGTTTCCAAAATGTGAAAATCCTAGTTTCCTTGGCTAAAACACAGAAAATGCAAGATTATGAAAAGACATGACCAAGCCAGTATGCAAATATGACTGACAATACATTTAAGAGTAGGCAAGAGGAAAAGGATAAGGAAAACTGTTTCTACGAAAAATCTTAACAAAAGATTACCTATAAGCAGTCTCCACTGTAAGATGGGGACAGGCCAACAGACAACTCATCTTGAACAAGAACTGTAGCTCCTCCAAAATCTTGTGACTGAAATTCATGCCCTGCTGCCCTACCAGTGATTTTCTTATTTTTCCAAATAGCCTGGGAGTTCCTAGAGGATGCTGCAGTCTACACTAGAGGCTGAGTCCAGAGATGCTTGCACCACATGGGGAGCACCTTCCTTCCTCTCACAGTATCCAGTGCCTGGAAAGCCACACTGGACAGTCCTAGCCCGGCCTTCCTCCATACCCTAGCTTTAGCCAGTGAGGATTCTGATTATCTCCCCCTACCCATCACCCCCAGAGTACTTCCTATCCTGCTCCTTGGGGAAGGAGGTCCCTGCATGAGCTGTAGCTGGACCTGAGGCATCAAAGCTCTGCTGGGGACAGGGGCAGGCTGGCCTCCAGAAATTCAGGGCTGTGGCTTTGAGGGCTGCAGGTCAGAGCAGAGGCCCTGAGGGAGGCCAGACTGTAGCCTGGGAAGGATGTGTCCTAAAGACAGTGTGGCTCAGGCAGGTCTAATAGGCTTTGTGAGATTCTGAGAGCTCCACCCTATGGTGGTGGTGCTGGGACAACCTCAGAACCTCTTGACTGTGGCTGCTGGCCACCTCAGCACAAGACAAATGTGCCTGCTGCCAACTGGAGCACTCCGTGTGTGAGCAGGACAGTACTGACCAAGACTCCATGGCCCTGCGGCACACCGATGGGCCTGACTCATAGGAACCCAGATTGGGTGACTCATCAGCTTTGCAAGATGAGTGACAGCAGCATCATGGTAGAATATGTACTCCTAGCCACTTGAGAATAGATACAGTTTCTGAGTCAATAAGTATCTAGGTGGGCTTCCTTCATATAATTTCTGTGTAAAGAAATCTGCATCTTCTTCCTTGGACTCAAGACTGGCTGACAAGGAACTGACTGAACAAAGACAGACAATGGGGCCAAACCCTCACAGTAGGAGCCAAGAGAGGTTCCTCATTCAGACTGCATACCGTGGTTTGGCTTCAGGCCCAGAACCAGCTGCTGAACAACATGAGGACCAGAAGTAGACCCTGGGGCCCACCACAGAAAGGGTCCAGAACTCACCCGGACTTTGGCTGTGGTAGTCAGTGGTGTGTAGGCTGGAGAGGTCATTTTATCTCGCTTTTCCTGTTCAGCCTCAGGACCAATCAAGGCACTGAATTTGGTGGTTAGGTGGCGTCTGAGGAGTGTCTTTTGTGGTGGGATATTGAGGAGCATAGCCAGTGTGTCCCCAGTAAAGCGTGGCTCCAAGATCTAGGAAGAAACCACACACAATGGTGACCACAGATGGCTCCAGGTAGGCAATGCTGGGTACCTCCAGGGCAAGCACTAAGGCTTCATCCACTCATTCTGAGGCTCACTCCCCTTTCACCACCTGATATAAGGCCTGGCTCTGAGCAGACCTAGCACTGACCACCTCATTTTCACAGACCAGCAGAGAACTGTGACCTCTTCTATTAGGCTGTCTTCCAGAGCCTGCTCCAGATGAGATCCAAGCTACCTCTCCTCATTTCCGCTCTGGCTTTGCCATTCAGCAGGTAAGAATGATGAGGATTATATCATGACAGGCATGATTGTGATGGCCTCCCCCTCATTTCCACAACCCCTCCCATGGTTTTCCTCTAGAGACAGGTGGAGCTGCTTTGTTAAGAGTTGATCATCATGCAACCCCATTGACCTGGAATACCTCTGGGTCTGCTAGGGAAGGACTTCAAGAGGCCATCTTGTTTCCATAAGTATAAAGCCAAAAAGGGAGCTCTGGTAGCATAGTGGCTAAGACACTTGTCTGCTAACCAGATGGCTGGCGGTTCAAACCCACCAGCCACTCCTCGGAAGGAAGGTTGGGCAATCCTACTTCCGTAGTGATACTGCCTCGGAAACCCAAGGAGGGGTCGCTATGAGTCGGGTTTGACTCGACGGCACATAACAACAACAACAAAGCCAAAAAACCAAACTCATGGGCATTAAGTCGATTCCGATTCAAAGTGACCCTCATTGGGTTTCCAAGGCTGTAAATCTTTACAGAAGGAGACTGCCTCATCTTCCTTCCATGGAGCAGCTGGTGAGTTCACACCACCAACCTTTTGGTTAGCAGCTAAATGCCTTAACTACTGCACCACCAAAGCTCCTCTCCCTAAGTATATTAATCCTCAATAGCAAATTATCAAAATACTTTGAGACTTTAATTTGCGTAAGGGTTTCAGATGAACTATCAACATCTTTTTCTAGGATTTACAACTAGCCCTTAAGATCAGTTTCTGAATAACCCAGCTGGTATTAGGTATGTGCAAGTCATCTAGACCAAAGAGTCACTCACAATGAGACCTCCATGGACACCACTCCCTCGAAGGTTGGGTGCATACTCTGCCAGGTCCACAGATCGCAACCACTCCATCACTCTGTGGTTGGACCACTGCACAACTTCTGAAGGAGAAAGATTACTCTGTGAGAGGGAGAGTAAAGAGATTAGGTTAATCTGATCTGCCACATGAGGATGGCTCAGGCTACTGAGCCTCACCAACAGAGGAAGATCCCAGGGCCCTAGGGCTTAATGTCCCAGGCCAGCCAGGGCCATCTGCCTGAGAGTCTTTTCAGTTTCCAAAAAATAAAGCTCATAATTATTGAAAATTACAGGATCTTCTACACTGAGAAATTTGGTTCCACGATCCTGTCACTCCCTAATTCTCAGGTTATCTTTGCAACTAATAAATGACAGCTTATAATCACTCATTCAGTGACTCAACAGAACTTTGAGAACGACTGTTAGTTCTGGGTTGAGTGTGTTCTAGATGTATGATCTCCTGGGTGTGGATGAAAAATTTAGGGGAGCACATGTGAAAATACAACTAAGTGTCCTCAAGTGGCATCATGGTCTTCAAAATACCCGGCACTGTGCCTGACATGTAAATGGCATTCAAAACATATTTGGTGAATAGGGAGAAACGAGGAGACAGAGGGAAGAAGTAAGAGTTTTTAATCTCTCAGGAGCTGAATTAATCTTATAGAAGGGTTAGACTTAGTTCTCAAGAACAGAGGAGAGAGAATGTGACGGACAACGCTTCAGCTTCAAGGCCCACAGGGAACTCCTAGGCTCATGGAACATTACCAGAGACTTCTCCAGGATCTTGGTGGCTATGTTTGCCTACAGTGTTTCTTCTCCAGCAAAACCTTCTCATGGATCTCCTGAGTTTCTGGGTCTGGAGGTCAGCTAATTTTGTTTTTACCACAAAAACAAAATAGGAAAGTCTACTCTGAAATGCCTAGCTCTTTATGGCCTCCTTTACCATCCCTTCCTCTCTAGCTCTTCTCTCCTCTGTCTACTTTGACATCCATTATTCTTTTTCCATCCATTTCTTTTGCACTGTCTCCTTTATTCATTATGATGCCTTTGAAGACTTGCTGCTACTGCCCTCTGTCCCATAGCATGTGTTCACCCCCAAATCCCTATGCTCCAAATTCTTCAAAGGGGGTGAGGGGCTGAAATTATAGGGCTGTCCCAGGGTACAAAGTACAGGAAAAAGGAGTGTTTTGATCAGTATAAGGCAACTGAAGAGTACTGGCAAGGGGAAGAATCCCAAGCACCAGCGCCTAGAATGTAGCCACTTCTGTGATGATGTCATCCTTGTTTTCTCTAACATCATGCTTCAGGTGTCCTGGCTCAGAGCTATCTGAATAGGTCCTGTCCTGACCTCACCTCATCAGCTGGCCGCCGGTGCAGACAGTGGGGGTTGAACTTGTTGACATGCAGCACATGAATGGCACATTTGATGCTGAGATGATGTAGTTGACTGGTGACTTTTAAGAAGAGTAGATCATTCTGGAAGAGGAAAGTCTTGGTTGATGAACTAGAGTTATGAGAGTGACAAAATGACCTTTAAGTTCCCTTCTCAGACGAAACACAGACAAGGCTACTGCATTGTAGGAAACTGCACACAGACATACCAACAGCTTCTTTTCCCACAATAATTGGTATTCTGCTACTAACCAGTTGCCACTGAGCCAATTTTGACTCATGGCAACCCCATGTGTTTCAGAGTAGAACTGCACTCCATAGGGTTTTCAATGGCTTTGATCTTTTGGAAGTAGACTGCCAGGCCTTTCTTCCTAGATGCCTCCGGGTAAATTTGAACTGCATTGCCAACTTTCTGGCTAGTAACTCAGCCCTTAACCATTTGTACCACCAGGGACTCCACTTTACTATTAGGAACCTCTTATTAACAAATGATACCATTTCAAGGTCTTAAGCATATGAGGGAGGAGGTAGAACCAGGTGTAAATGACATCCACGGGTACAGTGTGAGCTGAGTGCTCACAGGAACAACTGAAATATTTAAAGGAAAAATGCTCACCACAGTTAAGTATTGCAGCATTCGTCCATCAACTCTGGATTCATGAAATTGGTCTTTGTATTGGGGTAGGCCAATATCATCAAGCCATCCTACAGAAATGGGAAGAAACAGGTATGCAGGATTCATGAAAATGGAAGAATGTGGAAGCAAAAATAAAGGCAGCAAATTATCATTTTGAGATTCCAGATTTATTTCCTAATAAAAATAATGGTTCAGTAATCCATCTGCCTTTTACAAGGAGACAGCAGTCTTTGAGGCACCATTCAACAGGGAAACTCTCCCCTTAGGAGCTGCAAGAAACATACTTAACGCATACATGCCCATACTTACGTGTTACCCAAATGTGGTCTAGCAGTGCAGACTTCTCCTCCTGCTTGGTGTTGATGGCTTTCACTGCTAAAACCAGCTTCTTCCTGTGTAGAGGGTGCTTAATTCCTAGCTCCTGAAATTGCAGACAGAAGACCAGATGTGCAATTTAGCCAGGCAATCTGGCCCAGAGGATGCTGTCGTGATAAAGATACCTCAAGAATGTGACAGCAGAGCTCTACACAGTGCCCTGGGATGGAAACCTGTAGCTACAGAGGGAACTTCTGCCTCCTCTGTCATTCTTTATTCCATTTTCCTAGGTATGCATTTGGGGGAAGGGAAAGTGGGAACTCACCTCTTGGTGAATTGGTTTGGGAAGAAATGGGAGCTAACTTGTCTGGTGTTCAGCCCTTACCTTTTCCATGTCCTGAGGGGTAGCTGTCAGTAATGTGTGGCCAGAGGTCACCCACTGTCTGGCAAAGATCACGTACTGACCCAGGCCGAAATCCTCCAGCCATGTACATACACGCTCTGTGTTCCACTGGGCAAAGGGGGCACTGGCATCACTGGGGAGCAGGAAAATAGCATGTTCTGTTAGTGTGGAAGCCTGAGCTTCCATCTGAATATAAGAAGGTCTCACCAAAATGAAGTTTGTTTTGTTTTGTTTTTCACAAACAATCCTGACCATGGAATTTGGCTGAACAAAATTTCACTGCAACACAACCATTTGAGGTAAACCCTAGAGTTTTCTGTGATAACACATGGTCTGAATTTCAGACCTCCAGCTACTTGGTGCATGGGGTGGCCTATATGACTCCCATGAGGCCATGTTTATGTCATAGCTCTACATACACGTGTGTGTGCCACAACTGCATTCAGATAAAGGGCCAAAACTCAATTGTGTTTTCAACAAAATTCGACACTATTCTAAGGAAAATGATTAGAAAACTAGGAAAACTGAGCCAGTACCCTAACATTAAAAAACATAGAAATAACTCTCCAATCAACAATAGCTAATCTATTATTTATTGATAAGAAAATTATTGTTGTTATTTGCCATCAAGTTGATTCTGACTCAAATTAAAGTCAACAAAAAGTTATTTATCAGTACTTTCAAGTTATGAGTTGTAGTCAATATAAGAAGATAAAAAATAAAAATAAGTACAACTTCCTATTAGAAAGCAAAAATAAAAGAAAGCCATTATTTCCAGATGATATGACTGTCTACCTACATCTATCTATACATATGGGAGCTCTGGTGGCATAGTGCCTAAGGCATTTGACTGCTAACCAAAGGCTGGCGATTAAAACCCACCAGCCACTCCTTGGAAGGAAGGTTGGGCAATCTACTTCCTTAGTTATACCCCCTCAAAAACCCAAGGAGGGGTCATTATGAGTCAGATCCAACTCCACGGCATTTTTTTTTTATCCGTACATACACACATATGCTCACCACATATAAACATATATAATATATATAGTATATATATAATTTTGTTGTTGTTGTTGTCAGGTACCATCAAGTAGTCTCCAACTCATAGTGACCATATATACAACAGAACAAAACACTGCCCAGTCCTGTGCCATCCTCACAATCCTTGCTATACTTGGGCCCTTCGATGCAGCCACTGTGTCAATCCATCTTGTTGAGGTCCTTCCCCTTTTTCGTTGACCTTTCACTTTACCAAGCATGATATCCTTCTTCAGGGAATAGTCCCTTCTGGCAACATGACCAAAGTAGGTGAGATGAAGTCTGGTTATTCTTGCTTCCAAGGAACATCCTGGCTGCATTTCTTCCAGGATGGATTTGTTCATTCTTCTGGCAGTCCATGGTACTTTCAGTATTCTTTGCTAACACCACAACTCAAAAGCATCAACTCTTCTTTGCTCTTCCTTATTCATTGTCCAGCTTTCACATGCATATGAGGTAACTGAAAATGCCATGGCTTGGGTTAGGTGCATCTTAATCTTCAAAGAGACATCTTTGCTCTTCAGCACTTCAAAGAGGTCTTTTGCAGCAGATTTGCCTAATACATCGTCTAATTTCTTGACTCCTGTGTCCATTGGTGATGATTATGGAACCAACTATTATGAAATCTTTGACAATTTCAATCTTTTCTCCATTTATTGTGAGGCCGCTTATTCATCCAGTTGTTAGGATTTTTGTTCTATGTTGAAGTGTAATCCATACTGAAGATTGTAATCTTTAATCTTCATCAGTAAGTGCTTCAGTCATCCTCACTTTCAGCAAACAAGGTATGTCATCTGCATGTCACAGATTGTTAATGAGTCTTCTTCCAATCCCGATGCCACCTTCTTCTTCATATAGTCCAGCCTCTCGGATTATTTGCTCAGCATACAGATTAGTACAGTGAAAGGACAAAACCCTGATGCACACCTTTCCTGATTTTGAACCATGCAGTATCCCCTTGTTCTGTTTGAAAGACGGCCTCCTGGTCTATGTACAGGTTCCTCATGAGCACAATTAAGTGTTTGAGAATTCCTATTCCTCTCGATGCTTGAATAACAGTAGTTGTGACTGGTCTCCCTTTGTAGGCATATAGATATTATTCTATCACTGACAACATTGTACTTCAGCATAGATCTTGAAACATTCTTTGTGACAATGAATGCCATGCCATTCCTCTTCAATTTGTCATTCCTGGCACAGTAGACCATATAGTTGTCTATTCAAAATGGCTAAAACCTGTCCATTTCAGCTCGCTAGGATATCAATCTAAAGATCCAACTCATAGTGACCCCTCCTTGGGTTTCTGAGGGGGTATCACTAAGGAAGTAGATTGCTCAACCTTCCTTCCAAGGAGTGGCTGGTGGGTTTGAACTGCTTTTCATTTTTGAAAACTTCCCGTTTTCCTTGATTCATGCTTCTTATGTTCCATGTTCCAATTATTAATGGATGTTTGCAGCTGTTTCTTTCCATTTTGAGTCGTGCCACATCAACAAATGGGGGCCTGAAAGCTTTACTCCATCCACATCATTAAGGTCAACTCTACTCTAAGGAGACAGCTCTTCCCCAGTCATATTTTGAGGGCCTTCCCATTTCAGGGGCTCATCTTCTGGAACAGTATCAGACAAAATTTCAGGTCTATTCATAAAGTTTTCCGGTAATATAACAGACAGTGTATCATAAGGTTTTCACTGGCCAATTCCTTGAGAAGTGAATGGCCCCTTACTTTTTCTGAGTCTGTCTTAGTCTGGAAGCTCCCCTGAAACCTGTCCACTATGGGTGATACTGCTCGTATTTGAAATACCGATGGCATAGCCTCCAGCCTCACAGCAACACACAAGCCACCGTAGTGCGATAAACTGACAGATGAGTGGTGGAACTAAATAATAGACTGGCCTATAAATAAACAATAACAGCTGTGAGAAATGTACTCCTTAGAACAATCAACTATATGAAACCAAAAGGGGAACATTTGCCCAAAAACAATGAAGATAAGAACAAGGAAGCCCCGGTAGAAATGGGGAAAGTGCTAACACATTGCAGAGAATGCAACCAATGTCATGGAACAATGTGTGTATGAGTTATTGAAAGGAAAACTAAACTGCTGTGTAAACTTTCACCTAAAGTACATTTATTTTAAACAGACATGAATAAATGAAGAGCTAGATCATGTTCTGAGACAGGATAACTAGGCATTATAAATCCATCTATTTAAAGATATCAATTTTTCATTTAAAGTGTGAATGTAATGGCACACTCAAAATCTTAAGAGAGTCTATTTTGAGGAATGAGGGTGAGGAGTTGAGAAAGCAATTTTATATTTATTTTTTAAAATAATAGGGATTTATAGAATACAAAAGACTAAATATTCAGAAAAATTCCTTTTAAGAAAGTACCTATAACATGTTGGGTTAAAAAAAAATGAATTTATGGTTGAGCTGTTCTTAAAGTCAAGGAATTCCAGAGAGCCAGGAAATGACACAAAAGCACTAGTCTAGAACAAATGCTGGAGTACATGCACTGAACAGTGCCGATCACTCATGGCATGGAAGCAGACTACTATATTTTCCTCCCATGGAGCGGGTGGTGGGTTCTTAACCACTGCACCACCAGGGTTCCACTCAAGTGCCAGAAGACACATTCATATTGTGACATGTGTGCTGATCTTGCATCTTCTTATCAACACATTGACTGTTTTCTCTCCTTGGAAGGGACGCATGCAAGTAAAGGGCCTTGAAGCTTATGCTTCTTTGCATTCGTGATAAATCCAACTCCTGCCATGAGTATGGGGGAAAGGCACTACAAAAGGCCTGAAGCAGAGAAGCTGTCTGGAGATCATCCATGAAGTTGAAGCCTTGCTTCAGAGTAGTACACTCGGATAAACTCAGAACATCTTCCACACTGATGGGATCCAGCCATGTGTGCTAGAACCTGCCCTCTTTATCAATAGATTATGGTGCCTTTTTCTTGAAAAAATACTGCATACCACATATAAAAATAAATCCCAAAATAGATCAATCACAGTTTTTAAAAAAATCACCAAAAAACTTTAAAACAAAATAATGAAAGAACTCACAAGGGAAAAGTTGATAAACTACTATGTACAATGTCACAGAATTTCACATATCAAAAGGTATCAAAAACAAAAGTAAAATTCCACCACAAACCTAAAAAAAAGGTCATAATAACCACAGGCAATGCTGAATATATTAATCCACAGCAAGCTGATAGAAAACTTTAAGATAGGAATAATGAAATAGCATCTGAAAAAGATACAGACAATTCACAAAGAAAAAAAATGAAAAATAAACACAAAAATTAAATATTATTTAGAGGTCTATATAACTAGTCAAGTCAAAACAAAGAAAAAAAATTAAATATGGAATACTGACAAGTGGGTGTAACAGGCACTCTCTATCCAGTAATAAGAATTGAAATGTAAATCAGTAAAATTTACCTGAGAAAAAAAGGTAATAAAATTTATTCTTTCATAATCAGAGAGTTCCTATAAAATGTCATCACCAAATATAATATTTTTAAAACAAGTATTTTACTGAGGAGAAAAAAATAACTGGAGTGGAAAGCTTGAGTAATAAAGTACTTTTCCTAAAGGAATATTAATAACAAACTTTTTAAAAGCTATGCCAAAATGTCCCTAAACTATAAATTCCAGAGGAAATTAGCATATAGTTATGTCAAATTTCTGCTTCAGGGTTAACAAAGGCCTTTCTTTTGTACCAGCAAACTCATTTTTGTGACCATTAAGCATTGTTAGGATCAATATTACAATCTTATCTAGACTTCATACCCTTTATCATCCATCGTGATGGTTAACAAAGCCATTTTGATTCCAGCTCCACACACCCCTTTGCAATTCCTTTTAGTTAATCACCCTTCAGAAAAGTTTGGTGTAATGGTATCATGGGGGATAAGGAAGATACAGCCTGTTCCACCAATACTCTTTCACAGAAGTCTGAGTGGAAGAAGGGCTAATCCAGAAGCAGATAAGAGAATCTCTTTGTGAAATAGCCAGGTGTCTAGTTTTTCAAGACAAAAGGTTGACCATTCAAACCTGCCCAGCAGCTCCACAGGAGAAAGACCTGGCAATTTACTCCCATAAGGATTACAGCCTGGGAAACCCTATGGGACAGTTCTCCTCTGTCCTATAGAGTTACTATGGGTCGGAACCAACTTGACAGCACCTAACAACAAATCTTTATGAAAGCAGAACGCCACATCTTTCACACAGGCTCGTGGGTTCAACCCACTGACCTTTTGGTTAGCAGCCATGCACTTTGTGCCACCAGGGCTCCATTTAAGGGTCCTTACACATATGAGCAACTTCTATGTGTATCATGTGGAAAAAGCTGAGAAGCCCTGTAGTAAGTGCTCATGCCTTTCATCTCTCAAGGTTCTGGAACACCCAACCCACCACACTTCAATAGCTCTACAGATGGACTAGAGGGAGCCTTACCTTTTCTGACCCTTAGAGTCTCTGGTTCTGGAGAGTCTTGGCCCTGCAGTTGCTCGGAGCCCACCTCGTCGAAACTCTGCTATTCCAGGTGTATCAGTGTTGAAGTTTCCTGACTGAGTTCTTCGGATTCTGTGTGAAGGCAATCAGCGGAAGACAGTCTGAAAGTGCCCAGTACATGCCCACTTTCACAGGTCCACACAGGCCAGAACCTGAACTCTGGGCAGCAGGGTCTCCCAGTGCTTCTCCTGAGGTCAAAGATTACAACTTGGCTAGACCCAAGCTTCAATTCTGACCTTGCCTCTGGGATCTGGGGCACTCTCATGAAGGTCAAAGTGAAAGCTGATGGCTGGCAGGAAGCCAAAGTCTTTTACTTCACAGACTGGATCAATTGAGCCAGAAAATGTTTAGCTCTCTGTCTTGAAAAATTTCTTAACAAACCACAGCTGAACCCCTAAGAAAGAAAGATCTGGTTTCATACATAGGTTTCTCACAAAGCACTTGTAGTGTGAGCTGCAGAGAATGTGTTCAGGGTATGTGGGATGGATGGATGGGTGGGTGGGTGGGTGGGTGGGTCGGTGGATGGCTAAAATGAATGTCATGTAAGGTGACTGGCTATAATAAATGGGTGGCTTGCATAATTCTTCTTCTCCGGGCCCTAAAAAAACAGCTCAAATTCCTTTCTCTCTAAATATGACCACTCTGTTTCTGTATCTGTTCTAACAGCTAATGGACCAGGGGATTACATAGACTCTTAATTAATTTACAAGCAGTATAACTATGATCATCACCACCAACTTACTTTCCCCAGAACTTCTTGATGCCCTTGGGGCTCCGTTTACCCTCTGGAGTCAGAGGAGACTGGGGGGCCGACTCAGCCCCCGATGAGGTGGATGAGAGGTCGTTGGCCATAGCAGTGTCATCCCAACTACTTTCTGTTTCTCCTGAGGTTGAAGGAATGAAATGACATGTGAATGAGAGAAAATAACATGTCTTTTGAAAACCTCCCCCAACTCTGGGCCATCCTTCAGTGGGAGCAGGACAGAATCTGCCCAGTTCTGCCTTCAGGGCAGAACTCTGTACCAAGATCTCAGAGACCAGCAGGGCTCAGGCACAGTCCAAGTTTTCCCACTGAGGAGTTAATTAGCCAATGTTTTAAAGCTGGGTGAACTAATGGTCTTCAAATACTAAGGGTTTAGGATTGAAGTAGTTGATGATTACTTTAGTCAGGAGCTTGTTCTTCTTACCCCAAGGGAGATGAAGAAATGCAGGCAGGAGGGGAATGTGGTTGAATGTTTGGGGGGAGGGTAATAGGGTGGGGAAACAAAGGCATTCTCACTCTCCACCTCACCTGGAACAGGTACAGTACCTAATACAGGGGCACTGACACTCCGGCCACGATCTCCAGCCAACCAAGAAGTAGAGAAGCCACATGAAGAAGCAAGAGAGGCCAAAGTCCAACCCAACAGAGTTATGGGGAAGCAAAGAAATAAACAAAAGAGTGTCATCAAGCAAGAGAGAAAAACTCAAACAGAAAGAAAAATAATCCCACGTGGAAGGATAGGTGAATGATGACTAAGCTCAGCCCACAGGGTTAGCACAGTGAGAGGAGGCCTCACGTGAGGGGACCAAATGCTCCTGGTGGTACTTCCTACCAGGCTGTGGTATCAGCACACAGGGAGAAGGAGGGTGGGCTGAATGTACCAGGCCACACCCAGCTCTTGTGTGCATGCCAGGACTCACTGGACTGGAATGATCCAAAGCTGCTGCTGCAAGTCCACAATCTGAATGTCACCAGGACACACTGATTCAAGGGATTATCTGGAGGCCTTAAAGCCAAGGGTAGAACTGGCCTTCATGAAGCCAACCCATGGGTCAGGTCAGGGAATAGTCATGGCTAAGGACAAGAACATCCCTCCCTTGAGCCCCAGTGAATCTGCTGCAGCTGCTAGGGAGAGATGGTCTATTATGGATGAAAAGCAGCAATGATGTCCATGGTTTCAGGTCCTAACCACCACTCCTGCCCAGTGGCCATGGGCTCCCTTTCCCTAAGAAGAAAAATCCCTGCTCTCACTTAGAAGAGCACATAATCTCATCATACTGGTAATAGGGAAGCTGCAGAGAAAAAGGCAGAGACAGGAGAGACAAAATCAGGATGATAGAGGAAGAGATAGGAAGGTGGTGTCTAAAAGGGACAGAAAAAGAGTGCTGGTAAGGAGGACAAGAAAGGGTCTGAGAAAAGAAACACAGAGAGGAAAAAACGAGGATGGAATAAATGCAGTTGGAAAGAAATAGAGCGCGTTCACACTTAGGTTTTCTGGGGCTCTGAAGTACTTTCCTGTGGTAACCGCTTGCCTGGAGTGGGACTACCCTAAGGTACAGCTTGTCTCAGCTACCCTCTCACCATTCTCCAACTGTAGACTATAGTGGTAAGTGCAGGCATCTTCTACAATAGTTGGATGTGCCAAGGACACTGCTCCTAAGGACATCAGCCCAGGGGTCTGGATACTCACTCAGTCTCAGCAGGCTGCTCCCTGTGGGGTCAGGCTGGGAGGCTGCCGGAGTAGATTTGGCAGCCTCTCCATTGGGCGTGGCTCCTGAAACCTTCCCAGGTAATGTGGGGTATTTGTGCTCCACCAGGAAAGGGCTACCCTAATGAAATGAAATGAAAGAGAGAGAGAGAGAGAGAGAGAGAGAGAGAGGGAGAGAGGTGCCACATTAGCCCTCAGTGTCAGACTTACACTCAGATAGGAAAAGCTTAGATACAGGAACAACTTCTCATTCCTCAAAGAGCTATTTTTCCCTTAGGCCAACTCAAAAACCATTTAAAGACCATTTACTCCAGACCAGAACAGTGGACCAGAGCTAAATCCAAATCCAAGGCTGACTGCAAACTGTCCCTAAGCAGAAAGTGGAGGTGTCTCACACACAGAGCCTTTGCCATTTGGTCTGGGCCTCAGAGACTCAAGGAATTCACAGCTGTGAATTCTATGAGCTCTTTGAATACCCTGTAAACCAGAATTCTAATAAAATCTACGTATTGCTTTATCATATGTATATTATAATAATCTTCCAAGTTATTATTAAGCCTATTTTAGCAGATGAAAAGACTAAGCTCAGAACAGTGTGGTAAAATAATTTCTTTTCTCCTAGCAGAGTTACCATAATTTGTTGTTGTTGTTGTTATGAAGTTATATCTTCTTCCTGGCAGAAGAGGAGACTAAGGCCAGTCAAAGGCTGAGCTGCCCTGTTCTCCTCAATCTCGCTTTCCTGTGGATCATGGAGAGGTGGCTGCTAAGCAGGGCTCTCCCTTAGACCAAACCAGGGCAGATCTCTGCAGAAGCTTGACCAAGTGCAGGAAGTATATGGATCTTTCCTGAGAGAAGGTTATGCTACAGCAGGGGAATTAGAGTTTAAACTTGAAGCAGAAGAAAAAACCTGTAATATGGTAACAGTTACTCTGAAATATATCAGTTAAGGCAAAATGAGAAGGTGTACACACTCCTGGGAGAGATGACAACAGGAAGGCGAACAGAGAGTTACATGCCAACAGATGGAGTTACTGTAGCACTTAGAGTCATACTGCATGAAATACAGTCTCAGGGCAAGGGAGTTTAGGCCCTGGCCATGGAAAGGTTCCCAAAGAAACAAGCTTCCTGAAAGGGGATGAAGAATAGCACTGATTTAGTAGAGAAGGATATAATCTACAAATTTGGGTGAAACACAGTGGAATGCATTTGACTGAGAATAAAAGAAAAATTGGGGTGACATTACTAAAGGAATCAACTGTGGATTACTTGATTAGACATAGAAAAAAAAGTATTATGAAAGACAAAACAGATTTCAAAACTAGAAAGTAAAAGCAGTAAAAGGAGACTGCAATGACCAAGACATTGTTTCATTTAGCTAAAAAGCCAAATATCCAGTAACTTTCTGAATTCGATTTCCTTATAAACATATGTCCTAGAAATGGTGTGAATTCAATCCATTCATAGAACACTTGTTACTAACCTCCTATAACGAGCTCAGAAAGGAGGGAGATAAGAGGGGACTAAATTCTCAAAGAATTCCGAAAGACTTGGTGGGTAAAGTAGAAACAATGGAACGTTGAGATAGAGACCATGAGATTTTAAAGTTCACAAGGTGGAGGCTGATCCTGATGATCAGATATGTGGGCAGGATCAATATTTCCTAAATGCTCCTCAATGCCCGGGCTACTTCAAAATCACTTCCGCCACTTAGAGTAACAATGTAAATTTCCAGGCTCCATCCTGGTCCCAATGAATCAGCCAGTATTTTTTAACAAGGCCTTCAGATTATTCTGATACACAGATTTGGGAGCAACTGACTGTGGGAAGGCAGTGTTTAAAAAGTTCAGAGACACAGAAGTCATGACTCCAAAACTCCATATAATACAGGGACTCTGGGGATGGGAGGGATTAACAAAAACAGGTTTCTGATTGTGTCTTCACACATGCTGTCCCAACACAGGCAGAGACAACCAAGGATGCCGATGCTGGGCTTGCCCGGGAGCTCCCCTGAGATGTAAAGGAAACATATACCTAACCCAAGGATGGGCTTCAAAAGGCAGTCCAGACTTGTAAGGAAGAAAGTGGAAGCAGCTGAGGGCAACAGAAAGGGCTATCTGAGATCTGTTCAGATCATGAAAAAAATCTGAGAAGGAACTATTTACTTCTGGAGAAGCTAGCACAAGACTAAGATATGACACAGAGGAAATAGAAAGGTTCAGCTCCATCCAGTTCTGTTTCTACTGCCCCCAAGAAGAATAACCCCAGTTATGAGGCATCAGAAAAGGAGTAACACAGAACCAATTACCACCTGCTTTAAATTAGAAACAGAGGAAGCATGCCAGAGTGTTAAGTGCCCAGGCTTTGTGTCAGATCAACTCAGGCAAAACTCTAACAACTCTGAGCCTCTGTTTTATTGTTTCTAGTGCAGAACAACAATTCCTGCCTCAGGATTGCTGGGAAATAATATACGTACAGGGCCTAGCACACAGTGGACAGTAGACCAACAGAGGTACAGAAAATATCACACATTGGGTCCCAGAGTAAAAGGAAGAACTAGAAGAGCAATCCCCAGATCAAGGAAAGCACAGGTCAGACTCTGTCTGGAAACTTATCCTCAGAGCTGGTCTAGGGCACAACTTAAAGGCTACATGCAGAAACCAGTGCTGTTTGTAAGAAGACAGAATAGAATTTAAAGGTTTTTATGCCTGTGCACATGAGAAGATGATGTTTAGTCCAGAGAACAGACTACTCAGAGAGGGCATGAAGACCTTAAATGTTAGAGCTATCAGCAGCAAGGGAGATTGACTTATTCCATGGACTCCACAAGGAAATTTGTGATCAACAGATGCACATTCTAGGGAGGCCAAGAAGATGTTCAGTGAATGCTGCAGAAAATTCTTGCACCTATAGTAGTAGGTAGCGGTCCTGATGGGGTTGTGATATGTGTGTTTTGAGGAGAGGGTAGCCATGTTGAACTAGTTGGACTGCACAACATTGTGATTATGGTCAAAACCATGTAAGAATCAATCTTTTTTAAATCTAGAATAGTTTTTCATCATAACTTAAATGGCCCCATACCACTTATCTGGTTTGATAATCATGTCAGTGTCTTATAGTGTTTTAAAGCTTAAGCCTAACTTTACTGGAATTAGAAATACCATTTGACCCAGCAATCCCATTACTAGGTATATATCCTAAAGAAGTAAGAGGCAGGACAAGAACAGATATATGCACACCCATGTTCATCACAGCACTATTTACAATAGCAAGAAGATGGAAACAGCCTACGTGCCCATCAACAGAACAATGGATTAACCAAACTATGTTACACACAGACAATGGAATACTATGGCACATTAAAGAATAACATAGAATCTGCAAAACACCTCATAACATGGATGAATTTGGAGGACATTATGCTGAGTGAAATAAGTCAATCGCAGAAGGACAAATATAGTATGAGTTCATTATTGTAAAAAGTCAAGGAAAGGTTTATATATGGAAGGAAACTCTGTTGGTTATGGGGGGGAGGGAACACTGCAAAAAAATGCATTGATCCATGTCACTTTAATTTTGTGTATTTCACTGTACATATATTATATTTCAATAAAATGCATTACAAAAAACCTTAAGCCTAAGTTTTAAAGCTTAAACCTGCTGTGTTTCCAAAAGAGCAGGAACTGCCTTATGATGTGCTTTGGAAACCTTCATGAAAGGCCCATTTGAGGATGAGGTAGGGGAGGCAGGGGGACTGCTGAGGGAAAGATATAGCAGAGCAGTCCCCATGTTTTGAGGAAGGCACAAGACAACCACAGGAAGCCTTTTATTTTACCAAGGAAGCACACACAGCCAGGTTCAAGGGATTTTGAGTCCAGAGTCTCTAGACAAGAGAGCCAGCAGCAGACATTTAGCCCATAATGCAGATGGCTCAAGGAATGGCTACCCAATAGAAACACTGACTGCTACAGCTATGGAAGTACAGAGGAGCCCCTTACCTAGATGAGAAGGTGCATTAAGGATCTTTCTCCTACACAAATGCTAAAGAAAGGCAGAGATGCTCATTCTGTCATGTTGATGAAAAAATATAAAAAGGCCCTCCCAGTCAGAAGTCAGCATGCAATGAGGTCATACATCTCATATAGATGTGGTGGCAGAGGGAACTGAGAAGCGACATGTCTCTGGGCTCACAATACATTTCCCATATAGCGCTATAAATGATCCTGGGTGGGGTTTAAGTCATGAAAATTATACTAATCCTCAGTGTATCACAGACTCACCATATGTACACTGGCCTGGGAAACGTAAGCATCTTCTACAACAAGCTTCTTAGGTGGACTTGAGTTCTGATGGAATTTTTATAACATGACTTGTTGATAAAAGGGGGACTGAGTATACTCCTGTGATTTTCACCATGACATTTTGATTTTCACCAATACAGAAAGGATTATAGCTATCACTAAATATGTGCCAAGATCATCATATCCTCCTCCCAGAGATTAGATCCAGATTACTTTGCTAAAGAGTAATTTCTCTGAGCCTATAAAATAGAGGTGATAATAATAATTCCTACTTTACAAACGCTGGAAGTCAAAGTACATGATACAGTTGAATTCACACAAAAAGAAAATGAAGGAGGAGGAAGTTTTGTCTTTCCTCTAGCCTTCTTTCCCTTTATTGGTAAAATACTTTAAGGTTACAAAAACTGTAAGCTGCTAAATAAAACACACAAAGCAAATAGTACAGCCACAACAGGAGATGGAACTTCATTTAATGTACCTTGGGTTCTACCACCGAGGAGAGCTGGTTCCCATCAACACACTATGGAGTGGCAAGATGGATTCAATTATGTGGAGAAAAAGTAAGAAGACTGTGTTAGTCACAAACAACAAAAACTCAGGATCATTTGCCTGCTTAAATTCAAAAGGTGCATCCCCTCCCTCCCCATCTTCATGTCAAGTAATCACCACCCATGGCAGAAAATACAGGTCACTCACTGCCCAACTCATGGGCACATGTCCTGAGCTGCTACCAGCAATCTGATGAGGGTGAGTGAGAGGCACAGGACCATGGGAACAAAGACACTGAATGGACCAGCGGCTCCTGCTGGCTACAGCCTTTATTGTTCTCCATTGTATCACCAGTGAGGCTGGCACAGTGCTGGAGACCAAGGGTTCTGGTGTAGTGTGGGCCACTGAATGCTCTCTATCAGGGCAGGATTACTTTGTCTCAATGACTAAGTTCGAGAGCCTGGGAACTTCCTTTCTGCCATAAGGACCACCTACATGGTCAAGGGCCACTGGTTTCCTATTCTGTTTCTAGACTCTCCCAACAGCCTCCTTTCTAATCTTCTAAATTACCCCATACTCTACTCCTGGAATCATCTCCTTTATCCACATTACTTCCTCTTCAAAACTCTGTAATGCTCCCAACTATCCTTGGGATACAGAGCCAATATTCAAGGTCTTTTCTGGCTTAATTCAACTCATGGCTCTGACCTGATCTCTTCCTGCTCCCACCATTTCCTAAAACCTACCTGGCTCACTAGGCTCTAACCAAGCCTTTCCCATCTCAAATACTTCTGTTCATCACCTCCAGACAGCATTTTCTGAGTTGTCCTGCATCTAAGATACCTTAGTCCACATTTGATTGGTTTTCTCAAATATCTTCCCAGCAACTCTTTAATAGCCTAAATGAGGCAGGGATTAGGACCTCACCTGTATATCCCAGTATTGTGCTGGACACAAAGAAGTCCCTAAGTAATCACTATAGATAGATTAATGAGCTGACCTTTTCCACAGATCCACTTCTCAAGTCTTCTAGACTACAGGAGAGTTTCTTCTGAGCTCTTGAAAAAACAAAAAAGAAAGCAGACAAATAGTTACTGGAGAAAGAGGGACATTCATGTAGAAGGCATTTCAGATGCTTAACCAGTAGTCTGTCTTGTGTTTAGGGGTTGTGGTCAGAAAAAAGTGATTCTCTAGTAATAACTATTCCATAAAAGACAAGACTGGCCCACTCTGGTAGATAGCCTGGTCTGTCAATGTGTTAGTAAGGACATCAGGTCATCACTTAAATCCAAATTAAAAGTCCCGGGCATTTCTCAAAATCTAGAACACTTTTGTTTGTACAGCATTGATGAGAGGTGATGGGAGGTGACTATTGTGTGGTTATAAAAGACCAGAGTCAAAAGGAAAGGGAATATTATGTCTTATCTGCAGATCCACAAAGCAATCTTGGGAGGAAGGAGCTGGTGCCTTCTTAGAGTGGAGACAAGTACATCAGGCCACCAGAGCTCCAAAACTAGGATCCTCCAACTCTCTGCTCTGGTTCTATACACCCTGAGAAGTGTGCTCAGAGGAAATTTTCTTTTTCTAGAGACTATTTTAAAGAGAAGGACACCAGCTGGACAGAGAAGGGCAACACTATGAGGATCCCAGTATCCTTGACAGTCCTATTTTTCAATATGAATGAATAAAGCAGCATTTGCTTACACACTAGTCTCTTTTGAGTCTGGTCAATGCAAATTAATTTCTTAGGGTTGATTTCCCGAGTAGCCTCACATACCAAATTTCTTATTCTGTAAAACTAAGAATTGCCCAACTACTTTCTATGACATTTTCATTTTACTCTAGGGCTGAAGGCTCAGGGGAACAACAGGTCTTTATAAGCCCCCAGAAAGTGGTCTTTGGGAACCTAAGTCAAAGTGTACAGCCAAAACATAAGTTTTGGAGACTCAGCACCATTCTGGGAAAGCTTCTCTCAAGCTTGTGGCTGTCTTTCCCAGATACCTTGGCTGAAAGACAGTCTGCTCTGGGCAATAAAGCCACCATATCTCTTCTATATGAAGCCCATCTTGGAAATGTGTTCTAAAGAGTTGATACAGCAAACTAGAATCAGTTTCCTTTTAGGCAGAACCAGATAAGTAGTAGCCAAGTAGTTCCACAGGCCAGCTCACTGTTAAGTAAAGCTTTCTCAAAGCAACTAGACCAACCTCCCTGTGAAGGAAATGGCTTGCCCTAGAGGGCTCTGAAGGAGCTCTGTTGGGGTAGTGCCTAAAGCATTTGACTGCTAACCAGAAGGCTGGTGGTTCAAACCCACCAGTCACTCCTTGGAAGGAAGGTTGGGCAATCTACTTCTGTAATGATATTGCCTCGGAAACCCAAGGAGGGGTTGCTATGAGTCGGGTCCCACTCCACGGCATATAACAACAACAACAGAGAACTCTGAAGGAGCTCTGGTGGTATAGTGCCTAAGGCATTTGACTGCTAACCAGAAGGTTGGCTGTTCAAACTCACCAGCCACTCCTCAGAAGGAAGATTGGGGAATCTACTTCTGTAGAGATACTGCCTCGGAAACCCAAAGAGGGGTTGCTGTGAGTTGAATCGACTTGAAGGCAGTGAGTTTGGTTTTTCTTAGAGAGTTCTGAAGGCATTTGACAGCTAAAAAGAAGGCTGGCAGTTCAAAGCCACCAGCCACTCCTTGGAAGGAAGATTGGGCAATCTACTTCCACAGAGATACTACCTCAGAAACCCAAGGAGTTCACTATGAGTCGAATAGACTCAATGGCAGTGAGTTTGTTTTTTTTTTTTTTTTTGGAAGAGCAGGAAGATCATTCCAGAGAGCCTAACAGAAATGATAGACACACATCATGGAATGCTCTCTCAGCTGTGAGGAACCACCGGAGGTTGGATACGCTGGAGGATGAGTTGTAGTCACCTCTTTTCTGAGTCTCTTACCTCTGGCTTGGTGCTGTCTCAGTGACTATGACCCTTACTTAGTCTGTGGTGAAAAAAGCTCCAAAGAGAAGCAGGACGGGTTCATGGCCATCCTTATTTGGCCCCCTGGAAGCACTGCTGAGGGCTGGAGTGCCTCAACAGAAGGGCAGATTTGCCCAGGAGATGGTGGCCATGATCACTGTGCATGGCTGGTCACCATCCACCTCAGGATCCCCAAAAAGGGCCTGAGAGCACAACAGCTCCAGGGAAGTGCTCAGCCCTCCTACCTGGTTTCCAGTGATTTCTGTGGCAGTGGTGGTGGCCCCACTGTGGGAGAGCTACATCTTGGAAGCATCTGCACCAGAAACAGAGGAGTCACCATAAAGGGCAGTTACTATTTATGGGCCACCTACCCTCTTTTCCCTTTCTTGGAATTTTTCTTTGGGGGACTTAGCTTTCCTCCCTTGGGCACAGCCATACTGGATATATCAATGTGAGTGACTTGTTCTTTCAAAATGTCAAGGGGTTGGCATATTGACCTAGAAGGGCCAATATGCACCTTTTTCCTGGGCCCAATTCTTAGATGAAGTGCATGTCCTAGCAATAGAGTCCTGACAAGAAACCTGGATCCCTGGAGCTTTCACTGCTCCTGCCCTTACTGAGCTTGGTTATTCAGTTCTTCCTTTCATTCAGTGAGCCACTGCATGCCTTTCCAGAAACATTCCCTTTGGTTTAGGTTAGCTAGAATTTATTTCAGTTCTGCAATAAGAAAATCCTAATTAATAATAAATACCTACAAACATCAGCAACACCTAACCAGGCCCTGGCTGGCATGGTGCAAGCACTCCCCACACCTGGGAGGCAGATAAATATAAATTAGGACAAGAACAATATAACACACCCTCATAGTACCAATACCCACAAAATAATGGGACTAGAAGGGAGGAAGTGGCTGTCTCTCCCTGGAAGAATGATCAGAAGGCATTAGAGGGGAGAACACTTGAGCTGAGTAAAGAGAATGAGAATGGATTCACTAAGAAGTCAAGAAAGGAAAGAGCATGAAAGGTGGATGGAACAACATGAGTAAATGGTGGTATAAAAAAAGCACAGTCCTATGTCTTCAGTATTGCATGGACTGAAAAGATGGCCTCTTTTCTCTGAACCAGTATCTATTTGGTCCACTGCAGGAAGAACACTGGCAGGATAATGTAATCATTAAAAGCTTGTGAGTCCCTAGACCTGGGTTCAAGGCGAAGGTCTGCCATCTACTTGCCATGGACCTAGAACAAATTATTTACCATCTCCAAACCTCACCTTCATCATGACAAAATAAGGATCCCTGGAATGTTGTGAGGAGTAAGGCAGATGAGCCACGTGCACTGCTCAGCACAGTGACCACTCAGAGGTATTGAACAAGTGGCATTACTACTCTTGTTAGTGCCAGCAATCTGGGATACTAGTTCTGGCTCAATAACCAGGTCACCAAGTAACACATTTGTGCCTATCATAATTAAAAGGATTAGCCTGGACTGCTAAGATCCTTTCCAGTTTGCCTCTCCTAGAATTTTGTGCCTCTTAGGCTCTAGGCTAAAGCTACTCCTTCATCTGAAGTCTTTGTTTATGAATATGCTTATTTCTATATAGCCTAAATCCAGAGAGATACAACATTGTTGCTGTTGTTGCTGTTAGGTGCCATCAAGTTGGCTCTGATTCACAGTGACTCTATGTACAACAAAACGAAACACTGCCCGGTCCTGTGCCAGCCTTACAATACTTGCTATACCTGAGCTCATTATTGCACCCGCAGTGTCAATCCATCACCTTGAAGGTCTTCCCCTTTTTCTCTGGCCCTCCAGCCTGCCAAGCATGATATCCTTCTCCAGGAAATGGTCCCTTCTGACAATATGACCAAAGTAGTGAGAAAAAGTCTGGCCATTCTCACTTCCTTGGAGCATTCTGGCTGCACTTCTTCCAGGACAGATCTGTTAGTTCTTCTGGCAGTCCATGGTACTTTCAGTATTTTTTGCCAACACCACAACTCAACTCTTCTTTGGTCTTCCTTATTCTTTGTCCAGCTTTCACATGCATATGAGGCAACTGGAAATACCATGGCTTGTGTCAGGTGCACCTTAGTCCTCAAGGAGATGTCTTTGATCTTTAGCACTTTAAAGAGGTCTTTTGCAGCAGATTTACCCAGTGCAATACAACATGTGATTTCTTGACTGCTGATTCCATTGGTGTTGATTGTGGAACCAAATAATAAGAAATCTTTGACAACTTCAATCTGTTCTCCATTTATCGCGATGCTGTTTATTGGTCAAGTTGTGAGGATTTTCGTTTTCTTTACATTGAGATGTAATCCATACTGAAGACTACAGTCTTTAATCTTCATCAGTAGGTGCTTCAAGTCATCCTCACTTTCAGCAAGCAAGGTTGCGTCACCTGCATATTGCAGGTTGTTAATAAGTCTTTCTCCAATCCTGATGCCACATTCTTCTTCATATAGTCCAGCTTCTCAGATTATTTGCTCAGCATAGAGATTGAATAAGTATGGTGAAAGGATATAACCCTGACGCACTCCTTTTCTGATTTTAAACCATGACCATGCAGTATCCCCTCATTCTGTTCGAACAACAGCCTCCCGGTCTATGTATAGGTTCCTCATACAATAGGAGTAGATTTTAAATTAATAAACTAAGCGTGGGAAAAGGAAGAGAAGAAAATCATGTGCTAGTTATAGGGGCTACAGAGGATATCTGTGAAACAGGAATGTACCATGTTGGAAGTTGCAATTCTCACTCTAAATGAGCAAAATTCATTCATTCATTCAAAATTGAATTCTACTGGGTATCAGGCAGAGCTTGAAGAAGCAGTGGAGTTCCTGAGTGGTGTAAAAGGTTATGCACTTGGATGCTAACTGAAAGGTTGGAGGTTTGAGTCTACTCAGAGAGGCCTCAGACAAGATCTACTTCCAAAAAAATCAACCATTGAAAACCCCATGGAGCACAGTTCTACTCTGACACATACAGGATTGACAAAGAGTCGAGTAGATTAACTAGCAAGTGATTTACTGGTTGGAGAAACAGTGGCAAATAACACAAACATCACCTTTGGTCTATGCTTACCTTCCACAGAGGGGAGACAAAAATACATAAAGAAGCCAATTAAATTTTTTGTTTCTGATCTCTTATGTCCCCAAAACAACATAGGCCTGAACTTTGACCCCTTCTCCTCTTTTGTCCTCTCCCCAAGGCTTCTGGAGCTACTCTGCTGATTTAATGTTTCACCTCTCAGATGAGTAGGGTCACATGTATCCTCCTGTCTAGATCTTCCCTTAAGTTCAGGGCAAGTCTGAGAGTCTGCTGAAATACCACATTGTGGATGGAAACACAGTACCTCTGGCTTAAATAATTCTTCGGGTCCTTTATTTGCAGAGTTCCACTTTTTAAAACTTCCATCCAGGTCTTCTTCATTGATTGAGAGAGTTCTTTCTGAAGGCCCTGGTGGCATTAATGCAGAAAGCATGATCATTACTGTGTGATTTGCTCAGAAATCTGTAACTGTACTACAAAATCCTAACATTGCTTTCTCTTCATTAAAAATGACTAAGTAGTCAATAAAGGGACATAAGAGTATATATTTAAAGACTCTTTTGGGCATCTAAGGTCTCTCACAAGGGTCATCTCCTAGTCAAAGCTCATTGGTGGGAGCACTAAGGCGGCACCTGCTGCCCCCAACCTTCTCATTGCTTGGCCACAGGCAATCAGGTTCTGAAAGTGACTTGACCCAGTGCTGCCTCTGCCAAGATCCCAAAATATTCAAGAAAACAAGGTTGCAATGTGTGTACTTGGCTGGCAGAGGGCCCTGGCAATGACCAGTAAGCCACAACCTAGGCTAGGATTTGGCATCTTCCCAGATCAGCCAGAATCAGAGGTTCCAGATTGCCCTCAAAGCAGCTCTCTGCTGTGAAACAGCTGCTTCCTCAGGAACTGTGATAAGAGTTCAGGTCAGTGGTATGAATGACAAGGATGGCAGCCTGCCATATGTATCACTGTGCCCATAAGAACACCAGCACTGTCGGCATGCTGCATTCACTCTGGGCAGCAACTATGAAACAAAGAGCTGTCCACGTGCTATGAAATCCTGAAGCAACCCAGGCACCCAGTGCTCTAAGCAAGACTCCCAAAGTGCCGTCTGAATTGGCTGGGTGTTCTTTTAGATTCTCCAGGAGGTAAACATACTCTAATCCCCAGTGAGGGCACTGGATTGATCTTTGCTCCATATTGAATTCTATTCATTGCCTCTATGGGGTATCCTGGGAAGATGTACAGGAGACCTTTCAAGAGTAGGGATTCCCAAGGGTTAAAGGTTAAAAGTTTTATTTCCTTGGTGATCTGTATAGTTCCTGGCAGGTTTGAATTGATTGCCATCTGATAAAATTTCTGGAAATCATTGGGTTCCACTTTCCCACCATCCAGGAAAGTCCAAACAGTACCATTCCCCAGTAGGGAATCTTAATTTAAATGGAGGTGAAGAATCTCCTGGAAGAACTGCCCCTGAGTTTAACACGACAGATGGAATATCACTTGGAGAAAACTGTAAGATCCCCAATTGCTTTCACCTTGAGTTGCCATCACGATCTCCTTTACTCTCCGGTACTGGTTTAATAGCCCCGTAAGCTCTTCTATCCGACGATCCTGCCATAATGTAAGAGCAGATTTAGACACAGACGACACCACTAGCACCTCAGACAATTTCAGTTTGGGGCCAAGCCTCTGTTCTGAGCACATTGAGAAGAAGCCCCATATGGAACCTAAGGAGTACTCCAAAGGGAAAAATAATATCCAGGCCCCATCCCTTAGAGCCTGGGTCCTCAATGGTCTGCCTGCAACTGCAGGCATTTATGCCTCTACTCAAATGCTATGAGTCTAATCTCTATTTAAAAAAAAAAAAACAACTCTCCTTGGTATGGCCTTCATGGGGCTTAAGCATTTCCAGGAACTTGGAACTCATTGTCTCCCTATCCTCCTAAGGTAGCAAGGTTTAAAAAAAATAATAATCATAATCATAAACCAAACCCACTGCCATCGAATCGATTCTGACTCATAGCAACCCCCATTGGGTGGGTTTCCTAGATGTTACATCTTTACGGAAGTAGACAGCCCAGTCTTGCTTCCACATAGTGGCTGGTGGGTTTGAACTGCCAACCTTCTGGTTAGCAGTCAAATGCCCTAGGCACTGTGCCACCAGAGCTCCAAGGTAGCAAGGTAGCCATAGCAAGGTAGCCATGGAAATCAACTTCCTGATCCAAGTGTTGCCCTCTGGAGCCATACAAAATAAGACTAAAATAAAGCTGCTGTATTTATCTATCCCAATATCTTCACCTGCTCCTTAAGAATCTGAGATTTCTTATACAATTCAGGCAATTCTGAGAAGGGATAATTAATTTCAAGGCAAAGGCCTAGGGGGTTGGAAGCCCACATAGGTTCTGAGTTACACAAATGGGTTTGAACTCTGGCTCTGCTATCTACTAATTATCTTACCTTGAGCAAAAGTATTTAAGCATTTTGAGTCTCAGTTCCCTCATCTGTAAAAGGCAGGGCTGTGACCCCCAAAGATAATTTGTACCAATAAATAATGGCTATTTTATGATTGTGCAGGAATGAAATGTGAAGAATCTGAGAAGGCAGGATAAACTGAGGCATTGCATGCTGCCTCGTTCTGATGGTCACCAGCTGGTGCACATGGGGATTTAGAGGAACTGCTCTTGAGTTTTGCTAGGAATCTAAGCAGGAGCTATGGTATTGGCAGCAACCACAGTGATATTTTAAAATTTTTTTCCATAGCAACATAGCCAGGCAAGATGTCTGCTTTTGGGACATTTCACTTAGGGAAAGTTCTCAGGCATCAAAGTCAATAACAGGTAGCTGAGGCTGAGTCTCTAGGAGGCAGAAGCCATTTTCCTGACACATCCCTAAGTCGACAGACTGATAGACATAGCCTTTTCCAGAAGATCAGAGACCAGAAGGGATCAAAGAGAGCCAGCGATGTGTAAGGAAAAAGACAGGGCCACTCAATAACCATCTTACCTTATCTTCATTTGCGACAAGCAAAGTTTCCATTCCCATTTTCAGACGTTGAATTTCTTGGTCTAAAAATATTTAGATGTAGAATTAATTTTATAAATTCCAAGAGCTATCGCCACATACTAACATGCTCCTTAAGTACAAATGTGAGGAGTTTCCACAGAAACAAAATACATATTCTTTAAAGAGCTCAGGGCGGTGTCTAGCATAGAGCATCATTAAATATTTGTTGAACTACTAAACGCATGAACCTACTATTTTGGTTTCTCTTTATAAACATTTGCTAGAAAAAACAAATTGCCATTTACTCAAAGGTGACACAGAATGACCTCAAAATCTTTTGAAATCAACAACAGATGTTGAAATGCAACATCTGTATCCTTTATAATTTGAGCAGGCAAGTATCTAAGCTGCTAACTGGTTTTGGAGAAAATCATACATCCCATGGCCTGTAGCAGAGGGCTATTTAAAATAAGGAAAATAGTCTTATAGCTTGAATGTAGATGGGAAATGGGTGAATATGCCAAATAGTTAGGTACCTAACTTAATTTAAAATGACATAGTCAGAACTGATTAGCAAATGTTTAGATGCATCTATAAATATATTAAAACAAACTCTACAGCTAAGGGAAAACAATTGGTTAATTGTAAAGCTACAGAAATTCTCTGTGGAATTTCCAAAGGATCTATATCAGTCTTTGATAGTCAACCCATGGCCTCCCCTCACTCTGGACTCAGTAAGGCCTTTTTTGACTTTTTTTCAAACTGATCTGGAGAGCCGAGTGAAAGGCCAATGCCTGAAAGAGCTAGAGGTCATCACCCCAGATACTTGGAGGCCTAGGAATTGGCACAAAAGTAGATTTTCCAAACAGGTACCGACATCCATCCCCAAAATGGTTTAAATGTAAAGGGACTAGAGCTATCTATACAAGAAAAGTATAGGAAACAAGGGAATGGAAGAATAGGCATCCCATTTTCAGGATGCTTGCTCATATCCAACAAAGATAGGGGCAGTGGGTCTATGGACTTTGTGTAAAGAATTACGGAGATTCATTTTCAGAGTAAAGAGGAAAGTGCATGCTCTTTGTCTTAGGATCCTGGCAGCTGAGGATCAGCTTTGCAGCCTTGTTTGTGGAGTGAGCTCCATTTGAGGTCTGGTAAACCATGATTTTTGGCCAGGACCCACCTGAGCAAAAAATGACCCAAAGACCAGCTCCAGGAGGTACTCGAAGATGGAATGGAGCAGGGCCTAGAAGGCTTGGATGTGGGGAAGCATAGGGTAGAAGGGAGGACTGCCTAGTCTACAAGTCACGGTAAGAGGAAGTCCCTGCCCAGGTTTGACATCACAGGTAGCTCAAAGTCCCCTAACAAGATCCAACCTTCATAATATACATTGGCAGTAGTAGTGACACACCTAATTGCTTGGGAGATATAGAGAAAGGCTTGGAGAGAGATAAGCATATTAGTCACTAATTTCCTTCTCCTACCTAAACTGCTGTTTCATGAGAGCCTGGCTTCCCCATCCCAGCCAGGTATCTAATATAGGCAGTACTGAGGCTGAAATGAGATGTGGCAGTGGTACCTATCCAGAGGACCATATGATCTCTCCTAGTATTGCTCTGAAGCGAGGATGGTAAGGGGAAATTTGGAAAGTTTGTGACCATTTTGTATACATGGCAGATACCTCTCTCTGTATGGTCTCTGTGGGCTGTGGTTCGCGAGAGCTGGCTGTGCAGGCGCTCAATTTCTGCTTCCTTCAGGGCAACCTGCTCCTGTAGCTGGGCTACCTCAGCCTGAAAGAACAAGAGAGAATCCCCACAAGGTCAGAGGGATGACTGAACTGTGATGACAGGCCTCAAGTAGAGCCGAGAGCTCACTGGACCCTAAGACATGTTAGGAAGTTAGCAAAGATACCAGAAACTTCACAGCTCTCCCTACAGGGTGGAGCTCTGCTGACTGCACTCACTCTTCCTGGCTTCTTCAGCCCTACCTGCAGCCCTGAAAGTCAGCCTGCTCTTGCCCCTACATTCCTCCTACCTGACCAGGCTCTTTCCTTAATCTGCCCTCTGAGGTCCATGCACCTACCTCTAAGACCTAAGAAGCTAGGATTGTGTGCAATGGGAGGGCTGAATAGAAGTGGACATTATTTTTCTGGTTGTGGTCTTTCTTCTCCCAAAGTATTCATACAATAGCATGTATATACACCACCATAACAACATACGTACATCTTTCATCTTTCCAGCTCATGCAGGAAGTATGGTAGAAATCTAATTAGTACTACTGGATAAAGAGTGAGCCGAGAGCTGACATGCAGAGATGGGTGTTCCGGCTTCCTCCAAATGCTGGGCCTCATTAAACCCAGGCACCACACCTTAGTGTTGCTAACTAGACTATGAATCACCTTTAGAGCCTTAGAAGCCTTAAGCAGAACTGAAGAATTTCAAAAACCAATGTGGGTTTTTACTTCAAGGAATCAGGATGATATAAGAAAAAGAGCATGAGTTTTAGAACAACCGAAATCCATATCTGAACCTCTGAGCCATTCTGAACCTGTTTCTTTATCTGGAAATGAGGATAGTTATATAAGATAGAGGTCATTGGGTTACTTTATAGATTAAATAAGTAAATGTGAGCAAAGGGCTTGGTACATTCTAGCATACAGGAGGTGCTCAACGCTTGGTAATTATTAAACAACCCTTAGCATTTCAAATGCTATGTATTTCAAAAGTCTATATGCCAGAGCAAAGTGCTCATGTAATTTTAAAAAGAATTACTTGGTTTTATAACAGAGGGTGGTATGTACAACTTCAAAGAGTTTTACTGAGACAGTACTTGTGAGTGCAGCATCGTGAGGGAAGTTCTGAGCTACCTGAGAGAGGCTTCTCCTAGAATAGATGACTACGAGGCAAGTATACACAAGGCTACGTCGGATACAAATAGATCAGTAGATAAATAGATCTGGATAGCCTAGAAACGTTATTAACTAACTGTAAGATCTTAGAAAATTTCTTTAACCTCTCTGTGCCTCAGTTTCTTCATTTGTAAAATGGGAATATGTTGGCAAAGAATAATGAATGTACCATGGACACTAGAAGAATGAACAAATCTGTGTTGGAGAAGTACAGCCAGAATGTTCCTTAGACACACGAATGGACAGACTTCGTCTTACCTACTTTGATCACATCAGAAGGAACCAGTCCCCTGGAGAAGGATATCATGCTTGGTAAAGTAGAGGGTCAATGAAAAAGGGGAAGACCTTCAACGAGATGGGCTGACACAGTGGCTGAGATGATGGGCTTAATCATGCAATGATGTGAGGTTGGTGCAGGACTGGGCAGCGTTTTGCTCTATTGTATATAGGGTCACTATAAGGTGGAATGGGACAGCATCTAACAACAACAACATCAAAATGGGAATATAATAGACTTACCTCTTGGATGGTTATGAGGACTAGATGAGTTAATGTTTGCAAAGTACTTAAATTATTATATAATACCACATATTTCTTACTGGTAGGGAAGGAAAAGATGATTCAATTAAATTATGTTAAGATAATTAACCAGCTCTTTGGGGGTGAAAAAAAATTGGATTTCTGGGCTTGAAGGATTAGTATCATAGTCTCATGAGACATCTCACTCAAATGGGAGCTCTGGTAGCATAGTGGCTAAGACACTTGCCTGCTAACCAGATGGCTGGCGGTTCAAACCCACCAGCCACTCCTCGGAAGGAAGGTTGGGCAATCCTACTTCCGTAGTGATACTGCCTCGGAAACCCAAGGAGGGGTCGCTATGAGTCGGGGCTGACTTGACGGCACGTAACAACAACAACAACATGTTATGTTCTGCATCCTAGTTTGGTGAGTAGTGTCTGGGGTCTTAAAAGGTTACAAACAGCTATCTAAGATACAACTATTAGTCTCTACTTATTCAGAGGAAAAGAGAAAGAAGGAAACAAAAGACTCAAAGAAGAAACTAGTCTACCGGACAAATGTTGTACATGAACCTCAGGCTCATCTACCCTGAGATCAGAAGAACTAGATGGTGACTGGCTACCACTATGGATTGATGTAATCAGGGCCACAACAGATGGTCTCTGATAAAATGAGAGGAAAATGAGGAACATAACCTCAAACCTCCTTTAAAAAAAACAAGACAAAAAAACTCCACAGACCTACGGGACTGGTTGAGACTGGAGGACTCCCCAAGACTATTGGCTTGAGATATTCTTTAAGCCTTGAACCAAAATTAACCCCTAAGGTCACTATGGTGGTTAAGGTTATCGTCAGCTTGGCTGGGCCTGGTTGAGTGGCTGGGCAGCTGGATGTAGTTATTCCCCATGGTGAGATTGGCAGTCAGTTCCATGGTGGAATCTACTGGAGCAGCTGAGTAGCTGCTTTAGTGATATGGTCTGCTTCCAGTATATAAGCAGCAGCTTTGAGGAAGGTCTCTCTAGCTTTTTGGCACACTTGAATCCTGCATGTAGCCAAGTCATTGTTCAACAGCCTGCCATGCCCTGCCTATCTTGGGACTTCTTCTGGACTTGAATTAGTGGCCTGCTGTGTTGTTTGGTAACATTGGGACTGTGCCGTTTTACTTGCCAACCTAGGGTTTCTCAGCAAGCCAGCAGCTGCGTGAGTGAAGAAAAGCCTCCAGCTTCAGTGGGCCAGGAGCAGGAGGCAGAGCTGAAGTACAAGGTTGAGGGGCTTTCACCCAGCTCCTAGAGCCTGGCACTTTGAACTTGGACTTCTAGTCTCCAAGACTATAAGAGAATAAACTTCTCCTTATTAAAGCCATCCCATTTGTGGTATCTTCTGTTAAGAGTGGCACTAGGTAATCAAAATAGTCATCTTACAGCTAAATAACAAATTGGCTCAAAAAATGATTATCATCCACAAGTACTGTGGTCCTTTAAAAAATCACCCATATGAGACCAAATGGCCAACAATTACTTTAAAACTCAGATGAGAATGTAAAGGGACAGGGAAACTAGATTAATGGAAACAGAACAACCAGAACAGAAATAATGAAAATATGCATGCATCATGAAGAATGTACCCAACATCACTGAATAACTTGTATAGAAATTGTTGAATTGCAACTTAAAGTGTTGTGTAAGCCTTCACTAAAAACACAATAAAATATTGTATTTTAAAAGGAGATGGTATCTGCCAGGCTTCAGAAGGCAAGAATGCTCTTCCAAGATTGTTAGAGCTTTCTTTTTTTTCCCCTAAGAGAAGCCAAAGTCTGTATTTAAATGGAAAATTTCCTAAAGGTTCAATAACAATTCATTACTTTTAAATATATGTGTAGGGCAAAAAATAAACTTCAATTATTAGAGAAAAAGAGAATAGAAATAAAAAGGGGAGGAAGGAATTTATTTCACAAAAGAATTTATCCTTAGTGCCCTTTAGATAGCAAGATTCCCAGTTTTTAATAAAAACATGGTTTAATTGAAAAAATATTCAAAGTATTTAGGAATACATTGCTGAAAATAAGACATGGCTATTTTTATTCTTTTAATGACTATTAGAGAGACTGCTAACTTTAAAAGGATGCATGCTATATTACATTGGTGCTCACTGACTTAGGACTTGTCACTCACTCACTGTTCACTTGCTCATACACTCAACTTCAACTAGGCACTATGGGGTGCTGTGAGAGGAAGGAGACTAGGCTGCTACCTGTCAGGAGCTCAAAATCTCTCAGGCTTCCCTCAAAAGAAACTTCCTGGATCCAAATCTGTCTGCTCCAGTTCCTGTTATGCTCAGTACCATTGCTAGTGCACATAGTACGATGCATTTGCATTTAAAACTAAGATGAGAATGTAAGGGGAGAGGGAAACTAGATTAATAGAAATGGAACAACCAGAACAGAAATAATGAAAATATGCATGCATTGTAAAGAATGTACCCAATGCTTAAGCTATGGAAAAATTCAAATTTGAACACAAGCCCTCCCTACAAGGCCTCAATGCCCTCTCCATAAACATCAGAACTGCCTCTTACCTTAGTGGCCTTCAACTTCCACTCATATTGATTCCGTTCATTTTCTAACTCTTCAACTTTGATTTTGAGATGCCTGAGTTCTTGCAGTAATTCCTAGAGGGATAGAAGAGAAAGACAAAGTTCTGTTGGGCAAAAAGCAAGAGTTGCTCTGGGTTACAAACCTGGGTAAGCTCATGCATGGCGGATACCAGGGGCAGAGCAACAGCATCAAGTTCCACACTGTGGTTTTAATCTGTGAACATGGTCCTTGTTTCAGAAGACCTGTGTGGCCATTTAAAAATAAAGGAATCTCTTAGATCAGGAAGTTCCACATATCAGAAAGAGAAAGACATCCTCTTCTTTTTAGAACTCTTCTTGCCTGTCCCTTTCTCTGACACTCAGGTCCACTGCAGTGTGTGTATGCATCAAGAACATGTGTGTACAGGGCGAGGCAAGTAGGGCTTGAGAACAAGTAGAACAAAGATGCTGAAATGAGACAGCTTCTACCCATGTGATGCAGACAAAGTAGCAAAAAGCAGGCTGAAAACATCATCTCTCTGTGCTGTGGATGGGGGAATGCAGAGAAGGGGTCTCATGATCCTGGAAGGCTTCACAGAAGTGATAATTAAATGAGGGAGAAACTAAACATTAAGGGAAGAAGCATGAAGTGCCAAGTATAGAGATCAGTAATGGCATTCAGCTGAGAAGAGGAAATTGGTTTGAAGAAAGAAGTGAAGGAGAGGGCATCCAGACAGAGGAGGCAGAAAGTAGATAATTTGATGGGCTGGAACAGAGGATACCAAAACCAAACCAAACTCACTGCCATTGAGTCAATTCTGACTCATAGCAACCTCCTTTGGGTTTCTGAGGCAGTAAATCTTTGCAGAAGATTGCCCAGTTTTCCTTCTGTGGAGTGGCTGATGGGTTTGAACCATGGATCTTCTGGTTAGCAGTCAAATGCCTTAGGCACTACGCCACCAGAGCTCCTTGGAGCAGAGGATGTTGTTGTTGTTATGTGCTGTCGAGTCAGACCCGACTCATAGTGACCCCTCCTTGGGTTGCTGAGGCAGTATCACTTCGGAAGTAGATTGCCCAACTTTTCTTCCGAGGAGAGGCTGGTGGGTTTGAATGCCAGCCTTCTGGTTAGCAGTCAAGTGCCTTAGGCACTCTGCTACCAGAGGTGTAGGCAAATAGTGGGAGATAAAGTGGGAAGATAATAAGGAGTTCTGATTCCATCTTTAGAAAATAAGGAGACAATGAAGATTGCTTAGTAGGGCAGTGATATTTAAATATCGTGTAGCTAATAAGTGGTGGAACTGGGATTCAAGCCCATGCTATCTGATTCCAGAGCCCTTGTTTTTAAATTCTCCTTCAATAAAGAAGAAACCAAGGTTCCCTTAACAATTAATCCTGCTGACTAGTTCCTATTTTAAAAATCAGCATAAAAACAATTATTTCCACATGCTTTCTGAACTCCAAACTCATACCACACACTTTCCACTTAACATCTACATGTGGATGTTGCAAAGGCATCTCAGATTGCCATGTCCAAAATGGAACTCTTATTTTCCTCGCTAGTCATTCCTGTCTCACTAAATACCATACTCATTTATCTAATTGCTTGTCCCAGAAACCTGGGATCCATTCTCAGTATCTCCTTCTCCATCTTTCCCTACGTACATATCCTAAGCCTTGTTGATTCTACTTCTAAGAAACTAATTCTCCAACTCTACCATCACCACTCTGGACTAGCAACCACTTTTGGTGGCTTGGACAGTCTCTTCATTGGTTGCTCCTCTGTCTTCTTGCCCCTCTTCTAACCATTCACCCCACAGCACCCAGAAGAGCAATAGAATTACAACACAAATCAGAGCATGTCACTCCTCTGTTTCATAAAGCTCATGAACTATAATCCATGATAAAAACTGCTAAGCCTGACCCAGGTCATCACTGTCAGCCCTTTGCATGTATATATATGTGTGGGGGGTGGTGGTGGTGGTGGTGGTAAAAATACTTGTAAAAAAAAAAATCTACATTTCAACATTTTTTACATGTACAATCCAGTGACATTAATTATATGTGATGGAAAGGAGCCCTAGTAGCACAATGGTTAAGTGCTGAGCTGCTAATCAGAAGCTTGGTGGTTTGAACCCCCCAGAGGCTCCACAGTAGAAAAGACCTGTGATCTGCTCCTGTAAAGAGTACAGCCCAGAAAACCCTATGGGGCAGTTCTATTCTGTCACATGGGGTCACGATGCATTGAAATCAACTCAGCGGTACCCAAAAACAACACCGTGGTGGAACCATCATCACTATCCATTTCTAAAATATTTTTATCATCTTTAACAGAAATTCCACGTCCCTTAAGCAATACCTGCCTACCTCTTGCATCACTCTTTCTCCCAGACCACAATGGACACTTTTAGTTCTTCTTTCCAACTTGGTCCTTTACATACGTCATTCTCCTACCCATCCTTCAGGCCTCCCTGAGCAATACGATCATGACTTCCACACCCATCCTTCAGCAATGCGATCATGACTCCCACATTGCCTCAAGTGCCCCTGCTGTACTCTCTTGTGACACCTTGTTTGTCTCCTGCCTGCTTTGCAATTAAATGTTTACTTCTATGCTTGTTAACGCCTAGCTCTCATATACTGTAACTCCACAAGGAGTTTGGTTAGTTCGTTTTGCTAATCTGATTATCCAGAGGTGCCTGGTTCACAATAGGTGTGCATTTTATGTTGAATAAAAACATGAAACTCAAGTCATTATTTAACTGGCTTTGAGCTCCCGAGTCCCTTTCGACAGTAGGCCTTGGAGGAGTAGGCTCATCCTAGTTCTGTTGCCACACAAGGCATCAATAATGCCAGAGAACAAGAACCAGGTCACACTAGTGTGAGGGCCAAGTCCAGAATCCCAGTCAGATACACCCCACATGGGCTAGAAGTCATGAACACCAGTCTAATGGGATTATGTGGGGGAAGTTTTCCTGGAAATTCAGATGATGACTTAATAGTTGATAGCAAATGGAAAATTGTGTTCTAGTTTCTCACTGGGAGTAAATCTCTTTCAAAAATAAACTTGAAAGGACTCTTTCATTCTTTTGTGATGTTATTTTTCCCCCCAAGGAAAGATGAAGATGAGATGAAGTTTTGTTTACTCTCCGAGCCCAGAGGAAGAAACTGGCATCTGAATCATATATCTGGGGAAGAGAATCACAAGGCTTCCTTTGGTACAGATTCCTATCATTCAGAGCGTCTGACACACTTCTTTCCCAGCCCTAAAGGAGATTAGTGTCACCACCTGTCTGAGGATCTGCCTCACCTGCTCAGTGATGGCCACAAAGCTCACTCACTTCTTGACAGGTGTGAGTTCCAAGCTATTCCCAGAGGCAAAAACAGAACCATGCTAAGCCCCCCAGCCCCTCCACCAATGAAATGCCCCACACATGCATGCTCTGATATACTTAAGTGTGGTTCCTACAGGTGACCCCTCCCAACGGGCACAATCCTGGCTGCAGGGCTGGGGCTCGGCCACACCATCACCGGCCGCTACCTCCTCGGGGTGGTCCCTACTGAGTAACTGGCGCTCTTGCATCTGCCTGTGGATGTCCAGCTGCAGCCTACACATCTGCTCCTGCAGCTCACTGATCACATTCAGAACCGACTGCAGGAAGGAAGAGAGAGGAGAGAAAAGCACGCAGGGTCAGTCAGCTCTCAGACACAGAGCTCCTTGAGAAAACAGCATGGAAAAGGGAAGAAGCATGCAGAGGGCGAGTGGTGGGAAGCACCCAGCAGTGACTATCCATGGGCATTCACTTTCTGCACAAGAATCAAAAGGCGTGGCATGTTTCCTGATGCCTGCCTCATCTATGGGCCAGTGCCAGACTGCCTTGCTGTTTGAACAAACCCCCAACAAGGAGCTCCTTTGCACCATGCTGGAAGGTTATCCTTGCATGCCAATACCTGAGGCACAGAGCCTAGAAGAAAGCCTTCATGAAGCAGGAGCAATAGCAGAGACAGGGACATAAGCAGGGACACACATACAGAAATATCCCTTTTATACATGTGTCCATGCTACATAGGTCAACTCCCCCACCCAAATGCCCAGACATGTCACCACCTCATGCACAGGTGACATATATGACACACATCACACTTATACATGCTAATATGAGCCCAATTCCAAACTCTCCCTCACACTGTAGACCTTATTCCTTCACTTCCTATTCCAAACCTGACTCCTTGATAACCTCTAGAATATTCTGTTCTTTTACAACTTTTAAAAATAACCATAAACTTTGGAATTTATACCTATTCAATTCAGAATACCTTTAACTAGCAGCTTCAATAGCCTCTCCCTTATCTATTTAATAGACATTTAGTAGCACTCTGCAGAAACCCAATGGCCACAGTAATCTATGGGGGAAGGATGGTAGCTCTCTTCTTCTCTCCTCGTCGTCAAGAATCATCACTACTCTCCACTGCCCTCTCCTATCTCGTTCTCTACAATTTTTTAAAAATAATTTTTTATTGTGAGTTGTTCTCTTCATTTTTTAACTTCTCACATGAGAGCTTAGACCTGCAGTCCTTGCCTCCTATCTTCTCATTTCCTCCCCACACCTCTCTCCCAAGGCAGCAAGTTTCTGTGTTCAGCATACAATGCTCACCACTCTTCCTCAATGACCTCCTCCCAGTTAAATCCACAAGCTTATTCTCTTCCCTCAAGCTCTTTGGCTCCCTCTTGAAGTGCTTCATTCTATACCGTTAGCAATTTTGGACTACGCAGATTCTTCCAATCTCTTTATTTCTCTTTTTAGGGCAACTTATCTGTCTTTCCAGTCTGTCAAGGTCTTTATGGATCCTAATGTGAACCAATGCAGTTAGCTTTTCTTTGGATTCCTATCATCACAGCTTCAAGGCCTTCTATGTCAACATCTAAATGATGAACTAACAATGTTAAGCAGCATGAGAGCTGTAGACAGATTACTAGATTACCTAAAGATTGTCTTTAAGGATCAGCCAGCTGATTCATTATCATTCAAGTACCAATAAAACCATGTTAGCATTCATCTCATATTCCTCTATCTTATCCACAAGACTAATCCAAGCAACCATTTTATAACACTTCACTGAAGTGCAGATTTACCAGATCTACTAAAACAAAATACATTACCAGCCAAACCAATGGGGTTAATCTGATGTGATGAACTCTTAGTGGATCCTACATTGTCATCATAGTAGCTACTCACAAAATATTATAGGGTTGACCCCAAACTCAATAGATTCCATCTAACTTTTTTGAAAATCAAGAAGAAAATACTTTATTTCCAATTTTCCAGCAACTCACTTTATTTTTCTGATTCCCTAAAATTCACTTACAGCAAGTAGTCCTGCAGCTGCTATTCTAAGTTCTTTATATCTGTCAGAGGCATTGGTGGAATGGAGTCCATTTTTTCCTTGATGTTCTTACTGAGAATAATTTTAAGAAGTCTTTCAACTCTTCTCAGGATTGTCCTTTTGTTTGGGGTTTGCCCTTCCTGATGCTGTTCATGCAGGTGCACTTTTATTTGTCCTTAGCACATATCCTTTGTAACTTTTGTATAAGCCCCTTTGAAAACTAGTTTCTTTCAAGATACCTCTAAGCTTTTCCTTTCTGTTGATATCATTGTGAGATTACAGTTAGAATATATTGCTTTTAAGCAGTTCAATCTTCTTGAGTCATCTTCTCTTCTAGAGGTTTCTATTCATTTTATTGTCAAACTTTTAAAGTGATTTAGCAAAGTCTACAGTTGCTTGTCCATCTATGGCTAGTTTTTCCCTTCTTCCCTTTCACAAAATCTCCAGTAACAATGACCACATTCTCTCAAAGAACCTGTCACATTTACTTCATGCACTACTTTCTCCTTTTGCTTTAATATTCAAGCTAGAGTGATAGTTTTACCAGTTTTATTTTTCTACCATCTGGATATAACTGCAAATGAGTGAGAAAAAAAAAAGTCAAATACTTAGTGTTTAACTGAAGGAAATTTTTAAGAGTGACTCAAGTATAGTTGCTGCTCTACTCCATTACTGTTCTTGTCTCTGGACCAATCAGCTTGAGTATCTAATATCAGAAAGGCATCTATTTGTCTCCCTCTGCTTAGTGTGACTATATGGTATCATAGCACCCCACCAGCACCAGCACTTCTGGGCTACTGTCCTTTAATACATACAATATGTGTAATATCCATACGTCCTCTCCACCCCAATTATGTGCCTACCCTCAGGCTTGGGATTTCAAATTTGGCTTCTAATCCTTTATCTCCAGGACTATCCCAACTCTTCTCTCAACAAGTCTATTTCCCTCCTAATGCACAGACCCTATTGTAGCTCTGTTCATTCTTGGATCCCACATCATGAAGCCCAGGTGACATTTGTGGCATTATCACTGCTGTTCCATATTGTAATCTCAGTTCACTTTGTTTATTATTCCTGCCTCATCAACAACCATTAAAGTTTATTTTTATTTTTTTATGTTTCTTTCCTATGTGAAACTACTGAGTACGTCCCATAATCACAGTCTTTCCCACCCATCCTACCTGTCAAACTTGTTCAAAGTTTTATTTAGCTTATTTTCTCTTTTTTCCTTCATGTTCAGTGTAGTATCCTCCTGGAACTCAATCGTTGGGGGTAATATAACCTCTCCACTTTATAGAAATTTGGAATTACGTGTCAAAATTTTAGTTGCACATGCACTTTCACCCATCAATTCCACAACCATAGCCTCACACATGTACAAGGTTATTCACTGCAGCATTATTTGTAATAGCAGAAATTTGGGAGCAACCTAAATGTCCATCAAAATGGAATTAATTAAATAAATTAGGGATGGTCAGATAGTACAATGATATGCACACATGATAAGAAAGAGGAATTTTTAAAATGTGTCTGATGTAGAATGAACTTCAAAATTATTTTTTAAAAAAGAAAAGTCCAGGAAAGTGTGTGTATTTGTGCAAAAACTATATATGTGTGTGTGTGTGTATGTATATGTATATATATGTGTGTGTGTGTGTATATATATATGTGTGTTTATATGTGTGTGTGTATATATATATGGAAGCTCTGGTGGCATAGTGCCTAAGGCATCTGACTGTTAACCAGAAGGCTGGCAGTTCAAATCCACCAGCCACTCCTTGGAAGGATAATTGGGCAATCTACTTCTGTAGTGATACTGCCTCGGAAACCCAAGGAAGTGTCACTATGAGTTGGAGCTGACTCGATGGCAGTGAGTTTGGTTTATATATATATATATATATATATATATATATATATACACACACACACACACACACACACACACACTCTCCATATGAGTTTGCTATTGTCCATGAGTATGACAATTCTGGAAAGATATAAAACAAACTGGTAACACTGGTTCCTAGCTGGCCAGAGACAGCATGGAAGGAGACTGTTTTCTATGTATCTTTTGCAACTTTTGATTTTTGAATTGTGTGACTATATTTTCTATTCCAATAAAAATAAATAAACAAAAATAATAAATAAAATGGAAATATGAATACTAAAACCCTTCCAGTCAGGCCAGCTCAAATCTAAGCAAATATAATCTTCCCAGCCCTTGCTCTGTATTCGAAGTCCATCATTCTGGTTGCCTTGGTTCAGAGGCCAGAATCCCTTCTTCCAAGGTCCTACCCATACGAAGAAAGGAGAGACATGAACAATGCCTGTGTTGTAAGATATTCCATCTTCTGCTCAGGAAATCTTAAAGGTCCTTTCTGGTTCTTCATGCTCAAGTATATATCCCTGATCAACTGAGCTGGCTTCACTTCCTAGCACATCCTACATCCCTGCTTCCCTCTTAACAGGCTGCTCTGGTGCTACATGCAGAACCTGTTGATCCCACAGTGGGATCCATCTACAAGCCTCCTGTACCCCGTCTTAGGGAAGTCAGAGTTCCCATCTCCTTTGATCTGATGTGCCACCTAAACGTTTTCCTTGGCCTCTGGATCGATTGTTTTCTTCCATGCTCCATGCTTCCAACTCTGGTATTTACTTTCCTTCTCAATCACTCTTCTGCAGTCCTGCTTTTTAGGAGTAAATTTAATTGACTCAATCTTAGATCCCTTGAAATAGTCCAGAAACAGTGCAAGAAGCTCACAAGAAAAGAGAAGATAAACAGGAATCCCAGTATTCACCCATATCTCATTTGGGCAGCCACTCACTGACTCCTGAGCAAGCTGCCCATCAGAATTCTCTCCATTTGACAAGTAACTTACCTCTCAAAGTCCTCACATCTGACAGAAAAACAATCAGTAATTGTTCCACAACTTGCTACAGGCAGCAGGATATTGAGTTAGGGTGTGATGAGAACCAACACAGAAGGACAATCTACAATGCTCTCATTAACAGCATCTTCCTGCACCCCAACCCCAATGAAATACCAAATGGAATCTGAGAAAAAAGCCTGAGCTACTTGCTACATGGATAAAGTTTATTTCAGATCTGGTTACCTAGAAGGAAAATTTTTTAAAAAGTCCTGACTTTTCCAAATTACAAGCAATCAGCCCACGGGGTAAATTCACTGGAAAAAAACAGCAGCAGTACAGGATGGGAAGTTGCATTCCCTGTATTCATGCAACTACCACCTCCCATGACCTTAGCTAGTAGAATGTCTCATTCAAAATAAACACCTCTATGTACATAACAGTGGTGCAATTTAAGCAGCACCGCGTGATTTTAAGCCTCTGGTGCTCCACACAGCTACAAACAGAGGTACATGTTCTGGGAATACCAGTGAAGATTATGTTCGATTTCAAGAATGAAGAATTTGTTTCAGATCATGTGGCTGCTCACTGATTATCACAGGTCTGAAACAGCCTGAAAAATCCCTCCACATGGAAACATAATATTTGTATCAGCAACTGGGAGGGACTGTTATCTGGTAGGAATGAGGCCAAGAGCTCAGGAGCTACACTGCCGGAAACAAGAATAATGCTTGCTATGAGTTGATTCCTACTCACAGCGACCTTATACACAAAAAATCAAATGCACCAAATACACTGCCATCCCATCAGGTTGGATCCAACTCCTAGTGACCCCAGCGACCTTACAGGAGAGAGTAAAACTGCCTCATAGGGTTTCCAAGCCTGTAACTCTTTAGAGAAGCGGAGCACCTCACCTTTGTCCCACAGAGCACCTGATGGATTGGAACTGTTAACCTTTTGGTTAGCAGCTGAGCAACCACTGTGCCACCAGAGCTACCTCACGCAGGAACAGCCTAATGGAAACCAACAACAAAAAACTCAGATTTTAAAACCATCCTTCAGAAAAGAAAGAATAAGGAAAAAGCAAAGAGTAAACTGACTGCTCTGGATTTATCACAGGCATGGAGCTCTCCTTCCTTTCCCTCTTCCCTGTAAAAGAACTGAGCTGCCCCCACTTGGTCCAAACTCTGCATTCTTTCACAAGGCAGACTGACTCTCACACTCATGCACACCCACCCCACCCCCAAATAGGTTCAGAATTTGGGTCAGAATCATGACCCAAATTGGCCCAATGAGATGCAATCCTGAGCTTTCACTGGAACTCTCGGAATCTCTCTCTGCAAGATTTGCCAGGCTGGTAGGATGTAAATCGAGACCTGATGGTGGCATCTTTGTCACCACTTGGGGAGAGTCTTCCTAAGAATAAGGCCAAAACATAAAACAGATCTAAGCAAAAAAGTAAGACTGATTTCTAATGACACTGTGAGATTATCTGGATCCAGTCATATTGGATTGTTTAAATCCTGGACTTTTTAAGTTATTTGATCCAATAACCTTCCCCCCTCCTTATTTTCTTAAGTGGTTTTGAGTTAAGTCTCTGCCACTTTAAATCTTCTCATAGAGTTTATTTAATGCTGTCCCCAAAGCCACACTTAATCACACATCTTGAAACATTGGTAAAATAACTCTAAACCAAGGGAAAATTCAATTGCTTCTCTCTGAACGTTTCAGAAGCAGAGTCTATTCCACTAACATTTCACACAGACAAGCTTCCAGTCTATGTGGCCTTAACAGTATGTGAATAATGTATCTAAGTATACATTTCCATTTCTAGCATGCTTAACACTGTCAGTAAATGATCCATAAATGGTAGCTATTATTGTATGTCCATCACTATCCTAAGGGCTGTGTGAGCATTAACTCATTCATTACTAAAAAGCTAGAAAGTAGGAAGTATTATTATTATTTCCATTTTATAGAAGAGAAAATAGAGGTTTGGGGGGGGGGGCGGTTAAATTACTTGCCCATGATCACAAAACTATTGAGTAGTGGAGTTTGGATCAAAGACAGAAGATGTCATTCATCATTCAAGAGTCTACATTCATAGTCATTAGAAAATACCATCCTCTGCTTCTTTTGGTAACTACACTTGTTGTTATTTGCTGTTGAGTCGGACCCGACTCATAGTGATCCCTCCTTGGGTTTCCGAGGTAGTATCACTATGAAAGTAGATTGCCCAACCTTCTTTCGGAGGAGTGGCTGGTGGGTTTGAACCCCCAGGTTTCGGATTAGCAGTCAAGTGCCTTAGGCACTATGCTAACAGAGCTCCCAACTACACTTCTTACTAATGAATATGTTGCATTAAAAAAAAATGCAAAGAATAGTCCCTGCACATTTCAATCACCAGTCTTTATCCTAGGAGCTCTGGTCGCATAGTGCTTAAGGCATTTGACTGCTAACTAGAAGGTCAGCGGTTCAAACCCACCAGCCACTCCTCAGAAAGAAGGTTGAGCAATCTACTTCCACAGTGATACTTCCTCAGAAACCCAAGGAAGGGTCACTATGGGTTGGATCCGACTCAATAGCAGTGAGTTTGACTTTTGGTTTTGGTGAGTCTTTATCCAGCAAACACAGAAGTATGGCAGGTTTCAGTGCACACTAATTGCTGCACTTATCAGAAAGGGCTGATGTCTACCTTTCAATTTTGTAGCTGCCTAATTGGGGGAAGGGCACTAAAATAAGTATCTACAAAATGTCAGACATCATGATAGGCACTTAACTTGTATGATTTTATTTGGTCTTTACCACATAGTTACCTAGTTTACAGATAAAGAGATTAGAGTTCAGAGAGATGAAGTAGCTAACTCGTGGACAGTCATATGGCTATTAAACAGTTAGGTCAGTAATTAAGCCAACAGTGTTTCTAAATCTAAAGACTATCTTTTTTCCACACCTCATATTGTTTGGCATGAGTATAAGGCTTATACGTGGAGGCACACAAAAGATGGTTATCTAACATTAAAATAGGCTGCCCTCTCACAAATAAAGGTGCTCTGAGCCTAAACTTCTCTAAACATTTACCCAAAAGGAGTCTGGCATGCTCTAGACAATGGCATTTAGAGTAAAAAAAAAAAAAATAGATAAAGCATTTTCTAAAAGAAGACCTACCTATACATGAGCTCACCCACATACGTAATTGGAAAACACACATGACCTGATGATTCCCAACTGGGTTGGGGAAATGTACATTAAAAAATGTATCCACACTCCTTAGATACAGTAATGGTGGCCTGTTAGGAGGATGTCTTCATTGCACTACCTTGTCATAGCTTTGGCTTTCATCAAAGACATCTTATACCCCTTTACATCTTGTCTCAATTTCCCTACTACTGCTTCTCTTTCCACCCTTGTCAGCAGCTTGAGGAAGAACAAAGCCTTGGAGCCAAAACTTGGTGGTTAGGGCATTGCTGAAATTTGCAGCCAAGGCAAAATCTGACAGCTTGGTATTAAGAGATCATTGTATCCTCTATGGCATAGTTGTTTCTGGCTCCAAATGCCTACTAGGATTGGAGTTGACCAGATGGCTTGAGTCAACATTAGCATGTCTTTCCCTCAGGTTTGAGCTTAGGATGATATGGGTACCCCTGGAATTTGGTGCATCACACCCACCTCTGCTTTTCTTTGCTTCTCCTCTTGCTCTCTCTGCTCCTTCTCCATGCCAACCAGTTTGAGCTTCAACTCAGACACTTCAGTCATCAGATCAAGCTTCTGGGTCTCAAGAGATGTGCGACTTAGGAGCTCCTACAAACAAAAACAGATCTCAGCATCATAAACCACTATGGCAACAAGGAAAATGCTAGCTCTGTCCAGAGCACATAAGGCAATCTCTAAATTATACACTGGACAACACAGAGACTGCTGCATGTGAGCCTCAGGCCTATTAGGGTGGGTCTGGTCTGGTACTGGGTCACTCTGGGATAACATAGTCAATCCCTGTCACTACCTACTGCCCTCTGAAAGACAATGTGAGCTTCATTTTTCAAAACTGTTTGCCTGCAAAAACAATTATTGGTCATTTCCAAATAGAGAAAAAACAAAGTGGAACTCTCAAAGAACCAAATTTTTCCATTTCTATTTTTAGGGCAAAGAAGCAGATCTTCTTCTCTAAAACAAAGCAAAACTGGGGTGGGGGGGCAAGTTTATGTTATCAATATAATTTTAAAACCAAAGTTTCTCGATCAGCACCTGGACCCAATTAACACTCCAATCTACTTTATGGTAAGACCTCACTGAGATGAATCTAGAATGGAGCTAGGAACATAAAGTAGATGCTCTGTGAATAGCAGGAGCATTTCTCAAAGTCCAATAATTATATTTTATTTTATGAGAGAGATCTTTCCTTTACCATGTCAAAATTACAATATGGCCACAAGCAAGAACATTGTTCTATCTTGATTATGAGGCTGACCAAACCAAAAATTCCAAACTCACTGCCACTGAGTTGATTCTGACTTATAGCAACCCCCATTGGGTTTCCGAGGTGATAAATCTGTACAGAAGCATATTGCCCCATCTTCCTTCTGCAGAGTGGCTGGTGGGTTTGAACTGTCAACCTTCTGATTAGCAGTCAAATGTCTTAGGCACTGCACTATCGGAGCTCCTTATGAGGATAGACCAGGGGAGGTTATTACTAGTCCTGCTGTCACTAGAGCAGTGGTAGACCACCAACCAGATATCTCAAGTCCTTGACAATACCTTCTATTAATACAAAGACTTAATAACCATGAACTAGGCAAAAATCAAAGGTGATAGGCAACATGCCTGCTCAGAACTACTAGAAATGGTGATGCACCTAAAAAAAAAAAAAAAAACCAGGAGCATTTCCCAAAGTCCAAGTGTAACACATTTCTCCACTAAGAAAATGCAATGCCCTTGAAGTTCAAAAACCTGGCACTGACACTGGCTACACAGGTCCTAGTAAGAAGAGTATGTATAGCAGCCAGAAGAACAATAGGCCAAACGAGCAGATGCAAAAGATCTGAGAGGAGACACAATACTCTGCCATAGTCTGAATGCTTCATATCACTCTGGGCAGCCCAACGCTACTACAAGAATGGAGATCTTAAAATTCTGACTCACAGTTCTGATTTCAAGTGTTCTGAACCATCCTCTGATCACAAATGAAACCACACCCCACAGGACAAGAATTTTGACTTGGAACACATGATACCCTAAGCCAAAGGCCCCCAGAGACTCAGAGAGGCTCCTTTACTAATCTACACTGTCCCTTTGCTAATCTGAGGAGATGGATACCTAAAAACCATACAGCTCAGCAAAATAAGCTCACTGAGCACTGGACCAAGGAGGTCAGCTCTTCCTGAACCAGTCATGAGGTGGGCTTGACGGCAGAGGCAGCTGCAACTGCAGGGTCAGAACCACAAGTCATCTAGCCATGAGGGGGTTAGCTGGATAAGTACATAAATATAAGGTGGGAGGAGGGGCTTAGATTTACTGAGTGCCAGACACCTTTGAGTGCTCTTCATATAGCTCTTAATAAATGCTCTCAGTGATCTGGCAGTAATAGTATTATCCCAGTTTTACAGATGAGAAAACAAGTCCAGAGATGGTAAGTAAATCTCTTGACCAAAACCACATGCTGATCAGTAGCAGAGTTAGTTTTCAAACCAAGGTCTGTTTGACTCCAAAGCTCATTTCTGTCTAATATATTACATTGTTTCCTAAACAGAGGAAGAAATCCAAGAGTTTTAAGGGATATTTGAAATACATGTTGAAAAACTCAATAAGCAAATATTTAATGAGCCCATGAATATTTGCTCAGATGGGTAAGATTTCATTGAGCACATACTACTTACTAGAGACCCAGTCTAAAGCTACGTAGGTCAACAAAGAAGGTCCCCATGGGGACCTTCCCTGGGTAGAAGGGCCCACAGAAATGAAAAGATCTCTGGATCTTGAATAACTTGAGTATTAAGTTGTAATCCTTCCCATGCTCCCTGCTCACATCTGTCCCTCTCTTCTCCTCCCCCATCTCACTCTCTGCCTCCACTACCTCATTCTCTGTCTGCCTCTCCACCTTCCATCTACCCGTTTTGTTCTAAAAATGATTTGAGGTAGTTTGGAAAACACATATCCTAAGTTTAAAAAGGAATCATAAAAATTAAAATGGATAGGAAAAGAAGTTGAAGCCAGAATTACGGTTGGTATAAAACCTAAACCATAAAGTTTTGCACACTTCCAGAGACGGACAAAATGTATTTGTGACCTTCCCAACAGCCACTTAAAGAGGGGAAAGGAGCAATTATACAAATCAAGGTTCATGAGACAAAAACAACTTCTTTGGAGTACTGAAACCTGGGAAAAACTTTTTCCATGAGACTTCACTCATTTATTCAACAATACATCTTTTAATACCTACCAGATGCTAAAGATTAGGGACATGACAATTAAAGATGCAGTCCCTGTTGAGTTCTTGAGCATATTAAGATGATATTCATGCAGGTGGTCTACTGACCAAGCATTTGATTTACTGCTTTGATAGGCTTCAAAAATGTCTCAGAATTTATCTCTCTTGAAAGCTATTCTAAGTCTATTCTATCCTCATTATTGCTACAAAATCCCTCTGGCTGTTTTAACTGCCAGGGTGCAATTGGTCACACCAATGTTCCAGCTGATGAGGATAATATTCCAATTGGTTGCACTGAAGTTCCAATAGCCATTCCAATCGGTCATGCCAGTGTTCCAATTAGTCACACTAACATTCCAAACAGACATTCCAGTTGGACAGACCAATATTTTAATTAGAAACCTAGGTCTACGTAATTCCACACAGTCTACTAATTACAAAACTTTTACTTACTGTCTCCTAATTTATATCTATTAGCATGTGCCTCCAACTTTCATCATCACCTTTCCTTCATCCCTGTCATTAATGATTACTACACTCTGAATTCAAATTGTGCTTTAAACAAGCTTATTTTAATCCAGTTCCACTTACACATCTCTAGGCCCAACATGGCTTCCTCTGCTCCTACCCATCATTATCTACTATCACCTCTAAAAATGATTGTATTAACAAAATTTAACTACCTTGCATCCTTAATCGCTCCTTCTTCTTCCAGCATGAACCACATCCTGGCTTCTACACTCTATGAGACATCCTGCCCAGCTATCCCAACTGGAGACCATTCTGCTTCCAGTGTTCCAGCTTACAGAACACTTTCCTCCACATTTCCAAAATGCTTCTAGACTGCCGTTTGTCCCTGTTGCTCCTCCCCTAAGGCAGGACCACTCAGTTATATCCCATTCTCCCCAAATATCCAGAACCCAAGACAGTCTCCCAATGTCCTTGAAGATTTTGCCTTTTGATCAATAGCTTTTCTACCTACTTTGGGTGCATTCCATCTCCTCAGTAGTTTGAACATCCTTGTTAATGAATTGTTCACTCAACACCAGCTCTGGTATCACATTTATTGACCTCATCCCCAACAGATTTTGCTTCCATTTCATTTCAGCTTCTCAACAGCACGGCCACAACTTGGCTCTCACCTTCATCCAAACTTTGTTTGCTCTGCTTCTAAAATCATCTACTCTGAAAAAGTCCCCTCTGGCCACAGTCTTCTGAGCTTTCAACTTCTCTACTTGCTTACTCAAATAACCTACCATTTCTTCTTCTGTCCCACTAGTTACTTAATAACTTCCTGTTTTCCTAGTTTCTCACCTTCCTTTAAGCAATATTTGCCTTCTTATCCACACTATACTTTGAAGTTAGTCATTTCAATTGTACTCATATCTGCACTAGAAAATTCCTCATTCAACTCACTCCTGTCCCCAGACTTAATGTGCATTTGTCTTACCAGAGTACAGCCGTGCCAGACCTCAAAGTCTTTTGCCTATATTTCCATTCCCAATGGACTGAGAATTGCTGTTGGAAGTTACTTAATGATGCCAACTGTTTCAATACAAATTTATGCTATCTAATTATAGCTGACCCATCAATACTGCCTGGCAAAGCTTGTATTCATCTCTGGCTGATTCCTTTCAGGGATTTTTCCAAATCTTTACTGTTCTCCTCAAATCCTAAATCTCAGCCTGCTCCCCTCTTCTCCTCTAATAACCTCTCCTCACATTGACTGAAAAGACAGAAACTGTCTAATTGTTCATTGAATGTATGTCCTTTCTACTTCAAAGTTTCCTGGAATTATCTGTCATTCATATATCTTAAATCCCTGTCTTAGAGAAAGCAACCCCATACCCCTTCCTAATCTGTCATAATTGCAAATTGTCATCTTCTTCGTTAGGTTCTTTCACCTTTAAAATCTGTTCCCTGGCTCAGTAAGCTTCCGGTTACACATAAAAAGCAAATGTCAAAGGACACAACACTTCTAGAATTTGCTCCTGAATTGCTCTCATCTAACCCAACTTCCTATTTCTGACCATTTCTCAGTCTCTAGACTCTTCACACCATCCTCACAGAGTGGACAAACCCAGAGGTTGCTTTCATAGTTAAAGCCTTCCTTTGGCTTTATTTCCTGAGTTCTGGTCCAATTTTTCCCTCTAGCCTGATAACTCAGAATGACTCCAACTTACATGGTCCTATAGACTCCCACATCTCTGTGCTGCCTTTGAGGAAGTTACTACAAAATACTGTGCTACTTCACGATTGTTGCTGTGTGCCATTGAGTTGATTCTGACTCACAGCTACCCTATATGACAGAGTAGAACTTCCCCATAGGTTCTCTAGGAGCTCTGGTGACATAGCGCCTAAAGCATTTGACTGCTAACCAGAAGGCTGGTGGGTCAGAAGGCTCCTTGGAATGAAGGTTGGGTAATCTACTTTTGTAGTGATAATGCCTGAGTTGGATCCGACTCAATGGCAGTGAGTTTGGTTTGGTTTGGTTTAATCTTTATGGGAGTAGAAAGCCAGGTATTTTCTCCCATGGACATACTGGTGGGTTTGAACCTCTGACCTTAAAAACTCAGCTGCTATTGAAAAGTTGCTGGATTGAACCCACCAGTGGCTCCTGTAAAGATTACAGCCTAGGAAATACTATGGGGCAGTTCTACTCTGTCATATAAGGTCACTATGAGTCAGAATCAATTCAAGGGCACATAACAACAACTTTAACACTTTAGGGTAGGGTCATCAATCACTTTCTCTGACAGACATTTAATCTTCCCTCACTATCAACTCCCATTCATCAGGCCATAAATATGATCAAATTTCTGACATTCTGAGGAACCTTCCTTTTTGACCTGCCTTCCCCTCAAGCAGCCACCCATCAACTCTCATGCACTCACTAGACAAACACATAGCATGTGTGTATGGTGTATGTAAGCGCAGTCTCTCTCTGGTCTCTCCCTGCCCCCTTCACAGTTGAACTCTCAAGAGAGTAATCTACATCTGCTGCTTCTCTACCCCATCTTCCTGTCACTCCTCAACAAGATGTCTACATGCCTGCAACCTAACTTCAGCTTTACCAGGTAAGGAATAGAAACAGTGTGGTTCTAGTAACCATTTCCCAAATATCTAGATGCACTTACAGTTCTCAGCTCTCAAGTTACTCACTGTTCATCTACCGATCAGTTGGAAAAAAAAAGCAAGCTAGTCTTTGCCATCCCATCCTACCATCCCATTTTCCTGGTCTTTCTTTATTCCTTTCTATCATCTTTTGCTGGCTTTTTTTTTTCTTTTTTTCTGTCCACTTCCTAAGAAAACACTCTCAAGTCCAAGACTGGAGTCAACTGTGGATCCAACCTACTTGTCTGGAGCACTAATATCTTGGCAAGGTAAGGCTTACCCTCTGTGCTACCCAACTACAGGGTAGAATCCTGCTGGAAATCTCTTGGAATCACACAGCAACTGTTTTGTGTAAGGAGGTGAGGTGTGCAAAGGAGGTGGTCTAGAGATAAGGGAAGAAGCTTCCACAAGCAGCTTCTGCTTCTGTTCCCAACTATTTCAAGGTTGTTGTTGTTGTTGTTGTTTGCCGTCGAGTCGGCCCCGACTCATAGCGACCCCTCCTTGGGTTTCCGAGGCAGTATCACTACGGAAGTAGGATTGCCCAACCTTCCTTCCGAGGAGTGGCTGGTGGGTTTGAACCGCCAGCCTTCTGGTGAGCAGTCAAGTGCCTTAGGCACTATGCTACCAGAGCTCCTATTTCAAGGTTACTTGTGTAAATGAGAGAAGGCAGAGGAAGAGAAGGGAAAGGAGGCGGTATGGGAGATGGGTGGTTCATTTTTTACTGTGAAGGATCATGAAACAGGGAAGTAAAGCTTTAGGATAAAAACAGTAGAGTGAATTATCACCAACCTGTGTGACTCCACCATTACCATTAACCTTTTCTAGAGGAATAAATACATCTTCTTCCTTGGGGATGAAAGAAAGCTTACATCTCAGAGCAATTCCTCATTTCCTTTTCCCAAAGCTCAGTTTCTAACTGCAGCTGATAAAAAGAATTTGCCTTTCAACTTATTCTTTCCTTAAAGGGCCACATCTTGAAGTAATTAACTCCATCTTTAAGTGAGGAATATGACCCAGGGAGTTACTGACCAATGACAGAGGACTGTAGCCAGACTTGCAATCTGAAACCAGAATGAAAGAATGGGCTATGGAAAGACATGAAAGGAAAAATGTGTCCCTTTGCCCTTTAAAGTAAAAGGCTTAGGCCTTGCCAGGAAGCCACTTTCATGAATAACATTGTGCAGAGAAGAGGTGCTCATAGTCAACCTCAGTTTGAGTCTACACTCAGTCCCTACTAACTGTAAAAAGATGTTGAAGTATCTACTTCACACTGTGGTCTGGAGTTACAACATCAAATTAGATGAGCTTAAGGAAAGTAGTTATTTCTACTTTATAAATCTTCCAGAGGGAGCTCTAAGGAATACGTGGTAAATCCTCACTTTCTTTATCCATAACTCAGTGTCTTGCTTCCTCAGACAGATTTCTGTTCCCAGAGGATCACGTACATAGCTGTTTTCTTTGGGATAGAAAGATTTCCTTAAAGGTGCTCCTGAGAAATTTATCAGCCAAGTACTGATGACATGTTATTGAGTTCATGCACCTGGACACAATGTCCCCTCACTAAATTTGAGGGCAAGGACAGAGCTACCTATCCCAGCTCAGTGCTCTGACATACATCTCCCATTTGTATGCTATTTCAGTTTTAATGAAACTGGACTAACTTTACAATAGCTCTAAGGAGTAGGCAAAGTAGTGTCCATATTGCATCCTCATTTTCTACAAGTAAGAATGCATGTTCATTGATCTTCTCAGATCAACAGCAAGCAAGTGACGAATCTACAGTAACTCATACCCATGGACACAGAATCCCCTAAATTTATCACTCAAGTGCTATTCAAGTCAGATGGCTGGTCTGCAGAGGGGGACAAAGCCTAGAGCAGAGGTTGCTGACTGGAGGTTCATAGGCCAAATTTGGATGATAGGTATATACCATGCAGTTTACATAGTATTGTTTTTATTTTAACTAGTTGCCATTATTTAAAAATAGAAACAGGTGTGTGTGTGTGTGTGTGTGTGTGTATTTGCTTCGTAAGTGAAACTGGAAAATCTAGTAGTATTGGGTCTACATGGGCAGTTAGCTGGAGTTGAGTCTCAGCTGCCTCCATTACACAGAATGTGTTCAGCATGCAGGGTTATCAGGAGCACATACCCGGGGAAGCCCTGTATCTATAGGCAGTCAGAGGACCCACATTGAGACAGCGAGAGGGTTTGTTTAGAGCTTCTCTGGCATTTGAGTAGAAGGTCAGGCTTGGCTCTGGGCAGGAATAGTCTGAGGGCTGGCAGAAAGAGGTGACTGTTTGCCTCAGTTCTCTGCCTCTAGGCCATAAACCATTCCTGCTCCTATCACGTAGGCCAAAAGGCTTGCAGCCCAGAATATCTCAGTCAAACTGAGCAAGCCTCTGCCTGCCCCAGTGCAGAGGACACATACGCTAAGCTATAGGTGGCATGGTGTCAGCACTGAGGTGTGAGCATCGAGTGTTTTTATAAACAATATCAAGTTGACTTCAGGAAAGCAATAGCATATGCAGAAGAATGTTCAACATGGGGACTAGGGTGGAATCCAAAGATTACAAAGCTTCAGGCACAACCAAGCCCAGCAAATACATGGACGGGTGCTGAGGCTCAAAATGTATTATAACTTGAACTCAGAACTTGCCAAGAAGTTTACAAGTATCACATATTTCTATAATTTTACCCTTCAAAAATTGAAATAATATATGAAAGCTTATGGATATAAAAATAACTTGGTTCGCGGAGTTCAGGAAGATCTTTAAAACCCAGAAGTGGCAAATAAGGAACTAAAAAATCCAGCTGCTATAGAGCTGATTCCAACTCATGGAGACCCATGGGTGGCAGAGGAGAACTGTGTTCTGTAGGGTTTTTAATGGCTAAGTTTTTTTGGAAGTAGATTGTCAAACCTTTCTTCCAAGGAGCCTATGGGTGGACTCTGACTGCCAATCTTTTGGGTTAGCAGACAGGTGCTTGATTCTTTGCACCACTTAGGGAATACAAAAGGCAGAACACTCATCTCTATGGCCCATGCAAACCACATGCCTACTACTTCACCTCCCCATACAGCAAAGGGGACTTAGAATCAAAAAGGACACAGGAAGTAATTAAGCTTAAGAATGTAACATTCAAAGTATCTAAAATGCAGTCAGGCAGAATGTCATTCTGTTATACACAAAGTTGCTATAAGTAGGTAGTGACTAGCAGGCACCTAACAACCAAAAAGCAAAATGCAGTCCATGGTATACGCTTAGAGTGGCTAGATGGCCACTTCCCAGGTGGTGCTGGGCACCAACATCAGACTCACTGACACAGAGACTCTCACAAGGGAGTGGAGACATTGTCATAGAGCTATGTAGAGCAGCCCTGAAAAAGAACCCAGGTGGAGAGTCAGATAACTTGGGACTACAATGCAGCCATTCTCTGACTTCCTGTTCCTTGGTTCTGCGTCAGCTACTGTCTTCCTGAACCACCAACCCTCTGACGTTTTTCTGATATATGCCCTCCACATCCACACTCAAATTTCTTGGTCTTTTTCTAGATGTTTTTATAACATTCCACCATCTCCTCCCTGACCCTCACCTCCAAACCATGCCTTGTGCAGATAACTGAAAATTCAATCCAGTGGGGTATTTCCTGCACTTTTTCTGACAACATTTATTACTTGAGATTTTTCTTTTTTTTAAATTTCCCAATCAGGTTGTTTTCTTTCCTAAGTCTTAAAAAGAATGACTCAACCCTATTGCTACTCAGATTTTCAGGGAATATGAGCAAGAGAAATGGCACACAATTTAATTAAAAATCAAATTGAGCCAAGAATGTGATAACTTATTAACCAGAAATGTAAAGAAAACAAACTAATAACAGCTTCTGAGCTGTTGAACTAGTTTTTAATGAATATGTTTGCATAAAAATACTGACTTGCTTTTTTTTTTTTTTTTAAATTCTTCAAATGCATTCAAATGAAACTGAGGAACACTTGGGAACTAAGATGTTCATCCTAAGACTAATGGTCAAATTCAAAGCCTATGTTCATTACCAAACTGTCAAGAAGCAATTTAAATCTTATGCTTATCAAGGCAACCAAAAAGTCAGAGCTTTAGGGAAAAAGATTATAGGCAGTGATCTAATTGAACCCCCTCATTCTAAGAGACTGACTTTCATTCTTTAAGTAATTAGTGAGCATCTTTTATATGCCAAGTACTATACCAGGAGCTCTGGTAGCATGTGCCTAAGGCACTTGACTGCTAACCAGAAGGCTGGCTGGCGTTCAAACCCACCAGCCACTCCTTGGAAGGAAGGTTGGGCATTCCTACTTCCGTAGTGATACTGCCTCAGAAACCCAAGGAGGGGTCGCTATGAGTCGGGGCCAACTCGATGGCAAATAACAACAACAACAACAACATACCAGGAGCTGGGAGCTCTGGTAGCATAGTGCCTAAGGCACTTGACTGCTAACCAGAAGGCTGGCGGTTCAAACCCACCAGCCACTCCTTGGAAGGAAGGCTGGGCAATCTACTTCAGTAGTGATACTGCCTCAGAAACCCAAGGAGGGGTCACTATGAGATAGGTCCGACTCAACGGCACACAACAACATACCAGGAGCTACAAAGGAAATACTCATCAACTCAGTCATGATTTATTTTTCAAGATTACTGAAAACGCTAGCATGAATTAAGGAATTAATTAGATACATATTAATAGATTTTTTTAAAATTGAATCAGCTTCTCAACAGACTCTGAAAAGACTTTTGAAAAATATTTAACATCCTTTCCTAAAAACCACCTTAGAAACAAACGTTTTTGTTATGTGCTGTCAAGTCAACCTGACTCATAGTGACCCCTCCTTGGGTTTCCAAGGCGGTATCACTACGGAAGTAGATTGCCCAACCACAGGACAGCCATTTCTTAATTTAGTATATTATGTCTATTCGGAACCCATAGCCACCACTAGGCCTAATGAAGAATTATTAGTGACATGTCATTAAATCAAGAAGAAGATAGAAAAGTACTGTATCATCATTTTTATTTACTATTGTTCTATAAGATCTGGCCAATGCAATAAGCAATGAAATAGAAATAACGGACTTCATGTTTTCCCTTTATTTTAAATATATGTCATTATTTACAGATGGTGACTATTTTCCTGGTAAACTGTTACTCATCCACTGTTGGGAAAAGTTACTTGGCAATAGGTATCAATTCACCTTTCAATGCACTTCTGGGATGCTATCATAAAAAAAAAAGAATTATTATAAAAATTCATTGCAACTTATTATTTGGAATAGGGTAAAACTGTTCAAGAGTAGAATGCTTAATTATAATATTTTCACTCAAAAAATATATAATAAATTGTAGTATATACTTATTACATAGACTATGCAGTAAAATTTTTAAATGGAAAAAACTCAAGATAAGATGATAATGTGAAAATGGCCCAGCAGCATCAGACCTCCTCTTCCAACTCAACGATGAAAAAGGAGAATCATTATGAGCATGAGTAGCCCAAGACTGATTGCTATGAGGCAGGGCTCGGAAATGCCTCCATCCTCCAAACTTTTTACCATTTCTGACACCAGCCATCTCTCCCATGGTACTCTCTGCTTCTTTGCTGGTTTGATAATTCATTGCAATGGCCACATAAAACTCCAGACCATACTTACAGTGAGGGTGTTTATAAGGGAACAGGTTATAATTCAGCATCAGAAATGACTCAGAATGATTCTTCAACTCAGTATAACAGTTCTTCAGTCAGGACAGCTTCTCAGTCATGCCCACAGGCAGGCCTTTCCCTGGTCCTTGGCCCCTTGGCCTCTCAGCCCTCAAGACCTCAAGCCACTTAGGCCCCACAGCCTCTGCCCTCTGCCCTCTGCCCTGCATGGGCAAGTGTTAGAAAGCTCTTTAGCTCTACCAATAAGTGCTGAGAAGCACCTCACTCCACCAGTAAGCCTCAGCTAGAGGTGCTTAGCTCTAGCTCCATGGGTTGGTAAGCCTAGCTTCTTTGTGGGTAAGTAAGCCTAGCTCTGTCAAGTGCCCAGAGGTACTCCACTCTGCCAGCAAGCCTGCCAAAGGGGCAAGGAGATTGCATCTTCTGACCTCCTCTAACCACACAAGAGGAAGACAGAATCACTGTCAATAGCCCAAGGCCTATTCCTGTGAGGCTAGACATGCTGTCTCCCTTCAGCCCTTTCACCAATCCTGACACCAACTGTTCCTCCTGCAGCACCCACCACCTCTCTGCTGGGTTCAATAATTCACTGCAGTGGCCACACAGAACTCAAAGATTATGGGGTTTATTAAGGAACCATCAGGGTACAATTCAAGTTCAGGAACAATTCTGTTCTGGTTACCTAGTACTACTCTGACAAGAATATATACCACAAATGGGATGGCCTTAACAAACAGGAGTTTATTCTTACAATTTTGAGGCTTTAAGTCCAAGTTCAAAGTGCCAGGCTCTAGGGGCTGGGTGAAAGCCCCTCAACCTTGGGGTCCAGCTCTGCCTCCTGCTCCTGGCCCACTGGAACTAGAGGCATTTCTTCACTCAGACAGCTGCTGGCTGCTGAGGCTGAGAAGCCCCAAGGTTGACAAGTAAAAAGACACTGCCGGTGTTACCAAACCACATGGCAGGCCATTAACTTAAGTCCATTTTACTCCCAAGGTTGGCAGAGCATAGTAGGCTGCTGGGCAACGACACAGCTACATACAGGGTCCAAGCGTGCCATAGGCTAGAGACCATTCCCAAGGCTTCTCCTTATACACAGGAAGCAGACCACATCCAAAGGCAGCTACTCAGCTTCTTGTGGTAGATCCCACGATGGAGTTGATTGCCAGTCTCATCATGGGGAAATTAACTACCACCAGCTGCCCAGCCACTCAACCAGGCCCAGCCAAGTTGACACACAAACATAACTACCACAAATGCTTAGTCTCTCTCGGCCTGCTGTCTCTCAGCCAACAGTCTCTCTCAGTCTCTCTTCCAGCAGTGCATGTCTCTTGGTATCTCTCTCTTAGCAATGTGCATCTCTCGGTGTCTCTTTCTTGGCAGTGTGTGTTTCTTTCTCAGCAGCATGTGGCTCTCAGGAGCATATCTTTCTCAGCCAGCTCAGCAGCATGTGGCTCTCAGGAGCATATCTTTCTCAGCCAGCAGTCAGAGAGACACCTTCTGCCTCTAGGAGGGCTCCCTTTGAGCTTGGCAGAGTGGCCAAACTAACCAATCATAACCTCAGAATTCTGAGCAAACTTCCCAGAACAATGCTTTGTTCCACTAGCAACAGAAATATCCCAGGTGGATAACTTTAACAATCAGGAGCTCCTCAGTTGCTCACGGCAAATTCCACCATGGAGTTTACAAAGACTTACGGCTAGAAAAGCCATACCAGGTAACTTACTACACCACAAAGCCTCTTGTCCAAAGATGCTCAGTTTCTTATACCTTGGGTGAGGCAGCCTTCTGCACCATCTCCTTCCACCCTGCTAGTTCTGCTGCCCCTGTTTTTCTACTTCTGCTTCTCTCCATCTCTCACCATCCTCAGTGTTAAAGCTCTTTCTATCTCAAGGGTCTAGGATGTTTTTAGCACATGGATCCTGGGCCAAAAGGATGTGCTCCACTCCTAGCTCTTCTTTCTTGGTGGTAGTGAGGTCCCCTCTGTCCACCTCTGGGATTGCTTATTTTAAGTCTAGCAGGATGGCAAAACTTACCAAGTCCCTTGTTAGGGTTCCATACATCTTATTTGTATGGTCCTCCCTTGCCCCAAGAAGGAGCTCTGGTGGCACAGCTGTTAAGGTATTTGGCTGCTAACCAAATGGTTGGTGGTTCAAACATAACAGTTGCCTCATGGCAGAAAGAGAAGGGAGTCTGCTTCCATAAATATTTACAGTCCTGGAAATCCTATGAAGCAGTTCTGCTCTGTCCTATGGGGTTGCTATGAGTCAGAATGGACTCGATGGCAGTTGGCAGTAGTATCCCCACAAAGGGTGCCATGAATCTTATTAGCATTATTAGCAAGCTATTCAATAACTTTGGTGGTCTACAAGCATGTCATCTGCACTGTCCCACATAATCATTTCATAGGAGTTACAAGAGTACGGAGAGAAAGGCCATATAAAAGTGAACCATCATACTACATGCATATAAAAACTGAGGACTAAATTGTTTCTCTGTTATGAATAGAGATTTGTAAATCATATGTACACTTAAGTTCAAAAACCAAAAGAAAACAAATAGAAGACATTTAATAGGTTTATTTTGATAGTAGGAGATTAGCTAATTTTATTTTTTTTTAATTTTCAAATGTAATGAATTATACTAAAATATTATTTATACAATAAGTTTTATCAAAGAATATTACACTAAGTGGAAGGGGATGGAGTGAGAGTAGAAAGGGGAAAGCCACAAAATAAATCAACAAAGTGACTTTCTAGAAACCCAGATGCCACTCACAGATAGACCATGGTTCACTGATAAAATGGGGTTAACATTGCCAGCAAAGTGCTCCTTCACTAAGCCAAGCCTGGAGAAAGTGCCCTTCTGTGAATCTGTCTAACCAGCTCAACAGGTTATTCTCCCACCTCACCCCCTCTGCCACTCTCAAAGCTCCAGCTGGTTTCACCTGCTACATAAACATTGCACACTAAGCAGTTAATCCCACCCCCAGGCAAGATGGCAAAGTAGACAGTGAGAGTTGTAACCTGGACACAAAAAGGCATTTTTGTGAGCTGCTTCAGAACCCAAGGGCCTTCCTTCAGCCCCACCTGCCCTTACCTGTTGAAGCATTTCTTCAGCAGCATTGAGTTTCACCTGGTGTCCTTCCAGACATACTTCCAGGTCCCGGATCTTCTCCCCTTGGGCTTCCACTTGATCTGTGAGGACACTCACCTGTCCCAGGAAATAAAGCAAAGGTGAAGGAGCAGAAACTGTGCATGGGGTAGGACATTCTCCCCACGGCAGGTTAACCACAAGATCATACTACTGAGCCTGACATAACAGGAAGGACTTTTCCTTTGTAGGGTAAGGGAAGTGAACTAGATGAAGGAAATTCCAGTTGGGTACTTACCTTGTCAGGAAGTCTCTCAGCCACTGCCTGAATGATGTTGGTCACATTTCTGGCTCTTGATAGACTCAAGGTAGCTGCCTCTGAGCTAGACCCTGCTCCTTACTCCTCTCTTATAGGCATCACACAGGCAACACAAATCTCAAGGCATATCTCAGCTGGCTTGCCAGAGCTTCTGCCACCTCATCAGGAAGAGTAATCCAAACTTCTATGCAAATTAACCAGTGACTACTTCTCTCATAAGGGTGTGAGGATTGCTCACCTATCAGGCAAGTGTTTTGAAGCAATTAAGGAATGTGGGGAGTAAAGGGCATGTATTAGCACTGACAAAACTTGGCTCCAAAAAGATTTTCTTGTTTCACAGGCCAAAACATGACTCCAAGTCATAAGTATAGAGAAGCCACATGACACATACAGAGGCAGGAAAAAGTCATCTCTCTGAAGAACAATGAGAATCTCTATTGGAATTATCAATTAATTAAAAAGACATTTGCAATAGTCATTTAAAGTATGCCCTAAATACATACTGAGCTTTTGTAGCCTTCTCTATTAGCATATTGTCCCACAATCCTTTTTCTTTTTCTGTCCTTTTAGAGAGAGGCCTCAAAGCAGGAAGATGAAGAAAGAAAGGGTGGCTTCCCAAAAGCAACCAAGTGTTGATAAAATGACATCCTTTAGACCCTTTAAGGGAGCTCTGGTGGTGCAGTGCCTAAGGCATTTGACTACTAACCAGAAGGCTGGTGGTTCAAATTCACAGCCACTCCTCAGAAGGAAGACTGGGCAATCTACTTCCATAGAAATACTGCCTCGGCAACCCAAGGAGGGGTCGCTATGAGTCGGATCCAACTCCACAGCAGTGAGTTTGGTTAGTCTGGTTGGTGGCTCAGTGCCTAAGGTATTTGACTGCTAATAAGAAGAGTGGCAGTTCAAACCCACCAGCCATTCCACAGAAGGAAGATGGGAGAAATAAATCTGCTTCAGCAAAGATTTACTGCCTTGGAAATGAGGGCCACTATGGCACACAACAACAACAACATGTACTCAATGGCAGTGAGTTTGTTTTTTGGTTTTGAGTTTCAGACCCTTTGTTTTTTAACCAATGGTTGAGTAATTGCCATCTGCACACAGATTATCCTAAATCATTTCTCAGGCTGTGAAGGATTAATATCAGTCACAGTTGCAGTTGAGTCCATGACAACTCATATGACCCCATGTGTGTCAGAGTAGAATTGTGCTCTATGAGGTCTTCAATGGCTGATTTTCTTCTTGGAATCTCTGGGTGGACTCAAATCACTACCCTTTGGGTCAGAAGCTGAGCACAGTTAACTGTACCATGCAGGGACTCAAAGGACGATGCATGAACAGTTCATGTGAATTGATTTACAAGTGTTTAAATAAACGTGACAAATTATAAAGGCCTCAGTTTAAAGAGAAACTAATCTAAATTAATAATGATGTTAAACTTTTTATTTTTAAGTTCCCAAATGATTAATGAATTACTGAAACATATCCCTGGAGTAGATGCATGGTGTGAGCTATTTTGATTTTAATCCAAAATAGGCTACTTTTGTCACCTAGGTCCATACTAAACACAAACTTTTTTTGTGATTATTTTTGTTGAGCTCAACACTATGAACAATCCTGGCCTTTTCAGCTGCTAACTTCACTTTTCAAAAGGTTAAGATTTCAGGGGAGTGGGCTTTGCTCCCTGGGTTCTAGAGTTTCTGTTTGGGAAGAATGTTTCATGGTTAATTTGGTTATGAGGATTAACACATGGTCTGCACCATGTCTTGGAGTCATGCACTGGAGGTATCCAGGGTCCCTAGCATTCTACCGCCTGTTCAGCTGCCTGTAAGACTCAAGCTACACAGGGCTGCAGATTCTTATAATGTCAGTCCTCACTCTAAGTACTGCATGGAGAGCTGAAAAATGGGGACAAAATGTATAAAAACCCTACAATAAACAAATAAATACAATAATTCCATAAAAACAAGTATTTATTATGTGCTAAGGATAATTTTAGGAGCTCTGGTAGCGTAGTGCCTAAGGCACTTGACTGCTAACCAGAAGGCTAGAGGTTCAAACCCACCAGCCACTCCTCAGAAGGAAGGTCGGGCATTCTACTTCCGTAGTGATATCGCCTCGGAAACCCAAGGAGGGGTCACTAAGAGTCGGGTCCAACTCCACGGCACATAACAACAATAACAACAACAGGGATAATTTTAGGCCTTTAGGGATGCAACAGTGAAAAACAAAGGTGAAAATCCTTGCCTTGAGGAGTTATAGAATGACTATAGAAGATTTTGTTTTGCTGTTAAAAGCAACTAACAATCCTGGAAATAAAGTATTTTGTTACATGTGATTTAACTTGCTTTCCCTGGGAGTAGACCTAGGAAAAGATTCTGGGCCAAGGGTTCCCATTAATTCAGTCTGGATGAACTACTGTGAGAATTAAGCAAGAGGCAGTACCACGCTGAGGATCTGTCTAACCAGCTCCACAAGGCCATTAAAAACAGGAGTAATCATGTAAGAGCAACTCCAAAAGTATGTCCACAAGCTCCGAGCAGAACAGAAACCACTAGGGTCAATTTTCCGGTAAGTAACTCCAAAATTACACTAGGGCTATTTAAATAAGAATTATTCAAGAATTTAGAATTTAAAAAGAAAGTCAAAGAGAATATTTATTACATAGGGCTTCTTTATTAAATTGTAATCCTCTCTAAATAGGAACAAATAACTTCAATCATGAAGAGTCCTGGTTCAAAAGTTTGCAAGGTCACACTATTTGCTGCAAAATGCTAAGCTGGACACCTTTTCATTAATCATGTCATTAGGATGGAGTTTCAAATTACACCTCCCTCAAAACAGCTGTGTTATAATGGGCTATAAAATCTGATCTTTGCTTTCTTTGATGGCAGTTCCCACAGCTTCCTCACATGTACCAACTCCAGCTACAATGGCCCCTGCTGTTTGCTCCACACATCCACCACATGCTTACCTCAGGGCCTCTTGACTGGCAGCCTTCTCTGCTTGGAATGTGCTTCTCAGATCTCTGCATCTCCCCGCCCATCCTTATCAGAGATGTCTTCCCTGACTAGGAACTCCTTACCCTGCTTTATTTTCTCCACCTCCTGTATTTTATGTATATGTATATGTATTTTATGTATATGGTTTCTTTACTGTCCACCCTTTCACCATCCCACCCAGCCACCCACACACACACACACATGAACAGAAGCTTTACAAGAACAGGAACTGACTGTTCACTGCTGCATTCCCAGCACCAAATATCAGTGCCCAGCATGTCGTGGACACTCCAGTATTTTTAACGACCAAATCAATGAAGTGATGAAAAAAAAACTAGGATGCAAAATTGTATATTTGTATGTGAGCTCAATTATTATAAAAAGGGGAAGAACAGAAAAAAAGAAAAGACTGGAAAAACCTGCTTCTGTAAACTTTCAGACTCTCCAAAGTTTCTCAGATCATCATTGATTACTCTTATGTTCACATAACAAGATGGAAATAAGGTAAAAAGAAAACAAACAAATATACTGCAGTCTCACAACATTAGTGCTCCATGTTAGAGCCCAGAGCCTGGGGGGGCAGTTTATAAGACTCCATTTGCCCCCTCCTCCATTCAACTGACAGTCTTGTCCACAACCCTTAAAGCTTTCTAAGGAGCTAGGATAGGATATTAATCTTCATATTCTCTATGTTGTCAATCAGTGTCTGATGCCTACCAGATCTATTGTAAATATGCATACAAGAATTCACACAGCAAAGAGCTTCTGCTTTAGCAATATATCTCCCATAAGAATACCTAACTTTATTCCTACTAGGGGATGTAAGCTTTCAGAAGTGAAAAACTTCTTTTGACTGTATTAAAAGTTTTGGGGTTCCTCTCTTTGAAGCAAGAGTTATGAAAGGTTTGATCTGTATTACCAGCTCCTGGAGATTTGGCATTGAAGTGATCAGTCTAGATCCAACTCTAGACAATTTTGGACCTGATCCCGCTAGCCTTCACCCTTAGGCTTGTATCACTCATGGTTGTGTTTTATTAGTGACACGAGGACTCATCTTATCTTCCTCATAAGACTCCTGGATGATAGAGCTATCATTTTGTTCATTCTTAGCACCAAGTAATCCACCTGGCCCCACAGCATCCAGTTTGTAGAGGCAGGTGCTTAGTAGTACATGATTTACAAAAATGATTAAGTTCATAGACCCCAAAGTCAAGTCCAAAGTTAAATTGTTCCCCAAGTTACTTTCTCCTTCGTTTCAGAAAATCTTTTTCAAAACAAACTGTATGGCAGCATAAATCCAACAGTGAAACCCCATGCACTTCCCTCCCACTTAGGGGAAGCTACAGAACTGGAGGTAACAAGATAAGCTGGTTCTCACCAGAAAGGACCCACCTGTAATATGAGGGACTCCTTATCTCCTTCTAGACGTGCCAAGCGTTCTTGGTAGGTTTCATTACTAGCAGTACTGTGGGGGTTTACCTGGGACTAGAGAGGGAAAAAAGAAGACACTTAAAAGGTTGGGAAAACATCTGCAATTTGTGAGGACTGTTTGGCTAATTATATGTGCAAAACCATCCACCAAAACAGGAAACCACGGGATTTCAAAATTACTACAAGGAGGACCAGACCACATGCCGTTGAAAGGTGTGCCCTGAAAGTTGGCAAAACCAGCCCCTGGATGACCTCATCCTTGCCTGAGAGGGCCTCCATGGAGCTCCAGACCCAGTGGTGCATGATTTGATTCAACATGTTGGGTCTGGTTTAGCTGGAGACACTAGCCTGAGAGAGGCACCAGCAACAATAATATTCTTTGAGAACAGCGAGCTAGTACCAGTCAACAAGGAACTATGTAGTAATAACTCCTACACAGACCTTGGTATCTCCTAACTTTTCAGCCAGGGTCCTCTGGAGTCATGGTACATATGGCAGCACGGAGGTCTGTCCAGAACACGGCAATGTGCATGAAGAGCAGAGGATGCCAACTGCATAGCCTTTTTCTACTCACATGTCCCCTCAACAAGTAGCCAACCTCACTCCCTGAGATGCAGTCTGGCGGCCAGGCTGGCACACCATGATACCCCAATGATAGGAGCAATCTAAGATGAAGCATCTTGACAAGAACCTAAATAAGAGCCAGAGGGATCTCAAAGGACTAAGCAGAGGGAAAACATGCAAACTGGAAAACAGTCACAAACCATGGAAAACAGAGGAAAGGGACGGAATTTGAAAAGGCAAGTGAGAAACAGAGTCTTGTAAAATGAGACAGGAGCTGCAGTCACTTTCTAGGGCATGTCTGGCCTGGGTGTGGACATTTGAGGAGGAGGGAAGGAGCTGCAAATGGCACCAAGCTGGCCAGCCACCACCAATGTTTCCTCCTCTGAAACTAGGGCCCCCCAGTAGGCCATTTGGAGGCTGCACAGGCTGAAAAAGCAGATTTTATTGTGAACTGGGGAACTGATGGTCTTGATAATCTGGGCTGACAGAGGAATAAGTGCTCCGATACACATGAGCAGTGTCCACCTCCCCAGAGGAAAGTCATGGCTAAGCAAAGGAGGAGATCAGAGAGGAAACCCAAGTACTTTCTCCTGAGACCATTTTGATCTTCAGGAATTGGCACTCCATCCTACTCCATGAGAAAGGGCACCTCCTTCTTCCCCTTATCCCACCCTTCCAAAGCACTGGCTGGTGAGGGCAGGTGACAGAGCCAGGCCCAGTCCTAGAACAGCAATGAGAAGCAAGCATTCTTCTTCATTCAAGCCCAGGAGCCTATATGTGAGAGAAGCAGTGGCTGTTTGCTAAAGATGTGGTGCAAAGGCTGGCAGGGGCCATTTCCCAGGGCAGCTATGACAGGCACAGTCTAGAGATGGTGCCTGATGCCACACCACTGCCTTTTGTTCCAGCCTCTCAAGTTGTCTTCTTGTTCATGGTTACGGAACCTCTTTTATACCATAGACAAAGAGCCTTAACAATCACAAATGACCTCTTTGTTGATGGCAGTTTATTGTTGTTACATTAATTAATATGCCAGTTCTAACATGGTCAAACTCTCTGACTAGCATCCAAAGATATTAACTATAACCTACATTTTCTCAGAACCTGACAAGAAAAGAGAAGAGAACAATTCTTAACAGCAGGTCAAATGCTTCTCTCTCAAAGAATTCACGTGATTGATTTTCAGGGGACAGAGAGAACAGAAAAAAATAAAAAAAAGAAAGACCCAGGCACCTAAGGAAAGCTCTGCACATTGGACCCAGTATCAATATTAGTGTGTGCACTGGGTTACCCAGCACTGGCAAGTTGCCAGTTTTCTAGGAGAAAGTGAAGGAGAAAAGACCAAAGCACAGATTCCTTTTACAAGACTCCAGCAAGCCACTATACCAACTGTGCCTTATTCAAATGGTGTGCATTATGTTCCTCATTATAATAAAAGACCTACCCATACACTCACCATGGAGGCAGATGTTTTTATTAGTTGACAAAAATAAATAAATAAATAAATAAGGGTAAGAAAGGAAGATGAAGTCATGAGCCTGCTTAATACATAAAATGTATGCTAGAAATTCCATAATACTTGCTAGAAGTGGAATAAAAATTTGTATCCACTCTGGCAGGAGCTCTGGTAGCATAGTGGCTAAAGCACTTGACTGCTAACCAGAAGGCTGGCGGTTCAAACCCACCAGCCACTCCTTGGAAGGAAGGTTGGGCAATCCTACTTCCGTAGTGATACTGCCTCGGAAACCCAAGGAGGGGTCACTATGAGTCGGGGCCGACTCGACGGCACATAACAACAACAACAACAACAATCCACTCTGGCAGTCAATAGAAAAAGGGAAGCATGATCAGGTAAAAAGGTGCACAGATCTATATGGTAAAACCAAATTGACTGAATACACTTAGGAGAAGCATAACTATTCCTGAGGCAGAGATCAGGAGAAATTTCTCTTATTTCCACAGAAAGGCTCTGTGTAATGAGAGAAACATCATCCATAACAACATCCTTATAGTAAAAGAGCCCAGAAGAATTCATTGCTCTCCTGTGAGCCCTCAAAATAGGTCAAAGGCCAAGGGATAATACAGGCCAAAAGTCAAAGTAACTCTACAGAGAGCAATACAATGTCGTCCAAGTACAATGCTGTAAATACATAGCAAACACTTACATGGCACTAATATCGTGCCAGAAGCTCTGGTAGCACAGTGCCTAAGGCACTTGACTGCTAACCTGAAGGCTGGTGGTTCAAACCCACCAGCCACTCCTCGGAAGGAAGGTTGGGCAATCCTACTTCTGTAGTGATACTGCCTTGGAAACCCAAGGAGGGGTCGCTATGAGTCGGGGCCGACCCGACGGCACATAACAACAACAACAACAACATCATGCCAGACAGTATTCAGTGAACTTTACAGGTATCATCTCATTTAATTCTTCCCACACCCCATGAAATAAGTATTATTTTTATTCCCACTTCTCAGATAAAGGAATGAGGCACAAAGTAAATGGCCAAGGCATATGCATTATTTGCCCAAGCTACTAAGTGGCAAATTGTGAGCTTTAGGTTGTTATAGCTTAATTGAGGCGTAGACCAATTCCAAATTTTATTTATTCTATAAATTGGGATTATGTAGGAAAATTCACTTAAAATAAAGCATTGCTGCTAAAGAAAAGTTTGAAAACACTGTCTGAACCTGAATATTCATTCATAGAAGAATAGTTACATAAACTATGGCTCATCTATATTAAGGGAAATGTAGCATGTAAAACATGAGTTAGATAAGTATGTATCATAGTAAAAATATAGGACATATTCAATAACGAGAAAAGATGCTGCAAAAGAATCATACAGTGTGATACCAGAAAACAATATTATACAACTTCATAGGTAAATTTACATATGTCAAGAAAATAAAATGAAAAAGTTGTTATGTGCCGTCGAGTCGGACCCGACTCATAGTGAGGCCTCCTCGGGTTTCTGAAGCAGTATTACTATGAAAGAACAGTGCCCAACCTTCCTTCCGAGGAGTGGCTGGTGGGTTTGAACTGCCAGCCTTCTGGTTAGCCGTCAAGTGCCTTAGGCACTATGCTAACAGTACCCTCCCCTAGGGGAGAAACAAAACTATTCCAGAGACTGTGGAAACCGAGGGGTGGGAAGTTTGATCAAGGTAGACTTCTACTTTAACCATAATGCTTGAATTTCTACAAAACATACAAAATGCATTTCTTTCCCTGAGTAACTAAAAAATATTTTTAAAACTAGAAGCAATGTTTGAGTACTGAGAATAGTGGTTCCTGGATTTTTATATCACCTGCAGCAGACAACAATCCTCTCTCAGCAGTCACACTCATCCATACAGCAATGAGGCTCATGGGAGGAAGGGTCCCTCCCTAACCCCAAATCATTACTCTAGAGGAAAAGAGCACTTTCCTCCCAAATCACTGATGTCCTCTGACAAGCTTCTGAAAGGTATTATATAGCAATAAACTCAAGAAAATAGTCATAGACAAAAGTTGCATTATTGTCATCTTTTGCTTTTGGCCACCAGATGGTACAACAATCTAGATTAAGACTGTCTTCTTCTGAAGAAAACTGCAGCTTCTCAGCAGGGCACAGGCCAGGATAAAATGCCACTCCATGTGAAGAAGAACCTAGAAAGCATCTGAGAGCAGAGCCAAGAAGAGGATTATTTTAGAATTATCTCGTTGAATAATACTGTTGGCTAATATTCATCATCCAAAGCTCAGATTTGAGTTTGGGAGGGAACTCTTTATTCCAGTAATTGGGCAACAGATTCAATCACTTCCTGAAGCCATTCTTGCATTATAAAAGGGCTGCATCATCAGGGAATAAAAGGTCATGTGGTTATCAAAATGGCATTCCAATTATTCAGAAACATGTTTAAAAAGACAGAGCTGAGACAAAAATCATTTAATGCACTACATTAAAAAGAAGTTGCTTTGTCAGAAAATACACTTGCTTCCTTAATTCTTTTAGTAGATTTGCAATAGGAAGCTGAGTGATTCCAGGTTGTGGAGTCTCTGAAAAGTCTTGCCCACATTCTCTGTGAGGGAAATCTGTGATACAGCAGGTGAGCACAGGTTCTCCAGCTCTCCCTGCTTGAAGTCAGACTGAAGGAACTCTGCCAGCCCTACACTGAGAAAAAGTCAAATAGAGTTTTGAAGGCTGCCACATGCTAACTTCCTATTCTTCCCCTCTCTGGAATCGTAAGTGAATTTAAAGGAGAGGTGATCATGATCTCCTCTGTTGAGGACGGAGAACACCTACATAGAGATTTCCTCTGAACCCTGCTTTAATGGAATTTACTGTTTGGTGTGTCCAGAATACCAAAGCCAAACCCACTGCCATCAAGTCAATTCCAACACATAGCAACCCTATAGGACAGAGAACTGCCCTGTAGGGTTTCCAAGGCTGTAAATCTTTATGGAAGCAAATTGCCTCATCTTTCTCTCATGGAGCACCTGGTGGTTCCCTTCTTAGAGATTCCTCACCTCCTAGTAACCTGATCGAAGCTTGGCCATTTGGAATTCTCTCTATATATTTTTAACTTTGGAACAGAGGATGGTGGTAATGATTATAGAAGGCTCTGAGGTTATCAGTGGCCCTGTCTTCCTCCATGCAGAAGCTGGTTTGCAGTAAGAGTTACTCACGAAGTGAGCATGCATTAAAAGGGAAAAAAAGGCTAAGAAAAGAGAGAGAGGCTGGTAGCATTCTCATCCTTGGTTCATGCTGCCTAAAGGCAGAACTATACCCCTCTGCTTTCTGTCGGTCCCCTCTTGCCCTGAGTTGGTTCAAAATAAGTTTCTGTTACTTGCAACCAAAACTCCTGGCAAATGCATTTGTCTCAAAGGATGATCAACTGACCTAAATTTATTCCTTTGGAAATAAAATTACAGAAAATAATTCCTGCTATTTGGATGTAGTAAGGAGCTCTGGTGGCATAGTGCCTAAGGCATTTGATTACTAACCAGAAGGTTGGCGGTTCAAACCCCCCAGCTGTTCCATAGAAGGAAGATAGGGCAATCTACTTCCATAAAGCTTTACCACCTTGGAAACTCAATGGAGGTCACTATGAGTTGGAATCAATTCAATGGCAGTGAGGTTTTTTTGTTTTGGTTTGGTTTGGTTTTTTTTTGGGGGGGTGTTATTTGGTTACAGTGCTGAATTACAAAGTAAACTGAGCCAACAGCTGCTTGATTTGCTTATACCGGCAATTTTTAAGACCAGGTTGTCAGTTCTAAGCCAACTATAGTTAAAACCAGAACTAGCATAAAGAACCAATGGGGATCTACTTTGTGTCACAGGGTATGTCTGTGTGGGATGCACTGGGATAAAAAGGCATTCAGTTTCCTTTGTGTGTGGAATGGATGGTTTTCCATGCACCACCTGTTGGCCTCCATTCTTATTTCCCATATAGATCAAGAAGGCTAAGGCAGGAAATGAATACAAGGTACAACAGGCCCAGGGGCATCAACAGTGGGAGGGGAGTAGAGTGTGGATAAGGGAAAAAAGTTAAAACAAGAAATAAATAGGGACTAAAGTAGGGTTAAAAGACATAAGGGTGAAAAGGAACATGAATAAATGAAGGGTAAATAAGAACATAAAGCTACCTTACAATGGTTTACGAAATTGTTTTAAAAGAATTATATGTCACAAACAGCTGTACAGATACAGGTCCAGAAGCTGGAAGGCTGAAGCCGGGGTTCCCTGAGGTGAAGTCTCCCAGTGGCACTTTCATGCCCATAGAACTGCCTTCTCTGCAGACAGAGGACAAGCTAGGAATGGTCAGTAGGCTGTGGCTGCACCTAACCATATACAATCTCAGGTGTGTCAACTATCTCAATATCCTCATCCTTTACACAGAGAAAATTGTATGTTACAGAGCAAAAGAAAGGGCTAGTTAGCCCAATACACATAAAAATGTAGGGTGGGGGAGTACAGAAATCTCTTTGTAGCAGAATGCTCTAATCATTCTCTGTGTAATAGAAGCAGCACTGAATGATCATAGAAAAACAGAAATCATTTAAATGGGTTTCTTTAAGCTAAAAGCTAAAAGACACATAGTAGTTAATGTCTGCTACTGAAGGTTTTCATTAACTCACTGTTTTTGCTCAAAATAACAAAAGAGGCAAGGTTTCTGATTAGAATACCTCTGCAAAGATCTGTAATAACAACTCAAGGGAACAATAATCAAAATACTTTCAGAATGGAAAGAAAAAAAAGTCTAAGCAACAACACACTGTTAGCTAATAGCTCTGGAATCATGCCTTTGGCACACACAGTTGAAGACGTGTTCACTTTTCCACTGTCCCACATTTAGAGTCACATCTCCTAGCCAAAATTTTTTCCTCTTTATAAACACTTTACTACATATGATAAATACTGTGTGCTATATATATGTTTATAATTAACACACTGAGAATTTCAGTAGCTAGTGATGGCCAATAAAACAATAAAAACTTGAATTGCTATTTCTGTTCCAATCTGGAAGTCAGGTCAAATTTAGGGTAATATCAGCTTTTGAACCAAATCAATGTCCTAGCAGACTCTCAAAGCTATCACCCTCTGACTCTACTAGCTGGTCAGATTCCATGATACTTGCTCACTCTTGTCCTAACCCCTCCATTGTAGCTTGCCAACGGACAGCCATATTAGGCTTTCTGCAGCTTTCTGGATGTGGTGAGTGCTTAATGACATGTTGGAGGGTGTGAGTATCCTCAGGAGCATGACTCCTTCATAGCATGGCTGGGCTCTGCCAGGATATGTTATATATGTTCTTGGGAAGCCTATGTGGGGGCAATTCTAGCACATTTCCTGACTGGCACATTCCAGACCTACTGTCAACACTGTACTTCAATGAACAGGAGGACCTGATGGTTCCAGAGAAGTTAGACAGCGTGGGCTAGAGGTCACAATGGGGGATATCATTTGGTATGTAAGCATGAAGTGTGAGAAAATCCTAAGGCAGACAGCTCCACAGTGTGAAAGGTCTGTTGTTGTTGTTGTTGTTGAAAGGTCTAAAAACTCAAAACCAAACTTCCTGCCATTGAGTCGAATCCCACCCATAGTGACTCCCATTGGGTTTCCAAGGCTGTAAATCTTTACAGAAGTAGATTGCCCCAGCTTCCTTGCATGGAGCAGCTGGTGGATTTGAACTGCTGACCTTCTGGGTAGCAGACAATTGCCTTATCCACTACGCCACCAGAGCTCCTTAATGATCACATTTTTCTTCAGAGCTGAGAGCTGCTCCTCAGAGCTCTTGCCTCAAAATAAATGTACCTTCCTTTTTCTGATAGGAGCTCTGGTAGCACAGTGCCTAAGGCACTTGACTGCTAACCAGAAGGCTGGGAAGGTTGGGCAATCTACTTCTGCAGTGATACTGCCTCAGAAACCCAAGGAGGGGTCACTAAGAGTTGGGTCCGACTCCACGACACAAAACAACAACCTTTTTCTGATGTCAAGCTTTCTAGTCTTCACTCTTGATGGTTCAGTGGTAAAATTCTTGCCTTCCAAGAGGAGACTCAAGTTCTACTCCCAGCCAATGCATTTCATGAGCAGCCATCACCCATCTGTCAATGGAGGTATATGTGTTATGATGCCAGAGAGTTTTCAGTGGACCTTCCAGACTAAAACACACTAGCAAGAAAAGTCTGGTGATCTATTTCCAAATATTAGCCATTGAAAACCCTAAGGATTACTACAGTAGTCTGATTCACAACTGATCATGGGGATGACAAAGGACCAGTTAGCTTTTCTTTCTGTTGTGTGTGGGGCTGCCATAAGTCAGAGGCTGTCTCAACAACCACTAACAATCTTCACCAGACTAGAGGGCCTTCAGTGCTTCTAAGAATCTATAGATTCTAGTTCCATCAGGATCCTTGCCACACAGTCCCAACATGTTCAATTATATGATGACAATCTTAGCATTGTAAATGCACTAAGATTTCCAGCAGAGTACGTTGGGTGAATACTGGCCCTGTATAAGTCTTCAGATGGTTCCCCCTTCTTTAGCCACTAAAATCATAGATGATATGTATTTTCAGCTGAATAAGAAAACAGAATAAAATGTGTGGTATTTCCAGGTCATGTACAACACAAATTATATTTCCACCTGTGATACCGCGGGTGAGTAACAGAGGTCAGGCTTTGCTTCTGGGCTTAGTGCGTCAGGGGAGATATCAAGGTCACTAGGGCTATACCAGGAGCTCAGGAGCACCACTCACATACCAAATCTTTTAGAAACTTGGGACATGTAGACCTTAAAAATAATGAGACCAAAATAACAACAAAAAAATACTGGAAAACAAAAGCTTGGGGTAAATCCCATTACATGACAGGTTAGCCATCAGCAAGTTGAACCAAGTAGTACGTACAAAGTATGTACATATGTACAGCCTTGTAAATAGAAAACCCCTTTTCTAGATTCTTTGGGTCAGGAGTTTTAGAGTTTGCTGGTAGTCATTATAAAACCAACTTTTCCCATGACAAATTTCATTTTTCTTAGGGAAGGAATACGCAAGACAATCTTTGGCACAGAATTAAATAAGTTCTTCCAAACACAGTGTTGAGTGGAGTGCAATGGTTAGTAGGCATCCATCAAGAGATTCTATCCTGACCTTGACCTTCCTACACCCTCCACCTCTTGGTTTCAATTATATGTAAGGGGAGGCTAATTGTTGGTGGTGGGGCTATCACTATCAAATAATCTAAATGTCCACCTTTAGGGAAGAATAGAGCAGAGTTCATAAATAGATAATTGCACAGTTTCTTGGCTAATGATATTCATGATATTTATGTAAGTATGTCTCATCGAGTCAATGGCTCAAGTACTCCTATTAAGTGCCACTCTATGTGCTAAACAAATGATTCAGTGACTGCCTTCAAATAGCTCTATAGTCTTGCAGGGGAGATGTGATACGTACCATCATGGAGAGTATATGTAAGCCAACAACAATGGCATGAAGGAGGGACAAATCAACTTCACCTTCAAGGGAGAGGAGAGGCTTTACAGTTGTTCCTGTTACCTGGTGCCACTCTGACAAGAATATACCACCAATGGGATGGCTTAAACAAATAGGAGTTTATTCTCTTACAATGTGGAGGCTTTAAGTCCGAGTTCAAAGTGCCATGCTGTAGGGGCTGGGTGAAAGCCCGTCAGCCTTGGGCTTCAGCTCTGCCTCTAGCTCCTGGCCCACTGAAGCTAGAGGCTTTTCTTCATTCAGACAGGTGCTGGCTGCTGAGGCTGCCAAGCCCAAGGTTGACTAATAAAAAGGCACAGTCTCAATGTTACCAAACCATACGGCCGGCCAGTAATTCAAGTTCATTGTAAGTCCCAAGGTCGGCAGAGCATCGCAGGCTGCTGAACAATGACATGGCTACATGCAAGGTTCAAGGTGCCATAAGCTAGAGACCATTCCCAAAGCTGCTACTTATATATGGGAAGCAGACCACATACCCAAAGGCAGCTACTCAGCTGCTCCCAGTAGATTCTGCCATGGAGTTGATTACCAATCTCATCATGCAGAATACCACATCCAGCTGCCCAGCCACTCAACCAGGCCTAGCCAAGTTGATACACAAACTGAACTACCACAACAGTGAAGGCATCATTTGAGTGATTGAGTCTTGAAGACTATGAAGGAATTCCCCCAGGAGAATGGGAGAACAGCACCTTTGGAAATAGTCCTCCTAATATGGATAAGCTTATGGATAAGCTATCCGGAGACCAGATAGTGACTATCCTTCAGATATTCTGGTTTCCCAGAACTAATACAGCAAACAAAGAATACCTTGAAGACAGACTGTCCATAAGCTCTCCAACCAAGACATTGGTATAATGCACATGAAGGCTCCTAGGCTCCTAAGAAATCTTCTAGGAGCTTTGGTAGCATAGTGCCTAAGGCACTTGACTGCTACCAGAAGGCTGGTCGTTTAAACCCACTAGCCACTCCTCGGAAGGAAGGTTGGGTAATCTACTTCCGTAGCGATACTGCCTGGGAAACCCAAGGAGGGGTCGCTATGAGTCAGGGCCGACTCGACGGCACAAAACAACAACAACAACAACAACAACAAGTGATCTTCTCGGAGAGCTAGATTCAGAGTAAGAGAAATACAATTCATTCAACAAGATCTTTTGCCAAAATTATAGTGTTGGCTAGGCTTGGCCACTGCTGTATTCTTTTAATCAGGTGGCTAGATACATATGTGGCCTATAGCACTGGACTACAGAAGAAAAAATATTTCTAAATGTTCTAGCATCTTATGCAAAGATGATATTAAAGCCAAAACAAACAAACAAACAAAATGCACTGCCATTGAGTCAATCTGACTCCTAGTGACCCCTCCTTGGGTTTCCGAGGAGGTATCACTACCAGTGGCTGGTGAGTGTGAACCGCCAGCCTTCTGGTTAGCAGTCAAGTGCCTTAGGCACTGCGCCATAGAGCTCCTATTAAAGCCAAAGGAAAGTAAAAAGTAGAGGCTCTTTGAGGTCTTTCCTCATCCCATCAACCCCAATAGACATGCTGACTCATTAGGCTTTGGGTGCTGGAGTTGGTGCTAGAAGGACATGGGGGTCCACCGTGACTTTTCAGAAAGCAAACTGCCCAATGCCTCTAGGATTGCCTGGATTCTCTTCCAAGGAGGCAACAATCAAATAAGCATGAGAAAAAGATCCATAGCTAGAGAATATGGGATTGAGTGAGGGTCAAAGTAAGGAGATCTCCTTTGGTTGCAGTACTCCCTACAAGATTCCTAAATGGTAATGAATTCAGGGGAAATGTATGAGAGAGTTACTTGGGAACTGAAAGTAGCCAAGAATGACATTATAGAAGGGATTTTAAAGATGACTGGGAGCTCTGGTGGCATAGTGCCTAAGGCATTTGACTGCTAGCCAGAAGGCTGGTGGTTTAAACCCACTAACCACTCCTTGGAAGGAAGGTTGGGCAGTCTACTTCCATAGTGATACTGCCTCAGAAACCCAAGGAGGGGTCGCTAGGAGTCGTGTTTGGTTTGGTTTGGTTTGGTAAGGAAAAATCTAGTGTGAAGCGAGTTCAAGAGTGACATGGAATGAGTTGAGATGGTGGGTTTTTAATGCTCTTTCAAGAAGCCTGATGGTGAGAGGAAGGTAAGTTATAAGGCAGTATGGAGAGGCAAGTACGGTATCAAAGATAGTTTTGTTTGATTTTTATTTTTCTAAGAATTGAAGGAAAGCATCCAGCCCAGGGCAAGGAACAGGTAGTCATGGAGGAGTTGAGAAAATAAATAATCACAGGAGCAAGTGGATTGGAATAGGATTGGATCAAGAGGATAGGATACTGGAATAGCCCTGGCTGAGATGGCCCAAGAAACTGAAGGAAGGAAGGAAGTTGATAAATGATAGCTGTGAACAAAGTTAAATTTGATGGTGTAGGGGAGGGAGGATGGGGGATTCATCTAAATTAGGCTCCCCTCCCCCAACTAAGCAGGGTGTGGTATCAGTTGAGAGGAGAGTATAAGGCTGTGGACAAATGGATAGATGTGAAAGACCTGCTACAGAGGATAGGGAGAGAGAAGTATAATGGTGGATCAAAAGATCTCAAGCACTGCTGTTGCCCTATAGAACCCTGCTGTGCTGCACTGGAGCAGCCACAAGTATTCAGCAAATGACCCTGGTATGATGTCTCTTCCTGAACCCTGCTGGGTAAAAGAGGCCCAAGGACCTCTCTACAAAGAAATGGCAAGCAGGAGTCACAGGACTGGGGGTCAGAGATGGCAGAATTCTAGTTTCTAAATTAGACTGAACATGAAGGATAGGCATTCTGGACGTGTTGGATGGAAATGAGCTGTAGCCAGGAAACTGCTAAGGGCTCGAGCCGCTGAGTACTCATTCCCACTCAAACTCCCTGTGGCCTTGAAACACCTCTCTGGTCAGAATCAAGGTTGGACACATGGCTCTGGAGCAGCCAGAGGATGTCAATTGTAATGGACATTATCACCATAGCTAACACTTATGGAGTGTTTTCTAAGCATTTTACTTGTGTTATTTATCCATATTTTACAATCAAGGAAACTGAGTCCTAGGGAGGTTACATAAATTACCCAAGGTCACACAGAGCTGAAATATAAACCCAGACAGTCTGAATCCAGGATTTGTGCTCTTAACCAGTAGGAGCAGCTTTCAAAGAAGCTCTGCCTACTTTTCCAACATTCACAGCAGTCTGACTTGAATGCAAGGAAAGCCAGTGTCTGGAGCTAGGATGCCTGTGTGTCTATTTGTCTTTGCAGACTATTGGATCAATCATTTCAGCACCACATGACACAGAAAGTCTCACATCTGCAACTTGATTTCATTCCACATTCTACAGCAGAACCCAAGCCAGTTGCATGGGGGAATCCATGCTAATTCCATTTTCTCTATGACCTTGGGTTGGAATTTGGCTAAATTCAAGAGTGCTGGAAACCAGTGATCAGGATGAAGATGCTGACAGTGCTGGGATTTCTGTTCCTGGGAAAATGAACTCCTGCTCAGAGTGCAGTGGGTGGGCCACACAGACCCTGCTTGGAGCTATTTTTAAAGGTTCTTTCAGTGACTGTGTGGGTTGGGCCAATGACATCAATGCTGGACAGGTGTGACCTGTGAGTCAGCCAGGAACCAAATAGCTGAGTGGCAGAGGTCCTTTGGACATTTGTGTGCTAGGGAAGGAATTGGAAGATAGGCCTGAGTTAGCCTTGAATTGGCAGCCAAAGCCAAGATGGCAGACCCAGCAGCCAGTGGGGCCTCTGGTACCTAGGGTGGCCAGGTCACAGCTGCCTCTTCTAGCTCTCAGTCTGGAATGTGAGAAGGGGTTGACAGCTAAAAGAAGAATGGCCTAAGATGTACTGTCAGGGGAGTACCAAACTAGTCCCTCCTGTTTCTCTTTCAATTTCTCCCTTTCTGGGAATAGCCAATAGCATTTAACTTGTATTAAATGTTTCCTACATGAATAGTACTATGAAGGCTGATGGTTCAAACCCACCAGCCACTCCTCAGAAGGAAGGTTGGGCAATCCTACTTCTGTAGTGATACTGCCTCGGAAACCCAAGGAGGGGTCGCTATG
>NW_006921601.1:3733629-3754935 GCF_000298275.1 Orycteropus afer afer | reverse complement strand
GACTGCTAACCAGAAGGCTGGCAGTTCAAACCCATGAGCCACTCCTCAGAAGGAAGGTTGGGCAATCCTACTTCTGTAGTGATACTGCCTCGGAAACCCAAGGAGGGGTCGCTATGAGTCGGGGCCAACTTGGCGGCACATAACAACAACAACAACAAACATTTTACATGGATCAGCTTACTTGATCCTCACAAAACCTGTATGTGTAGGTGCTATTATTTTCCTCATTTTACAGGTGAAGAAACCCAGGCTTTTGAGGTAATCTGCCTAAGATCACAAAGCCAATAAATGTGGCAAAGCCAAGATTCTAACCCAGATCTGACTCCAAACAATATTGTTTTTACCTAGATTACACAGTGTCCCACCACCCAGAGGCCAAGGAGCAACCTCTCTCTTCTGAGAAAATTATTTCCCCTCTAGCTCTGTGCTACCCTGACCATAAGTGTCTCCTGCTTCACCCCAAAATTCAAAGACTCTGTCTTGCTCTGAAGCATTACCCTCTTGGACTGGCCAAATGGCATGGGCCCCTAGTCTGTCACATCTGGCCAGGTCATACTTCATCCAAATACGTCTTCTTCTAGAACCCACCCCTTCTGCACAGCAACATGAAGGGGACAGTTTCCATTTTCAAAAACCTGGGTTCAGAGAAACCTGTTCTTCAAGTTTGAAAGAGCACATGAGTAGGGGTGGGTGACTGGAAGTGTTGGAGACACTTGGAGCTGGAAAGGAAGAACTTGATGGAGTCAGATGAAATAGCTTGAAATTAGAGAAAAGGAAAACGAGAAAGGGAGGGAGTGTGCTGTGTTTAGTATATAGTGGAATCCCTGGGTAGTGCAAATGGTAAATGTTTGACTACAAACCAAAAGGTTGGCAGTTCAAACAAACCCTTAGAAGACAGTCCTGGTGACCTGCTTTCAAAAGGTCATGACCTTAAAACCCTGTGAAGTGCAGCTCTACTCTGTACACATGAGGTGGATATGAATTGGAACTGAGTTGATGATAACTAACAACAAAAGCAACAGTGTGCTCGGGAGCTCATCGAGGGTCAATAAAAAGTTGAAAATACAAAGGTAAATTGAAGCTGAGGTGCAGCGGTATCAAAGGCCAAGCAAGCTGAAAAGCCTGGGCTTTCTCTTTCAGGCAAAGGATATGTCCCACAGGCTCACAAAAATGGGATTTTCCCCCTGCAAAGGGATTTTAAAAAGAAGAATCTGGCAATCATGTTTAGGGTAAGGAATAGGAAAGACATTCTGATCATATTGTTGTTGTTGTTATGTGCCGTTGAGTAGGATCTGACTCATAGCGACCCCTCCTTGAGTTTCTGAGGCGATATCACTACGGAAGTAGATTGCCCAACCTTATATAACATATCAAATGCTTTGTGTTTTGTTTTTTTAATGCTTTTATGACTCATGGGACATGTATCAGCCACCAACATTTTCAGGCTCTCAAGTTTCTTGAGAAGCTACTATCCTAATTGTAGTACATGTTATTGCCTGGTGAGGAGGACTTGTACGAATGTGTGAATCTAAAAAAATCGGTCTCACCCTATTAGTTCTACCTCCAGAGTCCACATGGGACATGTGTATCCCACATAATTGTATCAAACTCCATATTATCTCAAAAAAAATTTTTTTTTAATTTCATCGTGCTTTCCATTTCTGAGAACACATGGCATTAACAAAAAATTCAAAGCAGAAAATAATCTGGTCATAAAAAGGTTAAAGTTCCTCACAATTGTGAAAATAGAAGAACAATATCTGTTTTGCTATGAGTCATTCTGGGGGGTTTGAAGCCTTCTTGCTTATAAAACCAAACTCATTGCCGTCAAGTTGATTTGACTCATAGCGACCCCTCCTTGGGTTTCTGAGGCGGTATCTCTATGGAGTAGATTGCCCAGTCTTCTTGCTTATGTTGTTGTTGTTATGTGCCGTCGAGTTGGACCCGACTCACAGTGATCCCTCCTTGGGTTTCCAAAGCAGTATCACTACGGAAGTAGACTGCCCCATCTTCCTTCCAAGGAGTGGCTGGTGGGTTTGAACTGCCAGCCTTCTGGTTAGCAGTCAACTGCCTTAGGCACTGGGCTACCAGAGCTCCTTATAGCTCCTCTTATAAACTTCAACTGTTCACAGGAGCCAGAGCTCACACCCTGGGTCTCAAGACAGAAAGGACCTTCCTCACTTGCAAAGTTAGGACCTTCACAGAGAACTTCTCTCACATAAGATAGAGTTATAACATCTGCCCCGGAGCTGGGACATGGCATTACCCACCCAGGCACAGTATGGCTACAAGGCTTCTTAGTTCAGTTTGGATATAGGAAAATAAAGACTCAGTGATGGGAACTTCACTGCTTACCTATTTCCCCAAAATCTCCCCAGTGAGGCTTTTTAAAAGCCTAAGATGATGCAACATTTGCCAAATGTCTGGTTATCTGAGCCTGCTCCCTGGTGACTGTGCTGTCCCCATCCCATAGCTAAGCAGGGCCTGAGCACAGACAGGATTTCTGCTGCACTCCCAACCGATAATTTCCTACATTTTTGGTGGAAGAGATAAGGAAAGAGAACTGGACTGGGAGACGAATAACAGGGTTCAAGACTGGGCTCCACCACTAATAGCTATGACACTAATAATCATGAGCGTCTTCGCCTCTCTTGGGCTTTGTTAAATGAGGGGTTTGGACTAGTTGATCCCTACAAACCCTCAATCTCTACAGTTTTGTTCAGCTGCCTCACTTTTCCCAGCACAGCTTACCCTGTACCACATCACAGCTAGAGTAATTTTCTTAAAATATAAATTGGATCCCCAATATATCCCATGTCACTTTCCTGCTACAAGTCCACCATTAGACAAACCACATCACCCACAACCCTTACCACAGCCTTCACTGTCCTGGTGATCAAGCAACTACCTGCTTCCCCCTTCATTGCTACATGCAGCCACACTGGCTTTCTCTGTCATGAAACTTGCAGACTTCCTCTCGTTTTAGGATCTTTGCACATACTATGCCCCTTGCTTGGAGTCCCCTGAATGGTGCACACAGTTAACGCACTCAGCTGCTGACCAAAGGGCTTCAAATCAGCCGTTGAAAACCCTATGGAGCACAGTTTTACTCTGACACACATGGGGCCGCCATCAGTAACTTGATGACAGCTAGTTTTTTTGTTTTTTCTTTTATTTCACTTTGCCTGGAATGTCTTCACCCCATTTTTCACCTGACTCACTCCCATTTCTTTAAGGTTTCTGTGAAGTGTTACTTCCTCGAAGAAGGCTCCCTGAACCCTCCTTCTTGATCATCAGTAGCCCTCATGTGCCTTCCTCAGTGCATTTACCAATCTGTAATATGGGGTTTATTTTCTGGTTCTGTTGAACATCTATCTCCCACATTAGACAGAAGAGCCACAAGAGTAGAGACTGGTTCTACTTTACTCACTATTATACACTCTGAGCCTGGAACTCAATAAATACTTGCTAAATGAGTGACTGCAGAGGGCACACACAAAGGCCAGCTGTCCCAGTGGTCGAGGGACCTGTATGCCCCTTCCAAGTGAGACGTGTTCTGTACCTTGGTAGTGACAATGTCAAATCTCTTATCAGTGGCTTTCACCTTCTTGCCACTGAGAAATATTCAGCCTAAAATTCCTCAGTGTGAAAATTAATGCACATGCATCTCAGCCAATTTAAAGGCAGTCACAAAGAAGGTGAGAGCCTGAGTTCTCTGAGTACAGAGGCTACTCCAGCCCCCACCACTCATTCATTCCTTGCTTGCACCAAACACGCATTCTCATCCTCTAAAGAAAGCGCAGGAAAAACATGCAACCCAAACCCTCAGCAGCTTCAGAGCATTCAAAAGAGAATTCCCAATGAGCCTCCCTCCGGAAGCAGAGGAGCTCATTCAGATGCCAGCAGACATCCTCTCCACACCGGATAACATCAGAGGGGAGAATAAGTTAAAACAGCTTCCGAATTCTGAATCTAGGACATTTAAAATGCAGTGGCTTCTTCCACATTGTCAAACTGAAAAGCGGTGGAAACATTTTCTGGTCATGGTGCTGGGAGCATCGGATTGTTTAAGTGCCAGAGTTAAAATAACTCCCTTACTCAATTCTTGCCTTTCTGTACAGAGGCTCATTCACCAGAATGTCAGAGGAGAAACAAAGACAGCTGACTGTTTCCTCCCCCAGTGCCTATAATTAGATTCTCATGAAGAACGCGGCCACAACAGAGCTTTGCTGGACAAATACCTTCCCCTTCAACACACACACATATACACACAGCTAATACACTCCAAAGTGCCTCTTCTCTTACTCATCTCCATGGAGACCCAGAGAAGGTGGTCAGTCACTTACCCTCTTCAGCCATGCGAAATGCTTGTAAACATCAATGTCCCCATCCATGCTGGGCACCCATGTCAGCAGTTAGATTCCTTGGTTGAAAAAGCCCTTTTTCTGGCTGGAGACCAAGTTCTCTCCCCTTCCTTGCCTCTGCCCTCCCCCCTCAGGAACGCCAAGCTGTGTTCAAATTTCCCCCACTTCCCTGGCCTGCGTCCTTCAGCCTTTCCCTAAACAGTTGCAGATACACAACTACTCAGACCAGACCGTGCTGCTCCAGTATCCTCCCCCAACACCCCCACAGAGACACACACACAGTGGCAGCCAGAGGCACCAACACCAGGAACTCAGAGTCCTGCAGTGCAATCAAACCTAACAAAAAGGTAGGGAAAAGAAAAAGCCTTGGATAGGGTTGTGAAAACACACACACACACACACACACACACAAACTTTCTTTTCAATGATAATACCAGAGCCTGCCAGAGGGAAGCAGTCCTGAAGAAAATTCTTCCTCTGGCTTCTCCCTTCTGGAGTGGCTGGAACTCATTATGGAGAGACCCCGATTTCCTGTCTCTGCTTCACTCTGCATTTACCCACAGACTCCCAGCTGCTCAAAGTTTATTTGGGACTGGGGAGAAGACTAAAAATAAGTGCTGCTCTTGGAGGAGCTTGTTGGTTCCCACACACAGCCTGACCCCCCACCCTGAAGCCCACGCCTACCCCTTTATCCAGGCAGGCGCTGAGTTGTGCCCTGGAAAGTTTGTCGCTTCCGAAAAAGAACAGATTCAGAACCAGCTCCAGTCTGGGTTCTTGGCCCTGCTAGATGCCAGGCCACATGAAAGGTGTTTTCTATCCCTGGCAGCACTATCTTCCAGAGACGATGGATGACTGCAACCTCAGAGACCTTTGCTGGAGGGAGTCTGGGTCAGGCTGCTATCAGCCACCACCACAGGGTCCCTGGAGGCATAGTGGGGGGTGGAGGTGGGGGCAGACAGGACACTGCTTCTGTCAAATCCCAGGCTGCCTTGCTTGCTCTCCTCAACCCCAGACTACCTGTTTCACAAACCAGGGCCAGGCCACCTCACATGTGTTTGCATAAGACATGGCAGGCAGCCTGTTGGCAGGTCACATGTTGGCCTTCCAGGGTGGCCTCTCTCTCTAGCTGCCACCACTGCCACTTCCTCCTCACACTCCCATCACCTTTGAGAGCTCCCCTAAAAGTAGCTTTTCTCCTTTGCCCAACCTTTAATGTGTAGCCTTTGGCTATGACTGATTATGAAAATGATCTTTGATGTGGGTGCAGCAGGAACTGTAATTACATGCAAGAGCTCTGCTATGGAAAATGACTTGCAGAAGCACATCTTATGACTATGTGGGCCTTACCGGTGCCCTTGGGGACCACCAGGGGCTTTCTCAGAACTCCCAGTCTGAAGAGAATGTTTTTCTGGGTGTCTGTATGCCCCTCAGCACAACAGCAACATTCATCATGGCCAAGAGATGGGTCCCAAAGACAAGGCAGTGGGACCATGCCTGATGGCAGAGTCCCAGGCAGACTGGCCTAGCCCACAAGATCACAGGGGAGGAGGAGAGCTCTGGCCAGCAGCTGGCACTCAGTGAGGAGTGAATTCCTGGAGACACACCCAGATCAGAGGCCAGAAATGAAAAGCAGGCTCTGCTCCCCATGCACAGAGCTCTGGAGCCTTCTTTCTTGCCTCTGGCCCAGTTCTAGAGTGTGGCCTGGGAGCACGAGCCCAGGTTCCCTCACAAAAGTATGATGAGATGTGCTGATAAAAGACATCTCTCAGGTTGCAGGAATAAGTAAACTTTACTTCCCCCCTCCCCCGCCCTACTACCACTTCGCAAAGCCTGGGAGCATCAAGCAAAGAAATCATTGGGTCAACAACACACATTTACTCAGCATCCAAGGCAAATGAAATCAACTTCCTGCCTTAAGTAAATAAAAATTTACCACACTGTATCTAACAAAGGTGTATCTGGGGCTCCAGGGAGGAAGAGGCAGGGGAGCTGCTCTTAGGGCTGAAGGGAAAGAGGCCCAACATAGTACCAGCCCCTGTGGGATGGGAGAAAACTCTGCTCTCCTTAGAGGGGGCTCAATGCCCTTCCCTGGGGGTTCTGCTATGAGAGAAGGGGAAAACTGACAAGAAGGCCAACATGGCCATCTCTCATCAGCCTTGCTAACTCCCATCTACCCTTTGAGATGTGGCTCAGGTGACAGCTCCTCCAGGAAGCTTTCCTGGATTGCCTCCCCTTACTCCTCCCTAAGCACCCAGGTTCTTTCTACTTTACCACTTGTCCTGTTGTACTAAACCACAATTGACTGTCCACATGTCCATCTACTGCACCAGATTGCTAGTAGTGTGTCTTATTTCTGATTTGTTTCTGGCTTCCATGCCCAGCACAGTTCTTGGTACACAGTAGGAACTTAATAAACCTTCTTTGAATGAAAGAATATAGCTGAAATGGTAAGACTGGCAACATATGTCTAAAATTCTACTTGGAGAAAATAGAGAGTTGAAGGTCTGGTTCTCTAGGGTAAAGATGTTTGGCTCAAAGAGGAAAAGACAGGGCCCATTTCACTTATAAACTTAACATATGAGGAATGAGAGATGGGGAGGGAGGGAGAGAGAAAAAAGAGAAGGGAGGGAGGGAATCTTGACAAGCTGCTACCAAATTCTTTACATATTTTATGGCATCCTTTAGAAACAATTCTTACCTCAGTCTTTTTATACACCAAATAATTTTACTTGTATTATAATTTAACTAAAAAAATCCACCCAATCAAATAACATCCTCCCACCCCCTAGCCCTCAAGAAAAAAAATAATAACACCCTAGAGATCTAGGAGCTGGGCATGTGTGTCTGCCTGGCAGGAGGGAACAGAGTGGGGATAAGCGAAATGCAATGATCACACTCACTAACCCTGTGTAGCAGTAGGGTTAAAATCATCAGTGTGTGAGCAGGGTATGCCCAGAGCTGCACTGTTCCCACCCAGAAGGATCCAGACCAGGACACCTCACAATCCCTGAATATGCTCATGAAACACAGACACTATACGTATATATGTATCTCTCTACTTCTCTGAAAACAGAGCTTTCATCAGATTACCAGAATGGTTCATGAGTCCCAAAAGGTTAAGAACCTGTGTTTTATTTGGCCTACACAGTTATTTCCACGGGTTTAAGGCTGCCCATACTCCTTGTGGGCCTGGGCTCTCTGCTTCCTGTGAGGGTGGAGCCTTCGGGAACCACCCTGGCCTACTGTGGAAGAATGAAGTACTTAGGAATCACAAGGGTACACAAATTTGGGTTGGATCCTGATAGCCCTCAGGGCCTTCCCAAAAGCACATCACTCACCTGCAACCAGACTCAACTCATTACCATGTGGACCAGGAAGCAGCTAAGGGCAAAGGGCAGAAGATTGTGAAACCAAGAGTTTTGAGAGTAAAACCACAATTAAGAGTCCAAAGAAGTCAGCTTTGGACAAGAACTCACTGTAGCTTATCCATCTCCCCCATTCCCAGGCCAAGAAGGAAAGCTCAGAATTGTTACTTCCCTGGTTGGAATTCCAGGCACTTGTGGGAATGGCTGAGGGTAGAACTTCGAAGGTTTATTCCCCTTGCCAGCTGCAAGGAGCCTGGCTAGCACTTTATCAGGCAGAATTGTAGACTAATAGAAAGTAGTGTTATGGGTCACATGCCATTATGTTGACTATCACCTGCATCTCAGCCTCTAAGCCTTGGTCTCTGGGCCATAGGTGACAGCTGCCAGGAAACCCCCCTGTAAGTGCAGATACAGCTTGTGCCCTTTAGTGGGAGGCTCTGCACACTGGACTTGTTACTAGAAGGAGGTGGTGAGAAGAGAAGGGTAAGGGGAGGAAGAAGAAGAGGAGGAGGAGCCCTGCCCAGAGGACACTGTTCCCTTTGGGCTGAGGAGGAAGTTCTACTCATGAAGCAGCAACCTGGCCACCACAGTCCACATTCTCACAGAGTACAAGCCTGGAGAACTCATCTCAAAAATAGATTAGGACAAGGGTCAGTAAACTTTTCTTGTAAAGGTCCAGATAGTACATAATTTAGGTTATACTCAACTTTTGACATTTTAAGTGTGAAAGCAGCCATAGATAATATGTAAATCAATGAGTTTAGCTGTGTTCTAATAAAATTTTATTTACAGAAACCAAAATGTTCATTTCATATAATTTTCACATGTCAGGATATATTCTTGTAATCCCCCCCTCCCCCAATGATTTAGAAATCTAATAGGCTACAAGAAATAGGCAGTAGGCCCAATGCAAACCATAGCTGGCCAACCCTTAGCTAAAGACAATGTTTCTCCACTTGTAATAAATCACCTGGACTGGAGGGGCTTCTTGTAAAAATGCAGATTCTGATTTAGGAGGCTGTGATTGGGGTCTGAGATCGTGCATTTCTAACAAGCTCCCAAGTGATTCTGATACTGCTGGCCCAAGCACCATCCTTTGAGTAGCAAACGGTTAGAAAACCCACTTTCAGAAGTTCATTGAAGCAAACTGAACAAGTTTGCCTGGAAGCATGAATTCCCCGGAGTGGCCAGCATGCTCCCCTATCTATTAGCGGGTACCTGAAAGGGCAGATGGCTCTTGGAGGTGTGACTCTGGTGGGCCCTCTTTGTGGGTGGAGAGCGAATGGGTGCCTCCATGCTCAGACTCAAGTTAAGCTAACCTGGCAACATCTGCTACCACTTCCCCTGGGCCTAAAGCAGAACATTTAGTGGGGAAGGATTTATTTGCTCTTTCACCAGTGTTTGCACATTCTTGGTCATTTATAAACATTGGTTCTATGGGACTGAAATAGTTCCCTCAGGTCAGGTCTGAAAGGAGCTAGTTCTCTAGAATTTAGTAGGGTATAGTTTACATTGGGGTAACAACAACAACAAAAAGTCAAAAGCCATGAAAATTAAAATAGCTATATTTGTAGTGGCTGAAGGCTCCCAACCTGGGGTACTATGCCAGGAAAAATGCATTCAAAATTCACCAAGGGCAGGGCCTGGCAGACACTCTGAGTCAGGAAAAACCTCTTGGAATGGAAGAGCCATCCTAATAGGATCCTTGCAAAAGGCACTGGAGTCAAGGAGTTTCAGGATGATCTCTCGCCTCTGACAATGGAAGACCAGGTCTAACCTCCCAGAACCACAGCACTCAAGCCCTCCCGCTGTCTCCTCTTCCTGACCCTAGAGAATGAAGATAAAAGCAGAAAATAACTCTTTACCAGCTGACATGAATATACTGCCCAGCAGGTTAAGTAACAAGGTGCTTTGTCACCTTTCTCATTTAAAAGAAAGAAAGAAGTTTATAAAGCCCATGCTTTCTTCCTTGGAATTTAGACATCCCAGAATTTGTCCCTGACTCCCACCTAGTGGCTTCTTCCAATACTACACTGAGACAAAGCACCTCCCACATCATCCCAGGCCCTGGGCACAGAGTTTTCAGGGAGCTGGTGGCATAGTGCCTAAGGCATTTTGACTGCTAACGAGAAGGCTCGTGGTTCAAACCCACCAGCCACTCCTCAGAAGGAAGGTTGGGCAATCTACTTCCGTAGTGATAACTGCCTCGGAAACCAAGGAGGGGTTGCTCTGAGTTGGATCTGACTCCAGTGAGTTTGGTTTGTTTTTTGAAGCATTTTAAAGAAAGCTATTTTCTTAGCTCTTACCCAGGTTTATAGCTGCCATTGTAGGAGGCAAGAAACACATTCTGCAAATTGGCTCACATAAACTGTACTTTTTTTTTTCCTTGAAAAATAAGAACTGATTGCTAAAGGGTACGGGATTTCTTTCTGGGATGATGAAAAGGCTCTAAAATTAGTTGTGATGGTTGTACAAGAGAGTATACTGTAAATATACTATAAACCAATTACATACTCTGAATGAATGAATCATGTTACATGAATTACATCTTAATAAAGCTGTTAAAAAATTTTAAAAAATAATGAGACATATCAGATTCTTCTTTCCCTCTTCTAACATCCAGTGGAAAAGATCTTCCTATAAAACTCCTGCCTTCAATTTTTCAAAATTAACATGCTCAGCAAGCGTGGATCCTGATCTGTCTTTTGTTCCAGGCCTTGGGTGGAGGGCGGAGAAACAAAGATGAATCACATGGCACGAGAAATTCAAGCTCACATTTTATAATTCACAAAACAGCTTCTCCTCCCCCATTTTTTTTTACAATTCTTCTGGCTTTTCAATATGGTAAACAGATTTACTTTCTTGGCTAGAATGAAAGATTTCAATCTGGCAGAGAAGTGTGGGCTTTGAGGAGCTGGGAGCTGAAGAAACTGTCATCTGTGCAAGGTGGTTTGGAGCTGATGAGGGGTAGCTGTGCCCCCTCGTAGGTCTGGGCCTCTTCCTTCATTTCTTGAAAGGCTAGTTAAAGAAGGTGACAGAAGGCACCTGAACTGACTGGTGGGATATCTGAGGTGAGCATACACCCTAGATGGGTTTTTACTTCCCCAGTCCAGCAGGGCCCAGCAGACACTGCCATTCACCCTCCTCACTACACAGAAGATGGCAGCCTAACCTGGAATGGCTCCCTGTACTCTCTACACTTCGGAAACCAAAAGGTCTGGGCTGAGAGAGGCAAAGGCTTGTGCCTACCTGGAGGTTTCTCAACACAGTCTTTAGGACAAACTAGCAGGACTGGAATGCATAGCCAGATTTTCCAGAGTAGGAAACCAGCTGTCATTTCCAGGGTTCCAAAAAAGGAAAAAAAGAGTTTCACCTGGAGCAACGTATAAATCAGTGGCAGAGGCCTGGCCTTTTGACTCATCTAGGACTCTTCCAACTTCCCATATTGCCTCATTCTGGTTCCATCTGTGTCTACCTCGTCACATAGGCTGACCAGGAGACTTCCAACCTTGCAGAGGAAAACCTAAGTCCCTGCTTGAACAGCTCAGGGCCAGCAATGAACATCCCTCTCCTTTCCTGCCTTCAGGACTATCTTACCTAAAAGATGTTGTGGCAGTCATTCTGAGCTGTCTTCCTAGGGCCATTCATTTTCTTCTCTTCTCCCTTTCGGACAGAAGCTACTCTCAATACAGATAATGAAAGTGTCAATATCCACTTTCCCAGCTTCCTTTGCAACTAGGGCATATGCACAGGTAAACAAGTCCTGGCCATTGGAAGCAAATAGGAAGTCTGCTACAGGACTTCAGAGAAAGGCTTTCCTTCTTGATATAAAAAAAAGTAAGAAAGAAAAGGAAATACTTCACTACCTCTAGACATGGTTGTATCCATGTAGAGACATATTGCCTGGAGCGGAAGCAGCCATCTAGCAACTACTAGGAGATAAGCCTAAGGAAAAGCTAACAGCCTAAAGGTGGTGAAGCACAAAGATGGGAGTCTCCCAAAGTCCAGAACCACCCATGCTCTGGACATCTTGTTAAAAACACCAAACTAAACTCACTGCCATTGAGTTGATTCCAAGGTGGTAAATCTTCATGGAAATAGATTGCCCAGTCTTGCTTTAGCAGAGTGGCTGATGGGTTCGAACCACCAACCTTCTAATTAGCAGTCTTAGGCACAGTGCCTTAGGCACTGTGCTACCAGAACTCCTTGGTCATCTTGTTAGTGGTATATAAACCTCCTTTTAAGCCATTTTTACTGGAGAAAATATCCCAATTGATATAATGTCACGAGGCAGACTTGGACCATGCCAGGACAATGTTACGGCACTGTACTAAACCTGAGGAATATGAGAAAGCCAGTCTGTCTAGAGAGGATACTGGAGATACAGCGACATCATACATGAGAAGCATTAGGCAGTCTGGCATTATCCCCCAAGCTGCTTTACTAGTTCCAATTCCAACTGCCATGTGTTTTGTTTTAAATTTTTTATTAATGCAAATGAGTTTCTGTGGTTTGAAGTAGTGCTTCTCAAACTTTAATATGCATATGAATCACCTGGAGATGACGGTTCAGTAGGTACAAGGGAACTCATATACTGCATTTTTCACAAGCTACCAGGGGATGCTGAGGCAGCTGGTCTACAGACCACAATCTGAATAGTGAGGGTTTCTAAGTAAGAGTATCAAGATAATATATCTGGTGGGTTTGTTCACTGGTTCGAATTCTGTTTACACACAGATAAGACCTAGTATGGAATGTGTGTACAGCTAGATTGTAAAATGACTTTAGGTCTACAAAACCTAAACTACAGACAGGCTGTCTCTGTCCAGAATCAAAACTTTAACATTCAGCCCTGTTATCTTTGAATATTTATACGAACTTCTGACCCCAAAAAGTATACCATTCACAAGTTGCTGATGTCCATAATTACTCTAAAAGATTTATGTATAACAACTTTTAGGAATCTTCTCTTCAAAGAAAGGCAATGTCCCAACCACTGTAAATAATCCCAAAACAGATGTGCAAATCTGAATGCAAGCTGTTTTCTGCAAGCCATCTTTCAAAAACCAACACTTTTGTTGAGTGACTTTGGATCAAGAATGGGGTTTCTTTAAAAAAAAAAAAATTCAAGTTAGATTCGTAATTTGTACCATTCACTAAAAAATACTGCAGCTGTGTTAAACCATAAGATAAAAAAAATCAAACCATAAATCTACTTGAGGAAGATATAGGTGAATAGTTATTTGGTCTGAGACTGGGAAAGGCATTTCTAAGGATAAAAACAAGGCAGAAACCAAAATAGGAAAGACTAATAGTTAATTAAAACCTTTTTTAATATCTATGTCTCAAAAAGCACTATAAAAGTGAGCAAAAATATATGCCACAAATAGACAGCCTATAGGACAACTCTATAGGACAGAGAGTTAATAATAGTTTGTTTCTATATATAAGAAAAACACTAAAATTCTAATAGAAAAAGAACACAGACTATAGACCAGCAGTCTCCAGAGTACAGTAGGCATGTCCAAGAGGGTTTAGGGTTGATTTCTGGGGTGTGCAGGATAAAAATATTGTAACTATATTTAACCCAACCTTTAAAAAAAAAATCTCTATTGTGGGGGTATTTTTATAATTTACATATATCAGCACATGCATATACATTAATTCACATATATCATGAAATATACGTGAATATGATTCTATGGGGAATTAATTTTTTTCCAAATAGGATTGCAAGATCAAAATTTTAGAGACCATTTAGAAGAAAAAATAGTATTGCAAAATATGTTTAGCTTCCTAGTGATTAAAGAAATGCAAAAGCAATAAGCACCAGCCATACCCCCTTATGAACTTAGTAAACCTGCTTTTTGATACCTGAGAAAGCCAGAGCCTATGTAAAGTGGTAACCTATCAGAGAAGGAAAAGCAATATTTTCCACTAAAATGAGCAACAGAAAAGTGGTAAGACTATACCCTGTCAAAGGCAGGAAACATGTGAGAGTGGGAAAAACAAGGCAGTCCCATGAGTTCCGGCTCTCACAGGTCTCCCTTCGTTAGTGATTACCTTTGATCAGCACGCAGCCTGGTAAACTCACTTCAAACTCTGCCAACAAAAATATAAATGGGAAAAGTCTTTCTGAAAAGTTATTTGGAAAAATGTGTTAAAGGTCTTAAAGATATTAATACTTTTAGACTCAAGTTGCTAGATTTAGCAAACTGATGGGATCTACTTCTACAAAAAAATGATCCGTTGCTTATCTAAAATTTGCAGTTAACTGAGCATCCTGTATTTTATCTGGCAACTCTACTGAAATTCTATATTTCTGCTTCTAGGAATCTATCTTCAGGAAATGCCTAGAGATAAGGACAAATATTTCTGAACAAAGATATTCATTGTATCAAATCCACATATTAGTGAAAGATTAAAAATAATCTAAATGTAAATATTAGAGAAACAGTCACATAAATTAAGATACATCTATACAAAGAAAAAGTATCTAAAATTCATGTCAGTCAGGTAGATTCTGCCTCATAGTGACTCTATATAGTACAAAGGAGAACTGCCTGGTAGGGTTTCCAAAGCTGTAAATCTTACAAAAGCAGACTGCTTCATCTTTCTCCCATGTATCAGCTGGTGGGTTTGAATCACTGACCTTTTAGTTAGCAGCCAAGTGCTTTAACCACTGCACAACCATTTCAGGCAGAGAGCCTATGCAATAAATGTACTGAGTAACACACATAATAAATACAATGAAAAGTCCTTTAGTGTTCAGATGAGACTGTGCTGACAGAGGCCTTCCGAACAGAAAGTAAAATATGAGATCTGGGACATAACTGATTTAATAACAAATAGTGCATCCTATGGACAGGAGTGTCTCAGCCTCCTTGATCTATGGTCTCCAACATCAACTCCTCCATCCTAATTTAATGGTACTGTTTCTGGAATCTGCCCTCCAACCTGTAGGCATAACTCCAAGTTTAAATCAGCTCTACCAAACTCTAGTCTTAGAAGACTGCATCCCATCTTTCATCCTCAGACTCCTTCCTAGGTAATTACATGCTTTCTCTAGCTTTCCAGCTTCATCCCCAATCCTGGGAATGGTGACATCCCAGATCACTTCAGTGGGCTAGTTCCCAGCCCTCCCCACTCCCAAATATTACTGGTCTCTTAAAGCTGGTCTGCTGGTCTCCACAGGAAAGCAGGTGGGTAACCAAAGCCATTAATAGGTGGAACAGAAGTTCCGGTAAGGTGGCAGAATAGGCAGAAAGACTGCAGAGACCCTCTTCAACAAAGAAAAGGGGAACCAATTAACACAGATAGAGAAGGTAATCCTGGATCCCTAAGCCTTGAAGAGAAGGATATAGAAGTGGACTAAACTCCAACTAGCAGAAAAAATTTGCCTGAAAACAACAAAAAAGGAGACATACGGAGCTGCAGTCTGGCAGCGATCCTGGCAGCACAGACAGCTTGGATATTGCTGAGTGGTGGTAGGACCTAAGAATTAACCTAAAAATCAGCCCTGCTAGCCAGGGACAGCACAGAGGACTGCTATAGTGGCTGGTGAATAAAAGGGGGAGCAGCGAAGAGGAAGGCGGGCTGAGCTATGCACTTTTGCCTGTCTGGAGGGTGCAGCCATTTTGAATGTTTACAACAGCTTGACCATTTTGGATATTTAAAGCAACAACATTACCCTGATTTCAGGAACTTAAGAACAGGCTCCACTTGCCGGGAACCCCAAGGATATTCCAGACCCAGACGACTGGAAAGATGGTTATTCAATTGCTATTTTTGTCTAACTGAGTGGAAGATAGTAACAGTCTCCATAGGACACAACTACACCCACACCTCCTGCAGCTTTACTTACTGACTGAGAGGTACTACTTCCTTCTCCACCAACAGGCCAATGATAAACAACCACCAAGAAGAGCCTGAATCACCCTTGGCTGCTCTTCACAAACAGTTAACAGAGATCTAAATACAACAACGCCATGATGTCTCAGAGACAACAGACCATCACAGTCCACACAAAGAAGCAGGATAAAGTGGTAGAAACAAGGGAAGAGGATACAGACCCAGAACACATCCCTGAGGAAGAAGCAGCATCAGAACTCTCTGATAAGGAATTCAAAAGAATTCTATTTAGGTATTTTCAAAGGATTAAGAGACAGACTAAGGAAAACACAGACAAAACCCTAGAAGAATTTTGGAAGAAATTACAAGAATAAATTGACAAAATAAATGAAAAATTAGAAATGATTCTAAATCGAAAGACAGAAATTTAGAATATTAATACTAAATTGTCAGAAATAAATAACACGTTGAAAGGGCAAAGGAGTAGAATTGATGCAATGGAAGATAGAATTAATGAGATTGAAGAAAAATACCTGAATACTTCATTGGAAAGGGATTAATCAGAAAAAAAGATCAAAACAAAATGAAGAAAACCTAAGGTTCATGTGGGATACAATCAAAAGGAATAACCTACATGTCATTGGAATTCCAGAACTGGAAGAGAATAATAAAACAACTGAGAAAATTGTCTAAGATTTGTTGGAAGAGAACATCCCTGATATAATGAAAGATGAGAATATATCCATTCAAGAAGTCCAAAGAACCCCAAGCAGGATAGACCCCAAAAGAAAATCACCAAGACATATCATCATTAAACTCATCAAAACCAAAGACAAAGAAAGAATACTGAAAGCAGCATGGGAAAAACAAAAAGTTACTTCCAAAGGACAACCAGGAAGAATAAGCTCTGATTTCCCAGCAGAAACCATGCAAGAGAGAAGGCAAAGGGATGATATATATAAAACCCTGAAAGAGAAGAATTTTGAACCAAGAATTATATACCTGGCAAAACTGTCCCTCAAATATGATGGTGACATTAGGAGATTTCCAGATAAGCAGAAACTAAGGGAATTTGTTAAAACCAGACCAACCTTATAAAAGATACTAAATGGAGTCCTTTGAACAGAGAACCAAAAATAGCAAACAACAACTGACCATTAATACACAAGATGACATAACCCAGAAACCACAGCTAGGGACATATCCAAAGTAAAATAAGCTTATAAGATTGTAAACAGGGAACCAGAGACATCAATTGGCAAGGGAGGACAGCTACAAACCAAAAAGAGGGAAAATACCGTGTAGTTACAGAACTTCTAAATGGTGAGGGAATTAAGAGAGTCGCAAGATAGAATGGACAGTTCTAAACTTGGGGAGGAAATTCTAAATCACAGGATAACCTCAAAGAAAAATTGTAAACCTTCACATCACAATAAAAAAGAGGACAAGCACAAAATTTAGCTAATACTAAAACAACAGCAACAAAGGAAATGATAACATGATTCATAACAAAATGAGCTCAGCACAGAAAATAATATGGAACAAAGAAACCAGGGACACCATGAAAAAACACATAACAAAAAGACAGCAACCAATTCATACTTGTCAATAATTACACTGAATGTTAATGGATTAAATGCACCACTCAAGAGACAGAGAGTTGCAGAATGGATAAGAAAACAAAACCAATGAATATGCTGTGCAGTGTAGTAAATTACCTGGTATGGCTTTTCCAGCGATAAGTCTTTGTAAACTCAGTGGTGGAATGAGCAACTGAGGAGCTCCTGATTGTAAAAGTTATCCACCTGGGGTATTTCTGTTGGGTGTCACAAAGCAATGTTCTGGGAGGTTCGCTCTCTCTCAGGTGCTTAGAATTCTGATGTTATGATTGGCTAGTCTGGCCACTCTGCCAGGCTCAAAAGGAGGCCTCCTAGAGGCAGAAGGCTCTCTTTGACTGCTGGCTGAGAAGGACATGCTGCTGAAAGAGACACACACTCCTGAGAGACACGTGCTGCTGGGAAAGACTCAAGAGACATGTATTGCTGAACCGAGACACTGAGGGACACACATTCTGGGAGAAAGACTGTGAAAGACTGTTGGCTGAGAGACAGTGGGCTGAGAGAGACAGCATTTTTCCTGAACTTGAATTGTAGGCTGGTGCTCCCCTAATAACCCCCATAATCTGTGAGTTCTGTGTGGCCACTGCATTGAATTATCGAACCCAGGAGAGAGGTGGTGGGTGCTTTAGGAGGAACAGTTGCTGAAAGGGCTGGAGGGAGGCAGCATGTCTGGCCTTGCAAGAATAGGTCTTAGGTTACTACTGATGGTGATTCTGTCTTCCTCTTGTGCAGTTAGAGGAGGTCAGAAGAGGTAGCCTCCTTGCCCTTTTAGCAGTTGGTTTCAGAAGCGGTAGGATTCATTCCAGTGGCTCCAGAGTCATGGAAGCATGAGACTTTGTAAAAGAAAGAAGTGAAACTTTGGATTCTTAGATGCTTACTTTGTTTGGTGTTACCTCTTAAAGGAGATAATTGATCCAGAGGCTAGGGTTTTTGGTTACACCCAGCCAAAGGCCCAAGGCCCAAGGCCATATACATAGAATGGTAAGGTAATCAAAGTGAAGAAATGAACCTGGAATGTCTTTGAAAGGATTATGTGTTTTGGATTATGGGTTTATCTGAATGTACTAAGGCTATTGAATGTTCTCTTACCTGCTTGTACATTAGAAATGATTGTGGATAATGGAAAACAGAGAGCATGTAAGTCCGCTTTCAGCTGATACTTGATCGGATATGTTTAAAAGGGGAAATAGAATTTGCCCACCGGAAACACAGGCTTTTGTTTTGAGCCCTGTGTGTAGAGTACTAGGAGTTAGGTAGAAAACCTGAGCCCCAACCAGTACTACTGAGGGAACAGAAGACTTGCATTTGAAGAAGGGACCTGAAGAAAACCAAAAATGACTGGATTTTTGAATTTTGAGCAAGCAGATAGGCTTTGGGTGCGTCAAGGCAGGAAAGACATGGTCCATGAGAGAAACCCCTTCCAGGATTGAAAGTTAAAGGAAGCCAGTGAACAGTAGGCTTGTACGTTGCTTGCTTGTGACCACCTGGATCCACCTGAGTGGAAATGGGGGAAGTGCAGCAAAGAAGAAAACAGGCTGAGTTTGGTACTCTTTGACCCAGGCCATGGAGGCCAGGGATGAGAAGAAGGGCTGGCTGGTCTGAGGTGCAAGGAGTTGTGAGCCTATGGGCATTGAAATAGTCCCTGAGGACTAAAGATGTGAAAGAAGGTGCTGGCTGGTCTGAAGTGAAGGGAAGAGTGTGACTCCCAAACCTGGCAGCTGGTACCCATGACCTAGTGGGGATGGTTAGGGCTGAGCTGACCAGAACCTGACCAAATGAAGAGCAAGATGTTTGACACTTAGCTGGTGTTAAGTTGCTGCAATTTGATGGCTTGTGCTGAGCTGGACTTTGCTTGTTTACGGATCCAGATGCCTGAAGTTTCTAAGCAGAACAGAAGATTCTCCAGAGAGAAAGGACCATGCTTGTCTCCTCAGGGGACTGGTTTGATAGGGCTGGACAAATTAGAAATTGGTTATTTAAAATGGGGGGAGGTAAATGCATGAAGTGGCTGGCTTACACACTTTCATGGGTGTGATTATTTTTAAACTGATGGTGAAGGGGATGTTAATTTTTGAAGTATAAAAGGTATGGGATAATGGTTAGAAAAGCCAGGGGGTGGCCTGCAGTGTAGTCAATTACTTGGTATGGCTTTTCTAGCCATAAGTCTTTGTAAATTCAGTGGTGGAATAACCAACTGAGGAGCTCCTGATTGTAAAAGTTATCCACCTAGGGTATTTCTGTTGGGTGTGGCACAAAGCAATGTTCTGGGAGGTTCACTCTCTCTCAGGTGCTTAGAATTCTGATGTTATGATTGGCTAGTCTGGCCACTCTGCCAGGCTCAAAAGGAGGCCTCCTAGAGGCAGAATGCTCTGACTGCTGGCTGAGAAGGACATGCTGCTGAAAGAGACACACACTCCTGAGAGACACGTGCTGCTGGGAAAGAGACTCAAGAGACACGCTTTGCTGAGTGAGACACAGAGGGACATGCACTGCTGGGAGAGAGACTATGAGAGAGTTGGCTGAGAGATGGTGGGCTGAGAGAGACAGCATTTTTCCTGAACTTGAATTGTAGGCTGGTGCTCCCCTAATAACCCCCATAATCTGTGAGTTCTGTGTGGCCACTGCATTGAATTATCGAACCCAGGAGAGAGGTGGTGGGTGCTTTGGGAGGAAGGGTTGGTGAAAGGGCTGAGGGAGGCAACATGTCTGGCCTTGCAGGAATAGGTCTTGGGTTACTGATGGTGATTCTGTCTTCCTCTTGTGCAGTTAGAGGAGGTCAGAAGATGTGGCCTCCTTACCCTTTTAGCATGCTGTCTACAAGAGACACACCTTAGAGATAAAGACAAAAATAGACTAAAAATCAAAGATTGGTAAAAGATATATCAAGAAAATGAGAATCATAAAAGAGGAGGAGTAGCAATATTTATTTCTGATCAAATTGACTTTAAGACAAAAACCACCATACGAGACAAGGAAGGACATTATATAATGATTAAAGGATCAACTGAACAAGAAGATATAACCATGATAAATATCTATGGAGCCAATGAAAGAGCCCCAAAATACATAAATCAGACTTTTAAAGAGTTGAAAAGGCAAATAGATGATTCCACAGTCATAGTGGGCGACTTTAATACACCACTTTCATTGAAAGATAGAACAACTGGAAAGAAACTCAACAAAGATGAAGAAGAGCTAAACAATACAATCTACCAACTTGACCTTATAGACATCTACAGAGCACTTCACTGGACAACAGCACAGTATACATTCTTTTCTATTGCACATGGAACATTTTCCACGATAGACCATATGTTAGGCCATAAAGCAAGCCTTAATAAATGTAAAATGATTGAAATACAGCAAAGCATCTTCTCAGATCATAATGCTATCAAATTAGAAATCAATACTAGGAAGATCAACAGAAAAAGAGTAAACACATGGAAACTAAACAACACCCTCCTTAAGAAAAACTGGGTAAGAGAAGTAAAAATTGAAATTCAAAAATTCCTTGTATCGAACAAGAATGAAACCACAACATACCAAAATCTTTGGGACACAGCAAAAGCAGTGATCAGAGGCCAATTTACAGCAATAAATGCACACATCCAAAAAGAAGAAAGAGCCAAAATCAACACTTGAAACCAACATCTCCAACAATTAGAAAAAGAACAGCAAGAAAAGCCTACAGTCACCAGAAGAAAGGAAATAATCAAGATTTGAGCAGAAATTGATTAAACAGAAAACAGAAGGGCAATAGAAAAAATCAACAAGACCAGAAGTTGGTTTTTTGAAAAGATTAATAAAATTGACAAACCACTGGAAAATGTAACAAAGGAAAAGAGGAAGAGAGTACAGATAACATGAATAAGAAATGAAATGGGTGACATCACAACATAACCAACAGAAATAAAAAGGAAAATATCAGGATACTATGAACTGTTCTCCAACAAATTTGAAAATCTGGAAGAAATGGACAGATTTCTAGAAACACACCGCTTACCTAAACTAACTAAGACTGATGTGCAAAAGTTGAATAGGTCCATCACAAAAGAAGAAATCGAACAGGTCATCAAAAAATTACCAACAAAAAAAAGTCCTGGCCCA
>NW_006921601.1:3714314-3733029 GCF_000298275.1 Orycteropus afer afer | reverse complement strand
GAGGATGTGGAGAGATTGGGACTCTCATACACTGCTGGTGGGACTGTAAAATGGTCCGACTATTGTGGAAAACAATATGGCAACTCCTTCCAAAGTTGGAATTAGAAATACCATTTGACCCAGCCATTCCATTACTAGGTATATATCCTAAAGAAGTGAGAGCCATGACAAGAACAGACATATGCACACCAATGTTCATTACAGCACTATTTACAATAGCCAAAATATGGAAACAACCTTGATGTCCATCAACTGAGGAATGGATAACCAAACTATGGTACATACACATGAGGGAATACTATGCAACCCTAAATAATAACATAAAAGCTGCAAAACACAGCATAACGTGGATGAACTTGGAGTCCATTATGCTGAGTGAAATAAGTCAATCACAGTAGGACAAATATGGTATTAGTCCATTATTGTAAAAGTCAAGGAAAGGTTTATCTATGAAAGGAAATTTTCTTTGTTGGCTACCAGGGGTGGGAGGGGAAGGGAGGGAACACTGTTAGATAGATAGAGATAAGTACTGGTTTGGGTGAAGAGAAGGGCAACGTGCCAAATGTGAGTGATCAACATGGTGGCATTGAGGAAGAGGAAGACATAGAGAGGTGCATGGGAGGTTCAGACAACAAAGATGAACCCTTTTGCACATACAGTACTGAATTGTCAGTGAAGGCAAACATGGGTATACAGGTGGATAGATGGATTAGGCATGTCTATGTAGAGGGGAGTGTACCCAAGACCATGTATAGGGTTGGTAGACCATGGTCCTATAAGTGTATTTGTATGATCAGTAAGAATTCTCAGGTGTATAGTAGAGCTGACAAGGGACAAGTTTCTAGTCAGTTCTTGGTCACAGCCAGTTACCCAGAGGGAGCCAGTAGTCACTTCGGTGGCCTCGGGACCATAATCGCAGGGGACATCAAGTTCAATTGGCATAACATACTATGCAAAACATTGTTCCACCTCCTAATTTGGTAAGTAGTGACTGGGATCTTGAAAGCTTGCCAGCAGTCATCTAGATGCAATGATTTGTCTCTCTTCGTCCAGAGCAAAGAAGAATGAAAAAAACCAAAGATTCATGGAAACAATTAGTCCTGGCAACTGGCACACCACGCGATCTGCAGCCTATATGACTATGAGACCAGAACTAGATAGTGCCTAGCTACCATTGTCAACCACTCAGAGGAGGATCTATGTAGGAGATCCTGGAGAGAGAGGTAGAACGATGTGGAACAAAACTCAAAATCATTTGGGGGGGAAAAAAAAGGGAGGGGGGGACCAAGTTTGTTAGTCTGATAGAGCTTGGTGGAACCACTGAGACTATGGCCCCAAGCTGCCCTTTGGGTCTGGAATTGAATTCACACCTGGGCTCCCAGCCAAACAAAGGATAGGCATATGAGTTGAACATTTACATTAGGTAGATACACTCTTTGGAGAGAACAATCATGGGAGAAAGATGGGCTGTTTATGCACAGGGTGACAACTCAGGGGGCAGGAGTACACTGAGAGATGGACACAGGGAAGAGGTAACTATTGGGAGGAAGTGGGAGGGGAGATGTTGTACTGTGGTAAATTGTAGTTAATGTCATGAGACAAAGTATATGTGAGCTGCTGTATGGAAAGTGAAGTTGCTCTGTAAATTTTTACCCAAATCACAATAAAAGAAAAAATATAGGTGAGATAAAGGACAACTAACCTTAGAAAGCTTTCCACAATGTCTGGCCCTTCGTCTTGATAGTTGGCGAACTGTATGTACAGTAGATGTTGTGGGCTATTTACCCAGCATTCATTCTTCCTCTTTTCCTTCTGAACACTACCCATCTCTCCCCAGCTCCAGAGGAGGGCCTGATTGGTTGAAAAATTATCCTATTCCCCTTTGCCAGGTATAGCTGCAGAATGGGTAGTAGTCCAATTCTGGTCAATGTAATACAAGAAGTCTAATGAGGGGATTCTGAGAAAAGTTGTCTGTCTCCTAAGAAAACACCAAGAAAAACTCTCTCTTCTATCTCTACAAATTGTTGAGCCTGGGTAGGAAACCTGGAACTGCCACAACCATCTTCCTACCACCTTAAGAACAAAATCAACAGGGAAGATGGCAGAGTAAAAAAGTGGGAAAGACCTTTGATTTTCATAATCTCACTAAACATTACTTATCTACTAAAATCTATCATGCCCAAGGTCTGCCCTACCTCTGACCTAACTGATAAATGAAATAATTCATTTCCTTATACTTTAAGGCAGGAGTTTTTATTTTCTTGTATCCAAAATCACCCTAACTGATAAAGTCCATGAACTTGTTTTTCTACCTACATACTCTAGATAAGACAGGTCTGGTTCTATTTCTTCCCTTGTAGACTGGAGATCACTACTAGGAGAACCTTTCTGAAATTGTTTGTCCTTTATCCCACATTTCCAGTTTTGATAACCCATCTACTTCCCTTAAAGACTAGCAGGCCCATGGGCTTGGGTGAGAGACAGTAGGAGAAGGAAAGCTAGGAAATCTGTATTTCACTTGAGGGACAGGAAGTAGTTGCAAGGTAAAGAGCTTGAAGGGTTGGAGCAGCAGTTAAAGGAATGCATGAGGTGACCAGGCTCTAGTTTGTGGTAATGAATATGGGACAGAGGGATTTAGCTGACAGTAGAGCAGCCATAGATTATTAACTCAGTGCATAGTATATGTAACCCCTGAAAAAAACTCACCATGTTTGCTCTTCTCTGACCCTGGTTTCCTTGCCTCAGGAGAGAGGCAAGTAGAACAAAGGCAGGGGAAATGTATAGTTTACATTTCTTGATTAGGCTCTACACTCCTGGGAAAGACCACCCAGCAGGGGACGAAGCTGGGTGGAAAGCAAGAAAAGGCCAGGTCAGGAGGTGCACAGATGAAGGAGCAGCCCCAGTCAGTGGAGGAATGCCATAGACCATCACTTTATTTTCCCCAGGGATTCCTTAAGCAAGCTACTCACCAAGCTCTCCACAAACCACTCCTTTATGTAGGCAGCTGTTGGGCCCGGAATCTGGCTCAGGAGGGCCGTTCTCTCCTGAGGATGCTCCAGCATCTCCAGCGCCAGCCTCAAGTCCTCGATGAGATGGAGCACTGGGAAGGGGTTCATGCAGGAGGCCGGGGAAGTGAGTTCAGGCTCACAGCTACCATCACTAATATCTGCACCTGTTTTAGTGCCTGGAACGAGAGAGAGGTGGGAACCTTAGTAAGAAGGGTGGACATCATGGGCAAGGAACTGAGCAAGATAAAGAGCAAGGTAGTTAAAGGAGAAGGAAAAGGGGATAAGAACCCTAGAAAGACCACATCCGCCTCAACATAAACAATCACTCACAATATAAATTCTACAGAATTCATCTTTATCTAACCTTGGACTGGGCATGGTAGGAAAAGACATGTCAGAGATGGATGACTGTGTCCATAGGGATATGGAAGTTTACATAGTTAGACAACTGGAGAAAACACAAACTAGCACTCACAAATAATCAAAAGCATGCAAATTCAAGCGATGAGCTACCATTCTTTTGCTATTAGATTAACAAAGTTGTTTGTTTTAAACATGAATATAGTAGGTTGCACAGATGGCCACCAACAATTCATTCCATTTTTTCCATGGTATGTGCATTTTCCACTCCTCTGGGCTGGCCAATGACTTGCTTTGATCAATACAATACAACAGAAGTGGGCCTAGGCCTTAAGAGGTCTGACAGCTTCTGCTTTCCCACTCTAAATCACTATGTAAAGAAGTCTAGTTGCCCTACTACAGAGACAGCCCTAATCTAATCATTCCAGCCATCCCAGCTGTGGTGACAGACATCTAAGTGAAGCTATCTTGGGTCCTTGAGCACCCAGCCTCATAAAGATCAGGGATGAGCCATCCTGCTGAGCACTGCTCAAATCATGAAATTATGAACAAATTAAATGGTGGTAGTAGTTTTAAGCCATTATATTGGTTGGTTACACAGACATAAATGGTAAACAATTAAAATAGTCATTTTAACGAAGTTTAATGAGTTGAATAGTTTCTGAATTTTCCCAATTAGGAGATCTCTATATTGCTAGACATATTTATATTCTTAAGCTTGTATGAATTATTTTGTTTATCCATATCTCATCTTCCCATTATGGGCTATGGGGTCATGGACAGCAAAGTCCATGTCATATTTAGCTCAGTTCCTAGCATGATGCTCTGTGTCCAGCAGAAATTGAACACAACACTGACTTAATGCCTGCACTTGTGCTTAGATAAATAACTAAAGGGGAAAAGTGTTTGGGTTTCCTCACAGCCCTGGGCTATCAGGTCAGCCCTTTCAAATGTGATATGACCCAGACAGGACTTTTGTCTTTCTAAACTCCATCACTTAAAAATTAAATAAAATAAATAAAATTTTTGCATAAGTGATAAATTTTTCAAACAAAACAGCGACAACATAGTCTCACAAGCATTTCTATACTTCTTTAAGCAATAAGAAACTCTTTAGAAAATACAGTTTAGATGGTGGAATTTCTAGGGCACTTGGATTGTTTATAAAGCCAATAGGAGAAAATTTTGAAATCAGGACTGTGCTGGAAAATGAGGGCTGTAGGGTTACCACAATCATGGTTACAATGCAGTCCTGACGCCTCATTCCAGGTCCCTTTATGTGCCCAAGAGCCAACTTCCTACTTGCCATGGCAGTCAGGCTCTTGGAATAAAAAAAATCCACACAGAAGGAAACAATTACTAGTTGATTGCTGGTTTGCTTTCCGAAAGTACATGCTACAGGGAATCATAGATGACAATCCACAAGCAAAGAAGTGGCCCTGGGGACCTAGGAAACTGCCCAATCACCTTCACTTGGATGTGTGCTCAGAATTTCTAGCTCCTACAAATACAATTTTGAGTTAACTGGGAAGCACCACAACCAAACTTCAGGGAGGAAAGTAGGCACAAGCAGAGTGAGACTCCCACCTCCTAACAACTGCTGAGTACTCCCTCTCCATTCTGAAGACACTGTAATGTCAACACATATCCATCCAGTTTCATCACGTTAATGCACTTTTGCATCTGCTGTTTTATAAATGTAGGATGAGTTAGGCTTGGGGTGGGGAGGTTGAAGGTGAACACCAAGGTTTTCATGAACCTTTATAACACTGTGTGACCCTGGACAAGTCTTTTCTCTTCTCTGGGATCCTCCCTGCCTTAAAGCTTTGGGATTCTTCCCTATTGCTCAAAGTGTGTATATGCATATGCGAGTGCATGTGTACCTGTGCATATTTTTGCATAGATATATGTGTGTACAAGTCCCTAAGTAGAGCAAATGGTGTGCGCTTATCTACTAACCTAAAGGTTGGCAGCTCAAACTCACTCAGCAGCACCACCACAGAAGAAAGGCCTAGAAACCTACTTCTGTAAAGAATACAACCAAGAAAACTCTATGGAGCAATTCTACTCTGTAACATGTGTGGTCGCCATGAGTCGAAACTGAATTGACAGCAACAGGCTTTTTCTAGTTGTTGTTCATGTGTGTAAGTAAACATAAATGTCTTTAATCTATATTTCTTTCGTAATTTACATTTATTACTTTATCAAAATTGATAGCCCAAAAAAATGCTAGATGAGGGATGTGAAAAGGTAACAATATAGGAGTGATAATTTGTCCAAAATCTACTTGTAACATCAGTGATAGCAAAGCCCAAGATGATAAGCTCCACTTGACTTTAAATCTAACAATCAGATACGGTCACAGGACAAAAACTAAGGGAAGAAGAAACTTCTAAATGCTACCTTGGTTTGGGGATATAAATGATACTGAACAAATAGAAAGGCATCAACACAAGGAGAGACAGAACGATCCTAAATTTCTTATCCTAGGAGATATGATAATCAGACTCCAAGAGCCCCTTTCTCCCCTTCCCCCACCTCCACAATAACTCCTGTCTCTTGATCTTCATGCCTTTATGCAGTTCCTTCCCACATTATATCAAAGTTAATCTATGTGACCAGTATAATACAGCAGAACTGATGGAATGCCATTTCCAAGGCAAGATCATAAAAGATTACGACTTCCACCTAGTTCTCCTTCTCTTGGATCATGCCCCTGGGGGAAAGTCAGCTGCCATGTTGTAAGGACACTCAAGCAACCCTATGAAAAAGTCCATGTGGTGAGGAACTATGGCCACCTGCCAATAGCAAGCAATGAACTGATACTTTCTGCTAGCAACCATATAAGTGAGCCATCCTGCAAGTAGATTCCCCAGACCCAGCCAAGCCTTCATATGACTGTGGTCCTGGTTGACATCTTTACTGGGATCTGATGAGAGACTCTGAGCCAAAACCACCAAGCTAAACCACTCCTAAATTTCTGGCCCACAAAAACTGAGGCATAATATGTGTTTGTTGTTTTTAAGGTGCCATGTTTTGGGTTAATTTTGTACAAAGCAACAGATAATACAATAGCTATACAAACAACTCACTCCTCGGAAGGAAGGTTGGGCAATCCTACTTCCGTAGTGATACTGCCTCGGAAACCCTAGGAGGGGTCGCTATGAGTCGGGGCCGACTCGACAGCACATAACAACAACAACAACAACAATACAAACAACTAAGAACATTCTGAGAAGTGTAATCAAGAGGAACTTACCCATGCAATATTATGAATATATGGCTAAAATTACTCTTACAGGGGGAAAAAAATAAGGTCTTTATTTTACATCATACTCAAAAATAAAATTTAGACAGATAAGGATTACATGTAAAGAAACGAAACCATAATAACAAAACAGAGAAGACAGATTAAAATTATCTTAGAGAAGAATTTTATAGGTAGAAAAGCAATGAAGGCATAAGCAAAGAGAACAATAAATCTGACTACATAAAATTAACTTCTGTAACATCAAAAACACAATAAGAATTAAAAGAAAAATTATAGCCTGAAAAAAACCTACTTGTGACAATTATAACAAATGATCAATATATCTTTAGTATAAAAAGAACCTTACTTATCAATAAAAAAAAGTTCCAATTTGTTTCTTACACATAGAATAAAGCTTCTATAATCAATTTTACATCAAACTCAATTTTTTTTACATCATACTCAATTTGTTTTTTCCAAAAACAAAAAAATACAAGTAGACAATAAAAATAGGGAAAAAATCGTTTTTCACTAGCAAATAGGACATGTATAATAACATTTACTTTTCATCTACGAAAAGTTTTTTGCCTAAGGCACTTGACTGCTAACCAGAAGGCTGGTGGTTCAAGCCCACCAGCCACTCCTTGGAACGAAGGTTGAGCAATCTACTTCCGTAGTGATACGGCCTCGGAAACCCAAAAAGGGGTCGCTATGAGTCCGGACCGACTCGATGGCACATGTTCTGGTTACTGTAATAGTGCCGCTCTGACAAGAATATATCACAAATGGGATGGCCTTAACAGGAGTTTATTCTTACAATTTGGAGGCTTTAAGTCCAAGTTCAAAGTGCCAGGCTCTAGGGGCTGGGTGAAAGCCCCTCAACCATGCGGTCCACCTCAGCCTCCGGCTTCTGGCCCACTAGAGCTAGAGGTGTTTCTTCACTCAGACAGCTGCTGCCTGCTGAGGCTGAGAAGCCTCAAGTTTGACAAGTAAAAAGGCACAGTCCCGATGTTATCAAACCACACACACGGCAGGCCATTACTTAAGTCCATTGTAAGTCCCAAGTTCGGCAGACATGGTAGGCTGCTGAGCAACGACACAGCTACGTGCAGGGTCCAAGTGTGCCATAGGCTAGAGACCATTCCCAAGGCTTCTCCTTAAATCAGGAAGCAGACCACATCCCAAGGCAGCTACTCAGCTGCTTGTGGTAGATCCTACCATGGAGTTGACTGCCATTCTCATCATGGGGAATAACTACCACCAGTTGCCCAGCCACTTAACCAGGCCCAGCCAAGTTAACACACCACATAACCACCACAACACATAACAACAACAACATGATGTTTTAAGTGAAAGCTTACATAGCAAATTAGTTTCCCATTCAAGAATTATACACAAATTGTTCCATGACATTGCTTGCTATCCCTGCAATATGTCAGCACTCTTCTCATTTCCATTCCTCCAGTTCACCTGCCCCTTCTTGCCTTCTCATCTTTGCTTTCAGGGAAATGTTGCCCATTTGGTCTTCATATAATTGATTGTTCTAAGAAGTACATTCCTCACGAGTGTTATTATTTCATAGCCAAACTATTACTTGGCTGAAAGGTAACCTCTGGAAGTGGCTTCAGTTCCAGGTTAAAAGGGTGTCTTAGGAGTACCTCTAATCTCTATCAGTCCAGTAAGTCTGACCTTTTTTTTTTTTTTTCTTGAAATTATTTTGAGTTTTGTTTTACATTTTTCTCCCAATCTATCTGCAACCTTCTATTGTGTCCCTGATCAGAGTGGTGGATGGGTAACTGGGCACCATCTAGTTCTTCTGGTCTTAGGATAGAGAAGGGTGTGGTTAACATGAGCCATTAGTCTTTTGGACGAATTGTTTCCTTGAGTCTTTGGTTTCCTTCACTCTCCTGTGCTCCAGACATGAAAAGACCAATAGTTCCATCTCAGATGGCGACTCACAACCTTTTAAGATCCCAGACACTACTCACCAAACTAGCATGTAGAACACTATCTTTATGAACTATGCTATGCCAATTGACCGAGATGCCCCCCAAGACTATGGTCCTCAGCCTTCAAGTCCACTAATTCAGTCCCATGAGGTGTTTAGATATGTCTAAGAATTTTCCCTTACTGTATCCCCATATGTTCTATTAAATATATGAATATATATGTTGTTGTTGTTTGCCGTCGAGTCGGCCCCGACTCATAGCGACCCCTCCTTGGGTTGCCGAGGCAGGATCACTACGGAAGTAGGATTGCCCAACCTTCCTTCCGAGGAGTAGCTGGTGGGTTTGAACCGCCAGCCTTCTGGTTAGCAGTCAAGTGCCTTAGGCACTATGCTACCAGAGCTCCTATGAATATATATAGTGTACATATAAATAAGTATATATAGAAATGCCCACAATTATACCTATATATAAGGAGCTCTGGTGGCATAGTTGGTAAGGCATTGAGCTACTCACCAGAAGGTTGGCAGTTCAAAACCACTAGCTGCTCCATGGGAGGAAGATGTGCAATCCACCTCTGTAAAGATATACAACCTATATATGGGGGTCACTATGAGTTGGAATCAACTCAATGACAGTGGGTTTGGGTTTTTTGGATACCTATATATGCACAAACAAATCTGTCCTGAAAGAAGTGCATCCAAAATGCTCCTTATAAGTGAGAATGGCCAGACTTTGTCTCACCTACTTTGGTCATGTTGTCAGAAGGAACCATTCCCTAGAGAAGGAGATCATGCTTGGTAAAGTGGAGGGTCTGCAAAAAAGGGGAAGACCCTCAACAAGATGGATTGACATAGTGGCTGCAACAAGCGGCTCAGGTATAGCAAGTATTGTGAGGCTAGTGCAGGACAGGACAGTGTTTCGTTCTGTTGTACAGAGGGTCACTATGAGTTGGAGCCAACTTGACAACATCTAACAATAACAACATATATAAATGTGCTAGTATTCCCATAGACCCTCCCACACCTATGTAGCATATACATCTATCTATATAGCCATTCACAAATTTTTGGTTATTATTGTTGTTGCAAATGTATGTTACAGCAGCTATGGTAGCTGTCCTTTATTCTTCTGTACCTCTCAGTATCTTCATTTTGCGAGGTCACATTTTGCTGACTTCTCTCATATTATGTATTCCCTTTCCCTTCACCAGAATTAACACATCTATTATCTAGTAAGGATCTCTGGTGGCAAAGTGCCTAAGGCATTTGACTGCTAACCAGAAGGCAGGTGGTTCAAACTCACCAGCCACTCCTCGGAAGGAAGACTGGGCAATTTACTTCTGTAGAGAAACCACCTGGGAAACCCAAGGAGGGGTCACTATGAGTCAGATCTGACTCAATGGCAGTGAGTTGTTTTTTTTTTTTTTAAATCATCTAGTAAGTGATTCTTCCTTTCCTGGTAACCATCAAAGAATGGTGCCTTCTGTGCGTAAATCTATTCTTGACTTTTTATAAAAGTGATTCTGTACAAGGTTTGCCCTTATGTGATTGACTTATTTCACTCCACATCATGTTTCATGGACTCATTGTTATTTTTTATCCTTTCATAGTATTTCATTGCATGTATGCACACATTTTGTTTATCCATTCATACTGATGGTCACTTAGGTTATTTCCATCTCTCTGTTATTATGAATAATGCTGCAATGAACATGGCTGTGCATATTAACCACCATTTTGAAGTTGAAAATACAGTAATATTTAATGTTGGCAAGTGTGCAATGAGAAGGATATCATTATACATTATTAATGGACAGAAAAGGTTCTCTCAACCTTTCTGAAAAACAATTTAGCAAGATACAGTAAAAATATTCATGCCTTTTGGCCTAGAAATTCCAATTCCAGAAATCTATCTTAATGAAATATAATCAGGTACATGGTCAAAGATTCCTATTAAGAATGATCTCAATAGTGTCTCAATTGTGAAAAATTAAGGGGAAAAAAATTGCTTATTAGGGGATCTGTGTAGGAGATCCTGGACAGAGTGGGAGAACAATGTGGAAGAAACTCAAAATCTTTTTTTTTTTTTTTAAAAAAAAAAAAAAGGACTAGGTTTGCTGGTCTAAGAGCCTGGTGAAACTACTGAGACAATGGCCCCTAGCTGCCCTTAGGTCTGGAATTGAACCCACTCCTGTGGCTTCCAACCAAACATAAGACAGGCATATGAGCTGAACATTTACATTAGGTAGATACGCTCGTTGGAGAGATCAATCATTGGAGAACAAAAGGCCAGTGTATGCACAAGGAGACCACTCAGGGGGCAGGAGTGCATAGAAAGAAGGACACAGGGAAGCAGTAACTATGGAGAGGAAGTGGGAAGAGAGCTGTTGCACTGTGGGATATTGTAGTAAATGAGACAAAATGTGTATCAATGCTGTATGGAAAATGAATTTGCTCTGGAAATTTTCATCTAAATCACAATAAAAATTTAAAAAAAAAAAAAAAAGATCCTTTGCAGCATATTTTCCCATTGCAGTATGTCATTTGATTTCTTAACTGCTGCTTCCACAGGCATTCAAGGAAAATGAAATCTTTGACAACTTCAAAAAGAAAAAAAGAAAGCTTATTAGGTGAATGCTTAAATAATTTATGGTTCATTCAGAGAATATAATTTTTTACAGTTGCCATCAAGTTGACTATGACTCATGGTGACCCAGGTGTATAAGAGCAGAATTGTATTCCACAGGGTGTTTGTTTTGATCCTTGCTAAGTCTTTAATTTTTTCCTTTATTAGTTTTTTTCTTTAAATTTTATTTATATTATTGACAATAAACACAGCAAAACATATACCAATTCAACATTTTCTACATGTACAATTTAGTGACATGGATTACATTCTTTGAGTTGTACAAACTATCTCACCCTCTTTTTTCTGAGTTGTTCCTCCCTCATTAACATAAACTCATTGCCCCCTAAGCTTCCTATCTAATCGTTCAAGCTGCTGTTATCAATTTGATGCCATACAGATAGTTCTTAAAAGAGCACACTGCTCAAGGCAGACCTTTTTAGTAGTTAAGCTATTGTCTGATTTTAAGAAGACTTCAGGCGATATTTTTTGTTTAAGGTTTCAAGATTATCTCAGGACAATAGTTTCAGGGATTCATGCCTCCTCCATGGTTCCATAAAGTCTAGAGTCCATAAGAATTTGAAATTCTGTTCTGTATTTCCCCCCTTTTGATCAGGACTCTTCTATGGAATCTTTGATGGAAATGTTAAGTAATGGCAGCTGGACACTATCCAGTTCTTCTGGTCTCACGGCAAAGAAGGCACCTGTTCATGGTGGCAATAGCCACATATTCCATATCTTCCTCCTATTCCTGACTCTCCTTTCTTCCTCTGTTGTTCTAGGTAAATACAGACCAATTGTTGTGCCTCGGATGGCCACCTGCAAGACTTTAAGACGCCACACAACAAACTAGGAAACTACACAACAAACTAGGAGGTAAAACAGAAGCACTAAACATGTTATTAGGCCAAATAACTGGGATGTACCATGAAACCATGACTCTAAGCCTCTAAACAAATGAACCAAATCCCATGAGGTGTGTACATACGCAGCCTCAGCAGCCAATTTTTTTAGGGGGGAGTCACTGTCGTGACATAGGGCCTAAGGCATTTGACTGCTAACCAGAGGGTTGGTGGTTCAAACCTACCAGCCACTCCATGGAAGGAAGATGGGGCAATCTACTTCCATAAAGATGTACCACTTCAGAAACCCAATGGGGGTTGCTATGAGTGGGAACCAACTTGATGGCATTGAGTTTGGTTTTTGGTTTGATTAAATATATCTATCACACAACTTTTGCCAATTCTCCACAGAGTTCTTAATGGTGATTTCTGAGAAGTAGATCACCAGGCCTGTATTCTGAGGTGCCCCTGGATGGACTTGAATCTCTAACTGACATATGTGTGTGTGTTTGTGCACACATGTATGTGTCTAACAGAAATTAGGGACATATATACACTTCCATCTACCAGGAAGACAGAATTCTAAACTTGCATTTATGAAATAAAAAATACAGCTCCAAAATATGTAAATATATAAGGAAAAATATCCGGAATTATAAGGAGAAGAAACACCATTTAGTAGAATAATTCTAATATGTATTTCCCTGAAACTAATAAGATCAAGCAAACAAGCAAATAAAAATAAAAATCCATAAGGACTGAGAAGATTTAAACAAGTCAATTAGCAATTTGGATATTATAGACAAATATAAGACATTGCACCTAACAATTGGAAAAATTCACAACCCTTTCAAGCACACTGAGCTCTGGTGGCCTAGTGCCTAAGGCATTTGACCACCAACCAAAAGGCTGGCAGTTCAAACCCATCAATGACTCCTTGGAAGGAAGATTGGGCAACGTACTTCCGTGGAGACACCCCCTCAGAAACCCAAGGAGGGGTCACTAATGAGTCGGAATCGACTCAACAGCAGTGAGTTATTTTATTTTTTTGTTTTCGTTCAGATGGAACATTAGTGAAAACTGACACTGTTCTAATCTAAACCATAAAGCAAGTATCAATAAACTGCAATGAATCAGAATCATAGAGACCACTTTAACACCAACACAATTAAATTAGAAGCTGATTTAAAATGTATTTTATCTGGAGTTTTTTATTTGGATTTTGAAACAGATACATCAGAGAAAGTAGGAAAGAAAATGATAAAGGACAGATATCAAGGAAATCATATATGTAAATTAACTATAGATATATAATATGTATATGTTGTTGTTGTTATATATATATATATATATATATATATATATATATATATATATAAGGAGTTCCTGGTTAACATACTCACTGCCAACCAAAAGGTTGGTGGTTCCAGCCCACTCAAAGGTGGCTCAGAAAAAAGGCCTGGTCATCTCCTTCTGAAAAATCAGCCATTGAAAACCCTGTGGACCACAATTCTACTCTGGCACACAGGAAGTCACCATGAGTTGCAGTTGACTCAATGGAAACTTGTATAACAATATTATGTAATAATAGGAGCTCTGGCAGTGTAGTGCCTAAGGCACTTGACTGCTAACCAGAAGGCTGGTGGTTCAAACCCACCAACCACTCCTCGGAAGGAAGGTTAGGCAATCTACTTCCATAGTGACACTGCCTCGGAAACCCAAGGAGGGATAAGCTATGAGTTGGGTTCAACTCGACGGCACATAACAACAACCACAACATTATGTAATAATATACAGACATAAATACACATGCAATGGACACATACAATGGAGACTATTAGACTCCAGTCCCAAAAGTCAATTATTTTAAAGTAATTTTAAAAAAAGATAATCTCTGTCAAGATTGATCGAACAACAGAGAGAAGGCATAAATTAACAATATTTGGAATAAAAAGACAACTACAAGTGTAGCAAATCTTTTATGATGGCCAACTTTATGCTAATAAAATTGAAAACCTCAGTACAATTGACCAGTATCTAGAAAGATATAACTTGCCAAAACTCAATCAAGAATAAATTAAAATCTGCTTATAACAATTAAAAAAAGAAAACAGGTCCACACGGTTTTGCAGGTGATATCCTATTACTGAAGCAAGTATTTAAGAAACAAATAATAATTCCAATCTTACCCAAACTCTTCCAGAGAACAGAAAATGAGACTACACTCACTCCCACAAAGGCATGAGAGATGGGCTCTGCCAGCAAGAAAGAAAAAGTTAAATAGTAGGTGTTGAACAGTGGTTGTCACAGTGAGCATTCTTTCATATCTCAGCTCCTCTGTTGTTGTTATGTTGTTATATGCTGTGGAGTCAGACGTGACTCATAGCGACCCCTCCTTGGGTTTCCGAGCCACTATCACTACGGAAGTAGATTGCCCAACTTTCCTTCTGAGGAGTGGCTGGTGGGTTTGAACCACCAGCCTTCTGGGTAACAGTCAAGTGCCTTAGGCACTATGCTACCAGAGCGCAGCTCCTCTAGAGATCCCCAAACCTTCGTTTTTGACGCTTTTCTGAACAAAGTATTACCACGGTTTTCTTAACTGATGGCGTAGTGCCTAAGGCATTTGACCACTAACCAGAAGGCTGGTGATTCAAGCCCATCAACCACTCCTCAGAAGGAAGGTTGGGTGATCTACTTCTTAGTGATACTGACTCAAAACCCAAGGAGGGTTTGCTATTAGTCGAATCCGACTTGACAGTGCTGGGTGGGTGGTGGTGGTAGTAGGTCCCACTACTCTGTCACTAAGGAGCCCTGTTAACTCAATGGTTAAGTGCTTGGCTGCTAACCAAAAGGTCAGTGGTTGAACCCACCCAGCAGTTCTGCAGGAGAAAAGACCTGGTGATCTGCTTCTGCAAAGATTACTAAAAACCCGTTGCAATTGAATGAGTCCAACTCATAGTGACCCTACAGGACAGAGCAGAACTGCCTCTAGTTTCCAAGGTTGCAATCTTTATGGAAGCAGATGGTCACATCTTTCTCCAGTGGAGTAGCTGGTGGGTTCAAACCACTGACCTTTTGGTTAGCAGCTGAGCGCTTAACCATTGTACCACAAGGGCTCCTTCCATAAAGATTACAGCCTATGGGGCTGTTATAACCTATGGCACAGTTTTACTCTGTCCTATAGTGTCACTATGAGTTGGAATTGACTCAACTGCACATAACACTCTTATTACTGATCACTACACTATGCTGACCAACCTCAAAGAGAAAGTGGACAAGGCCAATTAAGGACTGTTCAGAACATGGACTCATCGCCAGCCTTAAATATCCATGGCCAATGTGAATAATCTCAGTGTTGATGAGAACTTTTCCTCTGAGCATTCTTTATTACAAGCACAGACACTAATCAGAGTTGGCAGAAAGGCCCTGAGTAAGTTTTTTTTGTTTTCAAACTGTCATGAAACAGAATCCTTTTAACTGTTCCTCATTAGTGGGTACAGTTGATAGATAACTGTATGACTAACCTCCTCCCTCAGCAAAGAGGAATAAGTGGTCCTCTGTGTCCTGACCACATGGCTCACTGGCACTACTCTAGAAGTGACCTTAAGCAGTCACTGAACCTGTTATTCCACAAATTAAGCCCTATGCATTAATTAATTAAGCCCTATGCCTTTGTGGCAGTTGCTCAAGTCATCCAGAGGGATGTAATTAAGCAATATACAGTTGAATTGGAATTGTCATCATTGTAATTCAATTATGTTGTTATTTGTGGGCAGAATCACAGGGACTAATCAGGAGAAGACCAGATCAAAAGTTAACATCCTACTGGAAGCCATAAAAAATGTTCTTTTGTGTTAGAAACAAATCATTGTTGACTTGGGGTCTGGGAGTCTTATAGGGAATAGTCATATCTTCCCCATTTTCTAGTATAAAATTCTGGGGGGTTCCCATCAAGTATAGTCAAACCTGATATTATACCTATTAAAGATTTCAAGAATTCAACGTTACAAGGGGTTTAATACTCTTATTTCTGCTTACATTTCATTTTGCATTTACAAGATCCAACCTCTATTTCACATGCCTCCCAATTCACCGACGGCCTTGAGCTGAATGTCACCACGCTGTGGTTCTAGAGCGTTGTGTTTGACACGTATTGCATTAGATTTTCTTCTAAGAGTACTCCAGATCTGTTTGTTTACAGAAGTGGTGGTGTCTTGCATCTTTTGCTTTGTTTCGATTGGTTCTTTTCTTTACCAGTATTTTGGGGAGAGAAGAGCACACTTTTGAATTAAGATCGCGTGCTATAAGTACTCAATATAGAACATCTAACAGTGGAAAAAAAAAAAAAAAAAAAGCAGCAGCAGCCAATCCAGTTGCCATCAAGTTGACTCTGACTCATGGCAACCTGTGTGTGTGAGGCTAGAACAGTGCTCCCTAGGGTTTTCAATAGCTGATTTGTCAGAAGTAGAGAGGTTATCTTTCTTCCTAGTCTGTAAGTTCCACTGAAACCTGCTCAGCATCATAGTAACACACAAGGCTCTACTGACAGGCAAGTGGTGGCTGCCCTTGAGAGGTATTGAGCAGAATAACCCAGGTCTCCTGCATACCAAAAACCAAACCAAACTCACTGCCATGGAATCAGACCCAATTCATAGCAACCTCTCCTTGGGTTTCTGAGGTGGTATGACTACAAAAAGTAGACTGCCTAATCTTCCTTCCGAGGAGTGGCTGGTGGGTTTGCACTGCCAGCCTTCTGGTTAGCAGTCAAATGCCTTAGGCACCATGCCACCAGAGTGCCTCCTGCATAGATGGTGAGAATTCTACCACTGGACCATTATTGTTCTTTAAAAGAACTTAATTTTAGTAATTGACAAAGGTAAAAATATCTAGTTGTGTAGAGTTATAATTATTAATAATTACTGAAGTAATATTGTCCATGTTCATGAGAATCTGTTGTTTTTTACATAAATGGTTGTTATCTGGGGAATTGAGGAAGCCTATACAAATGTCTTCCAATTAAATAAATGCTAATTGTGTTTTATTTTAATTTTATTTTTCTATTGAGATTTGGGTGAAAATATACAGAGCAAATTCACTTTCCATACAGCAGTTCACACACATGTTGACTCATGGCATTGACTACAATTTACCACCATGCAACAGCTTCTCTCCCACTTCCTCCTGATAGTTACCTCCACCCTGAGTCCATCCCTCCATGTACTCCTGCCCCCAAGCTGTCTCCCTGTGAATAAACAGCCCTTCTTTCTCCCATGATTGTTCTCTCCAAGGAGTGTATCTACCTCAGGTAAATGTTCAACTCATATGCCTGTCTGTTGTTTGGCTGGAAGCAACAGTTGTGTGTTCAATTCCAGACCTGAAGGGCAGCTAGGGGCCATAGTCTCAGTGGTTCCACTAGGCTCTATCAGACCAGCAAACCTGGTCTCCCCTTCCCCCCGCCGCAAATGATTTTGAGTTTTGTTCCACATTGTTCTCCCTCTCTATCCAGGATCTCCTACATAGATCCCCCTTCAAGTAGTTGACAGTGGTAGCCAGGCACCATCTAGTTCTGGTCTCATAGTTGTATAGAGCAGATTGTATGGTGTACCAGTTGCTAGGACTAATTGTTTCCATGCATCTTTGGTTTTCTTCTTTCATTCTTCTTTGCTCTAGACAAGAAGAGACCCATCTTTGCATCTAGATGGCTGCTCGAAAGCTTTTAAGATCCCAATCACTACTCGCCAAAGTAGGAGCTGGAACAATATATTGTGTAATACGTTATGCCAATTGAGCTTGATGCCCCCTGCAACTATGGTCCTGAGCCTACCAGTTCAACTACTCAATCCCTCTGGGTAGCTGGCTATGACCAAGAAGTAACTACAATCTTGTCCCTTGTCAGCTCTACTATGCATCTGGAAATTCTTATAGATCATACAAAAACACTTATAGCACCATTGTCTGCCAACCCGACACATGGTCTTGGGTATGCTCCCCACTTCATAGACATACCTAACAGTTCAGCCTGTCCACCCATCTATCCACCCATATACCCATGTTTGCCTTCACTGATAACACAGTACTGTATGTACAAAATGGTTCATCTTCATTGTCTGCACCTCCATGTACCTCTCTCTGTCTTCCTCTTCCTCAATGCCAACATGTTGATCACTCACATTTGGTACACTGTCCTTCTCTTCACCCAAATCGATACTTGTCTCTACCTATCTAATTGTTCCCTACTCTCCCCTCCCACCTCTGGTAACCAACAAAGAAAATTTCTTTCCATAGATAAACCTTTCCTTGACTTTTACAACAACACGCTGACACAATATTTGTCTGTGATTGACTTATTCCACTCAGCATAATGTTCTCCAAGTTCATCCACATTACGCAGTGTTCTGCAAATTCCACATTATTCTTTAGGGTTGCATAGTATTCCATAGTGTGTATGTACCATAGTTTGGCTATCCATTCCTCAGTTGATGGACACCTAGGTTGTTTCCGTCTTTTGGCTATTGTAAATAGTGCTGTGATGAACATGGGTGTGCATATTATCTGTTCTTGTCATGGCTCTCACTTCTTTAGGATATATACCTAGTAATGGAACAGCTAGGTCAAATGGTATTTCTAATTGCAACTTTTTAAGGAATTGCCATACTGCTTTCCACAGTGGTTGTACCATTT
>NW_006921601.1:3709995-3711739 GCF_000298275.1 Orycteropus afer afer | reverse complement strand
TAGAATTCTCTAGTGAAACAGTCTGGGCTAGGAGTTTTTTTTTTGTTGGTAATTTTTTGATGACCTGTTCAATTTCTTCTTTTGTTATGGATCTGTTCAACTTTTCTACATCAGTCTGTGTTAGTTTAGGTAAGTTGTATGTTCCTAGAAATCTGTCCACTTCTTCCAGATTTTCAAATTTGTTGGAGTACAGTTCTTCGTAGTATCCTGATATTATCCTTTTTATTTCCGTTGGTTATGTTGTGATGTCACCCATTTTGTTTCTTACTCGTGTCATTTGTATTTGCTCCTTCTCTTCCTTTGTCAAACTTGCCAGTGGTTTGTCAATTTTATTAATATTTTTAAAAAACCAACTTCTGGTCTTGTTGATTTTTTCTGTTGCTCTTCTATTTTCTGTTTAATTAATTTCTGCTAGAATCTTTTATTTTCTTTCTTCTGGTGACTACAGGCTTTTCTTGCAGTTCTTTTTCTAATTGTTGGAGATGTTGGTTTAAAGTGTTGATTTTGGCTTTTTCTTATTTTTTGATGTGTGCATTTATTGCTATAAATTGGTCTCTGATCACTGTTTTTGCTGTGTCCCAAAGATTTTGTATGTTGTGTTTTCATTCTCATTTGATTCAAGGAATTTTTGAATTTCAATTTTTATTTCTTCTCTTACTCAGTCTTTCTCAAGGAGGGTGTTGTTCTGTTTCTATATGTTTACTCTTTTTCCATTGATCTTCCTATTGTTGATTTCTAATTGATACCATTATGATCTGAGAAGATGCTTTGCTGTATTTCAATGTTTTTAAATTTATTAAGGCTTGCTTTATGGCCTAACATATGATCTATCATGGAAAATGTTCCATGTGCACTGGAAAAGAATGTGTATTGTGTCGCTGTTGGGTGAAGTGCTCTGTAGATGTCTATAAGATCAAGTTATTAGATTGTATTTTTCAGCTCTTCTGCATCTTTGGTGTATTAAAGTCTCCTACTATGACTGTGGAGTCATCTATTTGCCTTTTCAACTCTTTTAAAGTCTGATTTATATATTTTGGTGCTCTTTCTTTGGGTCCATAGATATTTATTATGGTTATATATTCTTGTTCAATTGATCCTTAAATCATTATATAATGTCCTTCCTTGTCTCATATGGTGATTTTTTGTATTAAAGTCCATTTGATCAGAAATTAGTATTGGAACTACTGCTCTCTTACAGTTGGCATGTGCTTGATATATTTTTTTCCAACCTTTGATTTTTAGTGTATTTTTGTCTTTGTCTCTAAGGTATGTCTGCTGTAGACAGCATATTTATGGAGTTTGTTTTCTTATCCAATCTGCAACTCTCTGTCTCTTGAGTGATGCATTTATTCCATTAACATTCAGTGTAATTATTGACAAGTATGAACTGGTTGCTGTCATTTTATTATGTGTTTTTTCACGGTGTTCCTGGTTTCTTTGTTCCACATTATTTTCTGTGCTGAGCTCATTATGTTTATAAATCATGTTATAATTTCCTTTGTTGCTCGTTTTAGTATTTGCTGAATATTTGTGCTTGTTCTCTTTTTTATTTTGATATGAAGGTTTATCATTTTTCTTTGAAGTTACCCTGTGATTTATAATTTTCTCCCTGAGTTTAGAACTGTGCATTCTATCTTGCAATTCTCAATTTCCTCACCATTTAGAAGTTCTGTAACTACACAGTCTTTTCCCTCTTTTTGTTTGTAGTTTCCTCACTTGCCAATTGATGTCTCTGGTTCCCTGT
>NW_006921601.1:3702506-3709275 GCF_000298275.1 Orycteropus afer afer | reverse complement strand
TTCGAGGTTCATTGGACTCGCTGAATGGATATATTCTCATCTTTCATTATATCAGGAAGTTCTCCTCCAACAAATCTTGGACAATTTCCTCTGTGGTTTCATTTTTCTCTTCCTGTTCTGGAATTCCAATGACATGTAGGTTATTCCTTTTGATGGTATCCCACATGAACCTTAGGCTTTCTTCATTTTTTTTTAATCTTTTTTCTGATTGATCCCTTTCCAAAGAAGTATTCAGCTATTTGTCTTCAATCTCACTAATTCTGTCTTCCATTGCATTAATTCTACTCCTTTCCCTTTCAATATGTTGTCTATTTCTGAAAATTTAGTATTAATCTTCGGGATTTCTATTTGTAGATTTAGAATTATTTCTAATTTTTCATTTATTTTCTCATTTTGTTCTTGTATTTTCTTCCAAAATTCTTCTAGGGTTTTTCTGTGTTTTCCTTGGTCTGTCTCTCAATCCTTTGAAGATACCTGTGGTAGTTCACTTTGTGTGTCAACTTGGCTGGGCCTGGTTAAGTGGCTGGGCAGCTGGTGGTAGTTATTCTCCATGATGAGACTGGCAATCAACTACACGGTGGGATCTACTAAAAGCAGCTGAGTAGCTGCCTTTGGGATGTGGTCTGCTTCCTGTATTTAAGGAGAAGTCTTGGGACTGGTCTCGAGCTGCCTTTGGGATGTGGTCTGCTTCCTGTATTTAAGGAGAAGCCCTGGGACTGGTCTCGAGCTTACGGCACACATGGACTCTGCGTGTAGCAATGTTGTTGCTCAGCAGTCTGCTATGTTCTGCCGACCTTGGGACTTACAATGGACTTAATTTAATGGCCTGCCATGTGGTTTGGTAACATTGGGACTGTGCCTTTTTACTTGTCAACCTTGGGGCTTCTCAGCCTCAGCAGCCAGCAGCTGTCTCAGTGAAGAAACACCTCTAGCTCCAGTGGGGCGGGAACAGGAGGCAGAGCTGCACCGCACAGTTGAAGGGCTTTCACCCAGCCCCTAGAGCCTGGCACCTTGAACCTGGACTTAAAGCCTCCAAAATGTAAAAATAAACTCCTGTTTGTTAAGGCCATCCCATTTGTAGTATATATTCTTGTCAGAGCAGCACTAGGTAACCAGAACAGATTATGGTACTGAGAGAGTGGGTGCTTCTCTGACAGATACCTAAAATGTGGAAACAGGAGTGGATGCCCAAAACCATGGCATAGAGACCCTGGCATATGGCATGAGAGATGGCAGGAGCAGAGCCCAAAGACCGGAATGAGGGATGGCAGGAACACAGCCAAGAGAACCGGCATGAGACATTGATAGCCTTACCAGCCCATGGAGGAGAAAGCTTGATGCCTTTGGTTAGGCAGCCTACTGGCGGAGTGGGTTGCCTTCGGGCATTAATTGGTAAAAGACACCAATATGAAATGGAGTAGCAGGTTGACTGGCTCATGGAGCAAGAAAGCTAAATATCCTTTGGGGCAAGAAGATTTCTGGCAGAGTGGGTTGCCCTTGGGTATTAACTGGCAGAAGTGGAGAGACCAAGGAAATGGAAGCAGAGCTGCCTCAGCCTGAAAGGGTAGGACCATGGTCTTTGGGGGTGGAATGACCACAGCCCCCTAGGTTTCAAAGAGCCAGGCCTTCACCAACTTGGTTCTGGAGTACAGGGCTGCTCGTTCACATGAGCCAGTGGGATGGGGCCATAGCCACTCCCAAGAGTGAGGGGGCAGGGCTGCCATGCCCAAGAGGCAGAGGAACAGGACCAGCCAGGCCAAGGGGGTGAAGTCACCACTTAGAGGAACTAGGGGACTGAAGCCACCCAGTGAGAGAGAGCTGTACAGATGCCACCCAATGAAGATCTGTACAGATGCCAAGTTGGCCATTCTTGTCAGAGCAGCACTAGGTAATCAGAACAATACCTAAATATAATTCTTTTGGATTCCTTATCAGAGAGTCACAATGCTGCTTCTTCCTCAGGGATATATTCTGGGTCTGTATCCTGCTCCCTTGTTTCTACCACTTTATCTTGCTTCTTTGCATGTACTGTGATCGTCTGTTGTCTCCGAGACATCGTGGTGATGTCGTATTTAGATCTCTGTTAACTGTTTGTGAAGAGAAGCTAAGGGTGAGTCAGGCTCTTCTTGGTGGTTGTTTATCGTTGGCCCGTTGGTGGAGAAGAAAGTAGTAGCTCTCACTCAGTAAGTAAAGCTGCAGGAGGTGTGGGTGTAGTTGTGTCATATGGGACTATTGCTGTCTTCCACTCAGTTAGACAAAAATAACAATTGAATAACCATCAAAAAAGTAAAAGCAAATGGACAAAACACACACCATGTATTCACATAGGAACAGTAACTAAAAAAAAAAAAAGGAAAAAAAATCCCACAATATCTGGGGAGAGGGCAATAAGAGAAAAAAGGTAGAGAAGGTTAACAATGAAGAAAAAAATGGGGAAAACACAAAAAGAAAAACAAAGAATGGGGTTAACCATGAGAAAGAAAAAAAAATTGCAACCAGGAACAAGGAAAAGAAAAAAAGTTGCAAACTAGAACCTGGGAGGGGAAGAATAAAGAATAATAGTAAAAAGGACAAAAGTAATAATAGCAGTTTTAAAGCAGACAAAAACAAACTGAAAAACAGAAAAAAGAAAAAAAAAATCAGGGCAGGGTGGGACAGGCCAACAGGCTCTGTCTGGGCACACAGACTGGGATGGCCCAGAAGGTGGGTGGGAGTGAGGGATGGCCACACATCCATTTATCAAGAGGGTGTGGGGTATAAGAGTAACAAGGGGAACGTCGCACCTTTCCAGTCTGTGTCCGGAATGTCCTTGCAGTCCCCGGCAAGTGGAGCCTGTTCTTAAGTTCCTGGAATCTGGGAGCATGCTTTCGCTTTAAATATCCAAAATGGTCAAACCACTTGTAAACATTCAAAATGGCTGCACCCTCTGGACAGGCAAAAATCCATAGCTCAGCCCACCTTCCTCTTCGCTGCTTCCCCTTTTATTCACCAGCCACCAGAGCAGTCCTCCATGCAGTCCCTGACTAGCAGGGCTGATTTTTAGGTTAATTCTTAGGTCCTACCACTACTCGGCAATATCCAAGCTGTCTGTGCCATCAGGATCACTGCCAGCTCCATATATCTCCTTTTTTGGTGTTTTCATGCAAATTTTTCTGCTAGGTGGAATTTAGTCCACTTCTATATCCTTCCCTTCAAGGCTCAGGGGTCCAGGATTATCATCTGTATCTGTGTTAATTGGTTCCCCTTTTCTTTGTTGAAGAGAGTCTGTGCAGTCTTCCTGCCTATTGCGCCATCTTACTGGAACTCCACTAATTGTGTTTTCACAAGGTGAGAGATCACAGTCCTTGGGTACTTGTTTGAATACTTTAACAAATATAAAAGCAGTTGTGATTTAACTTCAAATTAAGAGACTATGAATAAAGAAGGACCTTCTGCAGGACACACATCTAGTACCTATGGCATCATGATGTGGTACCACAATTTTCAAATTTTCTTTGAGCTGTGCCATCTTTTGAGCAAAGAAACATTTACTCAGAAGACTGATGTATGACAAATGGAAGCAAAACAGTTCTGGCTGAGGGGCTTAACACTTGTTATCAGAAGTGTACCTTCCTCGCAATGTAGGCTATAAACCACCCAACAGAGCTCCTGGGGCTCCACTACATGTCATAAAACCAAAGCAGGAATTAAAAGAGTCTGAAAGAGAGTCAGATGGCGCTGGACTCAAATCTTCATTCTGCCATTCATTATTTCTATGACCTTGGATGGTAATATACTGATATTAAGAACACTACTATCAATACCAACAGTTAACTCACACTACTTGAGTACTTGTGAAGTGCCAGGCACTGTCCTAAGTGTTTTATTTACACTAATGTTATCCTCACAGTATGAGACAGAGATAGATACAATCATTACCTCTATTTTATATATAAGGAAACCAAGTCTCAAGAGGATTAAGCAACTTGCCCAAAGGTCCCAGAGCCAATAGTAAGGGATTGAGCTGAGATTCAAACCCAACAGTCTAACTGAACAGTCTGTGTTAAAAACCACAAAGGTGACCTAACCTCTTTGGCCCAGTCATCTTGAAAATGAGAATGGTATTAATAATTTTGAGAAAAAGTACCTATCACAAAACATACACTAATTATTATCATTCTTATTAATAATGAATTAGGAGCTCTGGTAGCATAGCGGCTAAAGCACTTGACTGCTAACCAGAAGGCTGGTGGTTCAAACCCACCAGCCACTCCTCGGAAGGAAGGTTGGGCAATCCTACTTCCGTAGTGATACTGCCTCGGAAACCCAAGGAGGGGTCGCTATGAGTCGGGGCCGACTCGACGGCACATAACAACAACAACAACAACATACATGTGCTCCAGATACTAATGACCTCAACATAGAATTATATGTCAAATTGTTGTTTTTAGGTGCCGTCAAGTTGTTTCCGACTCATAGCGACCCCATGCACAACAGAACAAAACACCACCCAATCCCGTGCCAACTCCATGATCCTTGTTATACTTGAGCCCATTGTCACAGCCACCATGTCAATCCATCTCATTGAAGGCCTTTCCCTCTTTCATCAACCCTCCACCTTACCAAGCATGACATCCTTCTCCAGGGAATTGTGCCTTTGATGACATGACCAAAGTAGGTGAGACAAAGTCTGGCCATTCTCGCTTCCAAGGAGCATCTCAGCTGCACTTCCTCCAGGACAGATCTATTAGTTCTTTTAGCAGTCCATGGTACTTTCAGCGTTCTTCACCAGCACCACAACTCAAAAGCATCAACTCTTCTTCGGTCTTCCTTATTCATTGTCCAGCTCTCACATGCATATGAGGTGATTGGAAATATCATGGACTGTGTCAGGCGCACCTTAGTCCTCAAGGAGACATCCTTGCTCCTCAGCAATTGAAAGAGTCCCTTTGCAGCCATCCTGCCCAGTGCCTATGGATCTATTAACCTTGTAGACCCTGGGCCAGTCTAGCAAATCATGTGCAAGACTGACTTAGATACCAGCAGTCATTGGTCATGAACATCCAACTAATGGACAACTCATACTTGCCCTTTAATGTTATATAAATTTGCACTTACTTTGAAATGACTGAACCAATCTCTACTCCCAACAAATTCAACACAATCACCTTCACTTTCCCCACATGCAACTTTTAAATCATTGAAAAGGCTTTGAGCCTTCTCTTGAATTAAAGTAAGGCTAAAAACTGTATGTACCTGTTCTAACTTACTTACAAAATTTGACTTAAAGACACAGGAACAGATCTCATTTTTAACCTGGGGACGGGCTGTAATGAAAATCACAAAATCCAAATAGGTGAAATAAGGGCTTGACTAAATAAGGGCTGTGTTCCAAAGAGTTCTGGTGGCATAGTGGTTAAAGCATCTGGCTGCTAACCAAAAGGTTAGTGATTTGAACCTACCAGCCACTCCACAGGAGAAAGATGAGGCAATCTGCTTCTGTAAAGGTTTACAGCTTAGGAAATCCTGTGGGGGCAGTTCTACCCTGTCCTATAGTGTTGCTATAAGTTGAAGTGACTTGATAACACTGAGGTTTGGTTTTTCATACTGTGTCCCTAAGGAAGAATCAACATGGTCAAGATTTTTTTCCCTCTTTATAAAAAGCTGACGTGAAAAGAAAAAAAAAAAAAACTGTTGCTGTTAGCTGCCACTGATTTGACTCATGGCAACAACATGTGTTACAGAGTAGAACTCCTCCATAGGTTTTCTTGGCTATAATCTTTATGGAAGAAGATTGCCAGGCCTATCTTCTGCCTCTCTGCTGGTTGGGTTTGAATCACCAACCTATAGCACAGTAGCTGAGAGCAAACCATTTGCACCACCTGTTGTTGCTGTTATGTGCCATCGAGTCCCGAATCACAGCGATCCCTCCTTGGGTTTCCAAGGCAGTATCACTACAGAAGTAGATTGCTCAACCTTCCTTCTGAGGAGTGGTTGGTGGGTTTGAACCACCAGCCTTCTGGTTAGCAGTCAAGTGCCTTATGCACTGCACTACCAGAGAGTGACAGCAACCACTATATATGTTACTTATGTTATCTACATGCTAAGCACTGTTCTAAGCACCTTACATGTGCTAGCACAACAGCCCTCCAAACTCCATTGCTATTAAGTCAATTACAACTCACAGTGACCCTATTGGACAGAATGGAACTGCTTCAATAGGTTTCCAAGGCTGTAATCTTTACAGGAGCAGCCAGCCATATCTTCCTCCACCAGGTGGGTTGCAACCTCCAATCTTTTGGTTAGCAGCCCAGTGCTTAACTATTGTGACTCCAGGGCTCCCTTAACAACCTTCTAAGGTAGGTAGCTGGACAATGTATAAGGCAAAGCAAAGAAGAATTCATGCATTTGATTTGTGGTGTTGGCAAAGAATGGGCTTCCAAAAGAACAAACATCTGTCTTGGAAGAAGTACAGCCAGAGTGCTCCTTAGAAGCTAGGTTGACCAGGGTTCGTCTCACGTACTTTGGTCATGTAGTCAGAAGGGACTGGTCCCGGGAGAAGGAAATTCATGCTTGGAATGCAAAAGTTGGAAACAAAGAAGAATCACCGGTAGTTGGAAAGTATGAATCTAGGAAAATTGGAAGTTGTCAAAAAGGAAATGGAACGCATAAAGATTGATATCCTCGGCATCAGTGAGCTGAAATGGACTGGTTTTGGCCATTTTGAATCAGACAACCATATGATCTACTATGCCGGGAATGACAGTTTGAAAAGGAATGGCGTGGCATT
>NW_006921601.1:3641505-3699961 GCF_000298275.1 Orycteropus afer afer | reverse complement strand
CTCAAGTATAGCAGGGATTGTGGGGCTGGCGCGGGATCGGGCAGTGTTTCGTTCTGCTGTGCATGGGGTCGCTATGAGTCGGAAATGACTTGATGGCAGTTAACAACAACAACAACAACAAAGTGGATGGTCAGCATAAAAGGGGAAGACCCTCAACAAGATGGACATAGTGGCTGTGACAATGAGCTCAAGCATAGCAAATATTGTGAGGATGGCCCAGTATTGGGCAGTGTTTTATTCTGTTGAATACAGGGTCACTGTGAGCTAGAGCTAACTCAACTGAACCTAACAACAACAACATTAAGGTGGGTATTATTATTATCCCCATTTTAAACATGACAAGACTGAGTCACAAGTAACTTGTTGCAGAACTAGTATTTCAACCCACAGCTAACTGGTTCCTTCTGATTAGACCCCCTGTTGAGAATTTCACCCCAGATATACTAAATCAGTATCTACAGTTTAACAAGATTCCCTGGCAATTCTATGTATTCTATGTATATAAAGGAACTGTTAAACTATAGATGTTGATTCAGTATATCTGGGGAAGAAACTCAAATTCTCAGCAGGAGCTCCAACTGGAATCAACCAGTTCAAACCCATTTCAACTAGACAGTCTGGCTCTAGGTGTTCCTCCCTACTAATCTACAAAGGAACAATATGCAAAGAATGCATTGGAAATCTACTCTTTTTCTCTCAGTAAGGCCTCAGGGACCCTAATCTAGAACAGGGTATTACAATTGTGAAGGCTCCGGAAAACAGGACTTTACTCTTGGCTTCTGAGAAATTAAGAAACTGACATTACTAAAACACCACTAACAAGAAAAAGCTGAGACACACAACCTTCCCCATCTAGGCTCAAACACCCAGTACCCTCAGAGGATGAAGTGTTCTCTGCTGGATGGAAGAAAAAGCAACTGCTTGAGAAGGGGCTATGTCAGGTATTCCACATACTTCCTGGGGTCTAGCCACACTCAGCCCAATACCATCCTCCTCTACCTCTGTTTTCATCATCTAGTGCTGCTCTAACAGAAAAATACCACAAATGTGTGACTTCAACAAACAGGGATTTATTCTTTTACAGTTTAGGAGGCTAGAAGCCCAAGTTCAAAGTGCCAGCTCTAGGGGTTGGGTGAAGGTCCCTTGACCTTGGGCTTCAGCTCTGCCTCTTGCTCCTGGCCCACTGAAGCTGAAGGCTTCTTTTAACTTAGGCAGCTGCTGGCTGCTGAGGCTGACAAACCCAAGGTCAAGAAATAATATGGCACAGTCCCAAGATTATTAACAACATGGCAGACCACTGGTTCAAGTCCTGGAACAATCCTAAGATTGGCAGACAATGTGGCAGGCTGCTGAATGAAGAAGACTTGGCTACATGTAGGGTCCAAGCATGCCAAAAAGCTGAGAGACCTTTCTCAAAGCTGTCTTCTTAAGTACTGGAAGCAGACCACATCCCGAAGGCAGCTACTCAGCTGCTCCAGTAGATTCCACCATGGAGTTGATTACCAGTCTCATCATGGGAAATAACTACATACAGCTGCCCAGTCACTCAAAACCAGGCCCAGTCAAGTTGACACACAACTTAACTACCACAATCTCCTTCAGTCACAACTCTACACGATAAGAAACAAAGTCTAAAAGCAGCACACTCAGTCAGTAAATAAGGTCACTGAATTGTATCAACTAAAGTCAGAGAAAAAACATTGGGCCTTTTTGGAGAGATTTTCAACAACAGGTCTGTTATAACCAACAGGACCTCCAGTTGCCTCATCAAGAAGTCTAATTGGTCAGAACAGCCCACTGGCTGTCCATTCCAATTAACCAAAGTTTTTCTGGATCTTTTGTAGAGAATGCCCCTACCTAGCTAACGCAAACATTAAACGAAACAGTTGAGATGGATTAAAAACAATATAAGTATTAAATGCATGCTAAACATTAGGTGAATCAAAACAAAAAGCCTCTTGATTCCCAAACATAGTGGAGGCTAACTGGTAAACTGATACCTGAATTAAGTGGCAGATTCTGAGTTTCAACTTGACTATAATAAGCTACATTTGGCTCTTCTGTAAATTTTCAGAGCACATCTCATTGCATGCAAACTGCCTGTGGCTAGGATCCAAAGAGTGACATGGTATGATGGATTGAATTGTGTCCACCTAAAGTATGTGTCAACTTGGCCGGCCGTGATTCTCAGCAGTTTGGCAGTAATGTTATGATGTAATTTGGCAGTTAGGGTATAATCATCCCCCACGATGTAATCTGATGTTATCAGCCAATCAGTTGTAAGAGGATTAGAGTGGAATGCAACCCCCATACTCAGGTCACAGCACTGATCTGATGTAAGGCAAGTTTCCCTGGGATGTGGCCTGCATCACCTTTTATCTTATAAGTGATAAAAGGAGAGAGACGCAGAGAAGGAGGAATCTCAGCACAACCAAGAAAGAAGAGCCAGCAACAGAATGCATCCTTTGGACTGGGGTCCCTGCACTGAGAACCTCCTAGACCCAGGAGAAGACTGATGTGAAGACACATAGAGATCTCCAAGAATTGCCAGGCCCACAGATCCTGAAAGGAGACAAGGACTTTCCCCAGAGCTGACAAACAGAGAAAGCCTTCCTCTAGAGCTGGCACCCTGAATTTGGACTTCTAGATTCCTAAACTGTGACTGAATCAATTTCCTTTTGTTAAAGCCATCCACTTGTGGTATTTCTGTTATAGCAGCACTAGATAACTAAGGCACACAGTTATATAGATGCTACCACATGGTACATCCAAATGGTCTCACCACAGACCTAACCTATCACACCAGTTTCAGAATTCTACAAGTTGGTACTCTTAAAAAAGAGATGACATGAATAGCAATAAGAAACATCTAACTATGGGCTTCTCTCTATGCCAAAAGAAAAGGCAGAGGAGAGAAAAGTTTTTCCAATGTGGAGGACAACACATACATTGTCAGGATCACAGTTCTGACCTTACCTGCAATGATCCCGTCCATTTGCTCCAGGGCAGCCTCCAACACATGACTCGCATCAGAAGCCATGACTCCTGTTGCCTAAGTTGTCTCCTTCTATGCCTACTGAAAGTGCAAATACAAAACAAGGGAAAAATTACAGAGTTCCACATTATGTAGACATGACTCCAAAACCCTTTTATTCCATCGTCATATAATCCACTTTCATAAGAATCCAGGCAGCCACTGTGTGGTTTCTGCCATCTCTACAGCCCCTTCCTCTTAGTATGAGTGCTCCTTTTCCACAAATCTTTAGCACATGACTCCATTTGTTTCCATAACTGAAAACCCTCCAGGGCCTCTGGAGTCACCTGTAGCAGCAAGACGGTAATTTCTACACATTACCATGATTACACTCCCACATCCTGAAGGTCCAACTACCTCCTGGGGCAGATGCATGGAAAGCAGTACACGTGATGAGGAATCAACTCAGGACTTGCACTACAGTAGCATGGACCAAGAGGGCCACAGCAGGCATCTGGTTGTCTTGTATTTGTACTTGTCCCCTATCTGCAACACTCTACTTGGGAGCAGGTGATCCAAGCTGAGAGGCCTCCACTGTCACTATCATCCCTTTTCTTGGAGAAAGCACTGTCTAAGAAACTTGGAGCACCATATCTTATGGTCTTAATTCCACTCCACCCAGCATCATTTCAGCTGCAGAATCCCATTTTCTCAGGGCTGAAGAACAACTCAAAAAGATACATAGACCAGCCACTGCCCTAACACTTAATCTCTCCTCTCCAGCCCTATCTATAAGGATGGGGAATTGCTCCCCCTTAACTGGAGCAACTGGCTTCATTGCTGGACAACTATGCCTCTTAGAAAGGTCTTTAAATTAAGCTGTAGCCTCCTCCCATTTTCTTACTTCCCACCCACCCCCACTTCCCTGGGAGGCAGGGAGGGACTTAAAGGAATCTAATTCCTCTTCCATATTTTGTTTTCCAAGAAAGAACGAACATTTGTAATCCTAAGAGACATAGATCCCACCTGTAAACTGAAGGCAAGAGCAGTCATTTATTTACTCATTTGCCATAACCTACACATGTGACTGGTAGCATAGTGGCTAAGACACTTGCCTGCTAACCAGACGGCTGGCGGTTCAAACCCACCAGCCACTCCTCGGAAGGAAGGTTGGGCAATCCTACTTCCGTAGTGATACTGCCTCGGAAACCCAAGGAGGGGTCGCTATGAGTCGGGGCTGACTCGACGGCACATAACAACAACAACAACACACATGTGACTAGTGGGCATAAGTGCTAGGAACAGAGGCATGGCTCCCACACCCAAGTATACTGCAGGTGAGGAAATGGAAGATTCCGAAGCTCTCTGCTGCTTCTCCCTGTGAAGTTGGACCTTTGGAATGAAGAGAGGCAAGTGAACAATGTAAGGCACAGAGGAGTGGCTTTGGGGATAGTACAGATAAGGATTTCACGACAGACAACCACACTGGACTGCACCAGACAGTAGGAGTTAAATTCACAGGCTGAGTTCAGATAGCCTGAGTTCAAACCTGGCTCTACTGTTTATTGAGTGATCTCAGCCTAAGTTTCTTCATCTGTAAAATGGAGATAATAATAGGACCTAACTTATAGGGTTGATATTATTATTAAATGGGTTACCAATATTTCATAGAATGCTTAGTACATTGCCCTGCACACAGAAGTGTTAGTATGTGTTAGCTAGTTTTTGTTTTTTTTTAAAGTGAGGAGATAATCCCAGGAGTATAGCAAAGAATATATTTGTGCCAAGAGCTCACTGGATGACAGGCATTAAATTCAAAGGGAATGAGTGCAGAGAAGAAGAACGCAGATAAGCTCCCAAGGTTGATTTCTTCAGAGGAGGTGGAAATGGCAAGGAAAGAGAAGTAACTGTGAGGGAGAGGAAGAGGAGACACTGGGGCCTTGATTCATAGGTACAAAGACCAAAGAAGGAGCCAGACAAGACCTCAACAAAGAACAGAGCTGCTCGGAAGTGATGAGTGAAAATCTTGAGGTCTAGCATGGAAACAATTAGTCCGAGGGGCTAGTAGACCATGGGAACCTCAACATACACAACCCTGAGACCACAAGAACGAGATGGTGCCTGCCTACCATTGCCAACCACTCAGAAAGTGGTCAAAATTGGAGATCCTGAATAGAATGAGAGAAAAAAACGTGGGACAAAACTCAAAATCATAAAAAAGATCATGCTTACTGGTCTGATAGAGACTTGTGAAACCTCTTAGACTATAGTCCCTAGTCACCCTTCAGGCCTGGAATTGAACTCACTCCCATGGCTTAAACTTTCAGCTAAATAATAGATAGGCTTATGAGGTGAACAATTACTTAGAACAATCAACCATGAGAGATCAGAAGGGCAGCACTAGTGCAGCCAGAAAGCTCAGAAGACAGGAATGCATAGGAAAGAAAGATAGGGGAAAGGTAAACACAGGGAGGAAGGGGGAAGAGAGCTGTTACATTGTGTGGATTGCAATCAATGTCGTGAAACAAAATGTGTATGAACTGTTGAATGAAAAACAAATTTGCTCTGGAAACTTTCACCCAAATCACAATAAAGTTAAAAAAATCTTGGGGTCTGAAAAGAATCAATCTTGTGTCCAGATAAAAGAGGCAGCAGGGAAAGGGGAGTAGTGGAAGTAGAGCTAATAATCAACAGTTTCACACCTGTTCAGCCATGCAGGCTATTAATATTCTGAAATACTTTGCTCTGAGAGCTTCCCATTGTTCTCAGGAAAAAAATCCCAACTCCTTACCGTGACCTACAAAAGAGGCAGAGTCTGGCCAGGAAACTCACTTTGCTCTCCCCCTTTCTCCTCATGCTTTGATCTCTTGTCCACTCCCAAACACTTCAGGACCTTTTCATCCTCCACATGTTTGCACCTGCGGCTCCCTCTGCTCAGAGCTTACTTGTCAAGCTCTCTCCACGGCATTTATTCTCATCCTTTAGGTCTCAGCTCCAAAGCCATCTTCTGAGAGAGGCCTTCCTGCCTACTCCATCTAAATTTAGCAGCCTCTTTGAAGCAAAGCAATTTCAAAGTATCTGTTCATATATTTGCTTCTTTGCTAACTGGTTACCTTTTCCATGAAAGCAGGAGACCCTGTATGTCTTGCTCACCCCTATGTCCCCAGTGCCTAGAGGAGTGCCTGCCACATGGAAGCTTATGAGTACATTCTTGTGAAAAAAATTGAATGGATCCTTATAGCCAACTTTCCCTGAATCTCTGCTGGGTTGGTCCCTGTGCTGAGCACTGGAGGGATATTATTAATAAGTCAGACCCACTCCTGCTCCCAAGGACCACACAGTATACTTGAGAAAACGAACAAGTAAACAAATAATAAAGACACAGTGCAATATGACAGAGGCAGGTATGCAGTTTCCCAGAGGACTCATCTTGAAGGATGAGTAGGAGTTTCCTGAGAAGATAAGGTAACAACAGTATATGAAAGGCAGGGAGGCATGTAAGGGCAGATTGTAGTTGGCAAAGGTCAAAATGGCTGACAAGATTATACAGGAGCATGTAGCTGCTCAAGATGAGTTCAAACTGTGCATAAAACTCACAGAAGCTAGGCAAGGGTGATTAATGAGAGGAGTCTGGGAATCACACCCACTGTTTCAAAGGTCTATCTGGGCACCACTGCATAACAAAGTGGCCTCAAATACAAATACAAGAAAGATCTATTTCAGCAGGCTGGGCCCTTTGATAAGCTTTGATTGATCCCATATGGGGTCTTGATAGGAGTGAAGGCAGAAGGGCAGTTAGAAGGCAGCAAGCACCAAAGGGGCAGGCTGCATACCCCTTCAAGAGGACCATAAAAGAGGACTCATGGGCCCTCTGCCCAATGATGAGTTTGTACTTGGCAAAAAGCAACTTGGGTGGACCCATAGGAGCTGGCTTTAAGTGAAACATGAGTCAAAGGTATATCATATTTACAACCCAAGAGCCTGAATCAGAAAGATTGGGAAGGCTCAGGATTGGGGAATCTGCTTTGGGCAGAGCTGATGAGCTCCATTCTCAACCTGTTGCATCTGAAGTGACAGGAGAATATGTGGCTAAGAGAGGGTCCCAACCAGCCTCTGACATGGTGTGGCTGTGAGGCATCAGTGGTGTGGGGTATGGAAGAGGCCTCTGAAAGGTTGACTGTACCAAAGTGTGAGGACTTATGTCCCCATCTGTGAACATGGACAATCTTGTTTGAACAGGGAAGCCACAAGGTCACTAGCCATTCTCATTGGAAGTTAAGCATCATTTTATTCCCTTACCACTGTCTGGGTTAGGGTTCCCAATCAGTAATATGCAATGGAATGATCCCTGCCCTTAAAAAACTTAGAATCTCAGAGGCAAACATGTCATCTGACAATATGCAATGTGTTGATGTCTTCAATGTCTATTCCTCCCCACAGGCACACAGTGATTCCCCTTGGGATCTGAGGTTCAAGGACATAAAGCTCCAAAAGCAATGTGCCAGGAGGCCTCCCGGAGAGAAGGGAGGTTAACAAGCCAGACAGAGCATGTAGAAGAAGCAATAATCCAAAGGGGCTGGGAAAAGAGCCAGAAGCTCAAAGTCCAAAGGAACAACTGAAAACCAGGGTAACCTCCCAGCAGATACTGGAAAGTAGAGCTCAAATCACTTCCCTACCATTGAATGGGGAGCTATAGCAGCCACCCAGGGATCTTCCATAGTGTGGACAACAGAGAAATACACAGTATGCTGTGGGGACTTGAAGGACACCCAACAGGGAGAAGAACAGGCACAGAGAAAGACACTGCTCTTAACATCCTCAATACAGTGACAGTTGCTATGCTGGTCAAGAGCAATTGTGTTCTATCTGGACACTTGGAATATTAGCAAAGCCCTGCATTTGACCCTGATAAGCAGGCAGGCTTCTGATACCAAGAAATCAGCTCATTCTGAGACACAAAGATAAGCCAGGTTGTGTTGTTTAAGAAAGAAAAGTTGTGGTCCATTCATCATCAGTCTTCCCTTTCTTTCACCCACATGCCTCCCAATATGCCTATGTGACAGTGTCCCAGAATGGAGCTTTTGACCATACAGGACTTTACCATCTTCTCTTTGCTACTAGCCAGGGAGAAAAAGACCCCAGCAGTTGTGAAATCAGCCAATGAGGAAGAAACAGCCATGTTTTAGAATGACAATGTCTGATGACACAGATGTCTTAGCCATATGAACTGTGCTACACGAAGGCCGGTTTGTACCTCAAGGTTGATTAGGGTACAGAACCTGTATGTGTTCTAAATTTAAAATTTTAAAGTGGGCTTATATGGGCTACCCTTCATCCAGTGTACTCTGAGGCAAGTAGTGACTTAGGTATTATACTACTTTCAAGTTCAGTAAAACAGAATTAGAAGTAAGCAGGAACCATTGATTAAGGTAAATCTAGGGCAAGTAAGGTGTCCCTGGATGGTGTAAATGATTAATTTACTTGGCTGTTAACTGAAAGGTTGGATGTTTAAGTCCATTTGGAGATACCTTGGATAAAAGGCCAGGTAATATATTTCAAAAAAAATCTGCTACTGAAAACCCTACAGAGCACAGTTCTACTCTGACATGTGTGGGGTCATCATGAGTTAGAATTGATTCCATGGCAACTGGTACTGGTTGAGCAAGTAAACCATAACTTATCCCACCCATACTGAATTGCAACTTTCTAAGTTTGGTTTTTTGGTGACACAATGGTTAAGCACTTAGCTACTAACCACAAAGTTGGTTATTTGAACCCACCAGCAGCTCCACAGGAGAAAAGACCTGGTCACCTGCTCCTGTAAAGATGATTGTTGTTGTTAGATGCCATCGAGTTGGCTCTGACTCATAGCAACACTATGTACAACAGAGCAAAACACTGCCCAGTCTTCTGCCATCCTCACAATCATCGCTATGTTTCAGCCCATTGTTGCAGCCACTGTGTCAATCCATCTCATTGAGGGTATTCCTCTTTCTCACTGCCCTACTTTTCCAAGCATGATATCCTTCTCCAAGGGCTGGTTCCCCCTGATAACATGTCCAAAGCTCATAAGATTAAGTCTTGCCATCCTTGCTTCTAAGAAGCATTCTGGCTCACCTTCTTTCAAGACAGATTTGTTTATTCTTTGCCAATACCATAATTCAAATGCATCAATTTTTCTTCAGTCTTCTTTATTCACTGTCCAGTTTTTTCCATGCATATGAGGCAACTGAAAACACCATGGGTTGGGTCAGACATACCTTAGTCCTCAAAGTGATACCTTTGCTTTTTAACACTTCAAAGAGGTCTTTTGCAGGTTTGCCCAATGCAATACATCATTTGATTTCTTGAATGGTGCTTCCATGGGTGTTGATTGTGGATCCAAGAAAAAATGAAATCTTTGACAACTTTAATCTTTTCTCCATTTATCATGATGTTGCTCATTGGTCCAGTCGTGAGGATTTTTATTTTCTTTACTTTGAAGTGTAATCCATAGTGAAGGCTTTGATCTTCATCAGTAAGTGCTTCAAATCCTCTTTGCTTTCAGCAAGCAAGGTTGTGTCATCTGCATATTATAGCTGTTAATGAGTCTTTCTCCAATCCTGATGCCATGTCCTTCTTCACACAGTGCAGCTTCCTGCATTATTTGCTCAGCACACAGACTGAATAAGTATGGTGAAGGGACACAGCCCTGATGCACACCTTTCCTGATTCAAAACCATGCAGCATCTCTTTGTCTTAGTTCTCTAGTGCTGCTATAACAGACATACCACAAATGGATGGCTTCAACAAACAGAAACTTATTCTTTTACAGTCCAGGAGGCCAAAAGTCCAAATTCAGTGTGCTGTCTCTAGGGGAAGAGTAGGCTAGAAGTCCGAGTTCAGAGTGCCAGCTCTAGGGGCTGGGTGAAGTTCTCTTGACCTTGGGTTTCAACCCTGGCTTCCAGGCCCATTGGAGCAAGCTGGAGGCTTCTCCTGACTCCTGCAGCTGCTAGTTGCTGAGGCTGACCAATCCAAGACCATCATGTAAAATGACAGATTGCTGGCTCACAGGCAGTGAATACAACAATCCCAAGATCAGCAGGCACCATGACAGGCCACTGGCTCAAGTTCAGGAACTGGAGAGGAAGACTGAACCAAATGCAGGATCCTTTCTATATATACTAGAAAGTAGGCCACACCCTGAAGACAACTCTCCTTCAACTGATTAACTGAGGGATTAAGTGATTAACAGATTAACTGCTCACAGCAGATTCAAAATCATGGCCCAGCCAAGTTGACAGCACAACCTTAACTACCATATCCCTTGTTCTTTTCTAACAACTGCCTCTTGGTCTATGTACAGGTTCCCCATGAACACAAGTTAAGTGTTTTGGAATTCCCATTATTCACAATGTTATCCATTGGCAATAATAATTGCAGCCTAGGACACCCTATGGAATACTGGGGTTTCCTAGGCTGTATTGGTACCTTGGTATAATGTACAAGTTCTACATTGTAACATGGGGCCGCTGTGAGTCAGTATTGACATTTCATTTTAAAAGACCATTTTTCTCTCAGTAAAAGTAGTTGGGGTTACAATTTTTGTTTTGGGCAGGCTCCCATAGTCCAGGATGCAGGCAGGAAGTAGGAACAGATCTAAGAGTCCACAGTACCCCTAATCCTTCAGGGTCTCCTATTCCTTGGATACACCTGAACCAGATCTAGGATCTAATTTCTCAGTAGCTGCATCCAGACAAGGGCCAGCAGCAACCCAGCATAGAAGGCCTGGCCAGAAAAAGAAGCCTGTGCTCCCTCAGCCAGGACCACCATGACTACCCAACAAGAGGTCTTGGATTCATCCCATGCTTCTCCTTTCCCCAAATGGCCAACAAGTGGTAAAGAAGTGTCAACATATCACAACAAACAGAAGTCTTTTCTCCATAATTTATGGATTTCACATAAGTACAGCTACTCTCAAATGGCCATTTTAAGAAATGCCTCCTGCTATTCCTAAACTTGGGAGGCAGGCTCTGAAAAAGATACAAGGAATGTATCTCTTTGGGATAGTAGAACACTCAGTCATTTGCAGCATTAAAAAAGTGCAGATGGAAGAAGGCAGAGAAGAAGGATATTTGATGGCAGTGCCTAAATTCTTAATCACATCCCATATCAACCACTAACAACTTTCCTTTTAAAGACAAAGAAGAAAGAAACTAGGTTTTGTAGCCAGGCAGGTCTTGACTGAATACCTGTGCTCTGCCATATCATGTGGGTGCACAAATGGTTAAGTACAGGCATACCACAGAGCTATTGCAGATTCAGTTCCAATGAAGTGAATATCACAATAAACTAAGTCACGAATTTTTTGGTTTCCTAGTGAATATAAAGGAGCTCTGGTAGCATAGTGGCTAAAGGCACTTGACTGATAACCAGAAGGCTGGCAGTTCAAACCCACCAGCCACTCCTCAGAAGGAAGATGGGCAATCTACTTCGATAGTGATACTGCCTCGGAAACCCAAGGAGGGGTCACTATGAGTTGGGTCCGACTCAACGGCACATAACAACACAACAACAGTGAATACAAATGTTATGTTTACACTATAGAGTAGTCTATTAATTGAAAAAGTTTGAAATATTGTGACAGTTACCAAAATGTGACACAGAGACATGAAGTTGGAAAAATGACACTGATATACTTGCTCAACACGAGGTTGCCACAAACTTACAAACTTTACATCTGCAAAGTATAATAAAGTGAAATACAATAAAGTAAGAGATACCTGTACTCAACTACAAGGAGCTCTGGTAGCACAGTATCTAAGGCATCTGGCTGCTAACCATCTGAATGGTGGTGGTTCAAATCCACCAGCCACTCCGTGGAAGCAAAACTGGGCGATCTACTTCCGTAAAGATTTACTGCTTTGGAAACCCAGTGGGGGTCACTATGAGAATTGACTCAATGGCAGTGAGATTGGTTTTTTTGGTACTCAACTACTAGCCAAACCAACCCAAAGGTGCCTCAGAAGACAGGCCTGACCATCTATCTGCTTCCAAAAGGTCACAGCCTTGAAACTCTATGGAGCAATTCTACTCTGTACACATGAGGTCACCATAAGTCAGAATTCACTTGATGGCAACTAACAACATGCTGCATAATGGCTGTGGGTCTTCAGATAAGTTATTAAACATGAACTTCAACTGTATCATTTTATAAAACTGGCATAACGCCTATCTGTTACGCGGGGAAACAAACAAAACAGACATTGGGTAAATATAGCAGATTGAACCCAAACATCTAATTCAGCTATTCAATAAAACAACAATGCTAAAAGAAAACTAAACCTGTTGCCACCAATTCCAACTCATAGCAACACTAAAGCACAGAGTAGAACTGCCCCACAGAGTTTCTAAGGCTATAAATCTTTACAGAAGCAGACTACCATACCCCATCTTTCTCCTTCAGAACAGCCAATGGGTTGAAACTGCCAACCACCTTTGAGTTAGCCACAGAGTGCTAAACCACTTTGCCACCAGAGCTCTTTTAAAAACAATAGAGGATATTATTTTGAAAGCCATAAACCCAGAGGGACATGGAGAATGTGATAGGAGACATAAGGAGAGCCCAGGGTGACAACTATGCAACAATCACTAAAGGGCAGCCAGTCCATGGTCGACTGTGTACAAAAGTTCTGGGACAGATCTCTTCCCATAACAGGAAAGTGACAGAACACCTGATGCAGCTAAACAGGCACTACGCCACCAGAGCTCCCCCAAACATCTTAACAGACTTATATAATTAGTGAAGAATTTGTTTAAATGAGTAAGAAAATAGAAAAACTAGGAAATGACAAAAGAACTCCAGGGAAACCAAAAAGCTGCACAGTAAAGAAAAAGTAATCAGTCCTTACAATGAAGCACCACATATTGATCTAACCAAAACAGGGCTGGCAGAATGGGGAGATGCGAAAGTGCTTGGCAGTGGGAGTGGAGTCTTTTCTAGTGGGAATTCTTAAGTCACTAGATAATTAAACTGAGGAGGAGGAATCAAGTAGCCTAACAAGCAAGTTTTTAGAGATATAGATAAAAATAGTTAAAAAAATTGAAAGTGGCTGCATTTGAGAGCAATAGGGATAGGTAGGTAAGGAGATGCCTATTGTTCTTAAACCATATACAATTATTTGACTCTAAATTGTGTATACATATAATAATGATAAAAAATTAAATAATCAAAAGAATGAAAGAGATAATGTGTGGTAAGCCCGGCACAGTGGCTGGCACATGGCTGACATTCAATTAATGTGCCTCCATTCTCCCTTTTAGCTACCATATATTGGACATGTATTTATCAGCTAAGAAGCCCTTGTAGCATGGTGGTTATGAACTCAGCTGCTAACTAAAAGACTGGTAGTTCGAACCCACCAGCCACTCCACTGAAGAAAGATGTGGCAGTCCGCTTCCATAGAAGATTTTGGCCTTGGAAGTTCAATGGGGCAGCTCTACTCTATCTTATAGGGTAAGTTGAAATTGACTCGATGGCAGTGGGAAGGACACCTAGAAAGATATGCTGAGTAGCATTTAGAAATATGAATCTGATGTTCAGGGGAGAGTTCTGGGCTTGAGGATCAATTTAGGAGCCACCCACAGAAAAATTATATTGAAAGAACTGATGCAGATCAAGAATCTACATCAGAAAGAAGAGACCCAAGAACTCTCTGGATCATCCCAACATGCAGCTGTCAGGGAGGAAAGAAACTGACAAAGGAGTAAGGAACAACAGCCAGAAGAACTGAGGGAATAGTGTCCCAGAAGCCAAAAGCTGCTGCAGGATGAACGACGCATTCAGGCGTGCCAAGCGCTGCCGCTGAGTCAGCCCAAATCTTCCTGGCCATGAGCTCACCTGCTCCCACAGCCTCACCTGTGTCCATTACCTCATCCTAGAGTACTGCAACTGGTAGAGTCTCTTAACTGGTTGCCCTGCCTGCAGGCAGCCCTCTCCACTCAGCCTGCACTGAAGATCCATCCAACACCAACCCAAAAACCAAACCCACTGCCATTGAGTCTATTCTAACTCATAGCAACCCTACAGGGCAGAGTAGTATTGCCTCATAGGGTTTCCAAGGCTGTAAATCTTTAAGGAAGCAGACTGCTACATCTTTCTCCCATGGAGTGGCTGTTGAGTTCTAACCTCCAATCTTTTAGTTAGCAGCTAAATACTTTTAACCACTATGCCACCAGAACTTCTTCCATCCAACACACACAACTCACTGTCGTTGAGTCAATTCTTACTCCTAGCGACCCCTCCTTGGGTTTCCAAGGCAGTATCACTACAGAAGTAGATTGCCTAATCGTCCTTCCGAGGATTGGCTGGTGGGTTTGAACTGCCAGCCTTCTAGTTAGCAGTCAAGTGTCTTAGTCACTACCCCACCAAAGCTCCCCCATCCAACACAGAGATTCTTAAACTTTGGTCAATATTAGAATCAGCTGGGGAGCTGGGAGCTAGTCAAGCACACAGAGCCCCAGGCCCATTCAAGTAGAAGAGGACCTAGATTGTTATAGTTTGACCTACTCCCCCAGGCGATTCTGATTTTGACCAAGGTCTGAGAACCAATGATGGAATGCAAACACAGCCTGGAGGCTAAGTTAAGATATTGCCATCTCAGACATGCAGGGGCAAGTCATCCCCACCTTCCACCAGGGAGTACAGGCTGTAGCCCAGGGAACCTGTGGCCTGACTGAGGTCCTGTACAGCTGGCCTTTGCCCCCACAGGGAAGGGATGAGGACATCCTTGATGTTGAGGGGGAGAAGAGCCTCAACAACAGCAGAGCCCACATCAGGACAGAGAACAGGACATAGGTGTTAACTTTCCAATGGAACAGTGAAGCCAGACATAGAGAAAGGAGAGTCATAGCAGAACAGAGGGGCCAAGACGCCGAGAAAGCTATCAGAATTGCTGAATGCCTTTCAATGAATATCTGAGTTTAAATGAACTGAAACAGTAGAGCTTTAATTTCCTTGGTCATTGAATAGAAGCTTACTTCTACTTAGACCAAGAAAATTTGAACAGGGGAAAATAAAAGAATACCACTGGTTAGCAAGTATGCTTAACTCAGCCATCTAATGACAGTATCGGTAACTCAGAATAACAAACATTGGTTTAAACCTTTACAGCGTCAAAAATGTTTTTCACATACAAGGCTTCGCACCTAAATGTCCCAGAGCAGGTTGTTCTGAATAATCAGTTGGCCAAATTGAAGTGGGTAGGAGCCAAGACCCCATCAGAGTTGCCTAAAGCACCCTAAACCTAGATGCAGGCTGGCAGTGCTGGGTGGTGGCAGAGACTAAGGCAGTATTTCTTGCTTGGTGTCTTTTTCCCACTGTGCCAGGTTAGTGAGTTGTATGCACTGGGCATTTCCAGCCACTCCCTGCTGGGCAAGTTCCAAAGGATCCCTAAGAACATCTGTGCTGGAGTCAGCTTTGCTGATCACACTAAAAAGGTTCCTTTTGCTTTCTGGCCCTTCCATTTAAAACCCAGCCCCAACTCCTGTCACATGTCACTGATCCTCCACCAGCCGCCTCTGGCACATCCAAACCCAGATGCTTCCACTTAAACACTTACCCAAAAAGCTCAAGCCCTTCTCACCAAACCACAACCCTTAAAATAAGGCTCCATGATACCAAACAGCTCTTCCACCAGCATGTAATAGTAACAGGGGACTCTCAATCACACAGCTACACACCCTCCTCTAATGTATGCAAGGAATAGCACAAAGCACTGAGACCTCACCTTCAGATGTCACCAGGCCAGACTTCTTCCCAGCCTAGCTGTCCCACTGACTCCGGAACAGGAGCAACATCCTCCCTTGTACTTGAAATGACAAGCTTCTTAAGGAAACACCACCCCAAAGACATGAGCATGAGACACCATGAGCCCAGCCCACAAGGAGGAGTACAGGGTCTGGCCAGGAAACGGGTGTGAGACTGAGGTTCTGATGGCTCATGCCCAGACAGTGCATCTGACCTTCTGGGTTTAAGAAACATTGAAAAGCTGATGTCAATTTTCCTCCTATGCTTTTCCTTAATATTTTTAAATATTTGCTTCACTTTCTTCTGACTGTTCTTACCTTCCATTTCTGCCTCTTGATATTCCATCCCTCATCTGCTTCTTTTCTCCAAATTCAAAGGCTAATTGCTTCTTGGAAGCCTCTGCTTATGGTATGGTATAGCAATGACAATAATGTCAATGGCCACGGCCATGGGCCTTAACCCAGGCCCACTGATTAATGGTTTTGGGAGATTTCAGAAGACAACACATGTACATCAACGCAGGAGATGGATTCAGAGCGGGGATGGGGGGCAGCAAAGGAGGAATCTATGCTTTTGGAAAGAGTGGGATGGGGAGCTAGCCCGTGTCTGGGAAGCTGAGTATCATCAAGTCCCCCACATCCATTTGCCTCTTAAGACTGTAAGACACGTATACATGTATGTGTTCACATTGGAGTGGGGCTCACCACAGCCACTTAGAGAACCTGGAATGGAAGGTGTTTTTCCTTCCTCCTGAGTGTCTCAGAAATAGTGAGTCTGAGAAGAAAACATACAGGACAGTGTACCCCTTCAAGGATGGGATGTGAAGGACCAGGGATAGGTGTACAAACAACTTATACACTCCATTTAGGCTGTCTGTCTCCAGGACCTGAGCCGTTCACAACACATCAAAATGAAGACAAAGGACTCGGAACCCAAGCACTTTCCAACTGTCTGTGAAAATGATATGCTCCAGAAATTCCCAGAGGGTCTGCTTGTCTCTTGTGAGAAGCAGCAGCCCCTATGAAAAGACTTGTCTTCTTTTTCTCATTTAATCTTCACAGAAATCCTGTGAGAAATATAATTATCAGCTCCATTTTATAATTGAGGCAACTGAGACACAAAGATGTTAAATTCCCCAAGTCACAAAACAGCTGAATAGTCCTTATGTGGAATCCAGATTCAAGTCTGTCTGCTACCTAAGTCCCTGCTTGCTCTTCCCACTACACTATGCCGTCCTATGGATTGGCTTAAAGCAGGTGAAAGATTATGAGAGGTGGTGGAGCTGGTTTCCATATTCAAACCAAACAGACCTCAAAACACCTGAGGCCAAGAGACATTCTGCTTCCTGTTCCTCTTCACATACTCATGGAGACTGTGCCCACTGCCCTAACTTCATCCACTCCATTACTTAATAATATTTTACTTGGGGAAAAAAATACCCAGAACAGTAGAAAACAATTACATTTTTTAAATGGATGAGCCATAAAATCAGTATTATTTTTAGGTTCATTTATCCATTTAATGAATACTGTTTAACTCCTATTGTCTGTAAAACCCATGGTAGATGCTATGATAGGGAAAAAACAGAATGTTAAAACTAAGTTATTTATCTACCAAAGGTCAAACATCTTTCATCTCCCATCCAAGGCAATCAGAATGTGACATGTGCCAATAGAACTGGGTCTCTCTCTAGTACCATTAGCCAAAGCCAACAAACTTTGACTTTTGTCAGTTTAGACTTCAAAGATTCACAGATTAATGTTTTCATCTAAAAGCAGTCATAGTATTCCTTTATGATGTGAAAAACACCCTTTCCCTGAAATTCTCATCATTTCTAAATTAAGTTCAGGTGACAATTGTTACTGTCAGTTCTACAATGTCAAGTTACAGCACCTATCCCCTTCACCCACCCATCTCAGCTCCCCTCCCAGGCCTTCTCCTTACTTCTCTTTGACTGAATTTTCCTTTCACTACTGCTGTCCCAGCCTGTGTTTAAGAACTGGAGGTTCTTTCTCCAGTAAATCCAAACTCTGGTCTGTCTCAGAGCACTCCAACTCACGAATCTGGCATCTAACAGCCTTCTAGCTGGTCCTTCTTAGCTGAACAATTACCATACCTCCAACCAACCTGAATCACTCTTTGTGAAGAGACATCAGTGCCCACAGAAGTACTGGTTAGTGTTGGTCTATATGGCCCACTAGTGACCCATACCCCATCTCTGAGGGTATGAGCACAGGTCAGCAATAAGAAAACCCCATCATGACCTCAGGTGAAACCCCTACAATCCACATGTGCCCTCTGTCTGGGAGACTGGCTCCCCAGAAACCAGCAGATGACCCTGTAATTCACTTTCCCAGTGAGGTAATGCCAGGAAGGCAGTCTGGAGGGCAGGCATTGGTGTGTGATCGCTGGACAATGCTGCCAAAGTAAATGACTACAGTTTATAGATTAGCCTTGTCAGTTTGGTCAGTGTGATTCAGGCCCCAGGCAACAAGCACCTTCCAGTGAAAGGATAATGAGGGTGCTTGACCCTACAAAGATCTCAGAAGTCCTTACCTCCATTCTCTCCCTGGCCTGTGCCCTGCATCTGTCCCATGGCAGACAGAACTCAGACTCTTACCCTATTACTCTACTGACAGGGACTTCCTAATAGTGTCTGTCTTCAAAGAAAGTGGCAATCATTTTCTTTCTCATAGCTGTGAACACATACACAAACAAACAAATTTATCTCCAGGGAGGAACAAATGGACATCAAGTCATTTCACTGCCTCAGTGACAGAGGCAAAGAAATTCAAAGAAAGATTCAAAAAAATTCTTCAATGCAACACCAAATTGAACACTTCCAAAAAGATTCATCCCAAAATCTATCACCTATATATTTTTTACAACAATAATAATAATAAATCCACAAGCTGAAAAAATATAACCAAGAAGTAGTCCTTGTTGAAGCTGAGTAATGGGTGAGGACATTTATTCTACTTTTGTGAATGCTTGATTTTTTTTTTTTTTTTTTAATAATGCAAAGTTTTTAAAAAAGAACTTACCACCTAGGGACTGGGCTTTTCTAGGACACAGGATTCCACTTCTCCTTCAAAGGGACCAGCAGGACTGAGATTTGAACCAAGTCTCTGTCTACTCACTAGCCCTTTTTCTACAGTACCATTCAGTCTCCCTGCATAGACCCTAATGCTCAACATAACTCTCCTCACTTACGCCTCATCTTCTCATCTTACTGTACTTCAGACCCTTATTACCTCTCACCAGGATTGCAAAAGCTGCCTCCTCTAAAATTCCTTACTCTAGTTGACTCCCTTCAGTCCATCCTTCTGCATCTCACAGAGGAAGATACATTTTAGAGAGCTCATGATGTTACTCCCCTGTTCCCAAATCTTCCATGGCTTCCCACTGTGTCCAAGAAAAAAAAAAAAAAAAAGCTACATTCTTGAAGCTACATGGTCTACCTCTACATACTGAGTACAACAGTGAGAAGTTGTACTTCTCACTGTGCTCTGAGTTCCAGCCACACTGGGCCACTTCCTAACACAAAAATACAAAAAGATTTTCTTATCTCTGTCTACTTGAATTTTCTCTACTTGAGATGCCTTCCTCCATCCCATCCATTGTAAGGCCTTATCCAAGTGCATCCCCATCCCTAACCTAGGAAGCCTTTATTGACACCACTACCCTCAGTCCCAGAAAGTGCTGGATGCCTCCTTCTGCTCCCAGCATACCTGACAGCCACCTTTATCATTTCATATCATATAGCTCTGTATTACATTATTCCTCAGTGTATCCCCCCTTCTAAACCGAGCTGCTTGAGAGAAAACTCAGAACCCAGCAAAGAACTTGACACAGGTGGACACTCAGTAAATGTTTGTTGACACAACATTAAATGTATGTATATCTTAGAGGAGAGAAAAAGGAGAAGGAACATGTGAAAGAGAGACCTTGGCCAGCCTTCTGAAATAAGGATGAGCAATGGCAGTCCCCCATCTCACTTTCTCCATATCTGAGGGCTCCCTTGCAGCCTGAAATTCAGAGACAAAGGCAGCTCAACCATAGGGGGAACTTGGCCATGCTCGAGCCTGACATGAGCAAGAGACATAATTGATGGATGCAATTATATTCCCAAAGGACCAACAGGAGCCAAGGATGTAACTTACTCCAGTGGATGATAAAAACAGGCATCTCTCATTCCATTATTTTAGAATGCAAAGCAACAATGGGAGGAAAAAAAAAAAAAAAAAAAGATGTGAATTGGCAAGTTTTATCTCCCATCTCCTGTGTTCAGAGACTTCATGTATAACTTTAGCTCCTTCCTAGGAGCCTCCCAAGCTTCCTAGGGGAACACAGGACCCAGAATTTGGCAGGCTCTCGGTAAACACTAATTGAATTAACTGAATTTTCCTGTGTATTTGAACCTTTGTACCAAAATTTGTTCAACAACTTCCTTTTGAGTTGATGCCATGGTTTTTCTTTTGCATTAAAAATTTATTTTAAAGCCAGTACAAGACCAAGGAATTTCTTTCAAGACCAGCCTGTGTGTAGTAGGCAACAACAGTATGGGTCTCCCTTTCTCCAGGGGAAGGGAGCTTCCAGCCTTGGGGGTACTTGGCCTCCCAGGGAGAGGCCACAAGCCTGGGCTGGAGGGTATTAGCAGGGTATTAGCAGCTGTCTACACTGGAGGTCTCATTGCCACATGAGAACCAGATGAAGACACTGCACAGAACACACAGCTGCCAAAGAGCCCAGGCTACAAGTGAACAGCTCAGACGAGGGCTTTTCTGGGCTGAGCCTTTGGCAAGAACAAATGAGTTTTCTCCACTGTGGCTGGGATGGGTCTATAGCTGGCCCCTTGGCAGAACCAGCAGAAAGTACTTCACCATCTTTCACCATGACACAGCTTTGCTCACTGAGCCTTGATCATTGAAAATGATCATTTGGAAATGCCCCCACCTTTCAGAAGAAGGCAGCCTCCTCTGCAGAGATGCTAGTCCCTGTTCTGATCCACTAGTTTTTCCCTTCCCTCTCAGTCTAAGGAAGACTGCTTCACATCTTCAGACGTTAAACATATCCAGGTAAAGATAGTTCCTAATATTCTTTTATCTGTATTCTTTGAAAGGCAGCTCTGAGTCCAGTCAGGCCTGGGGACCAAGACCATTTAGGGAGGTCAGACTTTGGAATCCAACAAGGAGGAAACCCTAAGACCCAGGAGCCTTGCTCCCTAGATGCCTTCAAGGAGCCAAGAGCCCTGGGCCCAGCCCTCTTCATTTCAACCCAATTGAACAAGTCCAGAATATGATGTAAGGGAGGAGGTGTAGGGCCAGTCACCAAACTCAGCTCGATAGTCACAAGACACTTGACATTAGGATCACTTCCTTCCCCAAAGAGCCTGAGGCCAGATAGTGGCTTAGGGGCTTTCCCAAGAAAAATGATCCAGGAATCCAGCTTATATATCTGCTCCTACCGAACAAAGACAAGCCATCAGAGGACTACAGTGTACTAACTCACTCCTTGGGCTCTCCTGGAAATCTGTCAGTCTGCCCTGACTTCTGAAACCCTCTCTCACACCATTCCTCCCCTCTTCTTTTCCCTATAGCAGGGCCATTATTCTCCCATAAAAGATAGAAGAGTTCCTCAATTTCTAAAGAAGTGAAAGGTGTCCAGGTCTATGTGACTCAAAAGGGCCACAGGAGGTGGTAGTACAGATGTCAGAATCCCTACCTCAGCCCACTTCAGCCCCAAGCCTTCTGTAGAGGCTGGACTGTGCCAAATAGTGAGTGAGGCTCTGCTTTGGAAGAATACAGTGAAAAAGTTTAAGCTTTGGAGTCAGATCAATTGGGTTTAAATTCTGCCTCTACTACTACAAGCAACTACTAGTTTTTGACCGTGGATAGTATATATTAATCCCTCAGGTTACTGTATAATGCAGATAATATATCTACCTCATACAGGACTGGTTAGAGGGTTAAAAGAACAGGATAAGCTATCTCACTCAGTACCTGGTCCAAAAAAAATGCAGCACCTTGCCTTTTCCCCTCAGAGAACATGTCCCTAAATACACTATTCTAGAAGAAGGATTTGGCCAAGAAACCTCATCAGGGCCTAAATGCTGGAATTAAGAAGGGGGGGAGAAAAAACATGACATGGATTCGCTTTGAGAAGCTAGATCCTGAGGTCTACACACACTGCAGGATTTGTGTGTCTCCAGCAATACCTGGTAGGAGGGAGAGCACCGCTGAAAGGAGGCTGGGGCTATGGGATCTTAAAGTGTCTTATATATCATGTGTCCACTCTTACATCCCCTTGGTGGCTTCCTCAGCCATTCCATAAAGTCAGCAGGTCAAATTCATCATGTTCATGGGTTGGGTGTGTGTGGGGGGCGTATCACCTGGCAAAGAAGTCACAGCTGGGAGATGGGTTTGGAAGACCTCAAATGTAGAGGTTAAAGCTGATGCTGGAGTCCAGGGGGTTGAGAAGGGGAAAAGGCCAAGTCTTGACCATATTCGTGGCTGATTTCAACCTTGATTCAGGAGATCCCTGGCCCCATCCATTAGGGTCAGGGGTGGGGGGAACTCACTGCCATCGAGTCGAACCTGACAGAAGGGCCTATATTAACTCCAGAGCTGGACTTGAGAGAGACAGCAAAGTTGTACCAGTATCCCACAGAGGTCCCACAATTACTGTCTGCAATTTGCCTCTTGCAAGGTACCTATAGCCCAGCAGGCAGTCACTCCAGGGAGTTACTTAGGAAAGCTTTCCGCATGCAATGTATGACAGTAATGCAACAAGATACATTTCTTATGTAGCTTTTATGATCCTTCTTATGAACACCATTGCTCATTTGATTGTCACTTGGTTTATCCAAAATTCTCTTTTAAATGTAAGTAATCATGTCATCTGAGGACTGGATCCGTGACACTGGAGCAGCCCTTGAAAGTTTTCAAAGTGCTCATTATTAGTAGGCAGGACATGGAGGTAGCACTTTCCCAGACCTCACATAGGGCTCTTTCTCCCACCTGAAATCTCCTGTGAAAATGAGACCCTGAGTCATCACAGCCCAGACACTACTCTATCTTAGACCCTAGCCTCCCAGGAGGTCTTCTCAGGTTTTCTCCTTGAGCTCAAGAAAATCTGCCCATTAGGAAGCTTGAAGGACACCTGGTCCACACCAGGTCACCTGAGGAAGGCCCAGGTGGACAGAGGATTGGGCCCTAGGCAGACTTGTTTGGTGATAAAAACCAGTTGGTGTTTCACTACAGCTCTATTAGTATACAAGATAATAACCCAACTGGAGCAGGTAGTCCCTATCGACACTTGCCTGCTCAGAACCTGAATGGGCCAGCCATGGAAACAATGCTCTCCTTTCATGCATGTACCCAATGCCCACACCAAACTCCACAACTCTGCATGGGCAGGTTCTCAGTAAATGCTTACTAAACTGTTCCTTCCTCTCTTCTTTACTCCACAGCCCCATCTGGGTTACTGTAAAGATTTCTGACTCTCATCCCTCACCCCCACCCTTCCAACTCATTCAGTGACACCACTTGTGCTTAACATCCTTCAATGACTGACACCATGGGGTTCTAACAGGTGAGGTGGATTGTAAATAACTTGTTAATACTAATGGAGTAGCCAAGGCTGAAATAGTTTTCATAAAAGTCAGAAAAGATTTGAGGTTATCTTGCTCTATTCTAGTACACTTTCTTGAGTGGGAGTGAAAATAGAGGAATTCAGAAATTGCCTATCATGCTCAGTGAGTAATGGTTTCCATGGTACCACAAATAACTATGCAACCTCCTACTATTTTAGAGATTTACTTCCTAAATAGATATGTGTGTACACATAGGTATTTATCAGGAGCAAGGTGTGTTTCATAAAAATCCAGCCATATCCACCACCAAGTGCCTCTCAAAGGTTAATGTTGCCTGACTGTGGGATGGCTGACCACTTTCCTGCCTCAGCATGGTAAGAACCAGTCTTCATGTAACTTTAAGACCCTCTGTAATTCAAACTCTAGATGGAGTGGCAAGAAGAGTAGAAAGAACATGGGTTTAGGAATCAGGTAGAACTGGCCATAAACCTTATTTCAGCTACTCACCATCTAGGGAATTTTAGGAGTCACTTATCTCTTAGCCTGAGTTTTCTCCTCAGTTAAAGTCATTCAACACCTACCCTGGATCTGTAAGATTTAAGGGAGTACAGATAATTACATGCTCAATGCCTGATATATCGTGGGTACCTAATAAATGATCCACCGGCCACTCCTCAGAAGGAAGATGAGGCAATCTACTTCTGTAGTGATACTGCCTCGGAAACCCAAGGAGGGGTCGCTATGAGTCAGGTCCAACTCATGGCACATAACAACAACAACAACAATAAATGATCATTTACAACACCAATCCCTTACGTAACCTCATTTACTCCACAGTTAAAGCCAAACCAAACCACTGGCTGTTTTCCGTTCATGCCCTTAGTTTACCAGCCCTCTTCCCTTTCTCTGTGCATTGCTGTTCCTTCCACCAGGATTACCCCTCACCCCATTTCTATGTGTTTAGTCCCTTCTTGTCCAAGGCCACCTCCTCAGCAAGGGAGATGCCTAACCTCTTCTTTCTCTGAATTTTCACTGAAGGTATTATTGCCTGAGTAAGGGGTACATTCCTTAAGGCTCCAGGCAAGCAGGAGCATGTCTTATTAATCTTGTGTTTCCATTATCTCAGTTCTCAGAACAGAGTATGTCAAAAAATAGTTAGTGAATGCAACAATAAATGAGGTCATAAGTCTATAGACTCCAGAGTACTTAAGAATTATCTTCTACCTCTGCTCCTAAAATAGTGAGAGTTTCTCCAAACCCAATTCTGTCTTTGGGGCTTCCATAGCCTCTGTACCGACCTCACCAGGTTCCCTTCCCTGCAGGGTTGTCATGTCCCTTGGGTGTCCACATTGCTTAACCACAATACCGTCCATCCTCACATCTATTGCACCCCACCCAAAACCTCAGCCTACTTGAATAAGGTCCTGGTGCCCACAGTCCTCCACGCCCTCCTCTAAGGGCTGGACTCTTGCTGTGTAGACTAGGCTGTAGACAGAAACACTTCCCAGTGCTGTGACCAATGCCCTTCTGGACATCCTTCTTTACTCACCATACTCTCTTGGATGCCATGAGCCCAGTGCCTCAGACCAAAGAGCTCCCGTTCTCTAGGTGCCAGGGTTCTATGTTCTCAAGATCTTTGAAGGGTAACCCATGAGTCTGTAAGAGCCTTCATGCCCCAATTAGGTGGTTAGGCCAAGGCAGACATCAGCAGAGAAGACACACCGCAAAGTCACTTATTTGGGATCATAGCTTCAGTTTCAGCTCACAGAAACATCTTCTCAGGCCTTTTCCCTCTCCCTGTGCATCACTGAGACAGACATTCAGCCTTCTGCACAACTCCCCCTCCCCCAGATTCCCACCTCTATTTTACTCTACATTTATTGCAAGTCATCTCTGCTCAGAAGCTACCAATTATCTCCCACTCCTGGGAAGATAAAGCCCAGCTTAGTTCAGCATTCAAGCCCTTTTTCCCTGTATAGTCTCAACTTGGTTCAAATTTTAACAATGGGTGCTTGCTTCTGCAGCACATATACCAAATTTTAACAATGGGAAGAATCTAGATAAGTGCGTTTCCTCACTATTTCTTGATCCCACATTGTTCACTCCTGCTTCTCTGCAATTTTCCTCATGAACTTTCATTGACCAGGGATCCACATACCTTTCTCTTCCTTTACGACAGCAAAAAATGTCCCACCTATCCTAGTAGGGATAATTTCATCTCTTTAGGACCTAGCCCCAATTGGTTCACCCACAAAGTCAGAATTCTCTTTGTCAACACCCTACAGCTAGACCTACAATCTTTCAACAAACCCTGTCTCCTCTGTTATTTCATAAGATCATCTCAAGTTAATACAGTTTGGACAGCCTCTTCAGGTAGACTCCAACACATGCCCTAAGACAGCCACCTAGTCCTACAGATAAGCCTGAGTTATTTGGAATTTCTTAAACCACATCAAACTAAAATATGCCTCTTCTGTAGTTCCTTCTACCATCATCACCAGAGACTCTCAACTCTGCCTTGACAGACACACAACATGGTGGCTCCCTCACCCATCTGAAAACAGTGATCACAACCTGTGCCTTCCTATCCCTACTCAGAGCTCACAGGACAAGGACCCCAGCTTCACAGCATGTGAGACACTTCCTCCACCTACTCCCAAAATGCTGTGTGCCCAGAGCACCCCTTCCAGGTGTGGCCAGTCTTGGCCAGTGTAGGGAAAAGTAGGATGACCTTCTACCAAGGTCTAAACCCTGGACATCTATTAATACAGCCAGACTAAGCCAATTTATGTGGGCTTTTCCACATGGTTGGGTAGGAAATTCACCCAATTGAATTCTGGAGCCTAAGGGCAGGACTTTGCACTCAGTTCTGCCACATCTCATAGAGCTGGATTGGGCTCTGCTCTGAACACTCTATTTGCTGGCCCTGTCCTGTACATTGGTGACCGGACATCTGAAACCAGGCTATTATTGGCCCTGTCCTGCACTTTGCCTCCTGGACTTTCTGCTCACCAACACCATGAAGCTCTTCACTGCTCTAGACAAAGTATTTTTAACAGTCTTCCTGAGAAGATAATGGTAATAATACCATGCATTACTTATGTGCTAAGCACTTTAGTCAACGTCTTATGTGCATCATCTCATTTAATCCTCACAGCAAAGCAACAGTAAGAACTTGGCCTACGATTGTTCTATTTAACAGAAAAAAAACTTATGGAGGTAAATAGATTTGTCCAAAGTAGCAACAGGAAATTTGTGTAGAGTCGGGATGAAATGGAAGCCAGTTTGATTCAAAGTCCACACAGTAGAGCTGCTGGGTCAGGGAGGCCAGGTAGGTCTTCATGTCAGCAAAAACGTGCTGAGCTGGGGAAGGGATAGCCGGAGGAGTCGGTTTCCTCATCTCCAGTTGCAGGACAATAATTGCTGCCTGTCAGACCGCTGGTGTATTGTGCAGCATCAGTGAGCCGGCACAGGGAAAACCTAGACGGATGCACAGGACTGTTGTTGTTACAGGATGAGCATTTCATTGAAGAACCAGATGTCTTAGCTGGGAGCAGGAAGAGCTTATGTAATAAAACTTTTTCATGACATCCATCCATCCAGTCAAAGTCAGGTGTCAGAGCCAAGAACAATTACTCCTTTGCCTTGGTAAAATGTTGAATCAGAAGAATCTGCCTTTCCCACCCAAAATCAAGTTCTAACTTCTCACCTCCCTCTACTTCAATCTACTCTCCTCAACCCTCTCTACCATACCTCCCACACCCCACCAATGCACACAGAGTTTCGGAACATGTTCATAGAATCTGGGGTTTTGAACAGTGAGTTTGACACCACACATTCCAGTATGCCTGGGACAATTTTGTCATCCCAAGCTCCCATCTAGTTTCACTCCTTTCACTCTCAATAGCGTCCCAGTTTGGACAATAAATTAAATCTAACTCTCGGACCTTACAAAGAACCCCTTCACTTCCCTGGTTCCTGTTTCCCTCCTATATGGTGAGAATAACACTATCCACTTTACAAACAAGCCCTTGGTGAACGCAAGCAAAGGCAGAAGTTCTGCTCCAACCTTCCCTCGGGAGGTGCTTTCAAGGATCTAAAGTTTATACCTCTGTTTCCTCCATGAAGCAATCCAGCATTAATCTAGCTATCCATGCAGCTAGCTTTGATTCTGGGGGAATAAGGCTTCAGTTTGGAAGAAATAAAAAGACTGCTGTCCCTGAAGAGAGGAACTGGATACAAAAAAAACCATTTTTGATGTTTCTAGTTTGAACTGTAGTGCCTAAGGCACTTGACTGCTAACCAGAAGGCTGGCGGTTCAAACCTACCAGCCACAACTTGGAAGGAAGATGGGTCAATCTACTTCCGTAGTGATACTGCCTCGGAAACCCAAGGAGGGGGTCGCTATGAGTCGGGTGTGACTCGATAGCACATAACAACAACAACAACAATTTGAACTGTGGTCCCACTCTCTTCCGTTCCCTTAATCTCTACAACAGACTTCTTGGTTCCTTCATGACTTGTGCCACATGCACACACAGATACACACACAGGGTTTGTCATGCTGAGGAGCCTGTCAACCCAAGGAGTTCCTATTGGCCCAGCTTTCTGGACTTTCCTGTTCAAAGCAGATTGTAGAAGTTTACAAAAGACCCTAGGTCAGAGTGGGTCCTTCTAGCTTCATTTGACAGGGATATTCCAACCACTACAAGACCCTATGGAATTACATCTTTACCCTGGAGACCTGAGATAGGAGTTCTAGCTCCACTAAATAACCCTCCCCCAACCAAGCAACTGGTAAGCATTACTTACCCCTAACGGGAGCTCTGGTAGCATAGTGCCTAAGGCACTTGCCTGCTAACCAGACGGCTGGCAGTTCAAACCCACCAGCCACTCCTCAGAAGGAAGGTTGGGCAATTCTACTTCTGTAGTGATGTTGTTGTTGTTTGTTGTTATGTGCCGTCGAGTCAGCCTTGACTCATAGCGACCCCTCCTTGGGTTTCCGAGGCAGTATCACTACCGTAGTGATACTGCCTCGGAAACCCAAGGAGGGGTCACTATGAGTCGGGTTCGACTCGACAGCATATAACAACAACAACAACAAGGAGGCAAAGCAATCCTGGGATTTAGACCATCCCTTTCCCTCATTCTCAGCAAGAAACAGATGTACCCAAAGCAGAATCACCTGGGAACAGTACAGCAATCAGGGAGAGGGGAGGTAGGAGGCCATTACAGACTTTATACCCACCTGGGCTGAAAAATCTCTTTCTGGGCATTTTTTAATGAGACCTCTACTCACCTACCTCTATATAAATCATTTCTACGACATGGACAACACAAATCTCAAGTCTGCCATTCATGGCTGTCCCTGACACTTTACCATGGTGGGGAGGCTCATGTACATTTTGGTCTCAGGAAAAAAAGAAAACTGTTAGAAATGCTCAAAACAAGATGATGTAGAAACTTGCCAGAACCAGCTACATATCTCCAAAGAGCCAAAAAAGCTTGATGATTTTTCCCTTAAGGCTGAATCCTAGAATTCTTTTTGTCATTGCTTTTATTCAGCACTTAGAATGTAACATATTAATCCAGCCCTGCCTTAGCAAATCAAAGTGACCACTCTTCCAGGATACATGGCAAAGGCCAGACATGGTCCTGAGGGGCTGGAGGCAGAAAAGATGGGCTAGGCAGAAAGAGGTGTAGAAGGGAGAGATGAGGACGAGAACTCCAGCCTCATGGCCACTGAGTCTTTTGACAGCCGTGCAGAGTCTAGATAAGGTCTTCTCAGCGCATCTGACAGCTGTGGCCCTCAGCCAGCCATCTGGATCCCTGACACAGGCCCTGCTTGGAGAAGGGTCTCATGGCTAGCTGCCTCACCAACTAGCTACCCCATCCTGCCATCTCTATGCCAACACTATACAGAAGTTTCCCCTGAACTGGCTGAATGTGTCCCTAAAGTTTATCTGAGGGAAAAATATAAAAAGGTTTTTGGATCTTGCAATGCATCTCCTCATGGAACTGATACATGACTAGTGATTGCAGTCCCCCTCACAAAAAACCATTTAATACACATGTATACACACTGAACACTGACAAATATAAGAATATTTGTTAAATATAAGGCACCATAAAAGGACTCCCTACTCCACATCAGCTGCACAAGTATCTAGGCCTCAAGACAAAAAGGAGGGCTTGGCAGCCAGGAACTTCTAATTAGTGACTTGGTTGGTTTTGTTATATGCCGGTGAGTCATTTCTGACTCATAGTGACCCCTCCTTGGGTTTCCGAGGCGGTATCACCATGAAAGTAGATTGCCCAACCTTCCTTCCAAGGAGTGGCTGGTGGGTTTGAACCATAAGCCTTCTGGTTAGCAGTCAAGTGCCTTAGGCACTGTGCTACCAGAGCTCCTACCAGAGCTTTAGGCCTTCACACTTCTTGGATCCCAGCAAACACTTCCTGTCTGAGTCCTTGACCTATAATGCTCTAGCCTTAGCTGTTCAGCAGACAGAATTCAGCCCAAACCTGATCTCTTTTCCACATCTCATTGCCTAATAGGATCTCCATCTGGACCTTCTAGCGGTTCACCTCTGACCAAGCTCACTGTGCTACAGAGGCTAGAGGTCCAGGAGGCCTGGGATCTGCCACCAATAGCAGGGTGACCCTGGGTAAGTTTCTTTGGGCATCACCACCCTCATGGGGAAAAATATAAGGGGCAAGCAAGAAACTACTCCAGGCTCTGTTCCAATTCCAAAAGACTCAGTCATCCTTATTTCCCTTCCCCCTTCTAAGTAGTTCCACCATGCTCTTATGCTACTAACAATTGCCTTATTCTTCTCCAGCAAACTAGCACAAAATGTCAATGTCCAACTTGACTCTTTTCTTTCTTTTTCAAATCCAATCAGTCACCAAATCCTGGTGGATTTCTTGGTAAGCTCAATCACCTCTCTTCCCTCTTCTCCATCCCTAGTGCCATTGCCTTATTTAGGTCCTTTACTACCTCAAGGAGTTATTCTAACAGCTTATTTTAACAAGAAGTTCCTCCCTGTCCCTCCAATTGCCCCTTCCAGCCCTGAATCCTCCTAAAAACACAACTTTTACCATGTCTTTTCCATACTCAAAAACCTTCAATGTTTTTGAATAATAAACATTTCAGAATAAAATTTAAATTATTTAGCTCAAACTTACAAGGCTTTCTATACTCTGTTCTCAGCCTGAGATTCCAGCCTTATCTCTCCTACTGTCCCTACCCTCATCCCATGATTCTAGCCATGCTGAGTGTACTCCTTGCTGGACCTGTCCTTCATCCCAGTCTTTCAGGTACTGTCCATGCTCTTTCCCTCATCTCATGCACATAATAACCTGTCACTTTCCTTCTTTACTAAGGAAACAAATTCTATGATGCTAACCAGCTCAAGACACATATCTACCACAAGCTCTTCCTGGATATCATCTACCTCTAAGTGTACTAAATGTGGGGCCACACATGAGGGCTGATATAGGCTAAAGCAGCTCATCAAGTTGATCCTGACTCACAATGACCCTAAAGGACAAAGCAGAATTGTAGGGGTTTCCAAGGCTATAAATCTTTACGGAAGCAGACTGCTTCATCTTCCTCCCAGGAGCAGTTGGTGGGCTTGAACCACTGGCCTTTTGGTTAGCAGCCAGATGCTTTAGTCACCATGCCACCAGAGCGCCTTGGGGGTATGGATAACCAAATCTAACCCACTGCCATCTAGTTGATTCCAACTCAAAGAAATCCCCATTGGGTTTCAGGGGTGGTCAATCTTTACCTAAGTAGATTGCCCCATCTTCCTTCTGTGGAGTGGCTGGTGAGTTTAAATGGCCAAACTTCTGCTTAGAAAAAAAGTCAAATAAATGCCTCACGCACTGGACCACCACAGCTCCTTGGGAGTATGGATAATGCCACTGCCATCGAGTTGATTCCAACTCATAGCAACCCCCATTGGGTTTCTGAGGTGGTAAATCTTTATCGAAGTAGGCTGCCCCATCTTCCTTCTGTGGAGTAGGCTGGTGGGTTTGAGCTGCTGACCTTCTGGTTAGCAGTCAAATGTTTTAGGTTTGGATAGAGACATGCAAATAAAGTGAGTAGGTAATATAGCAGAGATCTGTATATATTGCTCTATTTATACAATACTAGAGGAGAAGAGTAAAAAGACCAGGGGAAAGGGTGCTTCAATAATTTGTTTGATCTGCATCCTGAAGGATTAATGCAAGTTCATCTCACAAAGCAGAGCAAAAGGGTTTTCCAGGAACAGGAAATGGTATATGCAAAGGCAGAGGCACAAAAGAATAGAAAATGTTGAGCTACTCAGTTTGGGGAATAGTGGAGATGCAGCTGGGGAGGTAAGTTAGGGCCACCCTCTGAAGAGCTGTGAATGCGCCCCAAGGATGTTATACTTTATTTGATCATAGAGGTGTGGTACAGATATTGGTGTCTAGGTCTTCAATCTCCAGATGTATTACAGAGGCAAAGACTACTGCACAACATGGAATAGAGTGATAAAAGCATTGTGCACAGTGAATGCTCAGCTCTTAGGGTGCATAAATGTGTATGAGTATGAATGTGACAGAGACAGAGAGGAAATGTAAGTAAAAATTATCAGGGAGCACCAAACCAGTGACCCAAAAACAATACAAAGCATGACTTTTCTGAAGACAAAGCTAGAAGTCAACAGCCCCCTTTTGCAATTAGCAAGTCCTCCAAGAGATCTGGGTCTAAAGATAAAAAGATTGCTCAAGGACAGTATCTCCTGGAAGACTATCTACAGGGTATGTGAGAGATAAGAATGGACAAGACCTGGCTTTAAGTCTCTATAAGGAATGTCATTGTGTGTTTAGAGTCTATTCTGACTCATAGTGACCCTGCAGGACAGAATAGAACTGCCCATTACACAAACTTCTAAGTCATAACCAAACACTTTGAGGGACTGGGTCACTGGGCTTGAGGGCTTAGGATCACAGCCTTGGGGGACATCTAGGTCAACTGGCATAACATAGTCCACAGAAACAGTGTTCTACATCTTACTTCAGTGAGCAACTGGGGTCTTAAAAGCTTGTGACTAGCCATCTAAAATACAACTATTGGTCTCTCCATCTGGAGCAAAGAAGAGTGAAGAAGATCAAAGACTAAAGGAAACATTAGTTCAAAGGACTAATGAGCCACATAAACCACAGTATCCACTAGCCTGAGACCAAAAGAACTAGATGGCACCTAGCTACCACAACCAACTCTGATCACCATCACAATCGAAGGTACCAGACAGAGTAGGAGAAAAATGTGGAACAAAACTCAAAATCATAAAACAAACAAACAAAAACAGACTTATTGGTCTGATAGAGACTGGTGGAACCCCCAAGGCTGTGGCCCTTAAGGCACCCTTCAAATCTAGAACTGAACCCTCTCTTGGAGATAACCTTTCAGTCAAACAATAGACAGGCTTATAAAGGGAACAATAACATCCGTGAGGAACATGCTCCTTGGAACAACCAACCATGGGAGACCAAAAGGGTAGCATTTGCCCAAAATAAAAGTTTAGAAGGCAGGAAGGAGCATGAAAGACAGGCAAATGGAAACCGGGAACCCAGGGAGGAGGTGGGAAGTGTGCTGTTACAAGGAAAGGATTGCAACTAATGTCATGAAACAAAATGTGTATTGATTGTGGAAAAGGAAACAATTTACTTTGTAAACTCTCCCTCAAACCACAATAAAATATTAAAAAACAGAACTGCCCCCATAGGGTTCCCTGGGCTGTAATCTTTATGGGTGCAGATCACCAGGTCTTTTCACCCTCAGAGCTGCCAGCAGGTTGGAATCACAGATCTTTCAGTTGGCAGCTAAGTGCTTAACCATTGCACCACCAGGGATAGAGTTCACCTTTTGGAGACTATGGGGGGGCAGGATTTTGGGAATACAGAGACACACAGTTGCCACCAAGTGTTGAAACCAGAGGATGATGCTAGGAAACAAAGGCCAAGGAAAGTAGAAAGGAGGAAGCAGGAAAAATAGTGACTCAGGAAAAAACAAAGCTGCCAAGACTTTCAGACGAGTTGGGTTCACACCAAGTGATGACTGAGTGTCACATCTTGAATGTGGTACAGTGTCTGTGGAACTTTAGAAATGTTTAAATGTCTTGTCAGTTGTGGTTATATGGCCCTTTTCTCTCTCGTGTTCTGCAATAAGAGATCCACCGAAGGATTTTAAGCAGGGGAATGTCGTGAGCAGATCTGTATTTCAGAAAAAGAGAAAAACTCCAATGGCCAAGTAAAAACCACTTCCAAATTTTATCCTAAATATAATCTAAAGGGCACCATTCCTCATGTCCAAAGCTGAATTCCTCCCTCCTCAATTCTCATCCTATCCTGTCAGTCAGAGAATAACACCTCCACTCCACTTCTGTGGATTCTACCTCTCCAGGGTCTCTCCTACCTGTCCCATCCTTACCATGTGCTCAAACCCAAAATAAGGCCTCATCTCTTCTACCCTAAATTAGCCTTTCAGTCTCCTGGCTGGTCTTCCCACTGCTAGTGACTTTTCCCTCTGGCTATTTCTTTACACAGCACTGCCACAGGCCACTACAGTGTTTCCTACTTGGTGGTCATCAGAATCACCTAAGGGAACTTTCGAAAAAGTATCTCCCACCTACTTAATCTGAAGGTTTACAAAATTCCTCATGATTCTGACACATAGTCAGGTTTGTGAACTATAGCTCTAAAGCCTTACTATGTTGTTGTTGTTGTTATGTGCCATCAAGTCGGACCCGACTCATAGAGACCCCTCCTTGGGTTTCCGAGGCAGTATCACAACGAAAGTAGATTGCGCCATCTTCCTTCCGAGGAGTGGCTGGTGGGTTTGAACCGCCAGCCTTCAGCAACTGGGAACTTGTTAGAAATGCAGATTCTTGCAAATGGCACAACCGCTATGTATGTATGTACTGTACTTTCAAAAAAATATATAGAAATAGAGCTACTTTATAATCCAGCAATTATCACTCCTAGGAATAGTCCTTAGAGACCTAAAAGTACTGTTTAAAACAGATGTATGCACTGCTTTGTTCCTTCCAGCTTTATTCACAATAGCAAAACAATGGAAACAACTGAAGTGCTCATCAAGAGATGAATGGATAAACAAACTCTGGTACATACATACATAAAATGGAATACCATGCAGACATAAGGACAGTGATGAAATCGTGAAACCTATTATAACATGAATAGACCTGGAGGGCATGATGTTAAGTGAAATAAGTTAAGCATTTAAGGACAAATACTGTATGATCCCTCTTTTATAAGAATACAAGAACAGATAAACATAGAGCAACCAATATTCATTCTATGCTTTAGAACATAGAGAGTTTTTACTTTTGATGAAGGGGAAAGTGGCACTGAGTGTGGAAGTAATGAGCCCAGCACAGCCATAGTAAAGACAAGTATTAGAGCACAAATAGAAGGGCATAGACAAAATTAAAGAGAATGCTGAAACATTGTGATAAATGTAACTAATCTCAATGTACAACTTGTGTGGAAATTGTCAAAAATAAAAATTCATTGGGGGATATATAATTTTGCAACAACAATAATAACTAAAAATGTATATAGTAACATAGTTATGTATGCATATATATGTATGGGAAGGCATATGTGAATATACAGATGTGCATGTATATAGGTGTATTGACATGCATGTTTATGTATGCTGAATATATATTTAATTATAAAATAAAGCACATTGGGGCATAGTTATGGATACTTCCTAGACATAACCAAACACCTCACAGGATTATTTTACTGGGTTGAGGGCTTAGGACCATAGTCTCATAGGACAATTCAGTGGCACAATGTAGCCCATAAAGACAATGTTCTACATTCTAGTTTGGTGAGTAGTGTATAGGGTCTTAAAAGCTTGCATGTGGCCATCTAAGATACAACTCTATTGGTCTCTACTTCTCTGGAGCAAAAGAGGAAGGAAATCAAACACCCAAAGAAAACAGCTAGTCTACAGAACTAATAGTCTATTCAAACAATGGCTTCAACAACCTTGAGACTAAAAGAACTAGATGGTACCTGGCTACTACTACCAACTGTTTCAACCAGAGACTCAATAGATGATCCCAGACGCAATGACAAACATCAAAAAACAAATTTCCTAAAAAAAAGGCCAGAATTCCTGACACTAGCTGAATCCCTGAGATTATTGCCATGGGATACCCTTAAACTTAGAAATCAAATATTTCAGCCTATGACAGACAGATTGGCCATAAAAAGGAAATAATAATATCACCCATGAGTACTGTAAGTAGCTCTGGTGGGGTAGTGCCTGAGGCATTTGACTGCTAACCAGAAGGTTGGCAGTTCAAACTCACCAGCCACTCTGCAGAAGGAAGATGGGGCAATCTACTTCCATAAAAATTTACTGCCTTGGAAACCCAGGGTGGATTACCATGAGTCGGATCGACTCACTAGTAGTGAGTTTTATGAGTACCATGCTCCTCTAAATAAGCATCTAAAGAAACCAAACAACAAACATTTACCCTAACCAAAGATGAGAAGGCAAGGAGGGACAGGGAAGCTAGATTAATGGAAATAGAACAACCAGAATGGAAATAATGAGAATGCTTATTTATCTTTAAAAATGTAACCAAGGTCACTGAACAATACGTACAGAAATTGTTAGATGAGAGCCTAACTTGCTGTGTAAATTTTTATCAAAAACACAATAAAATATTTTTAAAAAGAAATGAAATGCAGACTCTCAGGTCCCACCCAGGACCTACTGAAGTGGAATTTGCAATTTATCAAGATCTGAAAGTGAAAGTTAAAATTTGAAAAGCACTGTCCTAAAGTTTTGCTTGCCCATTCATCCCACAAAAAATATTGACCAGTTTTGCTATATACAGTAAAATTTGTGTAAGCTGGATCCTGTGTAAGGCAGAAATTTGTCAGCAAAGGAAATCTCAAATATTTTCCACTAATAGTGATAGAAAAATGGTAGGACTGCATCCTGCCAAAGGCAGAAAACGTGAAAGACTCAGAAAAACAAGGCAGTCCCATCGAGTTTCAGCTCTCACAGGTTTTACTGTAGTAGGCTGGGAGGAGGAGATTCACATAGCCAAGGTCTCTGACTTTGAGAAGCTCAAAGACAATCAATCAAACTGAAAATCCAAACCCACTGCCATTGAGTTAATTCCAACTCATAGGAACAATATGAAACAGAGCCAAACTGCCCTCACTGGGTTTCCAAGGCTGAAAATCTATACAGAAACAAACTGCCTCATCTTTCTCCCAGAGTGGTTGGTGAATTCAAACCACAGACCTTTTGGTTAGTAGCCTTAACTACCAGAGCTTCCTGACCATCAATCAACTCCGTGTTAAAACCCATCCTTGGCCCCCATGCCTTCAATGTTCAGACTTTCACGGGCTGCCAGGACCAAGTTTCATCCTCATCACCAGCTTTACTGTCTACCACAGGAGCCAAACTGGACCACTCACCACTTCTCCCCTTAGCGCATGTTTTCCTGACTACACAGCTCTCAGAGGCCAGGTCATGCTCTATCCATCTCTGGAGACAGCCAGGAGAAATCCTTGGGTCCATTACAAATGTCACCTCCTTTTCCTTGAAATTATCCCAGATGTTCCATGCACTGACAAATGACAGGAATTCCCATAACACTTTACCCCTACCTTCTCTTCATTTGTCATTCTACTTGGTTTAAAGTCATAGTGCACCTGTCTTACCCATCCCCAAAAAGAAGAGACCACAGTACTCACCTCCTCCCTGCAGTGGCTAATAAGCTAATAACTAGCCCATCATGGGCACTTGACTGCTAACCAGAAGGCTGGCGGTTCAAGCCCACCAGCCACTCCTCAGAAGGAAGGTTGGGCAATCTACTTCCATAATGATACTGCCTCAGAAACCCAAGGAGGGGTCACTATGAGTCATGTCCGACTTGACAGCAAATAACAACAACAGCCCATCATCAAAGTTCAAAATATTAATAATTAAAATGTTTTCAATTAAATCATAAATGCATGCGATAAGTGGAAAACTCACCAATCTTCCCCTTCTCCACTTCAAAGTTATTTAAATATGAATTTAAGTAGCATGCAAATGGGGCCCTTCTCTTAGACCCAAGAGAAATCATTTCTAAATCACATAACCTTTTGTGTTTTCAATGTACCAATAATAATCTAAGACTGAGAATGTTGAAGATGAATTATGTCTACAGTCAACCACTTTTCCATAGTTATAACTTTTTTTTTCATATAGTATAACTTCATAAAACACAGCATAAAATTTGGAAACACTTCAGATTTGTGTATCATCAGTTAAGAAATGGGAGTAGATGGAAAGGGAAACCTCACTCACTCACTACCGTCTAGTGGATTCAACTCATAGCAACCCCTCCTGGGGTTTCCAAGGCAGTATCTCTACAGAGATAGGTTTGAACCGCCAGCCTTCTGGTTATCAGTCAAATGCCTTAGGCTCTAGGCTACCAGAGCTCCCCAGAGAAAGATGTTGTTGTTGTTGTTATGTGCCGTCGAGTCAGCCCTGACTCATAGCGACCTCTCCTTGGGTTTCCGAGGCAGTATCACTACGGAAGCAGGATTGCCCAACCTTCCTTCCGAGGAGTGGCTGGTGGGTTTGAACCGCCAGCCTTCTGGTTAGCAGTCAAGTGCCTTAGCCACTATGCTACCAGAGCTAAATAAAGATGGAAAGGAAGAGAGACCTATACCAAAAACCTAGCTGGTTTAAAAGTAAAAATACTTTTGATATTTTTAAGAGGATTAAACATTGCTAGAATGCCTGTTTCAACCAAACTTTGGAAGTTCTAGTCTTTAAATTTATAATCTCCTTATCTTCATTTGAGGAAAAACTGTGGTTTGGATTTAGGTTCTCATGGGGGGGGGGGCTTGTTTTCAAATAGGACCATGGTCATCTTGCAGTCTACTGGGATATTGAGGATGGACTTTTTGAAAAGCATGTTGTATTTTTGTAATTTTGTAACTACAATATAGAATTGGTCTAAACTGAGGTTTGCCTGGGCAAATAGGTCGTAAGACCACCCTGAGCTCTCTAGATTACATTCCTGTTCCCGCTGGGTGAGCTGAGCTCTGATAAACCCGCACACAGAACTCTCAGGCGACCCACCATCCTCTGCATCGCCCGGGCTATCCTGGCACCTGTAGGGACGCGGACTGTGCGCGGGTGGAGATTCTGAGCAAATCCGCAGGAGTTGTGCCCTCTTCCCAGTCTCGTTGTCAGAGAAGGGGGGGGGGGGCGGTAAGTGCTCGACGTCGCGCCTAGGACACGCTCGGGCCCAAACTGACACTGACTCCCAAGTCCCAAGTGGTTCCTGGACCTGGGGCCACTCCGTTCCCCAGGCAATGCCTCTGCCGGGGCTTTCAGTCGGGACGGCGCGGCGGGCCCGGGAGAGTGTAGGGAGCCCACTGACCTGGGTGCGGAGCTGCGGCTCCTCTCAGGACGACTCAGGTGTGCGGGCTGCTACCGTGTCCCTCCCACCTCAGAACGTGAGAGCTGAGAACCGAGCTTCAGGCCACTGACCCCACGGACCAACTGACCAACCAACCAGCGGACCGACCGGCAGCGGCCGGGTCCGTCGCCCACGTGACCGGGGCGGGGACCCGCGGGAGGCTCGTCCTGGAGCGTCCGCTCCTCACCCCTGGGACCGCCCCTCTGCCATTCTCTCCCTTCTCAGGCAGGACACCACCCACTAGGACCTGCGGGCCCGGGGTTCCCGCCTCCAGGACCTGCCTCGTCAACCCCGCCCCCTCGAGCCTACCCCCGCCCCCTCAGCCGCGCAGCGAGTCCTGGCCCCAAGCCCCGCCTCTCTCCACAGGCCACGGCCCCTCGACTAGAGCCGGGTGCTGTTGGATGTACCGCCAGCTTCCGCACCCTTCCGGCTGCAGGGAGGCACCTGGGCAGTTGTCAGCATTCGTGGTTCTCTGTTGGCGCAGAGGTTAGGGCAGTCAGCAGCTAATCAAAGGGTCGGCTGTTCCAGTCTTCTTTCGTAATGATTTATAGCTTTGGAGACCCAAAGAGAGAATCGGAATCAACTCGATAGGAGTAGGTTTTGTTTTAGTTTTGGGCTTCTCTAGTCAAGCTCCCTTGTTGCAGGGGATGAATGTTAGGAACCAGTAAGGGAACTTGTGACAAAAATTGCATAGAGAAAGAAGTAAAAGAAAACCTGGATTAGAGGCACACCCAGAGCAGCAAGCCATCAGGCTTCCGGATTTCCCCAGCCCCCAGTGATAGAGTTGAAACTCAGGTTGGCCTGGGGGCTGCCTCATTCCTTACTTTCTGAGTCTCCCAGATTGGACAGTGCAGGTCACTGAGGGCCTGGCTGTGCTAGAACCCTGAGACGTGGGGTGGAGGTTCCCTCTAGTGGTCGGTGCCAACTAGAGCCGGCTGAAAACAACTGCTTCCCTGCTCCTGGTACCAAGGTGGGATTTCCTTTCTGCCCAAGAATCTTTGTAGAAGTCTGACCACAGGAATGGATTCTGGAAATAAGGCAGAACTGGGCCCTGGAGATCTAGTTCAACACCTACCGTTCTGTGGCCTGAATTCCCTTTGGCTGTACTTTTAGGTTGCTGCCTGGCTTGAACCTCCAAGGTTTGGCTCCTCAGTTCAGCTGAGTAAAATCCCTGTGGGTCTCAGACATCACAGACACCAAGGAGTCTAGCAGAGTCTCCAGCACTGGCAGGAGTCACCACAGCCCTGGCCTGTTTGTATATACATCTCTACAGGCTGCAGTGTTAGTGAACTCCAAAGGACACATCTTTTTGCAAACCAAATAGACCCTTGTGGTCTGAAATTACCAGTGTGCCTAGAAGACTTTTACATGTGAACAGAACTTAAGCCATTCTGGCAACTATGGGATGTGTGGTCACTGCAGGAACTTGGCCAGTAGCAGGCCAAGGGCAAAGCCAGCAGAGGAAGGCTGAGGCCCACAAGAGTTGTGTTACAACAGGACACCCTTCAGTTCTTTCACTTCCTTAAAATAGCAGAGGCTTTTGTGGACCAAGGCTGCCACAGTTCATAGGAGTTCGTGAGTGTTTCCATACCCCATGTTAATGCCCCAGTGGACCCTAGCCCCCAGAAAATGCTAACTTGACCTTAGAACTATAATAATTACTTTCAAAAAGTATAAAAATAAAATGGTATAAAACACTGATTTTCACTTTGAAACTATCTGGGTGAGAGGGGAAGGTTAGTTAAAAAACACTGATGTCTGGGGCCCAGTGCTAGAGGTGGTGGTCTGAAGGCATGAACTAGGCATCAGGATTTTAAAAATCTCCACAAGTGATTCTTACCTGCAGCAAAGTTCAAGAACCTCTGGTGTAGATCATAGGGATGTTCATCCTCACCAAAGTCCAACAAAAGACCCCAGAGCCAAAACATTCACCTAAAAGAAGCCCAAGATTTGTTTCAAAGACCTGCATGCTATCCCTTTCCTGCCTTGGGTACCAGGAAGCACAGTGATATATTGAAAGGGGCTTCCTGGAGAAAATGTGTAAACTCAAAGAGTGATTATAGCTGCAGGAATTTAAGGCACGAGGGCAGATTGTTAGGGGCAGGTATGTTCGGTAGATCTGTCAAATCAAAGCACATTATAGCCTGCCTGTACCTCTATGCCTGCAAAAAAATTATGTACACAGGCCTTGTGCTTGCTGCTAATGTCACTCTATCCTCATCTACAAGGCACACAACATTCCTCATTCATGTGAAACAGATGTCATTTTACTCATGGGGCAGATAATGTCCCTAAACCCACCGAGTGGATAATATGTTGATTTATTCATATGTGTCTCAATCCACAAAGGATTTGGGCTCTATCACTTTATTAAGGAGCCCTGGTGGCATAGTGGTTAAACACTCAGCTGCTAACTCAAAGTTGGCAATGCAAACCCACTAGCTGCTCTGCAGGATAGAGATGTGTCAGTCTGTTCCTGTAAAGATTTATAGCCTTGAAACCTGATGGGACAGTTTTACTCTGTCCTACAGGGTCACTATGAGACTGAATTGACTTGAAGACAGTGGGTTTGATTTGGGTTTTCACTTTATTAGAATTATAGATAATGATGCTATATCCACGAGGTGGGTAATTCCATTCTGCCAAAGATCTATTCAGTGTTATGGGGAAGGGGGAACAAACAAACCTCTCTTCCCTGCCTATGATTCTAGCCTGAGCTTGGCAGAGATGGAAAACAGCTGCAAACACACAAAGCAAACCCTTTCATGTGACCAACCTGGAAAGGCATGTCATGGCCTCAGCACATGACATAAACTGGCACCACAGCCTGCACTTGTGACCCAGACTCAGCTGGACTGGATAAGTGCATGGGAAACATTTTGAAGAAGCCCCCCTTGAGAGGCACAGCTCTGCTCTGGCCCCTGTGCCACATGGCAGGCCTGCTGTGGCAGGGAGCGTGCTTGCCTGCTAGCTGGCATTCATCCAATTGCAGGATGTTTGCCAAGGGTCTCAGTGTGTTGGGAATTGCTCACAGTAAACCCAAACACAGGCAGCACTCCCTGAAATCTTTTATTCTGAGGGTATATAGGCAAATATAACCTCATGAGGTTAATTTGCTTAGTGTCAGTTTTATTGTATTTAAAGCAAGAAGGGGACTATAAGATAAGATGAGGCTAGAAGGTGAGGTTTACTCCTTAGGCTGATCTTCTGGATAAAGTAGACTTTGAACTGCCTATAGGAAGGTCTTGTGCAGACATGAAAACTGGCTAAAGGGGAAGACCATTATTTTTGGGCTGAAATGATGAATATATTGTTTATAATAGTGTGGAAGAACAAATATGTATTTGAGGCTTCACTGGGTAATGGGAAGCCTATGGGATTTGCAGTATTTTCTACCTCTTTCACTTACAGCTGTGTTACTATGAATGACTTTATTAAATTCTCATCTCTAAAATGGCAATTTTAAGACTTGTTCTGCAAATATCGCCAGAGTGAGTAAGAGTGAAATGATATGACATATGTGCAAACTCTCTATAACTGGAGGATGGTATTCAAATGTTAATGTTATTACTCTATTATTACATCACCCTGATTTAGTGGAGGGCAAGGCTGGGCAAGATAGAGATTAAACATCAATAAGAAATAGCACTTTAATTGGCAATGGAAAAAGTAATATCAATAGGATCTGAGAAAGAGATAAGAGCTTGAACAAAGGCAAGAAGAGAGGAAAACCATTGAGTATTAAGGGAATGTCATACAATTCTAATTGCTCAGAGGAGAGGTTAGAATAAACGGAGAACATTAAAAGGAAAGGCTTAAAGCAAGCAGGATCAGAATGTGGAAGGCCTTGAAAGCCAGGCGGCTTAGATGGGTAATAGAAGTTGGAAAATTCTGAATGATAGATTCTCATCTAAACTCTTGGAAGATATCTAAAGCAGTGACCCCTGGGAAAGGATGGCATTCCCACCTCTAGCCCCCTATTCCTATATGTAGTTAGAGGGATGCTATAATGTGAAGGGACTATGGCCTCAGAGTCCTGGAGAGCAGCTTCCAAGGCCATTGTGCACTCCCTCCCAGCCATCATGTTTTACTCCACATGCAATTTTCTCTTTGTCTGGAGTTTGTAAAGGATCTGGTTTCCATCATTCCAAGCATAGAGTTGCTTATCTCTGGGGTTGTAATGGATCATGGAGTGACTTCTTTGCCGCCTGGGGAAGAACAAGTTGGGCAGATGCTCCTCACTGACAGTGCCCAGAGGATCATAGACGCAGGTGATGCGATGGGGCCCATGACCACTAGAACCGTAGACTACATAGAGAACCCCACACAAGAGGAATGAGGCTTCGGCATTCTGACTTTTGCAGGGAGTGTCCCATGAGTGCTCCACTCCCAGTGAACTAGGCTCGATCTTTGTGAGGACCAAATAGCCATGGATGCCTGGCCCTGAATGAATGGCCCAGAGTCCATACTCATCCACAGCCAGGTCAATGTAAGTTGATGGGGAGTGCTGGTAGACCAATGATCTGCCTGCCCCTCCTGGGAGCCACATTCGATCTTCCACAGTTCTCTTCTGCAGATTATATTTGATTATCTCATTGAGAGTCCCTTGGTTGTGAAAAAATAGGAAACCTTTGTAGATCACTTGGCCTGTTCCCTGCCACGAAAGCGTTAGGCTTAACTTCCGGGGGGCTGGCTTGGTGGTATCCTCCACAAATGCCCGTGTGTTTGCAAATTCCCAAACAGTGTTGTTTCTGGACCCAATTAAGATATAAACCTTTGGAGAGTTGCTGGCAGCATCTTTTATCCAAGAGCCATCTGTGTCCATAGTTTTCTTCACTATTTTCAAAGACTTTATCCCCATCAGCATGTTGTCACAACCTGGCCAAACAGGAGAAAAAGGGGGAAGTTACTTTACATGAGATGTCTGCTTTCTGGAAAGATTTATCATGCTTGGTAAATCCTGTTTCTTTCTAGCCCTAATACTAGTCAGAATGAAATATTTTCAATTATGCTGTGAAATGATAGCCTTCAAAAGAAGAGTTTCCCTCTGAAACTCTTCCCTCTGAAAGTCCTACTGTAAAAAATAGAACACAGGTATGAATTTCATTCATTTTCTTGAGATAAAAGACATTTAAATCTTAGCAAAAACCCAAGCTCATTTGTTCACCTCCTTACTGTCAGACTTTTTTTTTTTTTTTTTTTACCCATTCTGTGTCCAGAATAGAATTAATGCACATAGGTGATGATCAATCATAAACTATGGTTTGATTGAATGAATCATAGAATACATGAATAAATGGGTCTCTGGAGAGAGTTGTACTCTAGATATAAGGGTCCATATTTTATTTACATCAAGATATAAACAGCTATTTCTTGTGTCAGATACAATGTTCATTCTAGAGTACTTGGGATTGACATAGTGAGAATGACTTAAGAGTGAAAGCACTTGATTCAATTCTATTTAACAAGATTTTATTGAATATCTACTGTGTACTTAGCTTAAAATGCTCCTGAAACAGTTCTAAGTAGTAAAGAAATATCTATCAACCCTAAACCTTGAGGAGATCATCTGAAATTTCCCTCCTTATTTGTATCAGTAGTATCTCTCTCCCTACAAGATCATTCCCGTCAGCAAACAAACAGGCTGTAAGATCATCCATCTTGAAATAACCGTGTGGCCCCATTCCACCACTCATCTGTCAGTTTGTCATACTGTGGTGGCTTGTGTGGGGTTACGGTGATGGTGGAAACCATGCCACTGGTATTTCGAATACCAGCAGGGTTACCCATGGTGGACAGATTTCAGTGGAGCTTTCAGACAAAACAGACTAGGAAGGATGTGGCTACTTCTGAAAAAAAAAAAAAAAAATGGCCACTGAAAACCTTATGAATAAGCAATAAAACACTTTCTGATAGAGTGCCAGAAGATGAACCCCTCAGGTTGAAAGGCACTCAAAATAGGACTGCAGAAAATCTGCCTCCTCAGAGTAGAGTCAACCTTAATGGCATGGATAGAGTAAATCTTTGAAGACCTTCATTTGCTAATGTGGTACAACTCAAAATAAGAAGAAACAGCTGCATATATCCATTAGTAATTAGACTGTGGAATGTACAAAATATGAATCTAGGAAAATTGGAAGTTGGGAAAAGTGAAATGGAACACATAAAGATCAACATCAGTGAGCTTAAATGGACTGGTATTGGCCATTTTGAATCAGACAATCATATGGTCTACTATGCTGGGAATGACAAATTGAAGAGGAATGACATCACATCCATCATCAAAAAGAACATTTCAAGATCTATTCTAAAGTACATTGCTATCAGTGATAGGATAATACACATATTCCTACAGGGAAGACCTGTTAATATAGCTATTATTCAAATTTACAAATCAACCACTAAAGTCAAAGGTAAATAAATTGAAGATTTTCACCAAATTCCAGTCTAAATTGACCAAAAATGCAATCAAGATGCATCAGTACTTGGAAAATGCAGCCCTGATGATAGAAATGGTGCCAGAGACCACATGATAGAATTTTGCAAGACCAATGACTTATTCATTGCAAATATCTTTTTTCAACAACATAAATGTGACTAGACATGTGAACCTCACCAGATCGAATACACAGGAATCAAATCAACTACATCTGTGGAAATTGATGATGGAAAAGCTCAATATCCTAACTCAGAACAAGGCCAGGGACCAACTGTGGAAGAAACCATCCATTGCTCAAGTTTTTGTTGAGCCTGAAGAAAATTGAAGCAAGTCCTCACCTCAAGACTCAAAATATGACCTTGATTCTATCCCACCCAAATTTAGAGACCATCTGAAGAATAGATTTGACACACTGAACACCAATGATTGAAGACCAGATGAGTCATGGGATAACATTAAGAACATCATACATGAAGAAAGCAAAAAGTCATTAAAAAGGCAGAATAGAAAGAAAAAAACAAAATGGATATCAGAAGAGACTGAGAAACTTGCTCTAAAGCTAATAGAAGAAATGAAGAAGTAAAAGAGATGAACAGAAGATTTCAAAGGGTGGCTCGAGAAGATAAAGTAAAGTATTATAATGAGATGTGCAAAGACTTGGAGTTAGAACATCAAAAGGGAAGACAACACTTGGCATTTCTCAAGCTGAAAAAACTGGGAAAAAGTTCAAGCCTTTTGTTGCAATATTAAAGAATTCTATAGGCAAAATAAGGAGCTCTGCAGGTGCTGTGGTTAAGGCATTGGGCTGCTAACCAAAAGGTCAGCAGTTTGAACCCACCAGCCACTCTGAGGGAGAAAGATGTGTCAGTCTGGTTCTGCAAAGATTTACAGCCTTGGAAACTCTGTGGGGGTCACTGTGAGTTGGAATCAACTTGATGGCAGGTTTTTTTTTTTTTTTTCTGTTTTGTTTTCCGATGGGCAAAATATTGAACAATGCAGAAAGTGTAAAAAGAGGTGGAAGGAATACATAGAGTCACTGTACCAGAAAGAACTGGTCAGTGTTCAGCCATTTCTGGAGGTACCAGATAGTTAAGAACTGATGGTACTGAAGGAAGAAGTCCAGGTTACACTGAAGGAATTGGTGAAAAACAAGGCTCCAGGAATGGATAGCATACTCTTCGAGATGTTTCAACACATGAATGCAATGCTGGAAGTGTCACTCATCTATGCCAAGAAATTTGGAAGACCACTGCCTGGCCAACAAACTGGAAGAGATCCTTATTTGTAGCCATTCCAAAGAAAGGTGAACAAACAGAATGCGGAAATTATCAAACAATATCATTAATGTCACATGAAAGTAAAATTTTCCTGAAGGTAATTCAAAAACAATTGCAGTACATCAGGGAACTGCCAGAAATTCAAGCCAAATTCAGAAGATGACTTGGAATGACGGATATCATTGATGATGTCAGATGGATCTTGGCTGAAAGCAGAGAATACCACAAAGATGTTTATCTATGTTTTATTGACTATGCAAAGGCATTCAACTATGTGGATAACAAATTATGGATAAAATTGGGAAGAATGGGAATTCCAGGACACTAAATTGTGCTCATGAAGAAACTGTGTAGAGACACAGACCAAGAAGCAGTTGTTCAAACAGAATAAAGAGATACTGCATGGTTTAAAATCAGGAAAGGTGTGCATCAGGGTTGTATCTTTTTACCATATTTGTTCAATCTGTAATGCTGAGCAAATAATTTGAGAAGCTGTAGTATATAAAGAAGAACATGCCATCAGGTTTGGAGAAGACTCATGAACAACCTGCAATACGCAGATGACACAACCTTGCTTGTTGAAAGTAAAGAAGACTTGAAGCACTTACTGATGAAAATCAAAGACTGCTCCCTTCAGTATGGATTACACTCCAACATAAAGAAAAAAAATCCTCATGACTGGACCATTAAGCAACATCATGATAAATGGAGAAAAGATTAAAGCTTTCAAGGATTTCATTTTACTTGGACCCACAATCAATGCCCATAGAAGCAGCGTCAAAAAAAAAAAAAAAATCAAATGACATACTGCACTGGGCAAATCTGCTGCAAAAGACCTCTTTAAAGTGTTAAAGAACAAAGATGTTACTTTTAAGATTAATTTGCACCTGATCCAAGCTATAGTATTTTCAATAGCTTGTGTATATGTGAAAGCTAGACAATAAATAAGGAAGACTGAAGAAGAGTTGATGTACTTGAATTTAAATGTAGGTGAAGAATATTGTATATAATGTGGACTGCCAGAAGAATAAACAAATCTGTCTTGGAAGAAGTGCAGCCGGTATGTTCCTTAGAAGAGTGAATGGCCAGCCTTCGTTTCCTGTGCTTTGGTCATGTTATCATATGAGACCAGTCCCTGTGAAGGATACAATGCTTGGTAAAGTGGAAGATCAGTGAAAAATATGAAGATCTCTATTCTGGTTACCTAGTGCCGCTCTGACAAGAAAATACCACAAATGGGATGGCCTTAATAAACAGGAGTTTATTCTTACAATTTGGAGGCTTTAAGTCCAAGTTCAAAGTGCCAGGCTCTAGGGGCTGGGTGAAAGCCCCTCAACCTTGGGGTCCAGCTCTGCCTCCTGCTCCCGGCCCACTGGAACTAGAGGCATTTCTTCACTCAGATAGCTGTTGGCTGCTGAGGCTGAGAAGCCCCAAGGTTGACCAGGAAAAAGGCACAGTCCCGATGTTACCAATCCACACAGCAGGCCATTAACTTAAGTCCACTGTAAGTCCCAAGGTCGGCAGAGCATAGCAGGCTGCTGAGCAACGACACAGCTACATGCAGGGTCCAAGCGTGCCAAAGGCTAGAGCCCATTCCCAAGGCTTCTCCTTAAATGCAGGAAGCAGACCACATCCCAAAGGCAGCTACTCAGCTGCTTGTGGTAGATCCCACCATGGAGTTGATTGCCAGTCTCATCATGGGGAATAACTACCACCAGCTTCCCAGTCACTCAACCAGGCCCAGCCAAATTGACACACAAACATAACCACCACAACTTCCATTGAGATGGACCAACATGGTGTTGTAACATTGGGGTCAAGCATAGCATTGATTGTGAGGATGGCACTGTGGCACTGGACTAGGCAGGGTTTCATGCTGTTGTATATAGGGTTGTTATGGGTTAGATCTGACTCAACAGCACCTAACAACAACATGGCCCTATTTCTCTGCTATTCTTAATAATAAAACTACTTTAAATAGAAGTTTCTTCACCTCTAATTATCCCTTCACTCACTCTAATAAGGCTTCAGTTTTTCACTAGTTCAAACTCCCCTGCTCATTCTATGAAATCAGTTCTTGTCAAGATCAACAACAACCTCTATGTTGCCAGATCAAAGGGTAAATTCTCAGTCTTCATCCTCTTCAGCCTCTCAGCAGAATTAACTACTTGGTTATCACCTTACCTTGAAATTCTTTCTTTGTGTTTGTTCTCTTACATTTCAGGATTTTTTTTTTTTATTTTTTTATTTTTTGTCATTCATTGCTAATTCCTTAACATCTTCTACCTGTAAGTATTCTATCCTCAGACCTCATCTTTTCTCTATCTACAATCACTTTCTAAAACACTTCATTCCACCTGGTGGCTCTGAGTACCATGTACCTTCTAAGTAATGCTAATTTCCAAAGTTATATTTGGAAATCCAATCTGGATGTTTACTTTGTCCTAAACTTATTTATCCAACTGCCTACTCAATGTCCCTACTTGGATATACTCAAACTTAACCTATCCAAAACAGAGCTCTTATTTTATTCCTAAAACTGCTTTTCCCAAGAGGACCAGGTTTGCTGGTCTGATAGAGCCTGGTAGAACCACTGCCCTTCAGGTCTGGAATTGAACCCACACCTGTGACTTCCAGCCAAACAAAAGACAGGCATATGAGTTGAACGTTTACCTCAGGTAGATACACTCCTTGGAGAGAACAATCATGGGAGAAAGAAGGGCTGTTTATGCAGAAGGAGACAGCTCAGGGGGCAGGAGTCCATGGAGGGATGGACACAGGGAAGAAGTAACTATCAGGAGGAAGTGGGAGGGGAGCTGTTGCATTGGGGTAAATTATAGTCAACGTCATGAGACAACATGTGTGTGAACTGCTGTATGGAAAGTGAATTTGCTCTGTAAACTTTCACCCAAATCACAATTTAAAAAAAAAAAAAAAACTACTTTTCTCATTTTAATGCAAGTGTAAGTCAAGTTTCTTACCTAAAAGCCATCCTTGATTCCTTTTCTCTATATCCACCACCATCAGCAAGTCCTAATAGTAAAAGCTACTTTCAAAATATGTTATATTTCAGTTAAAATGGTGTGGTAGTTCAGTTTGTGTGTCAACTTGGCTGGGCCTGGTTGAGTGGCTGGGCAGCTGATGGTAGTTATTCCCCATGATGAGACTGGTAATCAACTCCATGGTGGATCCACCACAAGCAGCTGAGTAGCTGCCTTTGGGTATGTGGTCTGCTTCCCTTATATAAGCAGGAGCCTTGGGAATGGTCTCTAGCCTATGACATGCTTGAACCCTGCATGTAGCCGTGTCATTGTTCAGCAGCCTGCTATGCTCTGTTGACCATGGGACTTACAATGGACTTAAGTTAATGGCCTGCCGTGTGGTTTGGTAACATCAGGCCTTGTCAACCTTGGGGCTTCTCAGCCTCAGCAGCCAGCAGCTGTCTGAGTGAAGAAATGCTTCTAGCTCCAGTGGGCTGGGAGCAGGAGGCACAGCTGGACCCCCTAGATTGAGGGCTTTCACCCAGCCCCTAGAGCCTGGCACTTTGAACTTGGACTTAAAGCCTCCAAATTGTAAGAATAAACTCCTGTTTTTTAAGGCCATTCCCATTTGTGGTATATTCTTGTCAGAGCAGCACTAGGTAACCAGAACAAATGGTGAACTATACATCTGACTTTCTACCACCTCCCCCTTCCACTTTACTCCATGTATCATCATTTCTTGCCAAGACCATAACAGTCTCCTAACTCTTGCTTACCTACAGTATCTCTCCATATAGCCCTACGTGTGATCTGTTTAAAACCATGTTACTGACATGTGGAACTTTTCCTCCTATCATACTCAGAATAAAATCCTAACGCGTTAGGACCTTTACATGATATGGCCCCTCTGAGACCTTTTTTCCTACCCTTCTCCTCCTGTGCACTGTGTTATGATTACATTGACTTTCTTGGTATTATATGAGCATGTCACACTTATTTTTGCCTCCAGATTTTGCAATGTTTTCCACCTGGAATGCTCTTTTTCTTGATCTTCCCACATCAAGACTTCTATTCATCCTTCAAGTCATAGTTTCAATGACATCTTAAGATGAAGGTTGGACAATCTATTTCCATAGAGATACCAACTGAAAAACCCAAGGAGGGGTCCCTATGAGTCGGAATCAACTCAAGGGTAGGGAGGTTTTCTTTTCTGGTTTATCCATTTTTTATTTACTTTTTTTTTTTTTTAAATCTATTTACTATAGTCTGATCACTCTAAGTATGTCCACTCTAAAAATATCTCCTATATCACCTTTCTTATTTCCTTGAGATCACTTATCACACTCTGTAATTGTTTTATCTATTTACTATTGTCTGGTGGTTCAAACCCACCAGCCACTCCTCGGAAGGAAGGTTGGACAATCTACTTCCATAGAGATACCACCTGAGAAACCCAAGGAGGGTTCCCTATGAGTTGGAATCAACTCAAGGGCAGTGAGGTTTTCTTTTTTGGTTTATCTATTTTTTATTTACTTTTTTTTTAATTTAAATCTATTTACTATCATCTATCTCCCCACCAGGAGCTCTGGTGGTGTAGTGGTTAAAATATTCAGCTGCTAACCAAAAGGTCAGCGGTTCCAACTCATCAACTACTCTGTGGGAGAAAGATGAGGCAGTCTTGTTTCCATAAAGACTCATGGCCTTGGAGACCCTATGAGGCAATTCTGCTCTTTCCTAAAGGGTCACTATGAATTGGAATGGACTCAATGGCAGTGGTTAGGTACCTCCCTACTAAAGTGCAAGCTACACAAGAGCAGGGCCTTTGTCTTCATGTTTGCTATTACACCCCAACGCCTAACTCAGTGCCTTGCAGGTTCAGTAAATATTTATTGTACAAGTGAAGAAAACAGCTTCATTTAAGCAGATACTTTTCTAGCATCTAAATAGTGCTACATAGCCAGAGTTCTGACCGCAGGATCATCTTAGGTGAATAATAATTTGTGAAGTATTCAAAAGCTGTTAAGATACTTTCACATCCATTGTTTTATTAAAAATATGACACAAAGTTCTTATCAAGGGACCACATGGCAGGGTGGGGGGTTGGGAGCAACTTGAGCTGAGAAGAGCCAAGTCCTAGACAAGTCAGTCCATTCATGATCATGTCATCATTGGGTGCTCTCACAGGCACAGAGGCAGTCGTGGCCCAAACTATGGAGAGTTGAAGAAGTCATCTCTCAGTCATCAGTTGCCACCATCTTCACCTGCCCCTTGCTGTCATGCAGCCTCAGGATCCACAATGGGCTGGCTGATCTGAACTGTAGGAAGCCAAACCCCTGGGGAAGTCAGAGAAACCCGAGGCCACCTGGGAACCTTAAACATTGCAGAAGGAGTTAAATGAAAGAGCCTAGGACACAAAGCTATTGGGTGCTACAGGCTATAGTGTGGGAGAAGGAGGAGTGAGCTTCCCTAATTACTATCTCTGCCTGGACCCACCCACTCCAATGCCATTGAGTAGATTCTGACTCATAGAGACCCTATAGGACAGTGTAGACTGCTTCATCTTTCTCCCAGTGAGCAGCTGGTGGGTTTGAACCACCTACCTTTTGGTTAGCAGCTGAACGCTTTGACCATTGCACGACCAGAGATCCTGCTGCCTGGACCCAGGTCTCATTCATTCAATTTCACAAGTTGAATTTGTCTCATGTGAACAATATGCTCTTTCTAAATTGTGTGGTGACACCAGAGGAAGAATGAGTGAGAATTTAAGCTTGTAAGTGACCATAGATGCCTATTATGGGGAAGGGCTTATGGGCCATTAGAGAAAGCCAGCAGTTGTTTTCTATTATGGAACAAGCACAATGGCCGGGAAAGTTAATATCTAACAAATGCATATAATATGCTTGGTACTATGCTGCACTCTTTATTTACATTAACTCATGTAATTCTTACAATATCGGGGAAAAAAAAATTAACTCACTGCCATTGAGTTGGTTCTGACTCATAGTGACCCCTCCTTAGGTTTCTGATGTGGTATCTTTACGGAAGTAAGATTCCCTAGTTTTCCTTCCCAGGAGTGGTTGGTGGGTTTGAACTACCAGCCTTCTGGTTAGCAGTCAAATGCCTTAGGCACTATGCCACCAGAGCTCCTAATTTTTACAATAAGAAGTAAATATTTTAATGCCCATTTTACAAGTGAAAATAAATTAAGTCTTGGATAAGTTACTTAAATATGTCCCATTGTCATCCCTGTGGTGGGAATGGGGTTCTCTGAGCGGGGCCAGCCAGGAAACTTCAGCCAACCCTGGGAGCATGGTATTTGTGTATATGTGTATGTATGTGTGTCGTAGGAAGAGTAGAAGATGGTGAGTCCAGGTGTGCCTAGAAATAGATGGGTGGGGGCAATAGGCTCCCTGGGACCCAGGCACTGGGTGATGTGATATCTGCCCTGACTAGGAAGCCCCTGAGCTGCCTGTCTCTCTTGCCTGAAAGGAAAGGCAGCAAGCTTACAGTCCGCATACACAGGACTACACCTAAGAACAAGACACACACATAGCTCACTCATAGAAAATGTTCATTTAAATCCAACAGAAACTAACACCCTCTCCCTTTCCTCCTTCAACTCCCTCTCCATCTGTTTTTAATGCAGAACTCTTGGAGAAATAGCAAATCAAGAGTGTGTTGATGCATGGTTTTCATCAAAGAAACACAGATCTGGGAAAAAAGAAACAGATTTTCCCCAAGTCCTCTCTTCTGCTTCTCCTATCCCTTATATTAGAGATGGGACCTGGGATTAGGAGTCAAAGACCCAGGTGCTTTGAATTCAGTCTTTGACTTTATGTGTGTCCTGAAAGTCCCCACGTAGATCTGGCCTTTTGTCAATTTTATGGCCCAGCCATAAAATAAGGAGTTTAGGATGGATGCTCTTTACAGTTTCTTCAGGGCTAATATCCTGCAGTTCTTACAAATTTCTCTTCTCACTAAATGATTATGGAATTTGAGGAGAATACACTTCCATTGTTTTAGTAAAAGGATAAAACTGAAACTGCCTGCTATGCTTCTCTTGAGAAAAGATAATTAGCAGGATGAAAAGGTTGAGGAAGGATAGAAAATAAATTTAAAACTTTTGGGTCCAGCCAAGAGCAAGTTATTTAACAGAGAAAATGACAATGCAAGGTTCCACCTGCAAACCAGAGTGAAAATCTGTGGTTCCTCCCTCGGGCAGAATTGCAGACTAGCAATTAAGACAGAATTTGTCCCAAGGCCTCATAGTGAATTCACACACAAAGATCACTTATGTGAATCATTTTTTTTTTTTTTTTTCTTATTTAACAGCAACACTCTTCACACCTGGTTAAGACTTTCCTCTTAAGGGGAGTGATGTTTTAGAAACATCAGTCTGTCTGTTGGTAGAAAATAGAGACAAGAGGAGACAGAGCAGCCAGGTAGGGTATCTGTAAGAGCAAACCAGATTAGAGATATTGGACTAGTGTTGGGGATGGGCATGTGTTATGGATTGTTTTCCCAAAAAATAAACATGGAAGTCCTAACCCCTGCACCTGAAAATATGACCCCATTTGGAAAGAGGAATTTTCTTTTGTGAAGTTAATGAGGTCATATGAGTGTAGGGTGAGTCCTTAGTCTAATCACTTCTAACTGGTATCTTCTGAGAGCAGAATAGACACAAAGACATACACACAAAGTGGAGAGACCACGTAAGGAACCATCTACAAGCCAGGGAATGCTAGAACTACCAAGAAAGAAAAACTCTCTCCTGGAGCCTATGGGGGAGCTCTGGTAGTGTAGTACCTAAGGCACTTGACTGCTAACCAGAAGGCTGGCAGTTCAAACCCACCAGCCACTCCTCGGAAGGAAGATTGGGCAATCTACTTCCGTACTGATACTGCCTCGGAAACCCAAGGAAGGGTCGCTATGAGTTGGATCCGACTCGACTGGCACATAACAACAACAGAGCCTATGGCCTGATTTGGACTTCTATTCTTTAAAGCCACCCACTTGTGTTTTGTTGTTATTACAGCACAAATAAACTAAGAGAGCAAGGAAAGATGGGTATGGATTCAAGAGACTGTTAGAAAAAGACTTTTAGACTTGGCTCATACTTTTCCTTATCTTCAATAAATTGGAACACAGCTACTCATCTTTCAAAAGACAATTACCTGACTCCTCCAGAGCACATTGCTGTTGCTTCTTATGTGTCCAAGGCATTCTGTACAGCCCTCTTTCAAGGCAGCTGTCATACTGACTTACAGTTGCTTATTCACATTGTTTCCTTACAAGTACTTAAGACAGGGGCTGTGTTTTATTTATCCTTTTATCCTTAGTGACTACGACACATGTCCCTTCATGAATCAAACCCTTATTTCTTACTATCCAAACTCAGGAACCAATTAGATCCAGATAATGACCTATTCTTCAGTACCTAAACTTACTATTCCAACATGTACTATGCCAACTTAGAAATCAAATAGATTCAAATACCAAGGAGTACGTGTGGCCATTAAACTCACTGCTGTCAAGTTGATTCAACTCATAGTGACTCCTCCCCTTATCTCTATAGAAGTAGATTGTCCAATCTTCCTTCCAAGGAGTGGCTGGTGGGTTTGAACCGCCAGCCTTCTGGTTAGCAGTCAAATGCTTTAGGCACTATGCCACCAGAGCGCTCCTGTGTGTGGCCATTAGCAAGTGCTATTTCACTGGCTGGCTGCCTTGGTGAATGAATGGCAGGAAGGGAGTCAGAAATGGGCACTCTGTGAGCCACAGGAAGATTTGGCATTGTGGAAGGGCTGTGAGTCCAGGGTTGAGGCTTACGCAAGGCCTATCATACAGTGAGCACTCTCATGTGTTGTTTTGGTGAGTCACACAAAATGCTTTCGTTAATTCATGTCAGGTTTTTCTAGGTTCCCAACACTAAATTCAAAGTATGCCATGGCACCCAGGACCAAATTTTGACAGTTTCCCTTTGTTGATGATTAGCAATAGTTTGTGAGAAAGAAAACAGATTTGATGCTGCTGTTCACTTGCATGGTTGTGTGTTGCTCCACAATACACAGTTGGGAACTCCAGGAAAGTTCTTGGGAGCTGGGAAGCTATGTAAAGTTTGAGTGTGAGTCCAGCCTGCTTCCACTATGGGGCCCCTCCAATTGGAATTCAACAAAGCCATTCTTTTCAGATGCCTCCTTTGTAAAAAAGAAACTCTCCATAATCTCCTTACACTGGTTCATTTTTCTCCATAGAATGTATTATCATCTTTCTGACATATTTTAAATTTATCTTTTCACATGTTTATTGTTTGACTTCCTTCAATACTATGTAAGCTCCATGAGAGTAGGGACCTTGTCTTACCTGTGTTATTCACTGAGGTATGTCCTACCCCTACAATAGCATCTGGCACACATTGAAATTTCTCCATTTTAATTTTGAATATGGTAAATATCAATAGATACAATCCACACCAACAAGTTTTTTGGGGTCCTCAATCATTTAAGAAATGTAAAGCGTTCCTAAGCCAAAAAGTTTGAGAGTCACATCCAGGCTGCTCAACACTCATGAGAAGTAGAGCACGAATATGGCCAGTTCAATGGGGGAATTTCTGATCAAAAAGCCTCCATTTTGTCTCAATTATCTGGCTGTTGCAACTTCTTAAGCATTCCAAGGTTATAATTATGAACATCTTGCTTTTGTTTATTTCTTATTTAAAAATTGAGCTGTTTTTTTTTTTTTTAATTAAAGTCTTTCTTTTCTGCCTGTAATATTCTTACCAAACTAAAACAAATAGAAATGTACTCAGTTTTCAGCTGTCTTACTGCTGTTCTCCTATTTGCCTGGTTAGAAGACAAAATTATTCTGGCATTTCTCCATACAGTCTTCTTGTGAAACAAATATCACTTCACCCTGTTACCTTCAGCATCTCTCTCAGTGTGACAATCCTGGGCCTACTGGTCTGAACCTGGACTTTGCAGCAGCCCCCTCACTGGTTCTTCAGTCTCACCTCTTCAAAACTATCATTTAACACCAATCCTGGTAGATTTTCTTTCATACAGAAATTTGCATATTCAAAAGTGATCCTGATATATTTCTATGAGAATCAAGATGTTACTAGAGCTTAGGGTGGAAAAGTGAGTTTGGAGCCAGATTTGGGACATGCTCTGGCCAAAATAATGTGGTGAAAGTGATCCAAGGGGACTTGTGTCCTTCTGCACTCTTTTTTTTTTTTTTCTCTCTCAGATGCCTACTTGCATCATGAGAAAAAGCTCAGGTTAATCTCCTGAAGGACAGGAGACCATGTGGAGGAGAGCCAAGCATCCCTGAGGCTATCCTTAACTAGTCATCTGATTGCAGGTGTGCAAGCCCAGGCAAGAGAAATCAAGCCTGGCCAAGACTGGCAGAACCTAACAACCCCATGTTGTTGTTGTTAGGTGTTATCAAGTCAGTCCTGACTCATAGAAACCCTGTGTACAACAGAACTAAACACTGCTTGGTCCTGCATTCACAATCCTTGCCATGCTTAAATCCATCATTGCAACCATTGTATCAATCTACCTTGTTGAGGGTCTTCCCCTTTTAGCTGACCCTCCACCTTACCCAGCATGATATCCTTCTCCAGGGACTGGTTCCCCACCCCCTTTTATTTCTATATTGTTTAGTTTTTATTGTGATTTGGGTGAAAGTTTACAGAGCAAATTGATTTTCCATACAGAAGTTCATACACATTTTGTTTCACGACATTGCACATTATAACAGCTCTCTTCTCACTTCCTCCTTGTAGTTACCTCTTCCCTGGGTCCTTCTTTCCTGTGCATTCCTACCCCCTGAGCTATCACCCAATTCAAATACTGCCCTTCTTTTCTCCCACAATTGAGCATCTTAAGGAGTATAATATCTACCTGGTGTAAATGTTCACTCTATATGCTTGTCTATTGTTTGGTTGGAAGCCATAGGAGTAAGCTCAATTCCAGACCAGATAATTAGGGGCCATGGTTTCAGGGGTCTTACCAGTCTCTATCAGACCAGTAAACCAGGTCTTTTTTTTATGATTATGAGTTTTGTTCCACATTGTTCTCCCATCCTATCCAGGATCTCCTGTACTGATCCCTTTCCAAGGGGTTGACAGTGGTAGCCAGGTACCATCTAGTTCTTTTGGTCTCTTGATCATATAGGCTGAGCTTTGCATGGTCCACTAGTCCCTTGGACTAACTGTTTCTATGTGTCTTTGGTTTTCTTCAGGATTGGTCCTTCCTAACAACACAACCAAAGCATGAGAGTTAAAGTTGGGCTATTCTCACTTCTAAAGAACATTCTGGCTGTACTTCCTCCAAGACAGATTTGTTCATTCTTCTAGCAGTCCATGGAACCTTCAATATTCTTTACCAACACCACAATTCAAAAGCATTAATTCTTCGGTGGTCTTCCTTACTGTCCAGCTCTCACGTGCATATGAAGCTATTAAAAATACCATGACTTGGGATAGGTGCACATTAGTCCTCAAAGTGACATCTTTGCTCTTCAACACTTTAAAGAAATCTTTTGCAGCACATTTGCCCAGTGCTTCTTGACTACTGCTTCCATGGGTGGTGATTGTGGCTACAAGTAAAACAAAATCATTGACAACTTCAATCTTTCTCCATTTCTTGTGATGTTGCTTATTGGTCCAATTTTGAGGATTTTAGTTTTCTTTATGTTGAGGAGTAACCTATACTGAAAGGTGTAGTCTTTGATCTTCATCAGTAAAAATTTTTTTTTTTATTATTGCGATTTAGGTGAAGATTTAAAGAGCAAATTCACTTTCCATACAGCAGTACACATATACTTTGTCTCATGTCATTGACCACAGTTTACCACAATGCAACAGCTCCCCTCCCACTTCCTCCCCATAGTTAC
>NW_006921601.1:3631084-3638908 GCF_000298275.1 Orycteropus afer afer | reverse complement strand
CCATCAAAAAACTAAAAGCCACTGGACAAAAAACACACCATGTAATCACACAGGAACAGTAACCAAAAAAAAGAAAAAAGGGGGGAAAAAACAAGAAAACCTGCAATATCTGGGGATAGGCACTAAGAAAAAAAAAAGTAGAGAAGGAGAATAATAAATGAAAAAAAAAATGGGAAAAATGCAAAAAGAAAATCAATGAACAGGGTTAACCATGAGAAAAAGGGGGAAAAGAAAAAAAAAATCCCTTAAATTAAAGAAAAAAAAATTTCAACCAGGCACAGGGAAATGAAAAAATGCTGAAAACTAGGACCTAGGAAGGGGAAGATTAATAATAATAATAAAATGGACAAAAGTATTAATAATATTAGTTGTTCTAAAACAGACAAATACAAGCAAACTAATCACCAGAACAAAGAAAGCAAAAAATAAAAAAATAAAAATAAAAATGAAAAAAGAGAAAAAAAAAATCAGTGGAGGACAGGGCAGGGCACCCAGGTTCCGTCTGAGCACACAGACTGTGATGGAGTTCCTGTGGGCCCAGAAGGTAGGTGGGAGTGGGGGATGGCTGCACCTCCGTTCACCAAGTGGGTGTGGGGTATAAGAGTAACAAGAGGAATGTCGTACCTTGTCAGTCTTAAAGGTCCCATGTGCCCTTGGGGTTGCTGGAAAGCAGAATGTGTTCTTAAGTCCCAGGAATCTGCGAGAGTGCTGTCTCTTTAAATATTCAAAATAGTCAAGCCACTTTTTAAACTTTCAAAATGGCAGCAGCCTCCGGACCGGCAAAAGTCCACAATTCAGCACACCTTTCTCTTCACCTTCTCCGTTTCTTCCCCAGCGACCGTGCACAGTCCTCCGTGTAGTCCCTGGCTAGCAGGGTGATTTTTAGGTTAATTCTTAGGTCCTACCACCACTTGGGAATCTCCAAGCTGTCTGTGCCGTCAGGATTGCTCAGGATCACTGCCAGACCACAGCTCTGTCTGTCTCATTTTTTGGTACTTTCTGCAAATTCTTCTGCTAGTTGGGGTTTAGTCCACTTCTATATCCTTCCCTTCAAGGCTCAAGGGTCCAGGATTATCTTCTGGGTCTGTGTTAATTGGTTTCCCTTTTCTTTGTTGAAGAGGGTCTGTGCAGTCTTTCTGCCTAGTCCGCCATCTTGCCGGCCACCTCAAACACTCTTTTTCCATCAGTAAATACTTTTGAGCAGTCTCCTTATGCATACACTGTCCTTCTGTTCTTTCACAATTGATCTCTCTAAGAAGTGTATCTGTTGTTGCTGTTGTTGTTATGTGCCGTCGAGTCGGACCTGACTCATAGCGACCCCTCCCTGAATTTCCAAGGTAGTATCACTATGGAAGTAGATTGTCCCATCTTCCTTCCGAGGAGTGGCTGGTGGGTTTGAACCACAAGCCTTCTGGTTAGCAGTCAAGTGCCTTAGGCACTATGCTCCCAGAGCTCCCAGAAGTGTATCTGCCTGATGTAAATGTTCAGCCCATACTCTGGTCTTTTATTTGACTGGAAGCCACAGAAGTGAGTTCAATTCTGGACCTGAAAGGCAGCTAGGGGCCATAGTCTCAGGGGTTTCACCAGGCTCTATCAGACTAGGAAACCTGGCCTTTTTTTCTTTTCTTTTATGATTTTGAGTTTTGTTCCACATTGTTCTCCCACTCTATCCAGGATCTCCTACCCCTCCAAGTTAAGTCTTCTTCATTTTTATCAAGTAAGGTTCTGTCATCTGCATATCACAGGTTGTTAATGACTCTTCTTCCAATCCTAATGCCATAATCTTTATATATTCTGGCTTCTCTGATTATTTGCTCAGCATACAGATTGAGTAAGTACTGTAAAAGAATACAACCATGACACATACCTTTCCTAATTTTAAGCCATGGCGTATCCTCTTATTCTGTTCAAACAACTGCCTCTTGGTCTGTGTAAAGGCTCCTCTTGAGTACAATTAAGTGCTCTGGAATTTTCTTCTCCACAAAGTTATCTATAATTTGTTATAATCTATACCGTCTAATGACTTTCCATAGTCAAGAAAACATCATTCTGGTATTCTTTGCTTTCAAGATCCATCTGGCATCAGGAATGATAGCCCTCAGTCCACATCTTCTTCGAATCCAGTTTGAATCTCTGGCAGTTCCTTATCAGTATACTGCTGCAACCATTTCTGAATTATCTTCAGCAAAATTTTACTCATGAAAATTAATAAATAACTGTTATCTTAAGCCACTAAGTTTTGGAGTGGTTTAATATGCATCCTTATTGTAGCCACAGATAAATAGTATGGTGAAAAGGGAGAAATTATAAGCAAAGAGTTGGAGGCAGAGATCAATCTAGTGTGTCTAGAGGTCAGCAAGTACTCCTGAATATAGTGGAATGTGGAGTAGGAGACAAAGAAGGGGCCATGTGGAGACAAAGAAGGGGCCATGTGAAACTCTCTGAAACTGTATTTCTCTATCTGAAACATGGGTCATAATAGTATTTACTTTGCAGGCTTGTTATAAGCAGTGGATAACAGATAAAAGAGGTTAATACAAATAGTTGTCTCTACTTTCTAATCAACTACTACTCCTTAAGGTCAGAAAATATTGGTCTTCTACTCTGTTCCAGGCACTGAGATACACTTGGGGAATATAACATGGGTAAATGCAGAGAGGCATGCAGTATATTATACATTTTCAGAATAGCAGGTCAGACAGCACAGAGAATAGATGGGGATAAGTGTTAGTGGCACAACATGAAAATGAGAAATGTTCAAAGTTGCTGTGTTTGATAAACAAACCAAAACAAACTCACTGCTATCGAGTTGCATCTGACTCATAGTGACCCCTCCCCTTGGATTTCTGAGGCAGTATCACTATGGAAGTAGATTGCCCCATCTTCCTTCCAAGGAGTGGTTGGTGGGTTTGAATCACCAGCCTTCTGGTTAGCAGCCAAATGCCTTAGGTACTATGCCATATCTACTTTCATTGCATTTTTAAATTTTATTTAATTAGCAGTTATTACTTTCATAGGAGTGGCTAGGTGACAGTTAAGTGCTCAACCACTAACCAAAATGTTGATGGTTCAAACCTACCCAGAGGGCCCTGGAAAGACAGGCCTGGCAATCTGCTTCTGAAAGTTCATAGCCTTCAAAACCCTATGGAGAAATTCTACTCTGTACACATAGAGGAAAAAAATTTACGTAAAGAAAGCTGGCTGTGAGCATGTTATATAAAGCTTTCATTATATGTTATTTTATAGAGTTTGGTTTACCCTGTAGGCTGTGGCTGCCATTGAAGGCCAGAGAGCAACACTGTGGTAAATCTAGCAAGTCCAATGACAACATAGGATGGTATACCGGAACAGGGAGAAACTGGTGGCAGGAAGACCAGTTAGGAGGCTTTTGCAGTAATCAAGTCTAGAGATGACTAGAGAGCAGGACGACAGATGGAAGATAAATTTGAGAGATATTCACAAAGAAAAATCAACTGGATATAGTGACTGGTCCTATGAGGGCCAAAGGGATGGTCCTGATATTTGAAGCATAGAAAATATATGTGGAATTATTCTGTTAACGAAGAGTATAGCAGACAATTTCATTGTTGACAAGTAAATGAGGAAAAGGCTGTAATCTAAACAAGGGAGTAGGAGAAGAAAATTGATCCTTTCTGGCCAGGGTTTTGAAGAATAATTTAAACCAATCATGGTGAATATAAGCCATCATTAAATTGTGGCTAAGAAAACCTACGTGGCTTCATACACAGGGAGATCAGAAATAGCTGGGTCTAGTTCTTTTATCTCCTCTCCATGACTCCTTCACTGGAGCTACACTGAACAACTTGCCGCACAAACACATTGAACTCAGTTATATCTTTGTGCCTTCACATGCTATTCCACTTACTTGAAATGGTCTTGGCTCTATGCTCCATTTAATTAGCTCTTTTCCATAATTTGAGCTTAAGAATTCTTCCTTGAGAAGTATTTCCAGGTTGCAGTCAATCCATCTCATAGCCACCCTGACCCTGTCTACATAAAGTCCTGCCCTCTGTATATCCCTCCCTCAGAGCAGTCATCATTCTGGGTTGTTGTCCTGGATTTACTTAGATGTCTTCCCCTACTATCAGCTTTAAGAGGAAAAAGATGTTATACTATTCAATGTCTCAAGGCTAATGCACACATATTAGGAATAGCTTTACTATGTTAAGATTATGTGCTGTTTTTGTCATATGTTAAATATTATTACAATTATAAGCTGTATAATGTAACATGTGTGGTGATCACTAAGAAATCTCCAAGAAAAAATCAGAAGCAAAGAAGGAAGAAAGCAAATAGGCTCATCACAAGAAAGCAGCCAGATAAAAACAAAAACAGAAAATTCAGAATAAAAAAAAAAAAAGAAAGAAGAATGAAACACTGAAAAAGTAGAAAAATGAGTGAGATAGATGCTTTGTTTTCAATGATAACCTTAAATGTAAATGGTCTAAATGCCCCATGCACAAGGCAGAGAGTCTGCACTGCTGTCTGCAAGAACACACCTTAGACAAAAGGACACAAAGAGACTGAAAATAAAAGGATGGAGAAAACTGTTCTATGCAACTAGTAAACAAAAAAGAGAAGAGGTGGCCATACTTATATCACATAAAATAGACTTCAAATAAAAACCTATTACAAGATATAAAGAAAAACATTACATAATAAAAAGGTCTATCCAGTAAGAAGACATAACAATTATAAATATATATGTCTCTTATAGCAATGCTTCAAAATACATGAAACAAATACTGACTAATATGAAAGGAGAAATAGACAATTCCATAATAGCAGGAAGCAAGAATGGCCAGACTTCATCTCACCTATTTTGGTCATGTTGTAAGAAGGGACCATTCCCTGGAGAAGGATGTCATGCTTGGTAGGGTGGAGGGTCAACGTAAGAGGGGGAGGCCTTCAATGAGATGGATTGACATGGTGGCTGCGATGATGGGCTCAAGTATAGCAGGGATTGTGGGGCTGGCGCAGGATCGGACAGTGTTTCGTTCTGCTGTGCATGGGGTCGCTATGAGTTGGAAATGACTCGATGGCACTTAACAACAACATAATAGCAGGTGGCTTCAATACACAACGTTCAAGTACAGACAGACCATCTAAAAAAGAAGATCACTAAGGACCTCTGGTGGCCTAGTGCCTAAGGCATTTCACTGCTAACCAGAAGGCTGACAGTTCAAACCCACCAGCCACTCCTCAGAAGGAAGGTTGGGCAATTTACATCTGTAGAGATACCACCTACAAAACCCAACGAGGAGTCACTATAAGTCAAATCAACTCGACGACAATGAGCTTGGTTTGGTTTAAGGACACTGACCACAACTCATCTATCAGTTTGTTGTACTGTGGTGTCTTGCGTGTTGCTGTGATGCTGGAAGCTACACCACTGGTATTTCAAATACCAGCAGGGTCACTCGTGTTGGACAGGTTTCAGCAGAGCTCCCAGACTAAGACAGACTAGGAAGAAGGACATGGGGGTTTGCTTCTGAAAAAATTAGCTGCTGAAAACCTTACAAACACCAGTGAAAGTTGGTCTGATATAGTGCCAGACAATGAGCCCCTCAGTTTGAAAGGCACTCAAAATACAACTGGGGAAGAGCTGCCTCCTCAAAGTAGAGGGGACTTTAATTATGTGGATGGAATAAAGCTTTTGTGACCTTTGTTTGCTGATGTGGCACAACTCAAAATGAGAAGAAAAAGCTGCGAACAGCCATTAATAACATGGAATGTATAAAGTAGGAATCTAGGAAAATTGCAAGTTGGCAAAAATAAAATGGAACATATAAAGATTGATGTCCCAGGCTTTAGTGAACTGAAATGGATTTGTATCAGCCATTTTGAATCAGAAAATCATATGGTCTACTATGCTGGGAATGGACAACTGAAGAGGAATAACATAGCATTCATCGTCAAAAAGAACATTTCAAGATCTATCTGAAGTGCAATGCTTTCAATGATAGGATAATATCCATATGCATGCAAAAAAGACCAATTAATACTGTTGTTATGTGCTGTCGAGTCAGACCCAACTCATAGCAACCTTCTTTCTGAGGAGTGGCTGGTGGGTTTGAACCACCAGCCTTCTGGTTAGTAGTCAAGTGCCTTAGGCACTATGCTACCAGAGCTCCTAATTAATACTACTATTATTCAAATTTATTAATCAACCATTAAAACCAAAGATGAAGAAATTAAAGATTTTTAACAACTTCTGCAATCTGAATTTGACCAAACATGCAATCAAGATGCATTAGTAATTACTGGTGACTGGAATGCAAAAGTTGGAAACAAAGAAGAAACATCAGGAATTGGAAAATATGGCCTCAGTGATAGAAATTATGTTGGAGATAGCATAATAGAATTTTGCAAGACCAACAACTTATTGTAAATACCATCTTTTCAACAATATAAATAGAAACTATACATATGGCCCTACCAGATGGAACACACAGGAATCAAATTGACTCCACCTGTGGAAAGAGATGATGGAAAAGCTCAGTATCATCAGTCAGAACAAGGCCAGGGGCCAAATGTAGATCAGACCATCAATCGCTCATATGTAAGTTCAAGCTGAAGCTGAAGAAAATGAAAACAAGTGCATGAGCGCCAAAATAGGACCTTGAATATATCCCACCTGAATTTAGAGACCATATGAAGAACAGATTTGATGCACTGAACACCAATGACCTAAGACCAGACGAGTTATGGGATGACATCAAGATCATACATGAAGAAAGCAAAATGTTATTAAAAAGATAGAAAGGGAAGAAAAGACAAAGATGGATGTCAGAAGAGACTCTGAAAGTTGCTCTTGAACAGAAAGTAGCTAAAATAGAAGAAGTCAGCAATGTTTCAGGGTACAAGGTAAATACACAAATACTATTTGGGTTCCTCAACACTAAGACTACTCCAAAAAAAAAAAAAAAAAATCAAGAGAACAATACCATTTACAATAGCCTCCAAATTGATAAAATTCCTAATCAGGGACATAAAAGACTTACACAGTGAAAACCATAAAAAGCTACTGCAAGAGACCTTTAAAATGGAAAGATATCCTGTGCTCATGCATTAGAACACTTCTCACTGCCGTCAACTCGATTCCAACTCATAGCAACCCCTCCTTGGGTTTCTGAGGCAGTATCTCCATGGAAGTAGGTTGCCCAGTCTTCCTTCCAAGGAAGGCCTTTTGGTTAGCAGTCAAATGCCTTATACCAATTCTACCTACAGTGATCTACATATCTCATATCATACACAAAAATTAACCAAAATAGATCAAAGACCTAAATGTTAATTTTCCTTTTGTGAAATCTTTATGTGGGTTGGTATCTGAGTGATGCTGTCATGTATCCTTATCTCAGGGTGTTGTCTGATGTCATTGGTTCTTTACCTGAAGGGCTCCCTTGAATTGTTGAAAGGCTGGTCTGATTTTTACAAATTTCTTTAATTTCTGCTTATCTAAGAAGGTCTTAGTTTTGGCATCTTTTTTTTTTTTTTTTGGTAGTGGGAAGGTGTTGGTTAAAACTGCTGCTTATCATTATTGTTTTTTAAATTGTGATTTGGGTGAAAATTTACAGGGCAAATTCACTTTCCATGCAGCAGTACACATACACTTTTTCTCTAGACATTGGCCACAATCCACCACAATGCAACAGCTCCCTTCTCACTTCCTCCCAACAGTCACTGCTTCCCTGTGTGCATCCCTTCATGCACCCCTAACCCCTGAGCTTTCTCCCTGTGTATAAACAGCCCTTCCTTCTCCCATGAGCGTTCTCTCCAAGGAGTGTATCTACCTCAGGTAAA
>NW_006921601.1:3571846-3630984 GCF_000298275.1 Orycteropus afer afer | reverse complement strand
TTTTTTTTTTTTTTTAATGGCAAATGTTTCTTTTTTTCTTTTTGTTCAGTTGTGATTTGGGTAAAAATTTACAGAGCAAGAGGACTCTCTGAGACTTGAGACTCTTTAAACCTAGAAAGAAGCCTATCCCCTGAGATCATCTTTTAGTGAAATAGCAAAGTGGCACAAAAAATTAAATGATACTACCCATAAGATCGGTACTCTACTTCAAAACCACCTGTATGAGACCAGAAAATCAACAATTACTCAGAAGCAAAGATGAAAATATAAAGGAGCAGGAAATCTAGAGTACTGGAAATAGAATGAGCGGAATGCAATTAAAGAGAATGTGGACACATTGTGATGAGTGTAACTAGTGTCACTGAACAATTTGTGTGAAAATTATCAAATGGGAATCTAACTTGCTGTGTAAACTTTCACTAAAAATTCAATAAAATATTTGAAAAAGTAAGACTAATGCCTGGCACAGGAGCTCTGGTAGCAATAGTGCCTAAGGCATTTTACTGCTAACCAGAAGGCTGGAGGTTCAAACCCACCGGCCACTCCTCGGCAGGAAGGTTGGGCAATCTACTTCCATAGTGACACAACCTCAGAAACCCAAGGAGTGGTCGCTATGAGTTAGATTCGACTTGACGGCAGTGGGTTTAGTACTGCTTTGGGACCTTCTGTTAGTATCCATGATGATGGGACTGGAAATAGCTCATAGACCACAGGCCTTCCGGTAGATAAACAAAAGAAGTGCTGAATACATAAGCCTGTCTGGACCCAACACACAGACCCATGGGCGTGGGCTCTCCAGGAGACAGCACAGTGTTGCTGGCCCCGTGAATGTAGCAGCTTCTGGGCGGAGAGAGTGTGTATGTGTATGTACACGTGCATGCACATGCACTTCCACATTTCCTGCACAGACACCTGCGTGCACACAAACGAGCCCCTCTTTCATGATAAATGCATGTGTTGCACATCTGAATTAGGCATCTTTTAATGTTTTATTCCACTCATCACAAAACAATGGGGCATTGGGACTTGGCTCACAGATGTGTTTTATTTGGCTTTCAGTGGGTTTTTTGTGTGTGTTCTGTTGTGTTTTTGTTTAGTTTTTAATGGCTTTGAATGTGGAGCATGTACATTTATAGTACCTAACTATATCCCTGAGACATTTAAAATTTCAGCATCAGACTTCCTTCTTTGAAACATCTTCTAACAAAAGATATGTGATTTAATTCAGCAAGAGGGTTACTTGAGGTAACTTGCATGCACCCTTGCAATAAACAGAGCTTAGCAAAAGAGGAAATAAAATAAAATCTACTATAATGACTTGTTTTGACTGCCTTGGGAAGTTTTCTTCACAAGAGGTTAATACTCTTATAAAGACAAGAATGCAGCCTGTGGGATCTTCCAAATACAGTCAGCTGGATAAATTCCCAACCTGGGTATCTGAAGCAACAATGCTTTGCCATAAATTGCCTAGTGCCCAATACAAAATTTCTTTTTCCTAGTAAGAATTTTAAGGATCTCTGGTGGCATAGTAGGTAAGACATTTGGCTGTGAACAGAAGGTTGGCAGCTGAAACAGGAGAAAGATGAGGCAGTCTACTTCCAAAAAGGTTTACAGCCTTGGAAACCCAGTGGGGGTCATTATGAGTCAGAATCGACTTGACAGCAGTTGAGTTTGGTTTTTTGGAACAACAATTTTCGTACCAAGGAATGATTTTAAAATATAAGTTAGATTATATTCAAGTAACTTTCAGTCACTTCAAAGAATTTCATCTAACCCCAAAACATGCCTGAGAATGTAGCCCTCACATGAGCATTATTTGGGAACCATCTCTAAATAAAGACTGAAGACTCGGTAGGTAACAGCTTTACAGGGAATGACTTTATTATGGAGCAACTCTATTTCATCCCTAGAACCTGTACCTTAGTAGTACTTGCTGGGAAATAGCCCTAGGATAAATGAGAATCATTTAGGCTAATGCTAGAATTTTCTGGAAGTATCCTGAGACACAAAGTTGAATTTTCCCAGGATGTTGCATCCCTAGAGGTTTTCCAAAGAAACTATCTTTCCTAAGATAATGTGTATGTGTGAGTAAAACCCTGTGATCTGACCTCTGGCAATCCCCCCTTAAATCATAACCCCAGGGTGGTTGGTCTTTAGGGTTTTAGTGTAAGTTCTACTGCTGACATAGTTCCTGCAGGCCAAGGTTAGAAGGTAGGAAGATAGGTGGTTTCTAGGAAGAGGATTGTTGTTGTTGTTGTTGTTATTTGCCATCGAGTGGGACCTGACTCATAGTGACCTTTCCTTGGGTTTCCAAGGCATTATCACTACAGAAGTAGATTGCCCAACCTTCCTTCTGAGGAGTGGCTGGTGGGTTTGAACCACCAGCCTTCTGGTTAGCAGTCAAGTGCCTTAGGCACTACGCTATCAGAGCTCCTAGGAGGAGGATAGGTACAGGCAATTAGCACCAGCTGGGTCTAACAGCCTACAGAGCTCTGGTGGTGTGGTGAGTAAGGCATTTGGCTGCTAACAAGAAGGTCAGTGATTCAAACCCACCAGCTGCTCCACAGGAGGAAGATAGGACAAAGTACTTCCATAAAGATTTACAGCCTTAGAAACCCAATGGGGGTCACTATGAGTTGAAATCAAATCACTGGCAGTGAGTTTGGTTTGTTCTTTGGTTGGGCCTAACAGACTAGGGTATTGTGGTAGACACAATTCTGAGATGGCCTGAAAGGACCCTGCCCACTGAGTATACACCCTATGTGCTTTCCCCTTGAATGTGAGTGAGACCTGTGAATATGAGAAGATATCACTTCAGGTTACATTATATGGCAAAGGTGAAGGGATTTTGCTATAATTAAGGTCCCAAAATCAGGTGACTTTGAGTTAATCAAAAGAGAGATTCTTGTGGGTGGGCCTGACTTAATTAGATACAAACTCTTCAAAGAGGAACTGGCCCCTTTTTAAAGAGGGGTACTCTCCTCCTGCCCCCAAAACAGTCATGTTTTGAACTGCATGTGAGAGAGGCATCTGGTAGATGCTATGGGCCTTCGTGCTACAACCATGAACAACAGAGTTCTACCAACAACCTCAATGAGCTTGGAGAAGGCTCTGAGTTCCACATGAGATCATAGCCTGGCCACATCATTTGGATTGCAGCCCTGTGAGACCCTGAGCAGAAGACCAAGTTAGGTTGTGCCTGAATCCTTGACCCACAGAAACTCTGAGACAATAAATGGGTGTTGTTTTATCCTGCTACATTTGTGGTAATTTATTGCACAGCTATATAAAACTAATATAGGTACAGTTACTAACAGAAATAACAAAGAGTGGAGAAAGGCGCAACATATAAAATACAAAACAGCATGTAGGGAAGGGAGTAAATTGGCATTCCAACATTCACTCTTGGGCAGAGAACTTTAGGAAATAACAGGTCGGGAAAGCACTAACCACACAATTGTAACTATTTACACAGGCTTGTCTCTCCATAGACTAGCCTCTGCCATCAGTAACCCTTCCATAAACAATTTTTATGATATCTCATGGCAGGCCTGACCTAGACTCTGTGAAACAGAAATGAAGATGTCAACATGTTCGTGGGCTGGTTGAAGAACATCTTAGACACTCCCTTGGCTACTGAATGAGCTGCTCTAAGAGCACTAGGGGCTAATCTATTTGGTGGGAGGCCAAGAGGTGTTCACAGAGGAAGCATTTTTGAGTCATAAGGGTAGGTAGGATTTTTTTTTTCTTTTTTTTAAGTTGTAACTGTATGAGGGTGATTTATGGGAGGAGAAGAAGGTAGAGATCAGCTTGGGCCACTTTATGAAGGATTTTCCCTATTTGGAGTCCTTGGGTGGCACAAAGTAATGTGCTCCACTACTAACTGAAAGGTTGGAGGTTGAAGTCCCCCCGGGCATACCATGAAAGAAAGGCCTGGCAAACTATTTCTGAAAAATCAATCATTGAAACTCCTATGGAACCCACTCCTGTGGCTTCCAGCCAAACAAAACACAGACATATGAGCTGAACATTTACATTAGGCAGATACACTCCTTGGAGAGATCAATCATGGAGAATAGAAGGGCTGTGTATGAACAGGGAGAGAGCTTGGGAGGGCAGGAGTGCATGGGAGGGCACAGGGAAGAGGTCACTATGGGGAGGAAGAGAGAGGGGAGCTGTTGCATTGTGGGAAATTGCAGTCAATGTCATGAGACAAAGTATGTGAGCTGCCGTATGAAAAGTGAATTTGCTCTGTAAACTTTCACCCAAATCATAAAAAAAAAATTAAGGGGGAAAAAAAACCCTAGGGAGCATATTTCTATTGTGACACACATAGGATTGTCATGAGTTGGAATTGACTTGATGTCAACCGTTTTGTTTCTTTCCTATATAAAAGGCTAAGAGATTTAAGTGGACTTTTTGATTAGTTAATAATTCATGGCAAACAACAACAAAATATTTTATATAGAGAAGTAATACCTATTTTTTCTTATGGGAAGGTCTACATAATAGTAGATGGATTGTAGGAGGCAAAACCAGACATAAGATGATCAGTAACAAAACTAGCGTAGGATGCAGGCATATCTTACTTTGCCCTCTATCCTCACCAGGTAGCACTAAGCCCACCCAATAGTGAGGAGCAATGAGTGTCTGTTGACTCATAAATAGGCAAACCATCACAAGAGCATCCCAGAAGCAACAGGCACAGAAGCAGCAACCTCTGACAGGTTGAAAGAGAAGTTTTCACTCACCATGGACTTAGGACAGGAAGTATCTCAGGTCTCCAGGGTCTGAGGGATACAGCAGATGATAGGGGTTGAAAAACCAGAAAGCCCATTCTTAGGACCTCCCTGGGTTCTTGCTGGAGTGGGAAGGGATAAATTTGAGGCTGTCCCTTCTGAGGGCTGTAGGGATCAAGACAATGAAAAACAGGATGCCAAGGAAAGAGAGAGCAAAGAACAGGCATGAGGGGCTGAATGTGTCCAGTGAGCAGACTGAGCATCTAGTCTATTAAGCAGCTCAGGGATCCAATCCAACACCAGGGTTCAGGTTTAACCTGCCTGAGCCCTGAAGTAGAAGTTCAGGCACATTCTAGCTCAAGTCTTACTAGCACTCAATCCTCTCCCCCAGCCAATTTTTGTTCCTCTCCTTCCCTCACTTCAATCCTACCTTGGACGCCCCCTCTCAGAGAATGGGTCATCTCTAGATTTAGTCAGACACCCTCAGGGTTGAAAAGAATCATTCAGATTACCTTGGCCAACCGTTTCATATTATAGATAAAGTATCTCCTCTCTGTTTTCTGACTCAGATGACAAAATGTTCTCTTTTCTGTCAAGGACTAATTGTCTGTGCTGACAATCTTTTCATTTTCATCCATTCATTCTTTTGTTCAGTTATTCACTAACAAATATTTACTGAACATAGACATAGCACTGAACAAGGAAAGCAGGGTTCAAGCTCTCATAAAGCTAGCATTCTAGAAGAGGAAGCAGAAAATAAGCAGCAGGCAAACAAAAGAACAAGAAAATTTCAGAGTAATAAGTGCTCTGAAAACATAAACACTGCTGCCCCTCCTCCTGGGTTTACTATCCCAGTGAATTATACATCAACTCACAATCACCTCAGCCAAAAACCTAGGAAGCTCTCTCTGGCATCTTTCACATTTATCAATCATCAAGTCACATGAATTCCAACTCTCAATGGTGCTAAATCCATCTGCTCTTCTCAGTCCCACTGATACTAAATTGTTGTGCAAAATACTACAATAATCTCCTATTCTTGCCCTCTTCCATCATGTCATGCCCTAGCTGAAAATATTTCAGTGGTTCTCTACAGTTTCTCTAGTAAAGTTCAACCTCCTTAGCCTTGCACTCATTATCAGAGTCATGTCAAACTCTTCAACCTCCCCTGCCCATACAGCTTTCACTTAGCCGTGTTTGCAAATCTACAAACATATACAGGTGTTACATACTCTCAGGCACTTGGTATGTTGTGCCTTCACTTGAAGTACTTCTATCCCATCTTCTCCACTCTAACTTCTTTATTCAAAACTCAGATCAAGTATCACCTTTTTTTTTAGGAAGACCTTTCTTCTTATAAGGGCCCAGGGAGTACTTATAAGATCCCATGAGATCACATGTGACACTCTGAGTACAATGATGGCACTCAGTTTATGTCTTACTTTCCTGATGGAGTTTCTTGCACTAGCATACAAAGGCTTCCTATTTGCAGTGACACCATCTCAGCATATAGACTCTGAGGTAGGGGACTTGTCTCCCTCATTGTTTTAATGAAATGCATTCATGCATAGGAAAATGTATTTCTCATTTTTGTTTTTGTTGCTTGATAGTTATTGTTATAATTTGAGCTCTTAGACATTATTTTTAATGGCCTGGAAATGATTCTAATGGACCACACATTTGGAAACAAATCCTTTGGATAACACCATCCCAGAGAGCACATACTATAACAATTCACTGCAGTCCAGACCCTAGGCTTGGCTGTTGACATTTTGAATTTCACACTGTGACTTGGCATATGTGCAGCAGCTCCCTACTCCCAGGGTGCTAGATGTGGAATCTACTATAACCTGTCACTCTCCCTGGAATGATCTAGGACCACATACCTCCACCAAAGCAAGGCCTTTTGGGAGGTGTCCTCCTTGGACTGAACTCTGACACCCTGTAGCCCTGACTTTCCATGGGGTCTTTGGCAACTCCCCACGAAAGGAAAAGTAGTGTTTTGAGAATGGATTTTCCTTCTGCCATCTGTTCTCAGATAAATTTCCTCCCTCAGCACATGCACACTAGAGAGCACATGTCGAGTTTTGACTCCCATACTTGGTCAGACTCCCTAATTGCACAGAGTCTGCAACTCTCTGAGTGGGAGAGTCCCTAGGAGGGGGAGTAAAAGGCAGAATTCTCTTACTTGCATTCAGTAGCGCCCGGATCTTCTTCTCTTCTTCAGCTTCTTGCATTAGCTTGTCTGCCATGGTCTCGTCCTCTGATTCAACGCACACGTCAGATGCGCGGAGGTACTCTAGGTAATCGATCTCTCGTTGGGCACGTTCAACTCTTGTTGCCAGTTTATCTACTGCACTCTTATACTCATTTGTGTGGGTGAAACATCTTCCCAGCATAAGAGATATGTTTTTTGAGAAATCTTGGAATTCTTGAATGTATGCCCTTGTGGTTTGGGTACATTTCTCCAGCCCTTGCTTCAGTCAGAAAATAAATTCTCAAGTCAATTATTTCTAGTTATTTAAATTATCCAAATAACATAAATAGCTATCATTCATAGAAAAATAATTTTAATTTGTTAATAATTTAAAAGGAGGAAAAATTATAATCACCCATAATTCCTCCATTCAAAGAGACTTTGGTATATAAACATTAAAAAAAAATTCCTTGAAAACAGGCACCCATAGATAAATATACATTTTATAAAATATGGTGTTACTCTATGTATGTTAAGAAATATATTTTTAATTTGCTGGTATGCTGTGAACATATTTTAGTAACAATAGATAGCTGCGACATAATTTTGATGACCATGAAGCATTCTGTGGAATTATTATTTATTTATTTTATTAGGACTTTTTAATGGACATTTATGTAGGATTTTTTTTTTTTTTTTTTCCTGTTTCACCCTTCAAACAATGCTGAAAAAATATCCTTGTATTTACGGCTTCACATACTTATCTGGTTATTTTATTAGGATAGATTTCCAGAAGTAAGCTGTATCCCTAGCACCTGGTACAGGCCTAGCACATAGTAGGTACTTTATAAATATTTTGTGAATGAAAGGACAAATGAATGAAGAATGTAAATGGAATGACTGGGTCAAAGGGTATTTTTATACTTAGCACTCATTTGACACAGTTTAGGAACATTCCGCACAAAAGTTGTAAACATTTGTATGCCAGACAGCAGTACATAAGACTTTCTTTTGACCTCAGAGAGAGAGAATAATTTCCTAAACCCCTATTTTCTCTTTCTTATTCCTAAAACTCACACCCCTCACAATGGGGATTGCATCACTTGGATTTTATGTATCTACATTAATCAACAGCAACTGTGGCCTGGGCCTCAGCTTCACCTCCATGCCATGACCAGGATAGGAAGAAGTGCACAGATCATATCCCCGTCTTTTTAAAATCCACATTCAAGGCTATGAAAGTATTAGAGTGCACTTTATATCTCTGTCTGCAGATGTATATGCAGGACATAAACTCTTAGGGTCTTGAGGAAAACTTGGAGGGATTTAGAGCTCTGGTAGCGTAGTGTCTAAGGCATTTGACTGCTAACTAGAAGCCTGGAGGTTCAAACCCACCAGGCACTCCTTGGAAGTGGGCAATCTACTTTTACTGCCTCAGAAACCCAAGGCGGGGGGGTCACTGTGAGTCAGGTCCAACTCGATGGCACGTAACAACAAGGGCAAGTTGTTATTAAACTCAGAGGGACCAAGATTGACATGACTCTGTCACTTTGATGGAGGTGTGGCTGAGGGAGAAGGGAGCTGTGAGAAGGCAAGTGAAGCAGCAGCAAGAGGCCACCTGTCCTGGAGTATTCCATTTACTGGCTCCCACCCTCGGTCTGTCAGCTGGACATTAGGAAATGCTCTCAGTGTGCACTGTGGAATCATTTTATTATGACTGTAACTAGATGACCATATAATTTAGGCTTTAAGGTTTTTCAGGAAAACACAGAAAATACATGTTGGAGATAAGGGTGTCTTTGAAAGAAGACACATAATTTATCAGAATTTAACATACACAGAAGCAAAGTATTAAGTATGAAATAGTTAATGTCACTGCCAAGGGTGAGGCAAAGGCTTCCAGGGAGCCTGCCTGTGCCTTAACAATGCTTGATTTTGCAAATTTTTATGAGGCAGCAGCTATAACACACAGGTGGGAGAGCTTGAACATTTTCTCTGTTTAACATCACCAGTTTGGCAAAAGCAGCTAAGACTTAGTTTCTCAGTTTTCTGATATCATTTTTGACACTGACCTAGCAGTTCAGGCACCTTGGTGCCTCAGTAGTTAAACTGCTCAGCTGCTAACAGGAAGGTAGTTGGTTCAAACTCACCAGCACTCCATAGGCGAAAGACACAGCAGTCTGCTTAGGTGAAAATTTACAGCCTTGGGAACCCTATGGGGCTACTCTACACTGTACTATAGGGTTGTAATGAGTTGGAATTGACCCTATGGTGGGTGGTTTGGTTTTTGTGGAGACGTAACAGTTGATTATAAAAAAACAATAATAATAATAATAACTAAAATCCATTATTGTCCTGATATAGTGACACAGGAAGAGTGACACCAAGTTTAACTTTTCTACTTTAAGAAATTATTAAAAGGTAACAATATTTTGGAAATTTACCCCATGCCAGGCAATGTTCTAAATATGGATTAATTTATTAAATCTTCAGATAGCCTTACGAGATAAAGTCTATTATTATCTTCATTTTCCAGATAAGAAAGTCCTCTACCCCAGATCTGGGAGTTGTGGGGCCTGGACTCTGGTTTGGTGCTCTAAACACCAGCCTATGAAAAAGTTTTAAAGTATAACTTTAGCAGTGTGTTTATTATTTGTTGTTAGTTTCTGTGGAGTTGATTCTGACTCATGGAGATCTCACACGTGTAGAGAAGAACTGCTCCACGGGATTTTCAAGGCTGTGAACGTTCAGAAGCATATTGCCAGGTCTGTCTTCCAAGGACCCTCTGGGTGAGTTCAAACTATCAACCTTTAAGCTAGTCATTGAGCACTTAACTGTTTGTGGCACCCAGGAACTCCTCGTTGATCATTTCCTGTCTGGAAAACATACATTCCAGTAGATAAGGGAAGCGTGGGTAATAAGATGACTTCTGGAGACCATGATCCCCACATAATGTGCACACAGATGCCACCTACCTCCAGGACTCGAAAGCGCTGGTAGATGTAGTGCACCATGGCTGGGTCTTGGGCACACTGTGGCGGAGGCAGAAATGCTGTGACGAACAAAATCAGGAAAGCAAAGGCTCCCCTCAGGGCCATCATCATCCTAAAAACCACCTGGGGGTGGAATCTGTTGTGCTGTAGAAGAACCGAGGGCCCAGGGGGTGGCAACTCCTGCTTCTGCCCTTCGCTCCTCTGCTATGGCAAATCCTCTCAAAACAATGTCTTGTACAGCCAGAAAGCAAAGTCTGCTTGTTATTTTACCAGATGCATGATCTCAGTTTGCAAGCTGGTGATCAAGTCCAGCTGTTGGCAAGTTAGGCCCTGGAGGCCTTGCAGGCAGATTTGGTGCAGAGAGCTTCCGGGGTCCAGCATCTGTTGCCACCACTCTTGACACACAGTTGCCCTCCAGGCTATAGTTGCACGGCTTCTTCCAGGTGTGTGTGTGTGTGTGTGTGTGTGTGTGTGTGTGTGGAGGGGTCAGGGTGAGGGGGGGTAGGGCTTCCCCTACCTCTTCTTCCCCCAGCCGTTTCTTTTTACTTTTTCTTTCCTCCTCCCTTGTAGATTCCACAGTCCAATCACAGGCCTGATCCAACACGAACCACCCCAACTTTTCATTGTTGGAATGTCAGTTTAGTTTCTGGCAAAAATTCCCAGGATCCCTTTCCCAGAAGTCCTTTTTAGAGACCCCACCCCTCCTTCAGACTCCCTTTGCATTCCTGCAGCTCTTAAAGGCACAGCAGGAAAAAGGAAAACTCGCTATATTCCTATTTCTGAATAGCCAGTGCACAGAGCGAGATTGTTCTTGAGGAGAGAAGTACAATGGGCTAGGCCTGGGGACCCAGAGCAGCAGCTGAGCAATCTCAGGATGGAGCACATGGAAGTTTTATTAAGAGAAGATAGCTAATAATTATTGATAGAGTCGTGCTTCCAAGGCCAAGCCATCAGGCAATGAAACTCTTTATAAGGAAGTCCTTGAGTTTTCTCAATCACTAGTCACAGAATTCCCTTCATCAAATCTGCTGCAAAAGACTTCTTTATGTAACCACTGAGACTATGGCCCCTAGCTGCCCTTCGGGTCTGGAATTGAACCCACAACTGTGGTTTCCAGCCAAACAAAGTACAGGCATGTGAGTTAAACATTTACCTCAGGTGGACGCACGCCCTGGAGAGAGCAGTCATGGGAGAGGGAAGGGCTGCTTGTGCACAGGGAGATAGCTCAGGGTGCAGAAGAGTATGAAGGGATGGACACTGGGAGGAGGTAGCTGTGGGGAGGAAGTGGGAGGGGAGCTGCTGCATTGTGGGTTTTGGTCAATGACATGGAACAAGGTATATGTGGACTGCTGTGTGAAAGGTGAATTTGCTCTGTAAATCTTCACCCAAATCCTAATAAAAAATAAATAAATGAATAAATAAAAACTACACAAAAAAAAGAGACTTCTTTAAAGTGCTGAAGAACAAAGATGTCTCTTTGAAGATTAAGTTGCCCCTAACCCAAGTCATGGTATTTTCAATAGCCTCATCTGCATGTGAAAGCTGGACAATGAATCAATGTATAAAGAAGACTGAACAAAAGTAGAGAGGTAGAGACAAGTATTGATTTGGGTGAAGGGAAGGGCAATGTACTAAAAGTGAGTGATCAACACAGTGGCACTGAAGAAGAGGAAGACAATTAAAAAAGAAAAAAAGAGTTGATGCTTTTGAGTTGTGGTGTTAGAGAAGAATACTGAAAGCACCATGAACTGCCAGAAGAAAGAAGAAATCTGTCCTGGAAGAAATGCAGCCAGAAAGTTCCTAGGAAGTGAGAATGGCCAGACTTCATCTCATCTACTTTGGTCATGTTGTCAGGAGGAACCATTCCCTTGAGAAGGATGTCATGCTTGGTAAAGTGGCAGGTCAATGCAAAAGAGGAAAGTCCTCAACAAGATGGATTGACACAGTGGCTGCCACGATGAGCTCAGGTATAGCAAGGATTGTGAGGCTGGTGCATGACCAGGCAGTGTTTCGTTCTGTTGTACACAGTGTTGCTCTAAGTCAGAGCTGACTCGACGGCACCTAACAACAATAGCACAGCTACAGGAAGGAGCTCTGGTTAAGGCATTTGGCTGCTAACACAAAGGTCAGCAGTTTGAAAGCACCATGGGAGAAAAAGGAGGCAGTCTGCTTCCATAGAGATTTACAGCCTTGTTAACCCTATGGGGCAGTTCTACTACGTCGTCCTGTAGGGTTGCTATGAATCAGATCAACTCTGTGGCAGTGGGTTGGTTTGGTTGTTGTATAGTTGCAAATTAGAGTCTCTAGGTGATGCAGATGGTTAACACACTCAGCTGCTAAAAGAAAGGTTGGTGGTTGGAGTCAACCCAAAGGTGCCTCAAACAAAAAGCATGGCAATCTACTTCTGAAAAATCAGTCGTTGAAAATCCTACGGAATATGGTTCGACGCTGACACACATGAGGTCCCCATGAGTTGGAATGGACTTGTGGCAACTGGTTTTATATAGCTGCAAGTCAGTATAACTAGGATCCAATCCCCCCATACACACACACCCCTCTCCTCCAACTGAAATTATATCGTTTTCCTGGGGTAAAGTGGTAAAATCTTCCAATTTTGCTGTCCTGTCCAGGTCTGTACTTATCTTAATCTCTTCTTCCATAGATGGGCTCACCTATGATTGTTTTCCAATCACCTACCAAATTGGGAAAAGACTTAGGCAACTATGGGATGTGGATTTGCATTTGACCCACGGAAGAGATAGTAAAAGATTTTTTTCCTCTGTCCTTGTCCCCACTATCTGTTCTTCCCCACCTCTCTTCCATAGGACTTTAGCCCTTAACTATTTCTCCCTACCCCATGATAAAATTCCAATTAGCCCCAAAATAGCTGCTTAGCCTTTAGAATAATTTCTCCTATTCCTGAGAATCATCTTTGAACTATTCTAGGAACTAGCTGAACTTCGGCTGACTCCTCCTCCTAGAGCCTTATGAAAACTACCGCCTTACTTAAGCTCCTTCTCCATGTTAGAATGCTCGTTCAGAAACTTCTCATGCCTGGCATTTTCAAATCAAGTCTTATGATAAATGTGTTCTGGCTGATTTTCTTCTCTAAGTACCGTGAGTCCTAACTTTGAAACTCTGAACCAAGAGGGTAAGATCCAGTGGAAGAAAACTCAGATTGTTATTGCAATTAACTTTTGCATGGTGGCATTGATTATTTATATCACACTTATGTTAATTTTACAATGAAATTTTCATTCAGTACTAATAAAGTCTAAAGAAATACTGGAGAGTTGCTAAGAGGGATTGCAATGGGCAGGAGGCCTTGGGCTGCTTCCAGAGCTGCTGCTGCCCCAAGGGTCTGGGTGTTTCCAAACAGCTTGTCTGCAGAGCCCTTCAGCCTGACCTTGCAGGTACCTGCTCCCTCCCCACCTCCCAATGATTCAGGATTCAGAGGGACAAACCTGGCCTCTCTGCTCTCACTGACCACACCTGGTCTGAGTTTTGCTTTACTCTTTGTGATCCCAAGGAGAGCTAGGCACCCATAGATGAGCCATGGGCCACACTTCAAGTGGAAATCTTCATGTTCTTGTGACCAAAAATTTCAGATGGAAAAATCAAGGTCATTTTGGGGATAGTCACAGTTTTGACTGACCCACAGTGGCCAGCTGTGGCCATTTTATTCAGCGGTAAAGGGGAAAAGCTGGGCGGGGGGTGGGGGGATGAAAAGAGAGAGAAGCCCTGTCCCGATCTATGTAATAGATTCCAGTACTCCAGATAAGGGGTTCTGTGGTGAGCTGGGTTCTGTCTCTCCAGCAAGACAGTCTCCACATCAATCTGAAGTTGGCCATCTCCTCTCAGTGGAGTGGAGGGTGCTGGGAGCACCGAGGGCTTTAGAAATCAGGGGATCAGTTAATATGGAGGCACAGCAGCAAAAGGAGTCAAAGAAGTGATGAAGGTGCTGTGATAATAAAGATGAGAAAATGGCTTGGCCGCCTTAGCCTGAAGTTGGGAGAAAATAATTTGCTTTGCTCTATTATGTTTCTTACATTTAACTTCTGGCCTTGACCACTGCTCTGTGCTAGTGAGGACAGTGACCCCTCCTTTTTCTTCTCCAACTATCTGAGCCTTCTGCTTTCCTGCCTCAGTATCCTGAGAGGGGAAATCTAAGGTTGTTGGTATCCACTGTTATTTCCTCTTTGTGGCTGCATCTTCTAGTCCTTGACCTGTAAGACCTGCATTTACTTTGAACTAACATCAATGCTGAGTCTAATTAGCCCACTGAGGCTGATCTCACCCAGCTCTGCATGTTCCTCTTTGGGTTCTTTGCAACCTTCATTACTTCTTTGCCTCCACCTTCATCACTTCTTTGACTCCTTTTGCTGCTGTGCCCTCATATTAACCAATCCCCTGATTTCTAGAGCTTTCTGTGCTCCCAGCACCCTCTACTCCACTGAAAGGAGATGGCCAACTTCAGACTGATGTGGAGACTGTCTGGGGAGACAGAGCCCAGCTCACCACAGAACCCCCTGTCTAGGGTACTGGAATCTATTACTTAGATCTGAATGGGATTTCTCTCCTTTCTCTTTTTTCTCTAGCCTTTACCCTTTATCTCTTATCCTCCATCCTGTTCCTGCCAAATAGCTGTTAGCCTTAACGTCATCCTCAAATCTTCCACCCTTTTACAAGTAATTGCATTGTTTCCTGCATGAGTAATTGGAGCAGCCTCTAATTCCCTTTCTATGTCTCTTTAGATAAAGCATTGGCTGATTTTATGCCAAAACAAAAGCTCTTTATAATTTGACCTCAGCTAACTTTTCTTGCTTCATCTCTTACCATTTCCCACAGTCAACCTCCACAACAGCCATATCTAATTGTTCCCCAACAATTCTCTCCATGGAATTCAACATGGTGTCTTTGCTTATGTGAGTCCTTCAGCCTGCAATATTTCTCCTGTGACTAGTGAACTTTTACTCCTCCTTCAAGTCTCATGCCACTTCCTCACTCCCCTCCCAGGCAGAATGACTTCCTTTCTTGTCTGTTTCTGTAACGCTTTAAAGTCTAAATCTTGGAAATTGGAGGGAAAGGCAAAATTGGACATTGGTATTCTGGTGGAATGGTGTGGGTTGGAAGGAGGAAGAAAAGAGAAGCAGTGTTTGTCCAAGTTGCTGAAGGAGGAAGCATGGGGATAAAGTGAAGAGAGATTCCAGTGAGGATGTCAGGGATGTTCTTGGAAAGAAATGAATTATAAGGGATCTTCCTGGGTGACACACTGATTTCCAAGTCCAGGCCTAAGACTGCCATTGAGTGGGTTCAGACTCATAGAGACTCCCATTGGGTTTCTGAGGCTATAAATCTTTACGGAAGCAGACTGCCTCATCTTTCCTCCATGGAGCAGCTGGTGGGCTCAAATCACTGGCCTTTTGGTTAGCAGCCAAATGCCTTAAGCACTACCCTACCAGAGTTCCTTTGGATACAGAATGTTGTTGTTGTTGTTATGTGCTATCAAGTCGGACCTGACTCATAGAGACCCCTCCTTGGGTTTCCCTGGCAGTATCACTACGGAAGTAGATTGCCCCATCTTCCTTCAGAGGAGTGGCTGGTGGGTTTGAACCACCAACCTTCTGGTTAGCAGTCAAGTGCCTTAGGCACTATGCTACCAGAGCTCCCTTGGATACAGAATAGACATCTCAAATTTGGCCTGTTTATATTTATCTTTCTAACCCACTGCTGTCATGTCAGATCTGACTCATAGTGACCCCTCCTTGGGTTTCTGAGGTGGTATCGCTACAGAAGTAGATTGCCCAACCTTCCTTCTGAGGAGTGGCTGATGAGTTTGAACCACCAGACTTCTGGTTAGCAGTCAAATGCCTTAGGTACTACACCATCAGAGCTCCTATTTATCTTTCTACTTAACCTTATATTTCTTTTGTATTATTTGCCTCAGTAGACAGCACCACCTTCTGCCAACTTATAAATGCAGAAATGTAAGAGTTATTCTGGGCTTTTTCCTCTCTCTTATTCCTATATTCAGTCAGTTATCAGTTACCAAGACCTTTTAACTTCACCACCTAAATATATTTCAAATCTGTCCCCTTCTCTTTTATCCCACTGCTACTTCCTTAAACCAAACCAAACTAACTGCCACTGAGTCGATTATGATTCACAGTGACCTCCATTGGGTTTCCAAGGTAGTAAATCTTTGTGAAAGTAGATTGCCCCATGTTCTATCCCTGGAGCTACCGGTGAGTTTGAACCACCAACCTTCAGGTTAGCAGTCAAATGCTTTAGGTACTATGCCACCAGGGCTCCTTCCTTACTTAGGGCTGCTTAATTTTTTTTTTAATCCATTTATTTAACAAATATTTTGGTGTACTTATGTTTTAACAAATTATTTTGGGGTACTTATTATGTTCCAGGTACAAGACTGTGCACTAGAGATACAACAATAGACAAGACAGACACAGAGTGTATTGCCTACTAGGGAATAATCACAAAGAAGCATTATTGTAATGAACTATAATTATTAAATTATGTAGTGATAGAGGTAGTACTGGATGCCATGGCAACATAGAGGGGGGCACTTGGGCCGGAGAAATCAGAGAAGACTTCCCAGAGGAAGTGACATATAAGCTAAGACTTGAAGGATATAAAAATGATGTTGGGCAGCATCTGACTGACTCTAACTTCACAAGTGGGGAGAAGGATCAGTAGAAGCAATAGCATGTGCAAAAACTCAAAAATCAGAAAGCATTTAGTGGAACTAAGGAACTTCTACATGAACTTTTCTATGAGTAAATGGTAGGGCTGGGAAAGAATTGTAGGTCCAGCTTCCCAGGCAACAGACTCTGAAACCAATATGCATGCACCTGGGAAAGAGTGAGGAACTCATAACTGGGCAGAGAGAGGAGTTAAACTGTAATGCAAAGGCCTCAACCAATCCCATGGGCAGCTCTGGAGCTGGGAGGACCCTTCAGATATGACCTAAACTGAAGCAAAGTGACAGGGCCCTGGCACCCCTGCATCAAGCAGTCACTAGATGAGGGCTGCTCCTGGCCAAGAGAGGCTGGAGAGGGCCTCAGCTGTGAGCTGTGAGCAGCTGGGGTAATGAGTGTCCTTGTCCTAAAGGTAGGAATCAGCTAGCACAGCACAATGTCCACTACAGTAAGACAAGGAGACCCCAGACTTTGCCAGGTTTGTTGGACATGTCAAACATTTTAGTTGTTATGGTAAGAGCAATGAGAGAACAATTAGAGAATTTCAAGTAAGTGAGGAACATGAGAAGATTTGTGTCTTAGGCCTCTCTGGATGTCAGATGAAGGATGGATTAGAGGATTTTAGGAGGCTGTTACAACGACATGGGGAGAGACCATGAGGCTCATAACTAGGGTTGTGTCAGTGGAGGGAAAACTAAATGAATGTCTTTGAGAAATATTTAGGATATAGAATTGACAGGACTTGGTTACTGATTAAATGAGGGGTAGAGAGAGGGAGGGTCAAGGTTGATGGCAAGATTTGTGTTGTTTACAAGCCTCCCTCCTGCCCCCCTCTAGTCTATCAAGCAACAGGGTGATGGAGCCGACATGAAAACCTCATTATGTAATCCGCCTGCTTAGGATCCTTGACTGTCTGCCAATTCGTCTCCAATAGAGTCGAAATTCCTCAAGCTCAGGGAAGGCTTTGCAAGTAAGTTACATTTATGCTATCTAAAACACAAGAAGGAAGATGGGGCAATCTACTTCCATAGTGATACTGCCTTGGAAACCCAAGGAGGGGTTGCTATGAGTCGAATCCGACTTGACGGCATATAACAACAACAACAAAACACAAGTAAAAGACAGACAAAGGAGTACAGAGTGTGTGTGTGTGTGTGATATTCCGAATGGAGGGGGTGGCACACAGTCCTTTAAATGTACCTCTGGTCAGCAAGGTTACCTCTCAGAATTAAGCGTGCCTCTTCTGCACCCAATTTCTGCTCCTTGCTTGCCCTTGCCATGTCTCTCACTCAGCTCTTGAGCCTTGTTTGGGTCGCACCCTCCTGCGCAGACCAACTCCTGAATGGTACATTTCCTCTTGGTCTGGGCTCATATTTGCCTTCAGAACTGGCTCCTGACCTAAACCATTCTCTCCCCAACCTTGCGGCCAGTACGTATCACCTGATGGCTTCTCTAAACAACACTTGGAATTTGGCATGACTCCATATAAACATCTCAGCTCCTTTATGGAGGAAAAAAATCCTATAGTGACCCTACAAAGTAGAACTGCCCCATAGGGTTTCCAAGGCTGTAAATCTTTACAGAAGCAGATTGCCTCATCTTTCTTCTGTGGAGTGGGTAGTGGATTTGAACTGCTGGCTTTTTGGTTAGCACCATAAGAGACCCTCATAATGGGTTTTTGCAAGACTCCAGAATCTTATTTCGAAGGCCTCAGAGGTCTCTAGCCTAAGGACAAGCTAGACAGATTTGATGGTTCACATACCTATGACAACAACATTCTCAGAAGCATCAGATTTTTAGGCATGCGACATTGTGTACATGACACATCATTTCTCTATCATTGCTGGGCAATGAGATATTCTTTTTTTTTCCTTTCATAGAAACAAATCTTTGTTCGTGATAACCAGGGACAGGAGGGAAGATGGAATGGGTGTTACTGCTTAAGAGGTGCTGAGTTTCTTTTTGGAGTGATGGAAAACCTTTTTAATCTAGATAGTGGTAGTGGTTACATACCATGGGGAAAGTAATTAATGTCACTGATTTGTACACTTACAATTTGTCAAGATGGCAATTCTTTTGTTATATGCATTTTACCACAGCAGAATTTTTTTAAAAGTGGCTCTTACGTTGGGGTATGCATCTAAATAACTTGGGCAAGTTTTTTTTAAAATGTGCATGATGGGGACAAACTTTCAGAGATTATGATTCAATAAACCTCGGTCAGAGGGCAGGGTAAATTAATTTTAAATGATTTTTTGTATGTATTTCTGATTACAAATTTTTCAGACTAGAGGGCAATGAGATATTCTTCATAAATAAATTTTCAGAAATACAAGGTTTTTTCCCTAGAAAATACCAAAAACATTTTTTTAACTTTAAATATTTCTGTGAGAATCTGTCCAAACATAATTCAATCTTATATATATTTATGTTTTTAATTTACTATTTTCTTAACGACATAAGATGACCATTATGAATATAAACTATTATATCATGTACAGTAATCTTTCAGAGATTAATAAGATAAGTAGAGATGTTGGTCTTGGTACTTACTGGGCATGGACTACTAGGGATTTTCAAGTCCTGCATCTGCTTTTTATTTATTCTTCTATCTTCCTTTCTCTGTCCAACCTTTTCAAATAAATGAAACTCATTCTGCACTCATACCCTCATGGCATATGAAATAGTGCAGTTAGAGCTTAGATTTATGTTTAAGCTTCAGAAATTACCCCAGCTACCTCCTGTTTTGCCAGTGCAGCTGCTCTGTGTCCCTTCTCTTCGGGGTTCATGATCTGTTTCAGTAAGTTATCCTAGCTCCACTTTGTAACAGCATCTATAACTGAGTTTGGACTTGTTCTTGTGATTTTCAATCTCCAGCATCCTTTCAGACTCTGGACTGTGTCCTCCAAGATCACAAGCCTTAGCAATGGGTAGGGGGTACCCCACTCCTGTGGCCCTGAAAGAGCCCTGTGGGACCTGCCCAGACATGCAGGGTGAATGTTCATCCACACCCTCGGCTGGAAGTCTCACTTTTCATCTCTGAGTTCTGCTCCCCCCACTGCCACTGTCCGGACCCCCACCAGGCTCTGCTACACAGCTGCCCTCAAAGAAAGAAATCTGGCAGGAAGAGAAGGTTGGAGAGGATTTTTCAAGGCTTGAGGATCATCCTGTGTCCTCTTGGGCTGTGAAAAATTCCTCTTCCCTGAATATTGAGCATATTTTAATTCACATGAAATCCCAGAGAGCCTTCTACACTTCAAAGAAGAAACTGTTTTCCTGTCCATCTTTCCTTTACTCCAAAGAGACAGTAAAAGATAAACCTCAACCCTCCAGTCTGTCTAGGAGGAACTTTGCAAGGATAATCAAACCTGACAGTTTCAGACCACCTGGAGTGGATAAGGGGACAATGAGTTAGAGGGGTTAGACTGAAATACAGAATTGGTAAACATTTCAGGTTAATAGTATCTCTCCATAGGCAGAAAGACCACAGCGAGGGTCCTTAGGAGATTGGTTCTCATAATAGAAAAGAATGGTAAGAATAGTTTATAATAAGCATGCCAAGTTATGGCTACATGTCTTTACTGAACTTTTGAGCCAATGTGCTGTGAAAATAAGACATGCTCCTGCCTTCTAGGAGCTTATACTTTACTAGAAAATACACACATACACACACAGTTAGAGAACAAGAGCTGTGAGGACTGAATTGTTTATCTGTGTAAGAGAGGTACTTGGGGGACTTTAAACAGCCTCCTTTCTTAAGTACTGTAGTGTTTTCCTTGATGTATTGATTTTCTTTGTAATTATTTTCCTCTCATGTCAAAATCTTTGGATCCTGTGGAAGGGAAGAAGGTGGGAGAGAGGGGTGACGAAGTCATCTCTGGGATTTGATGGGGACTAAATGTTGTTTCAGGTTATAATAAAAAGGGATAGACATGTAAGAGGAATTTAAGTTAGATATTAAGAATAATTTTCAGATGGAGAATTTTGGGGAAGGAGTTATTGGGTCAGATTGATATTTCTCTTTTTGATAGTGAGATATTTGGGGAATCACTTTAAAATTGTTAGCTATTTGTATTAGGATATAGGGAGTCAGGAGGGAACTCCCTATAAGGTGCTATACAACTAATCTGGAATGACAGTTAATTGTAAATGCTTGTGATATCTCCAATCATCGTCAGACATACCTTTAGTTAACTTCTGTTCACACAGTCTCTTTGCTGAGAGTTGCCAGTTTTCCATTTATCAATAGCATCATGACTCGACATCAGTGAGAAGTTCCCAAGATACTCCCCACCCCTACTGACCTCCTTTCCGTCCTCACTCTTGGCCTGGGCCAAATCAGAGCGCGATCTTCTCAGCTCTGGACAGTTTTCTTTAACTCACTCTGCTTTACTGGAAATGTCTTCTGACTAGAATCCTCTCAAGTGGCCCCTGGCCAGCAGTGGTGGTGTTCCCTGCCAGAGGTGAAGAGCCTGGACCTGTCTTCTCGCATTCCCAGAACGGGAACAGCTGCCTCTTGAGCATTAACCCATCAGAACAGTCATAGCCTCTCCATTCTCTTTAAAATAAAAACCAACAGTACCAGCTCCCAGAGTTCCTAGAACCTCCCAAACCTCTTATTGTGATCATTATGGTTGGGTTTACGAAACCCACCTGGGCAGTGAGTTTTCCTGTGAAGTGATTTCCCCTGGAGGCCAGTGTCTGGTCCTAACTAGTCCTAGTCATCACCTGGACACTCCAGGTGTGGCTGGTTGGGTTCAGGTGGCCCCTTCTGTTTCTGTTTCTTCAGCACTTGGTAACCACATCTCTGCCAAGAGCTCTGAAATACTGCTTGTGCACACAGCTTGGAGAAGGCTTGGGAAGTAGAGGTGGACAGATTGGAGAAGAGGGAACTAATGAGAGAGAGCCACTGATGGGGGTAGGATGTGGATTAGTGATTTCCCGTGGAAGGTGTGACTACAGCTGGAGAAGGTTTGCTGGACACGAGATGACATCGTGTTACTGGATGGTCCTTCCCAAGTTGATCCCAGTGCCTGGGCTGGCTGGTATGCATGGCAAAGCTGGGTCTTACACAGGCTCTATTTCTTCCCCAGTGTAGGGCTTACCTTTGGTGTTTGATGAGCAGGCCCCCAAATGGGGCCTCTGGGGTTCAATCAACGTTTAGCCCACTAGGAACAGCTCCAGGACATAAGGCCAATGAGTATCTGCTGTCCCCAAAGAGTACTCCTTGGATAGTCTCAGTTCAGTGTCCAAGGCCCAAAAATTGGATCACTTTTGTGCAAACTCTATGTTGGGGGCCGTAAGCCACCAGAGGGCAGACACTTTTCAGGCAGTTTACTTACTGTGGCCAAGATAGTAGACCTCTTCAGATTTGAATGGGAAAGCATTAATTCTGTTTACCAGAGGCACCCATAAATATTTTCCTTCTTTCCCTCCTTTCCCAATAAATCTGATTAATATTCTTGACTGAATGTATAGGGTAGACTGAATGATTTTATTTTCAAAATCGTAACCTGAGCCCAAAGATGACTGCTCTTAAATAGAGTATCAGGTCCTAGAAACATGCATAGAAAACAATTGAACATTCTAGCTTGGTAGGTGGGAAGTGCCCAAAGGTGTTTGCTCTTGGTGTTCCCAGACACATCTGTCTTGTTACTATTGTGAGCACACAGCTGAGAGCTGTGGACAAATCCATGAGTTTCCAGGGATAAAGATTTTTATCACAGCCCTGGGCGAGGGATTACAGGCTGCTGCTTAAAGAAGCAGGCCAGGGAAGGAAACAGTTCTGTTCCCTTCTCTCTTTCCCACCCCTGATTGTGAACCAACAGCACAGACTATCTTTTCCTTTTCATCTCATGCCTATTTCTTTGTTAAAAATACCTCCTTCCAGGGAGTCTTCTTTGCCCATGCTCTTTTCTCACTCCAGCTCATTTGCAAGATTGTGATGAGTTCTCTGGGGGGTGTATTGAGAGAACCTGTTGTTGTTGTTAGGGGCTACTGAGTCAGCTCTGACTCACAGAGACCCTGTATATAACAGAACAAACCACTGCCTGATCCTGCACCAATCCTCACAGGCCTTGCTGTGCTTCAGCCCAATCATCACAACCACTTTGTCAATCCATCTCATTGAGGGTCTTCCCCCTTTTTACTGACCCTCCACTTTACCAAGCATGATATCCTTCTCTAGGGAATGGTCCCTTCTGACAACATCACCAAAGTAGGTGAGACAAAGTCTGGCCAATCTCACTTCTAAAGAGCATTCTGGCTGTCTTCTTCCAGGCTAGATTTGCTAATTCTTCTGGTAGTCCACAGTATTTTCAGTATTCTTCACCAACAGCACAATCCAAAGGCATCAATTCTTCTCCAGTCTTCCTTATTCATTGTCCAGCTTTCACATGTATATGGGGCTATTGAAAATACTATGACTTGGGTCAGGGGCACCTCAGTGTTCAAAGTGGCACCTTTGCTCTTTATCATACAGGTGACATAGCTTTTAGCATCACAACACGCAAGCCACCATGGTATGACAAACTGACAGACAAGTGGTGGGAGAGAATCTGCATTGGTGTTTCATTAAAATGTGGAATTTCATCCAGTGCTAGTTTTGTTTTTTTTGATCCATACTACACATTACTGGTTATTGAAAGGGCTTTCAGGAAATTCTCAAATCAAATTCATTTCAGATCACTTGTTAAAGATGTAAATCAACCGAAGAAAGACTGTGCAGAAACCCAATTTCAGGAGTGTAGTAGGAAGGTTCCAGGCAGGGGTGGTCAGTGGTGGAGCAGGTCCTCAGCCCCACCATAGGCCAAGTCTGTCTCCAACCATCAGTTTGTCCCTAGGTAACTAGTTTGAGTTCCTTTTGCATCTTCTAGGGGCCAGCTGGTCTCCACCACTTTTTCCACTTCGCAGAGTAATGGTTTTTTTTAGAACCCAAAGCAGTGAGATCATGCACTAGAATAGTTTTAAGTGATGGGTAAAAGTTTAGTTAATCTTCCTTCCCAGCCCTTAACCCCTATATAATTACAGCTTCAAGCCTGACATCTGTCTTTCCCTAACTAGTGATTTACCTTGTCCCCCAGGAGTTAACAAAGGTCATGAGTTGAAGGTAGGTGGGAGAATCGTTCCTCATTTTTAGAAATGTCTTCCTCTATAAGGGCATACTCTTCCCATGAAATATTAGAAGACTTGAAGTTCTCTGCTAAGGTTTCCTGGGCCTGATCTTTTCCAATGCAGAAAGAACACTATGGGGGATTTGGTCCCAGTGAGGCTTCATGAAGAACCATCCTTTAGGAAAGCAGCTGCTGACAGCTACTTTTTTTCATGGGCTGGGAAAATTTATCTAATGGACCAATTCAGCCAAATGTGAGTATTTGGTCTACCAGATATAATACGCATTTGAATAATATATTCAACTTTTAAGGCTTTATGAGATTCTTAAAAGTCATAGGCAGACCCCTTGGATTTCCTCTGAATCCATTATTTACATTTTTTGAATTTCCATCTTTATTTCCTCTAAAAATCCAAGACCAGTAAATTTTAATACACAAAAAATAGGGATGCTGAATTTGAGCTGGCTGGAGGTGATGCCCCACCACACAAGCACACAGTAGTTGTCCTTGTTCTTACTCCGATAACATGGAAACAATTTTATTATTATTTTTTTTTTTTTTTGCAAAAAAAAGAAACATCGTTCAGAGCCAGGAGACATCAAAACCAAGTGCCAAGTGGCAGTTGCTGCCCAAATAACACTACTTGATACAGAAGCTCCAGAGGGTTTGCCTCAGCTGCTAAGTAGACTGCTACAGGCAGGCCAGTGTCCTTGGGCCAGGAGTCACTGTGCAGAGGGCTGGCAGATGTTAACAGTACTAGGAAGGGTCAGGGGATCCATGCAGCAAGTCAGACAGGCAACTTCATCCTGCCAACTCCCCAGGGTCAGCTGCACATCACACACAAATGCCACATTTATTTTTAGTGCAGGAAAATGTTAGAAGGGACAATTTAAATGTCTTCTTGTTAATTTTATGTATACAAACATAATTCTTTCAAATCTATTGGTGCTGTTTGAGATAGTGTGACAGTTTGTAGAGAACAAGATAAAACAAATATGTATATTAGAAAAATATTTACTTTGGCTTCAATACTTTCAACCCAGGAGATCTAATTAAGAAAACAGCATATTGCTACTCCTCTTCCTTATTTATGTGATGGCCAAGACACCCTTGTTCCCTGAGGGGTCTTGGTCCAGGGCTGCTTGGGTCATTTTTGTACTAACAGTTTCCATGCAGAAAACAAAATTAGAAAATACTGGCCATCATGTTCGGCCATAATACAGACTTGCAGCTTGGCAAATGCGAGATATGCTGGAGCCAGCAGATCCAATGAGCCCTCAGCAGAACCTGAGTTTGTGGACACGCAGCCAGGGATACAACATTGCTTTTAAAACATGTACAATTTGTGGCAATGCCTTTCATGTGTTCTTATCTTGCTCCCACTTTCTAGTGCTCTTTTAAGATAAGAATGGGTTGGAAGCTTTATTTTAGACTTACATTTTAAAATTTGCTCCTAAACTTCCTCAAGGAGCAGAATGTATTTTTTAAAAAATAAATTACTCTTTTGGAATGAAGGTAAAACTTTTTTTCTGGGAGGCTTATACAGTTTATAAACTCATCTTTGAAGCCTTGAATACAAGGATCCTTAGGTATGTGAAGAAATGATTTCATTTCATTATTCTGTAAAAGTTTTGAACTCAGGAAATAGAAATAGCCATTCTTTCATGAAATCAAATCTAGACGCTGTCACCATACAAAAAAGATTTGTATCTAAATTGTGTTTATAAGGAAGTCACTACCTTGGATATGATGCTTACTTGATAGGTAAAATCATCAATATTACTATGTCAAATGTTGGTTTAGAGATAATTTTAAAACAATAAATAATTATTGGAATAAATAAGGTGACTTATTTAGTATTGAGCCATGAAAAAATTAACCTTTTGGTTTTTTTAAACATCTTTTACGGTTTGGAATAAAAACCTGAGTTTTCAAAAAATAAAGAAAATGGATAAAGTCTATATCATGTATTGTACATTACATAATGCAATACTGATTAGCATTAATAAGCTTCATATTGATAAACATATTCTTTTCAGTTGTCTGACAACATTCATCTGGCATCCATGGAGAAATCTTTCATGTGACAGAGTTTAGGGAGGCACAATGACTTCAGAGGAAATCACCTCTGGTCCACGTCCTTGGGTCTATTCTGCCTTGTAATACCAAAAGAAGGTGGCTTGAGAATTATCATCTGCACTGGTCTGTGGATGAACTTGGAGACCCTGATGCTGCTAAGACTTGGCCATGGTGACTCCAGTAGAATTGCAGGTGTGGCTCCCCATCCTCTACAGCCCTATGGGCCATTATCAGTCTTGATTCTTAATCCTTCACAGGCCCAGAGCTCTTGGACACAAGTGGAAAGACAGAGTGACTGAGGGGCCAGAGGTGATTATACTGCTGGTTTAGTTTAGCAACCCATATGTCCAGGGAGCCTAGGCAGAAAGTGATAACTGCACATTTTGAGCGGAAGAAGGAAGGGTTCCTGCCAGAGTTGTTGGGAGGGTCTTGATCTGTTCTCTTGCAAGACTGAGCGAAGTCAGCGTGACACCTGACATCAGGGAAGCTGGTGGCAAGTCATTAGCACTACTCAGAACTTCCCTTTGCTTCATATCCTCCCTGGGCTTAAAGATGAGGGCCTTCACAGCCTCTACAATGCCAGCCAGCCCTGTTTTTCTGTTATCCTTTGAGTTTTCCTGCAGGCTACTTTCTGAATTTTTGGGCAAATTTTCTCTCCAACTATTTTCTTTTCTTCAGATTCACTTCCACAAAAGTCAGCCTATCTTGGAGTACAGTTGGATAGAAGATGGAATGATATATGCTGTGATGGAAAGGCCCCACTCTTACATGCCTCTTCTCTGGAAAGGGCATAACCGGGACTTACCAATGACTTGCCTCTGGCTTAGATCTCCAACAGGAGTTCTGTGGCAGGTGTTACTGGATCTATGGCTAGGAAGTGCCTGCAGGGGACTGCTAAAGGCTATTGCAAGGCTATCACTTCTCTTTGGCCCTGCCATTAGAGGAACTGGGGCCAGGATTAGAGGATGAAGATTCAGAAGGCTCTGTCAGAGAGAAAACCTGCATCTCAGAGGGTCACACTGGCCACTCGGCCTCTGGTTATGGTCCATGCCAGCAACTAGCTCAGGAACCCTGTGAGAGAGGGGGATGCATTTAGGAGAGATCTAGAAGGGGACAGTAAGCCACATGTGGGGCTATCCTCTCAGGCTTCAGTGTGGATGGTAATTCCAGAGGTTGGACACTCCCAGGCTGGACACTCCCAACGCCCCCCCCCCCAGCAGCCTTCAGTGAAGTGGGTGGCCATGGGCAGCTAAAAGGCCTACAGAACTCTCAGGATCCATATACAAGTTGCAGGCATTGGTTGTGGCCATATGCACGTCCATATTCATCACCTTTTCTCAGTTCACTTGATTACTTTCTAGAACCTGTTTTGAAGGTTCTATCAAGGAGGCTGAATTAGAAGGAGGTCAGGTTGGGGAGAAGAAGAGTGGTCTGCACCCTGACTATTCTACATGGCAGGACTACTTTAAGAGAGGTGGAGACAGATTGGAGAAGGCACTGTGGCAACATGAGTGATGTGGGGACCTCATGCAACATGGCAACTGACAAAGTGTTACACTCATTCAAACTAGATTTGGCAAACCTCCCCTCACCATTAGCTTGCAATAATTCTTCTGAAATGAAGTTTTAAGAAAGGGAACAGATAATCTGTACTTAGTATTTTTTCTCTAAGTATATTCTTATGCATGGGAATGTATTATTTCACCTTGGCTCAGAAATGAGGTGGAAAAAAGGGCATCCAACTCAAGTTCTTGAGTTGTCAGTAGAATGAGGATCATGTTTTTCTTCCAGGGTTTCTTGTGAAATTATAAGTTCTGTATCAATTATAACCATATAATCAGTTGCTTTTCTCTCATTTATGCTCTGTTTAACTGTCTGTGGCTAGCCCTTGCCCCTCTCCTCTACTCTCTATTACCCACCTTACTGCATGCCCCATTTCACATTAAGCATTATATGTGCTTTTAAAGTTATACCTATCTAAGAAGTCCTCTGACTTACTGACTTCTATAACCCTATTCCCATCCCCACTGTCTCCACAGATGGCCTTGATAACTCACATCTTCATCTTCTTATATTTCATTCTTGAATCTAATCCACTTGAATGTAGTCTGGGCCTATGATTTGCTCTTAACCAACAGTACATGGCAAAAATGATTGTGTTACTTCAGAGGTTATTTAGAAGAATTTAGCATCATCTAACTGGGTCTCTTGCAATGCTTGCTCTGGAGGGAGACAGACGTTAAGTAAGAAGTCTGAAATCTGACTCCATGTTGTGAGGAAGCCCAAACTAACCATATAGAGAGACTATGTAGAAAGAGAGGCCCAGCCAGCCTCCACTGTTCCAGTCATCCCAACTGCAGAGGCAGGTGTATGAGTGAAGAAGCCATCATGGACATCTAACCCAGTCATTCAGATGATTCCAGCCAAGGCTGCCATCTGACTGGAAGAAAGAACAATCACCTAAACCCAGCCAAGCCACAGAATGTTAAGGAAAAATAAATTACCACTTAAACCACTAAGTTTTGTGGAGTTTGTTATATAGCAGTTGTTGTTGTGTGCCGTCAAGTCAGACCTGACTCATAGCAACCCCTCCTTGGGTTTCCGAGGCAGTATCACTACGGAAGCAGATTGCCCCATAACTATAACACCCACCATCACAGGATAGAATAGCCAGGAAGACAGCAATACATTTTTCATATCTATCTTTGTTAGACTCCTTGGCTTAAGTGTGAGAGTATAACTTTCTTATCTTCACATGACACATACTTCTATTGATGGCTGTGAAATCGAAATTGTATCATTTTGAGTCACAATTGCTGGAGCACTTTGAAAACATTCACACTGTGTAGATACTGCTCCTTTTCTTTCCCCTCCCCAGCTCCTCCTCCACTCATGCACCAGTGTATTCCCTGGACATCACACTGCCTGCTGAATGTGTCTAGTTCATTGGCCGAGAAGGTACTTTGCTAACATTTAGGGAAGATCTCCTAAAGAGAAAGGCAATAAGAGGAAGAGGGTGAGAATCAGTGCCAAGTGTCTGGGGGAAGACACCTGCTCTCTTCCTATCTCTTGGTACCAGTTTTCTCTGAGTTCTTGTCCTAAGATATGAACTAGGTGTTTCTCTTTCTACTGTCATTTCCATTTTTTTCAAAGTACTTTACTTTTCTTCTGTATCCTGGAAAAGATGTCAGAGAACCCTCAACTTAGAGAACCTCTCAAGTTCAACGAGACAAATTTGGAATTTTTCAAAAGGAACATTTACTAGGAAACTAACGGGAAACAAAACAGAATGCAAGAGAATAGAGTCAGAGTTGCAGATAGGCTCAGGGAGTTAGTTTTAACAAGCCTGTGGCCACAGCTGGACTGGCTAGGCAAAGCTTTCCTAGCCATCTGTCTGCCGTGTGGATAAGCCCCTTTCTCTGCTGGCTTCTACAAAGCCACATTCTATTTCATACCAGTAGTGTACACAGTTCTTTAGTACCCCAGGACTACTAGCTCTTTGGGCAGGAAGACCCTGGGGTGAGGAAAAATAGGCACAGCTGCCCCAGATCTCTTACCTGCCTCCCATTGCCAAGAACATGTCACAGTTTATTGGGGGTGGCTGCCTGATACCTACTGGGGACAGTCTGGCTTCTTTGGGACCAGTCTTCTGGGCACATCTGCCTGGCTCTAGAGACAATATTTCTATTGACTATCCTGCTGGCAGTAGCCCTTCATGCTTTAGTTTTGAAGACTGATGTGGTAAAGGATATCTGAGTGGGGAGGGGTGTGGGGAAAAGAAACTTGGGCAAAGAAAGCTGAATTCTCATGTCATCAGACATTGGCAGAACCTTGGATTTCTTTTGGATCCCCATGGTTGAAAGCTAATCAGAGATGGAAATGGATTAGGCAGGCTAGGGGATGCATGAAGCTTGAGTATAATAACACTGCCCTCACAGACGCAAAGGTATCCATCTTTGTAGATTGTACATAAAGGTACAGGTTCTTGTACCAGGCAGCGGAGGCCGTAAGAACTTTCTGAAGATGTGAAATGATCCTGGTTCTACCCAGATAGTCCCACACTGAAATGTTTATTCAAATGAAAATAATGAGCTTCCTAGAAAGGGAAACTATAATTGCACACTCGATTCTTCTTCAGAGAGACTGTATGAAGAGGGAAGTGTCATCATAGAGAAGTGGTGAAAATATGTGGATGGAGTGCCTGTTATTCATAATCGGAGAGAGGGAACTGCTAGGTGACAGCCCCCAGGTCCCCTAAGGTATGCTAAGGCCTTTGGTTTCATTTGTGTGGAGAAAGAAGCAATGGAGATGAGGAGCATACTTGGCAGGTCATGAAGGAAATTGAGTAATGGGTGAGATACCTGGGGAGAGCCCTTGACCTTCACTCTTGTAGTTATTTCCATTCCCCAAGTGCTGTGAAAGTGTCTGCATGTGTCTGGAAGTGAAAAGGAAACCTCTGTCTGTGCTGCCCAAGGCTATGCCTCCAGGCTTTTGCATATGGAAATACCCCAGAAAGCTCTAAGGCCAAGAAGGCCCAAATAGCTATGCCTTCCCTCAGGGGATGGTTGGGTTATCACTCTGTGGACTCTTATCACATAATGATAGACCTAATTCTGAGACTGCTCCTTCAGTGATAAATGTACCTGGGGAAGGGCAATCCTCAGTGCTTGTGCCATTGAGATGTATCCCTACCAGGAATGGGAATTAATATTTAGTCTAATGCCAACACCAGTTAAAAGAAGTAGCTGCTGGCTACCTAGAAAATTGTATTGGGGATTCTGACTCCTCAGACTCTGGGTTTAGGAGAAAAGAGGACCAGGATCAGCTAGTACTTTTTGCCTTGAACATGGGTAGGGGCAGTGAATTTGCTGTGAACTTGGCCTAGACATTTTTGCAGGGCAACAGCCTGCTTGCCCTATTACTCTCCTGGGGTCATTCTTTGCAAAGCTGGAGCATTTCTTGGGGTAAAATTATTTTCTAGAAACAGTCATAAGCTCAAAGGTAGTCCAATGTGAATTGAGATTTGCTGCCTACTTAGCACCTGGATGTTTTTAAATAGTCTGTCTTTCCAGGGCATTCTGGCAAAAAGCAAACATCATGTCAGAATAACTGTTGCCATGGCAGGTGCTGTGTCCCTCCCACCAAGGGCCTTATATCAACCAGTTACTAAGAATCCTGGTACTACTGGTACTCCCAGTGCTCTCAGTACTCTCATTATATCTGCTGTTTTCTTCCATATCTGCTCTTGGTTCTTGGCCATGAGAGATATGCTTTCTTTTGCAGCACATCACCATGGGCCACCTAAAGAAGGGGGCTGGACCCTTCAAGTTCACCAAACCCAATCTGGAAAAAGGGTCAGTTATTGCTGTAGTTACAGCTGAGGGTTTGGTCATTGTAGTCCTCCAGGTGTCGTTGGATGGGAAAAGTTACTTAAGGTCTTTGTAAGATGGTTGTCCTACTGTGTCCTTGGCACAAGCTGTCTCCTTATCCATAGTCATCGTTTCTGTAGGAAGAAGAAACAAAAGGAATATTTTGGTTTTCATTCATTTAACAAACTTTTCATTCATGTGTGCCAAACAAGTGCCAGGTAATGTGATAGATGCTGGGAAGACAGAGACCATGGGTGACACACAGCCTCTGCTTTCCAAGGACTCACAGAGGAGAAATTGCACTGTGAGAAGCTGAATAACAGAGGTGTGTATAAAATGCTGCAGGAGGAGGAGATTTGACAGAGTCTACAGAGAGGATTCTCAAGGCTGCCTTGAACTGGGCCATTGAGGCTGAAAGGGATATATCAGGCAGAGAAGGGGGAAGGACATTTTAGGCAGAGGCAACAGCCTAAGCAAAGGCAGAAAGGCAAGAAAGGGCATGGAGCATGGAAGGAATGGTAAGACTTTGGTGACTACAGTGTGAGGAGTGGAGTGGCAGGAAGTAAGGCTGAGAAGAGAGAGGGTCAGAGTGGTACAATATCCATTCTGTGTTCCCAAGCTGTGAGGGGTGGGCTCTCTTACAACGGAACCACAGACTTAGTCTAGCAAGATCTTATGTTTCACACTTGGCCACCAGTAAACTTAATTCAAACTTATGATATCTTCCATACAGATTAGGGACATTAATGCTCTAGTCACTAAGCTAAAGAAAACTGAAGTCAATTCCATGGATAAAGTAATAATAAAAAATATACATACAAACTTTGGGAGAGCAGCAAACATTCTCAAGTTGAAGTATATGCACTGCCAAGGCCTGCATGCAAGACTATAAATTAGGGAAATAATAAATCAGAGATTACAGTGTAGAGGGTAAGCTGTGTCTAAGTAAGACTATTGGCTGTAAAGTGCGTGCACTATGTGGACATATATCCCCTTTAAAAAAGGGTATTCATTTCTGAGTCTAGGATGAAAGAGTGAATGGTTATTCTCCATATATTATGAATTAAATATGAGTTGCCCAGACCAATAACTGCTCTGGAGTGCTCTCCTAATGACTCTGCTTTCCAAGCCACCACTCACATCAGGCCTTGGTTTCCATAGCTCCTCTCTCAGCTATGATATTTTGACTCATCAAGAAAGGCAAAATGCAAAAAGAGCATGGAGGCAGCAACTTCTGACCTCCTCTAACTTCAAAAAAGGAAGACAGAATCACCATGAGCAGCCCAAGGTCTATTCCTATGAGGCCAGACATGCCGCCACCCTCCAGCCTTCTACCAACTGTCCCTCCCACAGCACTCACTACTTCCCTGCTGGGTTCGACAATTTGTTGCAATGGCCACACAGAACTCACAGACCATACTCATGATTGTGGGGGTTTATCATGGAAGTAACAGGCTACGACTCAGGTTCAGACACACACTCAGGATACAATTTACGATTCTTTGACCAGGACAGTTTTCCCTCTACTGTGTCCTGAGATATGCCTCTCTAGCCCTTGGCCTCTTGGCCTGCTCTCTGCTCTGCTTGGGCAAGTGTTATAAAGCTCTTTTAGCTCCACCAAAAGGTATACCTAGGTGCACCCTACCCTGTCAGCAAGGCTCCTGCCCAAAGGCACTCAGCTTTATCACTCCGTGGGCCAGGTAAGCCCGCTGCTCTCTTGTGCCTCTTGGTTCCACTGCTGCTGTCTCTCTGCCAGGGCGTCTCTCTGCCGGGGCGTATCTCTGCCGGCATGTCTCTTGGCCAGGGCCTCTCTCAGCCAAGGAGGTCCAGTGCAGGGATCTCGGGTCCAAGGACACGCTCCACTTCATTCCAGCTCTTTTCTCTTGATGGCAGTAGATCCCCTCCTCTGCCTCTAGGAGGGCTCATTTTAAGCCTGGCAGAGTGACAAAACTAACCAATCCCAACATCAGAGTTCTGCACACCTTATTTGCATGGTCCCATCCAGTACTAACAGATCTGTCCTGGAGGAAGTGCAGCCAGAATGCTCCTTGGAAGCAAGAATGGCCAGACTTCGTCTCACCTATTTTGGTCATGTTGTAAGAAGGGACCATTCCCTGGAGAAGGATGTCATGCTTGGTAGGGTGGAGGGTCGACGAAAGAGGGGGAGGCCTTCAACGAGATGGATTGATACAGTGGCTGCGATGATGGGCTCGAGTATAGCAGGGATTGTGGGGCTGGTGCGGGATCGGGCAGTGTTTCGTTCTGCTGTGCATGGGGTCGCTATGAGTTGGAAACGACTCGACGGCACTTAACAACAACAACAACAATCCAGTAATCCAGTGGCAGTTACAAAGACTATGGCTAGAAAATTCATATTAAGTAACTCACTGCACCACACAAACTATTGACAGGCTTAGCCTCACAAGTGAACATGGTCTGGGATCAGTTGTGTTGCTATTAGCCAATGAAGTCATCCCACTTTCCTTTATTTCTGAGTACCTACTCTGTACTTGGCACTAAGGACATAAACTTTACAAATCTTTAAAAGATCCCTATGAGGCTCTTTATTGAAGGATACAGAGATGTAGAAGGATTAATTTGCTCAAAATCACACTGTCAATAAATGTCAGAACTGGCAGTTGAACCCAAGACTTCTAACTTCAAAGTCCAAACTTTAGCAAATGTATCATTTCTAAAGTCATTCTCTATGCCTAGTCTATACATCGGAGATTCAACCTTGATATTCTAGACACTCAAAATCTAGTCAGATGAGGTCTTTAAGAAACCCTAGCTGAAGCTAGTAGCATGCAGCAGGATATCCCACTTACTGCTTCCTAGATTCTTATTCCATTTTTTTGGATTCTCCTGGCTATGTACATGTGCATCTCAATTCTATGCACACCCTCATTCTTCCATGTCATGACTCAGTTTTACCTGAAGTCATTTTAGCAGTTTCTTCATAGACGACTTTGAGGATAGCTCTCCCAAAGAGTCCAGCCTTTAGGACCAACTCTATACCTGGTTTGTTATAGCCTTGTACAAAGCCTGCTTAAAGGCTGGGCTATGACCTCAGCCATTCTTTTATTAATTCCCATACCCAAGGATATCACTAGCAGAGGCCATGTTGGCAATGGTCACATCATGGCACAGCTCCTATCTGACCTCCATAGCTGGCCTTCGTTCATTTAGGCAAACTTTCTACTGTATGCATTTATCTAGAATAAACCACATCCCCTGAGAATACTGTGGAGTGGTCTCTTATTCTCTCCCTTCTTTTAGTAAAGCCCTTTAGCTGGGTGAGTTTCCTTGACATGATGCTGCTTGGTCTCAGAATCCTTTGCTCTGTAAAGTCCCACAATACTCTGGTCTGATAGCCCACAAGATGATAGGATAAAGCAGTTTCAGTACATCTGGCAGAGAAGTGGGTCATGTCTACTTGGGGTCTTGCAAGAGAAGCTTTTTAGAAACTAACTCATCCAAGTGAAAGTCAGGCATACAAATCAGGTCTGAAAAGAAAGTAGTTTGTTGTCACAGAAGATGGGCAATTCTAAGTGTGGCATGCATGGATTATCCTGTAGTCCAGCCCCTTTCGTCTGTCTTTTGTGGTGGAGGAGACTGGAAAATAAACAACCAAACACACACACTACCTTATTGTTAAAGATTAAATTGTCTCTCCAAATTATGTGTTGAACTCCTAACCCCGATACCTGTGGATGGAATATTATTTGGAAATAGAGATTTCTTTGTTACATAAATTAGATCGACTAGGGTGAGTTCTAAATCTAACCACTTCTGAGTTATACAAAGTAGGTTAGACACACAGGTGCCTGTCCACGTGCATGCACACACACACACACACACACGGGGGGGGGGATGACAGATGACAGATGCCATGTGAGGATCTTCTATAAGCCAACAACTCCAAGGAACCAAGGAAGGAATGAACATGGCTGAAACCCTGACTTGGAAATTTAGAATTTTACCCTCAGGACTGTGAGAAAGTAAATTTCTGTTCTTTAATGCCACTCTCTTGTGGCATTATAGGTGCGCTAAGTAAATAAGACACTTGTCAAATTCCTATAACCTAAAGAGCTGCTTCTCAGTCAAGATTTCTTTCTCTTTTTTTCTCTCCTAAGTCTTTTTTTATAAAAACATTTTGTTGTGATTTGGGTGAAAGTTTATAGAGCAGATTCTTTTTCTATTCAACAGCTCATACAGATGTTGTTTCATGACACTGATTGCAATCTTTACAATGTAACAGCTCTCTTCCCACTTCCTCCCTGTGGCTACCCTTTCCCTATGTCCTTCCTTTCTGTGGATTCCTGCCTTGTGAATATTCTCCCTCTGCAAATGCTGCCCTTCTGATCTCCCATGGTTGATTGTTTTAGAAAGGGCACCTCACTGGCGTAATTGTTCACCTCATGGGTCAGTCTATTGTTTGGCTGAAAGTTAAGTCACAGGAGTGAGTTCAATTCCAGGCCCAAAGGTGATTAGAAGCCATAGTTTCAGGGGTTTCACCACTCTCTATCAGACCAGTAAGCCTGGTCTTCTTTATGATTTTGAGTTTTGTTCTACATTTTTTTTCCCACTCTATACAGGATTTCCAATCCCGATTCCTCGGTCAGCAGTGGCAGCTGGGCACCATCCAGTTATTTGGTCTCAGGGTCATGTAGGCTGAGGTTCCCTGGACTAATTGTTTCCATGCATCTTTGATTTTCCTCATTCTTCCTTGTTCCTGACAAGGAGAGACCAATAGTTGCATTCCAGATGGCTGCCCATGCTTCCATGACTCCAGTTGCCACTCACCAAAGTAGGATGTAGAATGATGTCTTTGTGTACTATGCTATGCCAATTGAGCTCGATGTCCCCAACAACCATGGTCCCAAGCCTGCAGGCCCAGCAACTCATTCCCTCAAGGTATTTGATGTGGTGAAGAAGTTACCATAACCCTGCCCCCTGTTCACTCTGTCATATATATGAACATTTTTATAGCACATAGAAATGTTGTTGTTGTTGTTATGTGCCGTCGAGTCGGCCCCGACTCATAGCGACCCCTCCTTGGGTTTCCAAGGCAGTATCACTACGGAAGTAGGATTGCCCAACCTTCCTTCCGAGGAGTGGCTGGTGGGTTTGAACCGCCAGCCCTCTGGATAGCAGTCAGAGGGCTGACGGCAGAAATATTATCTGTCAAACCTATAAATGGTCATGGGTATATTCCCATTCACCTATCCATACCTGATCATCTTGCTTTGTCTACCTATGTATCCATCTGTTTGTTATTACTGATAATGTAGTATTGTGTTGTTGTTAGGTGCTGTTGAGTTGGCTGCCCGTTGAGTTGGCTGGTACTGCTGCCCAGACTTGTGCCAGCCTCATAATCCTTGCTATACCTGAACCCATCGTTGCAGCCACTGTGTCAACTGAACCTCGTTGAGGGCCTTCCTCTTTCTTGCTAACCCTCCACTTTACAAAGCATGGTATCCTAGTATTGTATATGCAATAATATTTACCTTTGTTTTCTCTACCTCTTGTGCACCTCTCTGTCTTCCTTTTCCTTAGTGATATTGTGTTGGTCACCAATTTTTGGTATATTGCCTTTGCCTTCACCCAAATCAATACATGTCTCACCTAGCTAGCAATTTTCTCTTCCCTCTCCTCCCATCCTTGGTAACCAAAAAGGAAAGTTTCCTTCCGTGTGTAAACCACTCCTTGACTTTTTATAATGGATCCGTACAAAATTTGTCCTTCTGTGATTGACTTATTTCACTCAGCATAATGTCTTCCAAGTTCATCCATGTTATGAAGTGTTCAAGGATTCGTCATTATTCTTTAATGTTGCATAGTATTCAATTGTGTGTATGTATCATAGTTTAGTTCATCCATTCATCCACTGATGGGCACTTAGGTTGTTTCCATCTCTTTGCTATTATGAATAGTACTGTGACTAACATGGGTATAATCGCATACATCTATTTGTACCCCAGCTCTCACTTCTTTAGGATATATATCTATTGGTGGGATTGCTGGATCAAATAGTATTTCTTTTCTAACACTGTAATGAAGTGCCATACCATTTTCCACAGTGGCTGTACCATTTTACAGTCTCACCAGCAGTGTATGAGAGTTCCAATCTCTCCACACCCTTGCCAGCATTTGTTGTTTCATCTTGTTGAACTTTACTATTATTGCTGGGATGAGATGATATCTCACTGTTGTTCTGATTTCCATCTCTGTAACTGCTGAGGATCTTGAGTATTTCTTCATGTGTTTGTTGGCCACCTGAATATCTTCTTTGGTGAAGTGGCTGTTCATGTCCTGTGCCCATTTTTTAATTGAAATTGTCTTTTTGATGTTGAGGTATTACAGTTTTATATAATTTTTAGAGATAAGTCCTTTGTCAGATGTCTCATTGCCAAATACTTTTTTCCCCCAACCTGTAGGTTTTCTTTTTACTCTTTTGGAAGGGTTTTTTGATGCATGTAAGAGTTTAAGTTTTAGAAGGCCCAGGTCATCTAGTTTATCTTTTGCTGTTTGTGTATCTTTGGTTATGTCTGATCGCCTATTTGTGGCATAAATTAGGGTTCCTAAGTTTGCTCCTATTTTTTCTTTGATGAACTTTATGGTTTAACATTTTATATCTAGGTCTTTGATCCATCTTGAGTTAGTTTTTGTCTATGGTATGAGGTATAGATCTTGTTTCATTTTTCTGCAAATGGAGACCCATTTTTTGCTAGCACCATTTGTTAAAGAGACTCTCTCTTCCCTATTTAATTGGTTTTGGCTCTTTGTTAAACATCAGTTGTGCACAGGTTGTTGGATCTATTTCTGGGTTCTCAATTCTGTTCTACTGGTCTATGTGTCTATTGTTGTATCAATACCAGGCTGTTTTGAAAATTGTGGCTGTGTAGTAGGTTTTGAGATTAGGGAGTGTGAGACCTCCTACTTTGTTCTTCTTCAGCAGTGCTTTGCTTTTCCAAGGTCTCTTTCCATATAAAATTAGGGTCAACCAAGATTTCTATAAAAAGAGGTGTAAAGAAAGATTTCTCTATAGTTTAGTAGAGACTGACTCAGTGGGATTTGGGAGTGGGGATAGAGCTGGGGTGGAGAAACACATTGATTGTGGTTTAAGCACTGATGGCTATAATATTGGCCAAGCTGGTTCCAGTGCTACTGCCAGGCCCATTTCATTGGACAGAAGCAAAAATGCCTCTGTGACCTCAGACTCAGTGACCTCCTCTGCAGCACCAGTGATTTAGAAGGTGCCAATAACTTTGGCAGCAGTGACAGGAAGTAGTGGTTATATCCCATCTGAATAGAGGGGATTTTTAAGTGAATTCAATTGTCCTGAGACATATGGATCTGATTTGAAATAAAATAAGTTGGATTGAAACCAAAGATGAGAAGTGTCTCAATGATAATTCTAATGTGAAGTGACAATTCAACCACAGAAATGACAGCTGATGTGAAACAGACCATTGAACTGACCCCAAATTAAGAACATGAAAAGACAGAATGGAATACTGCATGATATCTTCTTGTGAATTTGAAAATGGATTTTAAATGCAGGAAATATGGAAGGGCTTTGAACTGAGAAGTTGTCAAAAATGGAAATGACTCTCATTGCATGAGTCAGTCAATTTTTAAAAAACTTTTTACCGTGATTTGAGTGAAAGTTTACAGAGCAAATTGGTTTTCCATTCAACAATACACATTTTGTTTTGTGACACTGATTGCAGTCCTCACAATGTAACAGCTCTCTTCCTCCCTGTTTCCCCCATTTCCATTCCTCCTTCTTGCCTATCCCTTCCTGCCTCCTGAGCTTCATCCCTAGGCAAATGGTGCCCTTTTCATCTCATGTGGTTGGTCATTCTAAGTTGCATGATTAAGGATTATTGTACTTAATACGCTAGACTTGTATTTTAAATTTTATTTAAAAAGCACAAAAAACTTGAGACTTTACTGTTTACTTGCAAATATACGAAGAAACATCATGCCCTCCTGCTTAAATCTGATTAGCTCCCCCTTGTCCAAGGAGGGTATTCTTTTCTTACTCCCCCTCTTACCTTAAGAATCAGCATTGTAAAGAAAGAAGGCAGTGCAAATATAACTGCACTTCCAGTCAGAAGGTTGGGGGAATGACATGGAAAATGTAAAAGACAATACTATTTATTGAGCCCTGAAGCATCCAGCTCTATCCTAAGAACTTTATCTTCTTTGTTTCATTTAATCCTCACCAGGACTCTCTGTGAAAGATACTATAATCTCATTTTTACAGTTGAAGTCATTGAGTCTGAAAAAGGCCAAATAACAAAGGCAGTAAGTGGCAGAGTCAGACCCTACCACCCTGCCTTTACGGACCTAAATGTTGACCGAATCATGCAATGAGAGCTCAGGATGGCAAATGACTGCACTTCAAATACCAGTTGTTAGCAGTTACATAGAGTGCCTTTCTAAGATGACTTGAGTCCAGAAAAGGATTCTAAACAGTCCAGACTTTTTAGGAAGGTGGGTTAAGATGCATCATCAAGTTGATCTCAATGGGAAAGGCAGTGAGTAGTGGCATGTGTGAATGTATACTGCTGTTATAACAGGGGTTCCTCAAAAGTGAGAAACCAAGAACTATAGTGATGGCAAGAAGGGTACTCTTATATTTTTTTCAGATATGAACACAAGTTAAGGAATTATTGCAAAGTAAAAAATTACTCTACTTGACAAAGTTAAATAGAGGATATTTGGAGTTTGTTACTCCAAGTTTACATTCACTCACTCATCGTATTTATTCATTAAGTCATTTGACAAATATATATTCAACACCAGGCAAATGTATTGACCACTAGGAACACAGAGGTGAACAATACACACGCTACTCTTGAAGAGCTCACAGTTGTCAGTACATAACTGTAGAATTAAGGATGATGAGAAAGAAAAGAGTAAAATGAAGTCTAATCATGAAGCAATCAGAGTAACTGAGTGTAAGTGTGTGTGTGTATGTGTGCACACATGCAGAATTCCATCTACCCAAATCAGGAGCTAAAAGGAAAAAAGTTTATGGTAAAGAAAAATTGGGTAATGGTGAAAGTTGAAAGATTATTAGGATGTATGTTATATAATGGATGGTGAAACTAAATTCCATTTTAAAAGCTTGGAGTTGTCTCCCACTGACAACATGGCAAGCAGAAGGCAGTCATAAGACAGGGCTGTCTTGTTTGTTCATAGCTCTGGTGAAAAACCCATGCCTCTGTCCCGTGTCTGTGCACAATCATCCTAACTCTGAAGTTTGGGACTCAAATCTCTGAATGGCCATCTGTAATCTCAGTTGCTATCAATGGCCTGAGCTGATAATTCTGTTCCTATTAATTGGAAAGGTAACTTTGCAACCCCAGAAAGGTATATTGTTGTATGTCATGAGTTGATTCCAACTTATACAGCCCCTATAGAACAGAGCAGAATTGCCCCATAGGTGTTCCAAGGCGTAGTACCTAAGGCATTTTGACTGCTAACCAGAAGGCTGGCAGTTCAAACTCACCAGCCACTGCTTGGAAGTAGACTGCCTTGGAAGGAAGGCTGGGCAGTCTACTTCTGTAGAGATAGAGCCTCTGAAAGCCAAGCAGGGGTCCCTATGAGTCAGAACTGACTCGGCAGTGAGTTTGGTTTTGGTTTTTTAATCTTTATGGGAACAGAGTAGCAAATCTTTGTTTCCTGTGGAGCTTCTGACTGAGTGCAAACCACTGACATTTCAGTTATTAGATGAGCACTGCACCACCATGACTCCTTCCAGAAAGGTATAACAAACAAGAATTATAAATGATACTTTTGTGTAACTTATATTTAGTCAACCACAATAACACATTTTGTTATACGATTCTAGTTTATATTTTTAAGATAAATGTTGAATAATCTGATATATTAGAAGATTACTAGATTTATGATTTTAATGCGTATTTAGGAAAAATTAACTAATTAAATTTATAATCAATGTTTAAATGCATAGGTAAATCCAATTTACTAAATTTATCAATTTTATTTTTAAGATGTTGAAATGCTAAGATAATTTAATCTAAATGTGTAAGAACTTATTTATTAGCATTGTTAGAGCTGTTAAATGCCAGAGAAAACTGTTGCTAGTTAACACCTACTGTATTACACATAGGGAGCTCTGGTGGCGTAGTGCCTAAGGCACTTGACTGCTAACCAGAAGGCTGGTGGTTCAAACCTACCAGCCACTCCTGGGAAGGAAGGTTGGACAATCTACTTCCATAGTGATACCGCTTTGGAAACCCAAGGAGAGGACGCTATGAATTGGGGCCGACTTAATGGCACATAATAACAACAAGTATTACATATTTGAAGCGTTTGATATATTTTAAATTTTTAATTTTAACTTGAAATATTTAAGGAAAATAGTTATTCAGTCATTCAAACAGTGTTTAAATATTTAGAACTATTTTACTTGCTAAATTTATAAGGCTTTTTTTTAAAATCTGAAATGTTTAAGAGAAGTTGATTAAGTGTGAAATTGGTGTTTAGAAGTTTAGGAAAATCTAATCTGTCAAATTAATGAGCTAATTGAGAATTAACCAAAGAACAAGTGAAAATGAGTGTTTTAATTTCAGGACAAAACAATTAGGTTTATAATCATTATAACAGCTAACATTACTTACCACTCAGTATGTACCAGGCTATTCTAAGAGCATCAGATATATTAGTTCATCTACTCCTCACTCTCTATTATTATCCGCATTTTACAGATGAGGAAATTGAGGCACAGGGATGTTAACTGTCTGCTTTACTAATGTCACCAATATCCAGCACACTGACAAAACCAATGTCAATTCTCAATCCTTATCTTATTTGATCTGTTGGTTGCATTTGGCACAGCTGATCATTCCTTCCCTCTTAAAAGTTACTTCCTTGCCTTCTTGGTTTTCTTCTTACCTCAATGACTTTCTTCTTCTCAGTTTCCATTTGTTTTTCTTCTTTTTCTTACCTTTCAAATGTAAGAATGTTCCAGTGCTTAGTCCTTGGGTCCCTTCTCTTTTTCATTTATAATCCAACAGACTTTACCACTATATTCTGATCTACTATATTCAATGTTCCTCTGTAGATACCCAATAGACACTTCAAACTTAGGAGGCCCAGCTTTTAATTGCTCTACACAGATGTTCCAACTGCTCGCTTCACTGCAACTCTGTTCTGCCAGTTGCTCAGGCTCACACCTGGGAATTGTTCTCCACTTCCCTCTCTCATACCCTACATCCTGATGGGTCAGCCTCCAAAACATATCCAGAATTTAATCAATTCTCATTATTTCCCTTGTTTTCCCCTGGTCCAAGCCTCTGTTGTCTCCATCTGGATTACAGTAGAAGACCACTAATAGCTCTTGCTTTCATTCTTGCCCCTATATACTCTATTCTCAACACTGTACTATAGGAATCAGTTATAAGCTCATATCACGTTATATCTCTGCTTAAAACTGCAATGGCTCCCATATATCTCAGAGTATGAGACAAAGTCCTTTTGAAAGTCTATAAGCCTTTATGGGACCTGAGCCACCACCCACCACCTTTCTGATCACATCTCCTTTCACTCACTCTGCATCCCCTATATTGCTCTCCTCACTGTTCCTTGCACAAACTTCCTTTGATTTGGCTTTTTCCTGAGCCTGAATATTCCCATGGTTTGCTCCTTCCTCTCCTTTAAGTTTGCTCAAATGTTTCCATTTACCATTGAGACCTACCATGACTTCTATTAAAGCTGTTGTTGTTTTGGTGGCACTGAGGAAGAGGAAGACATAGAGAAGTATAGACAACAAAGACAAACCCTTTTGCATGTATAATACTGAGTGATCAGTCATGGCAGGCATTGATTTATAGGTGGATAGATGTGTGGACAAGCTGAACAGCTAGGTATGTCTAGGCAGGGGACAGGATGCCCATAACCATGTATAGGGTTAGCAGATAATGTTTCCATCTGCATATTTGTATGCACTGTCCAGGTGTATAGTAGAGCTGACAGAGGTCAAGGTTGTAGTCACTACTTGGCCACAGCCAGCTACCCAGAGGGAGAAAGTAGTTAGACCTGTGGGCTCGGGATCATGGTCACAGAGGACATCAAGCTCATCTGGCCTAGCACACTAAACAAAAACATTTTTCTACATCCTACTTTCGTGAGTAGCAACTGGGAGTTTAAAAGCTTACAAGTGGCCATTTAGATGCAACAATGGGTCTCTCCTCGTCTACAAAGAAGAATGAAGAAAACCAAAGACACATAGAAACAATTAGTCCAAACAATTATGGTAGACCACATGATCCTTAGCCTATACGAACATGAGATCAGAAGAACTAGATGGTACCTGGTTACCACTGTCAACCACTCAGGGGGATCAGTGTGGAAGATACTAGATAGAGTGGGAGATCATTGTGGAACAAAACTCAAAATCATATAAAAGAAGGACCAGATTAGCTGGTTTGATAGAGCCGGTGAGAGCCCTGAGACTATGGCCTCTAGCCACCCTTCTTGTCTGGATATTGAACTCACATAGACAGGCATATGGGGTGAACAATTACATCAGGTAGATATAGTCCTTGGAGCAATCAATCATGAGAGAACAGAAGGGCAGTATTTGAACAGGGAGACAATTCGGGAGGTGGAGGGTGGGAGTGCATGGGAGGGAAGGTCACAGGGAAGAGGTAACTATCCGGAGGAAGTGGGAGGAGAGCTGTTACATTGTGGGGAATTGCAGTCAATGACATGAGACAAAATGTGTATGAACTGCTGTATGGAAAATGAATTTGTAAACTTTCACCCAAATCACAATTAAAAAAAAAAGTTGTTGTTAGTTGTCGAGTCGATTCCAACTCATGGAGATCCTATGAATGTAAAGTAGCTGCCCTATAGGACTTTCAAGGCTGTGACCTTTCAGAGCCAGGCCGCCAATCTTTAGGCTAGTAGTCCAACACTTAACTATTCATGCCACCTAAGGACTTTTATTAAAAACAACTCCTCCCAAAACAAAAAAAAACAAAATCCCACTTCTAATCCCAATTTACTTGCTCTATTATGTTTTTCATAGTATGTATTACTATCAAAATTACATAGTATGCTCATTTACAGCGTTAAGCTTCTGTCTATCTCACCTGAATGTAAGCATCATAGGGCAAAAATTTTTGTCTGTTATTTTCCACAGAACTAAACCAAACCAAACCAAACCAAACTAAACCAAACCCACTGCCATTAAGTCAATTCTGACTCATAGCAAGCCCCATATGGTTTCCAAGGCTATACATCTTTATGGAAGTAGATTCCCACATCTTCCTCCCACAGAGAAGCTGGTGGGTTTGAATCATTGACCTCTTGTTAGCAGCCAAATGCCTTACCCACTGCACCACCAGATCTCCTTATTTTCCACAGAAGTATCTTTAATACCCGCAGTAAGTGCTCAGTCAATATTTGGTGAGTGAATGAATAAATGCTCAAAACCTCTTAGTTTCCTCTGCAAAATTATAATCTTAAAGAAAAGTTGATTATTACTTGAACAGGATTCCACAGTAAAATAAATGATGCAGGAAATGCACACAGGCAACTTGATAGGCTGCTGAGATAAGCTGACAGCTGGGCAGCCAGCATGGTGATTTCTCTAAGAATGGAAAAATTCTAAGCTTTCTGGAGGAAATGGTCATGGGTCTCCCAACCTGTTTCTTAAACTATGATAAAAAAAAAAAAAAAGTTGCTGCTGTCGAGTTGGATCCAACTCATAATGACTTCTTAGGTTTCTGAGGCAGTATCCCTACAGAAGTAGATTGCCCAATCTTCCTTCTGAGGAGTGTCTGGTGCATTTGAACCGCCAGCCTTCTGGTTAGCAGTCAAGTGCCTTAGGCACTAAGCCACCAGAGTTCCTTTAAACTAAGATAGCTCTCTTAAAAAGAACTGTATGGTAACCATCTTGGCTTTGTGTTGTACAAATCTCATCTGAGATGATGACTGGGACCTTGATTTCCATTGTCTTACTTCTCATAGATGTTGCCTTGCATTTGGAGAACAGGGTGCCAGAAGGGAGACAAGACTCATTTAGTCCTCAAGATAATGAGGTTTCTTTGGCTCTCAGAGCTAGCACTGGGTTTCTTTTATGTGTTAATGGAATCACTATGCCTCTAGATTTGAAAATATGACATGCAGGATTCGTTTAAGAAATCAGTAATCATTTTCCAAATTTTAAGATAGAAGAAATTGGAGTTCTGTCCAACAAGAATTTATTCAATGCTGACTTTATGCCAGGCATTTTGCCAGGTACTGGTTATGCAACGATGAATAACTCTCAGTCTCTATCCTCAAGAAGCAAATGAATGTTCTGCAGACAACCTGTATACAGAGAATATCAGACGGCACCAAATGCTACATTTGAGGTAGCCACAGGATTCTAGGAGAAAAGGGCACAAACAAAAGACACTTGGTTTATACTAAAAATCTTCAGAATGCTTTCTGAAAAGATGACAACTGACCAGACTCTTAACAGATAAGCTGGATCTAGACAGCTGTTTTCTCAGAAGAAAACACAATCTCAGACTTCTAGGGGTTCATAGTCAAGAAGGAAGACAGATGCAGCTAACTAGCTATAAAACAAAGACAAGATAGAAAGAACAGCACAAGAGGAATTAAAGCATAGTTAAGGGCATTGGGTGAATAAAATGCGTGGTGTGAACCATCAGCAATTAGGCATAGTCTCAGCATAATGCACAAGGAGGGAGGAGATACAGCATCCAGACGACCTTGAACACCAAGGTGGGGAACCTGATCTTGATCAGGATAAAGAGCAATCATTGAAGGGTTAAGCAGGGAAGAAAAATGGTCAGATTTGTATTTTAGGACTCAGATTCTGGAAGCAGTATAGAGATTGAAATAGAGAGCACAGAGGAAAGCCTTCAAACCAGAGCTGAGAGATCAGCTTGGGAGCACCTGAAGCTCCCCTCTTGCCTTGACAGAGCCTCGTTATCCTGGTCCTGTAGAAGCATTGGTCAGTGAAGATGGGAAGGAGGTAGCTGGCTTTGGTTCCTGAGAGTTCTGCATGGTCCAAAGAGGACCAGAATGTTTAAATTCAGCATCTCCTGAAAAGTGGTAAACAGAGCTCTGAAAAATAACAAAGAACCACAAAGATAAATCCCAAAGAGATAATGAATAAAGAGTCATATCCACATCCCACCTTAGACCTACCCTAAACTTAAGTGCACAATAAAATGGATGCTAGATCTGTTAACCTGTGAACTTGACCTCAGGATATTACCATTACTACCTATGGAGGGTGGACATTTTCTGGCTGAAGAACAGGACTAAAGTTCTCTACACTCTCATATGCCTGGCATGAAGCAGACACTGGAGGGAGTGTAAGTGTCTGCACCTCTCTTCTGGTGCTTCCACCTACTAGGTGATAGGAGCTCTGGTAGCGCAGTGCCTAAGGCACTTGATTGCTAACCAGAAGGTTCAAGCCCACCAGCCACTCCTCAGAAGAAAGGTTGGGCAATCTATTTCCATAGAAACCCAAGGAGGGGTAGCTATGGGTTGGGTCTGACTCGGCGGCACATAACAACAACATATGCCTGATGGGTCTGCTTTAAATCTCCTTTGGACAATTTCACACTGACCAATCCCCTCTGACCTGTTGATCCTCATATACTGGAGGCTTTGCCATGAATCAGAGAAGAAAGGTTCAATCGCCCTCCATAGCAAAGGTCAGCAGTGAACCCAAATCAGCTAACACACCAAGTGAGTAAATACTGATAGATTCTATTTTTCACCAGGGGAAGAAAACACAATCTCAGACTTCAAGGGGTTCATAGTCAAGAAGGAAGACAGATGCAGCTAACTAGCTATAAAACAAAAGCAAGAGGTGGTAAGTGTTCACTGTGAATCATGATCAAAGTATTATGGGAGTATTCAGTTCTAAGTGGGGTGTCTTTCACTGGAGACCTCCTGGAAGAAAGGGTATTTAAAATGAACCTTGAGGATTATGTAGGCTTGTAAGGTGAGAAAGCAGAGGAAAGGTATTCCAGGCTGAAGAAACATCAAGAGAAAAGGTATAAAAGAGCAAATTAAGGCATGGAAAGATGGCTAGGTAGCCAGTGGAAGATTTGGAAGGAGAGAGAAATGGTCAAATCTGAGTTTTTCTTCCAAAGAAGAGTGGCTCAGAATGATAGGAAGAGAACCCACTTCAGGGCTATTGACAGTGCTTCCATAAACTAGCTGATGAAGAGACGACAGGCACTGGGTCACCTCCTTCTTGGGCTCCTGTTGGAATCAACCTCACCTGACTAGTAGTGATACTCACTTCAGCAGACTTAACCCAGGAGATGATCACTCTTTCCCAGAGTTTACACAGACCAAAAAGAACAGGTGTAGACTTTGTAGCGTATTGTGATGCCATGAGAGATGAAACACTGATTATATGAAGGCCTCAAGCAGGAATCTTCACCTCACCCCAACGCAGGCCTTTCATGTCTTCCCTTTCTTTTTCCAGGTGCGATTTATGGATGTGTTTTTCCTCAGAGTGGAAAGAATTTTCAGAATTAGTTTAGACACTGGAATGTGGTTGTAAGGAATAAACACATCTAATAGGTTGAGCAAGGAGCTCTGGTGGTGTAGTGGTTAAAGAACTCAACTGCTAACCAAAAGGTCAGCAGTTCAAACCCAACAACCACTCTGTGGGAGAAAGATGAGGCACTCTGCTTGCATAACAATGTATAGCCTTGGATACCCTATGGGGCAAATCTGTTCTGAAAGGGTTGCTAAGAGTCAGAATCAACTTGATAGCAGTGGGTTTGGTTAGGTTTTTAAGAGGTTGAGCAGAATCTCATTTTGAAAAATCAATTCAATATGTGTTAATATTTGTTTTTTTCCCCCTAATTTAATGTGTCTTGTAGTTCTTACATCTCTCTGAAAAAGAGTGAGCAAGAGCAATTGAATGAGCAAGCGAGCAAGAGAGATGAAGTAGGGGTGAAGAAAGAAGGAGGGAGCAGAGTCTGAGAGAAGGTAAACAATGTCTGGGTTCCTGAGAGTGTCCAATTACTGGCCCCAGTGCTTCCTGGGACCTAGATTCCAACCCTTAAATTTCATGAAATTTCCTGTTTCTTTATAAAACATCCTGAACACCTTCCATTTTGTTTCTATCACTTTTAATTAAAATAAAATAAAATAGGAGGGATGGCATCATGCCATTCCATATTTCCAAAGTGCCTGAGGCTTCCTGGGCTCTCCACAGTATGTTGGAGTTCCTGAGTCAAGGAGTGCAGCAGAAGTCTCAGCCTTACATATAGGTGGGGTGAGAATTAGTCTTGCAGCCCTGGGACCTGGGCATTGGTTGCAGAGGCCCCCTTTATCACCTGCAGATCATAGTGCCAACTCTCCATACCAGGTTGGTCTGGTCTTACTGTTGTTGTTAGGTGCCGTCGAGTTGGCTCCAACTCATGGAGACCCTGTGTACAAAAGAACAAAAACACTGCCTGGTCCTGTGCCAGTCTCACAATCCTTGCTATACCTGAGCCCACTGTTGCAGCCACTGTGTCAATCCATCTCGTTGAAGGCCTTCCCCTTTTTTGTTGACCTTCCCCTTTACCAAGCATGATATCCTTCTCCAGGGAATGGTCCTTTCTGACAACATGACCAAAGTAGGTCAAAAGAAGTCTGGCCATTCTCACTTCCAAGGAACATTCTGGCTGCATTTCTCCCAGGACAGATTTGTTAGTACTTTTGGCAGTCCATGGTACTTTCAATATTCTTCACCAACACTGCAATTCAAAGCATCAACTCTTTTTTCGTCTTCCTTATTCATTGTCCAGCTCTCACATGCATATGAGGTGATTGAAAATACCGTGGCTTGCGTTAGGTGCACCTTAGTCTTCATGGAGACATCTTTGCTCTTCAGTACCTGAAAGAGGTCTTTTGCAGCAGATTTACCTAGTGCAATACGTCATCTGATATCTTGACTGCTGCTTCCATTGGTGCTGATTGTGGAACCAAGTAATATGAAATCTTTGACAACTTCAATCTTTTCTCCATTAATACTGCTTATGTGCCCAGTTGTGAGGATTTTTGTTTTCTTTACATTGAGATGTAATCCATACTGCAGACTGTAGTTTTTAATCTTCATCAGTAAGTGCTTCAAGTCATCCTCACTTTCAGCAAGCTTAAGTTGTGTCATCTGCATATTGCAGGTTGTTAATGAGTCTTCCTCCAGTTAATGAGTCTTCCTTACTGGTCTTGGCCTTTTCCTCAGCCCCATGCTGCAGCTTCTGCAGGGCCTACTTTGGTGGTGGTCCTGCATCCCTACTTGCTTCTGCTAACCTTGAAAGTTGTCTCTGGCGGAGGCCCTGTGGCCAATGCCCTGAGTTAGTAAGCTGCCCTCCAGGTGCCCATTTTGTAAAGCTGAGGCTCCCAGCTCCATTACCTGCTCTCACTGCCCTTTTCTTCACCTTCTTGTGTTGCTGAATTGCTGGAAGGTTCGACATTGGCTCTCCCAAGTGACATCATCAACACTATTTACAATTTCTCAGTCAGCCTATTCATCTCTATTTAATTCTCACTCGCTCTATATGTGTAGGTGTGTCTCCCAACTGGATTTTATTAACTGAGCAGATATTAGGTGCCAGGGACTTAACTGAATGATTCACATACAATGATTTGTGCAAGTCGAATGATTTAAAAGTTGCAAAGCTAAGATTAGATAGACGATCCAGAGCAGTCTCTAATTCTCTCTCTCTTTTTGCGTTACTCTTCTCTGACTCCCTAGTTCTCTCTGACTCGATGAGGTCTCAGTCATATTATAGTTCTGGAGAACATCAGGTATAGATTTGAGTGAGTCAGCTATAGTCATTTTAAATAAAGTTTTAGTATATATAAGTTTTGAACATACACAAGTACCACTCACTCAACTTCACCAGTTACCATCATTTTACTTGCTTCTTCCCTATGCTGGAATATCTTAAATCAAATCCCAGATATTACATCATTTCAACTATAAATAAGTAAGTATACATCTCTAACAGAAAAAGAACTTTAAAGTATATAACCATAAACTGTAATTGTACCTAACAAAATTAACAATAATTCCTGAACATCATCTAATACCCATTTGTGTTCAAATTTCCCAAACTGCCTCAAAAATATCTTTTAACAGTTGTTTGTCTGGATTAGGATCAAACACAAGAGCTAAGTCTCTTGTTGCTTTAATCTCTAAGAGTACGCCACCATTACCTTCTTTGCATGTTACTTATTCTATAAAATCCTCCACATTCTCAATTGGACTATCTATATTCTCATGGGATAGTTTAATGTGTCCCTCTCTCCTCAAATTTCCTGTCCACTGGCAGGTGAATCCAGAGGCTTGACTCAATTCAAATTCAAAAGCTTTTTGAAGAACATTTCATAGGTGATGAAGTGTTGTATCAAAGCAGGAGGCATATCGCGTCTGGTTACTCCATTCTTAGTGATTTTAAGATGGATCAGTGAGTTCAGATGCGTCAGTCTAATCTAAAGTTCACCACCAACATTTTCATAGTCATTTTCACAGTTGTTATAGATTGAAATGTCCCCCAAAATATGTGTTGTAAGTCCTAATCCCTGTAGTAGTTATGATTCCATTTGGGAATGGGTTTCTTGGTCGTGTTAATGATACCGTATTACTTTAGGATGTGTTTTAAATCAGTCTCTTCTGAGATATAAAAGAGATTAAATAAGCAAGCAGAGATGGGAAAAGATAGAGGCATTGCCATATGAAGATCACTAAGGAGTCAAAGGATAGAAGCTGAAGAGACAAGGACCTTCCACAGAATCGACAGAGAAGGCTTCCCTGAGAGTTGCACCCTCATTTTGGATGCCTAGCCTCCTAATTGTAAGAATACAGATTTTTGTTCATTAAAGCCACCCATCTGTATTTCTAGTATAGCACCACTAAGAAACTAAGACAACAGCTATTGACAATAACTGCTTAGATATTGCAGCCTTTTTTATACTAAAAAGGGCAGAGCCAAGAAAATCCTAGAGAATGAGAGCAGGCCCTAATGACATCATAAACTTCTGGATTAAAATGAACCTCTTGTGTTGTCATTTACACGAGACAGTAAATTCCTCTTATTATTTAAACTGATTGCATTGGGTTTTCTGTACTCAGAATCTCAAAGCCTCCTATGTGACTTGGGAGTGAGAATCATCCCATTTGAAGCACTCTGGGGAGGGAAGCCTGTTCAAAGTTGCCCCAATGGGCAGACCAAGAGCCATGTGTGGAACCTCTAGAGGTCATTCTCTTTAGAAGCAAAACTTCTGCAGCAATGACAGCTGCTCCAGAACAGCCTCTTGATAGTGCACAAGGGATAGGGGAAGAATGCCTCTGAGGTTGGCCCAAACTGAGCGCTCGTGACTCCAAGGGAGACAGAAGAAGGGGGCAGAACCCAGAGAGCAGATCCTCTGTGAGAGCAGAAATGCAGGTAGTAGAATCAGAAGTAAAAAGCCCTTTGGTCGTGAAGGCTGGGCAGTCCACAGGGTGCCTGACTACAGGCCCTGCTGATGTCACAGAATGTGTCTGTGTCTGTAAGCCAGGGAAGTCTTGTTTGATGCCTTGAAGCTAATGTGGTGACAAGCAGCAGTACTAATGGGTAGATTTTTCTAGGTATTAATTACTTAAAAATCATTACATACATTGGTTTATTTCATATTTGTGATTGCTTTGTTTTGTTTTCTTTCTTTTAAAAAATTTGTACTGCTGTTAGTTGTTCTTTTCTAGTTCTTTGATTCCTTATTCACAATAAAACTAAGGAGTGAGTAATTTTTAAGAAATTTTTTCCTGTTCTTGTGTGCACAGGATGATTTTCTAGTTACATCTTTCCCCAGAGCTAGAATTGTGACCAGAAGCTATGTCAGATTTGATGGTGGTGGCAGTGGTGGGCACATGGCACTGCTAGTTCACTGCAAGAGACAGCTTCAGGCACAGTTAGATCCAGCAGTTCAGACAATGTCATCAGAACTCAGTGCTACCTTTCTCTAACTCTTAACTCTGCTTTCCTCCATTCTACTGTTTTGATGGTAAGAAAGAGCATGCAAACTCCACATTTGCATCCTCATAGCTCTGAGTCCAGTGGAAAGATCTGAGTCATCTTAGTCATGCCAGCAAAACTCGTGAACCTAAATTGGGTCATGTGTCCACCCTGAACCACCCCCTGAATGATTGGACTTAACCCTAGGACCCATAGTCACTTCTGGAGCTAAGGGTGTGGTTACTTCTACCCAAACCACATAAAGAGAGGAGGAGGGTGGCTCCTCAAGGAAAATGAGGTTCTCTTACCAGAAGAGCAGAGAAGGAATACTGTATGAGCAAAATCACAAATTGTCACTTCAGGCCTTTTCAAGCTAAAATCACGTTCTGATTTGAAGGAATCAAATCTTTGCAGCTACAAAGTTTAATCTTAACAGAATACATTTAAAAACCTATTTGTGGAAAAAGCCCACAGAACATAACATGACTACTAAAATGAAAAAGAGTACTCCATTAGCTTTTAGGATTTAAGAAAAAAAAAAAAAGGCTTTCAGTTAATCAATTTCACTGCCTACTGTTCATTGCACATCATACTGGTTTTGAAAATTATGGTTATATTGAAGTAGATGATTAGTGGGAAAGAAACAGCAAAAGCAAAACAACTGAAAGTAAATTAGCAAAAAAAACTTACATCACAAATCACTTGGGAGTGTGAAGTCATAAAGGACAGTGAATCTGGGCCAGCAGGATGGAAACAAAAGAATTGTCTTGGAAATTCTTAGGCATTGCTTTAATTTTATATTCTTAAAGGAGCTGAATAATTAATAGCACAGAAGGGTAAACTCTTTTAGAACCAGTGTAGCTGTGTGATTCATAAACCAACTGAACATGTAAGAAACTTCCTGTGCTTTAACAGATGTAGCTGTGTCCTCTTCCAAGCTGCCTGACCTGCAGAGAAGTGGGTCTGAGAGATTTGCTGAGATGTGAAGCCATATGCAAATTGTTTTTCTGGGGAGAAGAGACAGGACCATCTCTAGGCTGCCTGATTTATAGTGACGATACAGCGTTGAAGAGAGCTTTTCCTAAGGGTGTGGAAAGCAGTCCATAGACAGATCCAGCCTGAAAAACCTGGGTATCTATGCTTAAGAACTGCTGTAGCTTGTGCAAGAACACTCTGATGGCAAAAACATGGCTAAGGAATCAGAACAATCTCAGCTCAAATCTGTATTAGTCAGTTTTTGCTGCAATAACAAACAACCCCAAATCTTATAATTTGATTAGTAAGTAATTAGATAAAGTAATTAGATACTTAGAATAAATACTTATTTTTCCTCAGGGATTTGTGGCTTGTCTCAGCTGGACTTGGTTTGAGACAGGTACTGGTTTGATTCACTGTCTTCTCATTCTAGGACCCAGGATGAAGAAGCAGCTTTTATCCAAAGTGTGCTGTTCCCACAGATGCCAAAACTCAAGGGGTAAGTAGGAACACGGGGTGCTGCTTAAAGCCCTCAGTTGCAACTGGCATATTGTCCCACCTATATTCTATTGGTCAGAATAAGCCACAGGACCAAGTTCGAAGTCACTGGGGTACAACACCTGATAAGGGTGTGGAAGGGACATAAAACTATGAACAAATAATATCATCTGCCTCAATAGGCTAGCTCCACTACTATTTGCCTCATGATGAGTTAGGTCTCATTTTTTTCTTATCTGAGAAGTGGATACACTACAGTTAACCTCGCAGAGTGAGGGTTTAATTAGATGCTGTACGTATAGTACTTTATATGCCGTGCCTGGATAGAGTAGGGTTCAATGTAGGAAAGCTAACATTATTTTATTAACTTGAAATATTGTATGTAGGCAAGGTATGCTGGCTTGTCAGGAGGGCAGTGACCAGCACTGGGGAGAAGACAAGACACAGTGATTGACAAGTTAGATAGACATAGTCCAGGGCAGCAGAAGAGAAGGGGTTGGTCGGTCAGGTAGGCAGCTAAAGGTTTACAGGTAGTAAGAAAACAAGGGGCATATTAGTGCCAGGGCTCATAAACATGGGGCAATGAATAAACAAATGGGTGGATGGGTGACAGATGGCTCAGGCCACAAGAGATCTCTGAAACAACTCCGAGAAAGCAGCTAGTTTGAGGATGGCTGTGCCTTTATCTTCCCAACCTGATGAGGTGAGGTCGGCAGGTAAGGCAGACTTTGTCCCTCGAGACCAAATCTGCCCTCTCTCACAGCTTTGCTTTCCTCACTCACTGTCGAAATACCTCTCCTCTTCTGATTGTCATCTACATCCTGCCCGGTACTTCTCCTTCCCTGAACTAACCTGCTTCTTTCCATTGTCTCCAACCCTCCTCTGGTGCTCCCAATCTGGCACTATCTAAGCCCCTTACCCCTTAACCCCTTCATAAACTTTTCACCCACCTCCTCACCTTAAGTGACTTCTGGTTCTCCCTCGAGGTCACAACTCTTTCTGCAGTTCTCTCAAAAGTAGGCAGTTTAGTCCCTTGTACTCCATGCATCTCAGGGTGAAGTGGTGGATGATGTTCTTTTCCCTCTTCAGTGCCTTTGCTCCCTCCCCTTCTTGTAAAATCCCCAATAAAAGCTCTACTCTGCCTTGTTGCTATCATCAGTAACATCCTTGGCTATTCCCCTTTGTTCTAGGAAGACTATATTCTTGGCTGCTCCTGATTTTCCCTTACAACCCAAATCCTGCTTTTGCCCTCCACTTATAAATCAGACTTGGCAGCTATCTTAACGTTGGTGCTGCTTCATCAATTCATTCCACCATGAAACTACAGCTGGGCATTATGGGTAGGATTGAGGTTTCTGGAGAACCTGAGGGAGTCCACAGGTAACGTAAACAGTTAACCCACTTTACTGCTAACCAAAAGGTTGGTCGTTCAAGTACACCCAGAGGCTCCTTGGAGGAAAGCCCTGGCAATCTGTTTCCAAAAAGTCAGCCACAGGAAACTCTATAAAGCACAGTTTTATTCTGACATCCATGAGGTCACCACGAGTCAGAATCTACTTCACGGCAACTGGTGGGGTGTGGAGAAGGTGTGCACTCAGTATGTCCATTGAAGAGTTATGTTTGTGGTCCTACTAAAGGTGTGCTATTTTGGGAGAATTCTTTATGCTATGTAGTAGAGGGCAGTTTGCCACTTCATCAAGCTGTTCTAGTAAGTCTGGAAAACAAAACCGTGTGATATACAACATTGGAGACACCATGTTAGATTTGCCATTTTCAGCATAGATTGAAGTGGAATAATCACAGCACATAATTACAATAAACAAAGCACAGTCATCCTGTGGAAACCAGCACACTCATTACAGAAGTCTCTTCTTCAGAGCAGGAGGTGTGTGCTGTTACCCTGTCCCTGCTGGTGGTGAGCGGCTGCAGAGATCTCGAGTCCTGAGCGATGAAGACAAGATCGGCATGAGGTCTCTGTGTGCACTGTGCTCATTTAGCAGGAGGCACCAAAGCAATCAAATGTGCTCTTGTTTTCCCCAAGCCACAAGCCAGACCTCTGCACCCAAGTAAGGCTCCCTGCACCACAAAGGCTGTTTTCAGAGTAGATCCAAGACAGAACTGGTCAGCTTTTTAGTCCCTCCTGAGGCCACAACCTTCTCTACCCTCTGTCCTCATTCCCTGCTGCTGTTCCCTCTCTTGCTTCTTAATCTCACAAGCAAAGTCACTGAATCAGCCTGTGATATAAAATATCCCAAAGTCTATGCAACCCAAAGCCCAGTATTTATTTGTGGACCTTACAGACTTTTCCTACAAAAAATGGTAATTGGGGCGTGAAATCAAATGTGCATGAACTGTTGAATGTAAAACAAGCCCCTCCAGAGAAGGAGAGTCTGTACTATTAGCCAAACCAGAAGTTACCTTCCATTCAGCTTTTTGAAGTACAGAACTTTAAATATGCAAATTTGCTGAAACTGTACAATGCCTGTCAATGATGACTGTTTATGGACTACTAAAGCCTCAGTCTTTGAGTCAGAAAAGGTACTTGCACAAAAATGACCAGAATTACTGGTCAGACAGAGACTGGTACAACCCCCAAGACTATGGCCCTGGGTTATCCTTTGGGCCTAGAAATGGACTCACTTCCATGGATTGACTCTCAGCCCAACGGTAGAAAGACTACATGCAAACAACCTACTCTAGAGAGATGCACCCCTTAGATCAATCAGCCATGAGACACCAGAGGGGCAGCATTCACTTAGAGGGAAAGCTGGACAGACAGGAATGCATAGTTAAGAAGAGCTCAGGGAGGGGGTAGTCACAGGAAGAGGAAGAGGAAGAAAGGAGAGTTTTTATGGTTGGGGATGGTAATCGGGGAGTGAAATCAAATGTGCATGAACTGTTGAATGCAAAACAAATTTGCTTTGTAAATTTGTACCCAAAGCACAATAAGAAAAAAAAAGAAAAGAAAAGGTGTTTGTATACCTTGTGTGAACACATGGCAATCTGGGCCCACTGTCCCTCCCTCCCTCCTTCTCTTTGTCTCATTTAGCCAATACTGACCACCTACCCGTGTGCTGGGGCCAGGACTAGAGTCTAGGGATGCAGAGATGGATGAGACACAATTCTTGTTCTCAGGGAACTTATAGTCTACTTAGGAAAGCAAACACAATATTGCAAAATGGCATTATGGGATTTATCACAAAGATAGATACAGAACCAAGGTTGTGCTTGGGTTAAATCCTAAAAAAGTCAAACTGACATCATTTTATTATTCAACAGTCACTGCAAGAGGCCTAGGGTAATGAATGACCTGGGGCCAAGGCTCAGAGAAGGAAGGAAGGAAGGAACTTACTTGCCCCATTTTGCAGAAGGAGGGGATGAGGAGCCAAGAGGGGTATGAGGCAGGCCAGAGGGTAGGGGCAGCTACCAAGTCTTAGAGTCATGAGGTGGTGACCACCAGTGACAGAAAAGAACCCAGCAAAGGACAAAGGAAGAGAAAGGCAGCAAGTCCCTACTTCTATTTTGGGAACAAAGAAGAACCTAGGTGGAGTTCAAGGCAGAAGTTCAAGTCTGGAGACAGGACCAATGTGGGACCAGAGACCTGCTAGTAAAGAGCTAAGGTGCCAAAGGGCAGCACCAATGCCTAGATGCCTGGGGACCTACATCCAGGTGGGACTGGATCAACATGGAAGTTCTTTAGCCGTATTAGAGGGAGCCCAGGAGCCAAGGGATGAGGGACTTCACTCTGAACTTCACAGAGTAGATGGTTAAGATTGTAAAGGGGACAGGGATATAATGGGATAAGAACAGTACCTACTGCATATGATTGTTATGAGGGTTAAATGTGTTAACCCATGCATGTAAAGTGTTTAGAACAGCCTGGCACATAGAAAACATCAAATCAGTGTTAACAACAACAAACCCACTGCCATCCAGCTAACTGCAACACATAGTGACCCTAGAAAGGAGCCCTGGTGGTGCAGTGGTTAAAGCACTCAGATGCAAAATGAAAGGTTGATGGTTCAAACCTACCAGTCACTGTTTGGGAGAAAGATGTGTTGGTCTGCTTCCATAAAGATTTACAGCCTTGGAATTCCTGTGTTGTTGTTGTTGTTGTTGTTATGTGCTGTAGAGTTGGACCCGACTCATAATGACCTCCCCCTTGGGTTTCCGAGGTAGTATCACTACGGAAGTAGATTGTCCCATCTTCCTTCCAAGGAGTGGCTGGTGGGTGTAGGGCAGTTCTAATCTGTCTTAAGAGGCCACTATGAATTGCTATGAGTAAGTAAGTGTTAACTATCATTACTAACCCTATTATACTACTACTACTATCATTATTATTAGTGGCATCCATGAAGAGAGGGTAAAGAGAGAGACCTGGGACCAAGGAAGATGAGAACTTTCTCATTCCTCTATCTAACCTGAGAGTGGGTCCCTCTGCCAACATCATTGTCTGGTTGCTCAGCCTGCAAAGAACAGTACAAGGAGTCCACAGAAGCCAACAAAGAAGACCCAAAATGGCAGTCAGAGGTGAAGGAGGAAAGTGGGATTGCCAAGAGGGGCAGAGACTGCGGGTCCTGGAGGAGCACTGGGGGCAGGAGAGAAGTGAGACAGAATCAGGGAGAAAGGGGGTACAGAGCTGAGCCTGCAACAGAGGCTCCTGAGGCAGACTGGGAGGGCAGTGAAGTCTGAGGCACAGCTGCCAGCCCATGGCTCCACCTGCTTTCACAGGTCCCTGGTTCTCCTGGCAGCAGACAATTGGACTCTCCAATTCCTTCTACTTCCCTCCCTGCCTGGGACATATATGTGTGCTAAACAACTTCAATTCTTTCAATTTACCTAGTATGCATTAAGTGCCAGACACCTTGTTAAGTGACAGACACTTTGTTAAGTGCCAAATACTTAACAGACATTAAATGTTAAAAATAAAACAAAACCAACTCGTCGCCAAGTTGATTTTGACTCATGGCAAGACATACATGTCAGAATAGAACTGTGCTCCAGAGGGTTTTCAATGGCTGGTTTTCAGAAGTCGATCCATAGCCTTTCTTCCTAGGCTCCTCCAGGTGGATTCAAGCCACTAACCTTTCAGTTAGTAACTGAGCACTTAACTTTTTGTGCCACCCAAGGACTCCAAAAGCTCTATTAAGTTTATTGAGTTGATTCTGACTCACAGTGACCCTATAGGACAGAGTAAAACTGCCTCATAGGCTTTCCAAGGCTGTAAATCATTATAGAAGCAGAAACTACCATACCTTTCTCCCGCAGAGCACCTGCTGGGTTTGTTGGTTAACAGCCCAATGCTGTAACCATAGCACCACCAGAGCTCTTTTTTTAAATTTTATTTTGATTTGCGTGAAGATTTACAGAGTAAATTCACTTTTCATACAGCAGTTCACATATACTTTGTCTCATGTCATTGACCAAAATTTACAATGCAACAGCT
>NW_006921601.1:3567185-3568581 GCF_000298275.1 Orycteropus afer afer | reverse complement strand
GGGTCCATGATTATCTTCTGTGTCTGTGTTAATTGTTTCCCTTTTCTTTGTTGAAGAGGGTTTGTGCAATCCTTCTGCCTAGTCCGCCATCTTGCCGGAACTCCACCACCAGAGCTCTTAACAGCATCTATTAGGCAGGGCCTATAATGAGCTCTAGTGGCTTAGTGGGTAAGGCATTTGGCTACTAACCAGAAGGTTGGTGGTTGAAACCAACCAGCCACTCCATAGAAGGAAGATGAAGTGATCCACTTCCGTAAAGATTTACAGCCTTAGAAAAGCAATGGAGGTTGTTATGAGTCAGAATTGACTAGATAACAGCGGTTTTGGGGTATTATCATCATGCTAAAGAATTAAATTATCTCAGGCATAGAGAGCGCAAGAAACTTGCTTGAAGACATGTAGCTTGTAAGTGATAGAGCCAAGACATGAACCCAGGCGTTCTGATTCCAGAGGCTCTGCTTTTATACCATACTTTGTGGATTCCCACAAATGAAAAGAACCAGCTCTGGCTTTTTGAGTTACCAGATTGTGGCCAGCACCCCTGCAAAATCCCAATAGGGGAGACTTTCCTGGAAGCCTCGTGGCAAAACAAGCCACCAAGTTCCCAGCCACCAACCTCTAATTAATTCCTAGTACTAATTCTGCTTTGGAAAATCATGAACTCTGGGGAAGATCAAAGGCAAAGTCTGGGCTCCCACCTGTCAATCCATTCCTGCACAGCCTTTCATGTGGCGGAGGCCTCCAGGGAGGCAGCAACCGCAAGACACAAAACATTCCTTGGCTCTGCTTCCATAGGGAAAGCACACCCGTGGGCCTCCACTTGCTATGGAAATTGGGCAATTTTTCACTTAAAACCATCTGAAAACAAACTTCAGTGACTTCAAAATTATGTATTCACAGAACATTTCTAGAGTCTGGTATAGGATTAGATGGTAATGATTTAATTGATGGTTAAGTGTGTAGATAAAATGAATGTGCTGAATCCTTTCCATAATTATCTCTCCAAGGAGCCACGGCAGCTGTAATTACTGTCTGAGGCCAAAATTACCAACCAGCTGTAGTTTTAAGCAAAATGTGTTGCAGCCCCTGCTGAGTCTCTGAGAATAAGTCAGTCACTGCCAGCACAGGGGACCACTGTTGTTGTAGGGTGCTGCCTTAGTTATCCAGTGCTGCTGCAACAGAAATACCACAAGTGGGTGGCTTTAACACAATTTCTTTAAACAGAAATTTATTTTCCTCACAGTTTAGGAGGCTAACCACCACCACCACTGCCCTCGAGTCAGATCTGACTCACAGAGACCCCTCCTTGGGTTTCCGAGGTGGTATCACTATGGAAATAGATTGCCCAACCTTCCTTCCAAGGAATGGCTGGTGCGTTTGAACCGCCAGCCTTCTG
>NW_006921601.1:3554179-3555941 GCF_000298275.1 Orycteropus afer afer | reverse complement strand
GAAACCGTCTGGGCCAGGACTTTTTTTAGTTGGTAATTTTTTGATGACCTGTTCAATTTCTTCTTTTGTGATGGGCCTGTTCAAATTTTTCAACACATATTTTTGGGGAACACAATTCAACCCATCGATTCCAACTCCTGGTGACCCCATGTGACAGAATAAAACTGCTCCATAGGGTTTTCTAGGTTGTCATCTTTACAGGACCACATCACCAGGCTCGTCTTCCAAGGCACCTCTGGGTGGTTCGAAATGCCAACCTTTTGGTTAGCTGTTGAGCACTTAATTGTTGCAGCACCAGGCTCCTTAGAGGCTCACTAAACAAACAAGCAAACAAATAAAAAACTCACTGTTGTTGAGTCATTTGACTCATAGTGAGCCCTCCTTAGGTTTCTGAAGTGGTATCTCTACAGAAATAGATTGCCCAGTCTTCCTTATAAGGAGTGGAGTGGCTGGTGGGTTTGAACCAGCAGCGTTCTGGTTAGCAGTCAAATGCCTTAGGCACTACACCACCTCACTGGGACCCATTGAAGAGGGAACATAGCCATTAAAGGACTTCATTTCCCAGACCTCAGGGAGTATGTTCTCACAGCATTGTTCCATAGCCCTGACCATCACTGCACACTGCTTTGACCCTTCTCCCTCCCTGCTGCAATTCCCTTCTCTACCAGGAAGATTTCTCAGACCACACAGGTCACAGGGATCTTTCACCTGGGGGCTTGAGAGCAGGCTGGACAAAGTGGCACTCTTAAATCCCAGTTCAGGGATGACAAAACAGCCCTCTTTGGCCTGGAGGGAGACTTCTGGTGTCCTTCCAATTCATATACCTTGTTAGTGGCTAATACAGTGAATCAGTGATGAATCCGCTTCTGATTACATCTAACTAGAATGCCTGCCTCCACTAAACAAGTGACTTCAATCATGACCAACTTCTTTGCAAAAGCTAAGCTCCTACTTGGATAATGATGTAAAATTCCTATTTTCCTTCAACAAACACCATCAAATTATGGAGTGCCTCCTTTGTCATGTACTGCATGAAAGATTGAGTAGCCATTGGTGAATAGGGCAGACATGGCTCCTGCAATAATGGACTGTGACTGTAGAATTATTGTTGATGACTCAGAATCTGCCAAAGGTCCTGGCCAACTCAGTTTCAGACATCCAGATCTGTTTCTGGAGATGACATTGAAGAGAACAGTTTTGGGGATGAGATGGGCCTTATGCAAGTGTGAGAACACTTGAGCTGCTGATTTCAGAGAGCTCATTGGAGACATTGGCCTTGGCTCCTGGAGCCTCCTCTGCTCTGCAGTGTCTTTCACACATGCAACACTTCTGCTCATCTGCTGTTTGTTCCTTCTACCCCCTAAACTACAGATCTTGTGCCCAATCCTTGCTGGTGCAGGGCTCTTACTAGGTGTGAACAAGTCAGAACACAGCACCAGACACTTCCTTTATAACACTTGTCACCACTGCTATTAAACAATCTATTAATTATTTATTCACGTCTATGAACAAATCTAGGAACTCTGGTGGCATAGTGCCTAAGGCATTTGACTGCTAACCAGAAGGCTGGCGGTTCAAACCCACTAGCCACTTCTCGGAAGGAAGATGGGGCAATCTACTTGCATAGAGATACCACCTCAGAAACCTGAGGAGGGGTTGATGGCAGTGAGTTAGTATGAACAAATCTGTCTTGGAAGAAGTACAGCTAGAATGCTCCTTAGAAGCGAAAATGGCCAGATGTCTTCTCTCATACTTTGGTCAT
>NW_006921601.1:3549037-3553999 GCF_000298275.1 Orycteropus afer afer | reverse complement strand
AGCAACGACTGTGAGGATGGTGCAGGACTGAGCAGTATTTTGTTCTGTGGTACGTAGGATTGCTGAGTCAGCACTGATTGAACGGCACCTCACAACAACAACAACATCTTGTCATTCAAAGTTTCTGGATGGTCTAAATGGTTAATGGTTTGGCTGCCAACCAAATGGTTTGAGGTTCCAAGTCCACCCAGACAGAGGCACCTCAAAAGAAAGACCTGGTAATCTGCTGCTTAAAAGTCCCAGCCATTGAAAATTCTATGGAACACAGTTCTACTCTGAAACACATGGGGTCTATCAGTTGGAATCAATTCAGGGGCAAATGGTTCTATTTCCTTATATATAAAAAAAACAAAACTCACTGCCATTGAGTCAATTCCGATTCTTAGTGAGTCCCACTGGGTTTCTGAGGCAGCAAATCTTTACAGAAGTAGATTGCCCCATCTTCCTTCCATGGAGCAGCTGGTGGGTTCGAACCACCAGCTTTCTGGTTAATGGTCAAATGCCTCAAGCGCTGTGCCACCAGAGCTCTTTATATAGATTGCAAATTTCATGGGAGAGGGATCATTATTTCTCTTCTGTATCTCTGGTGTCTAACAGAGTGCTTGGCATCTGCTCAGATATTTGGTTTATGAATGAAAACAAGTTCAAAAGTCCTAGAGAGGAAGAAGGCAGGTGCAACGGGCACACTCCACTCAGTAAAGGGTGATCAAATGTCCCTCACTATAGTACCAAAGGACATTGTTGTTGTAAGGTGCCAATACCACCAGAACAAGCACTGGTTGATATGACAGAACTGAGCTTATTGCTCCCTTGGTAACAGAGGGGGAGGGACAACATGTGATTTATTGAGATTTTGAAGTAGGACATATTACCCTCAATGACACAGAGACATTGCATAAAGTTAGGGAAACAAGTGTTTTCTCGGTTGCTTTTGTATCTTTTTTTTTTTCCCAGAGGGAAATTTAAATCCTACATGGCCTTGAAGGAGCTCTGGTAGCATAGTGCCTAAGGCACTTGACTGCTAACCAGAACGTTGGCAGTTCAAACCCACCAGCCACTCCTCGGAAGGAAGGTTGGGCAATCTACTTCTGTAGTGATACTGCCTCGGCAACCCAAGGAGGGGTTGCTATGAGTTAGTTCCGACTCGATGGCACATAACAACAACAACACACATGGACTTGAAGGACCTGTGGGAATCTTCCCATCTTATATCATTCCCTTGAGTTGATAAAGGCACAATTCCTGAGGAATGAAGATCAGTCACATAATACTCTTTCCCACCAACATCTCCTACCATGTACTGGAACTCAGTTACTAAGAGTAAAATGCATTTTAGCAATTCTAACATTACCTTTGTTTTTATGTTTATTTAAGTTGTATGTTTAAGGACTGGTCATTAAGTGGTGGTTGTTATTGTTAAGTGCCATTGAGTCAGTCTCAACTCATAGAAACCCCAACGAAATGAAACACTGCCCACTCCTGCACTGTCCTCGCAATTGTTGCTGTATTTGAGACCATGGTTGCAGCCGCTGTGTCAATCCATCTTGTTGAGGATCTTCCTCATTTTCGCTGACACTGTCCTTTTCCAAGCATGATGTCCTTCTTGAGGGACTGGTCCCTCCTGATACCACATCCAGAGTATATGAGACAATGTCTTACCCCCCTTGCTTATAGGGAGCATTCTGGCTGTACTTCCAAGACAGATTTGTTCATTGTTCTGGCAGTCCATGGTACGTTCAATATTTTTCACCAACACCATGATTCAAATGCATCATTTCTTCTTAGGTCTCCCTTATTCACTGTTCAGCTTTTGCATATGAGGCTACTGAAAATACCACTGTCAAAGGGAAGGGGTGCTCAAGTTCAAGGATGTTTTCCATACACTAGAATTCATTCATTCTTTCTCTCACACACACATCAGTTTTCCTCACTAGACTGTGTACTCCTGGGGGGCTCCATGTATTTTTAACTGAATCATCAGTGTATTGACATTGTGTGTATAAATTAGTCCTAAACCAAAACCTAACTGTCATGGAGTTGCCTCATAGGGTTCCCAGGGCTGTAAATCTTTACAGAAGCAGAATGCCTCATCTTTCACCCATGGAGTGGCTGGTGGGTTTCAACCAGTGACTTTTTGGTTAGCATCCAGATGCTTTAACCACCATGCCACCAAGTTCCTTAGATTAGCTGAAATAAGTTTTTATTGAATAAACATCGATGAACCCATCAGTCCAGAAGGACTACCGGCAGTAGCATCAATGGCCAGTAGAGGACAGCAAAGGGTAGGAGAGCCAATGGCAGCCAAAACCAAAAAGGGAGCTCTGGTGCTGTAATGTCTAAGTCATTTGACTGCTAACCAGAAGGCTGGAGGTTCAAACTCACCAGCCACTCCTCAGAAGGATGATTGGACAATCTACTTGTATAGTGGCACCACCTCAGAAACCCAAGAAGGGATTGCTATGAGTCAAATCGACTCGATGGCAGTGAGTTTGGTTTGGTTTGGTTTGGTGGTGTAGTGCTACCTGCAGTGACATCAATGGCCAGTGGAGGGCAGCAAAGGGTAGGTGAGCTGATGGCAGAGGGCCCATGAAAGGGCTATTTGCTCTTTGGGGAACATTTGGCATTGGAACACGGGTTCTATTACCCAGGTGAATATTTGCTCATATTGAGAGCACCAGGCCAGGATAAAGTTACTCACAGGGATCCAGTGAAGCCCAGGCTCATAAAAGTGGGAGATTGATTTGAATGGAGAGTTAGAGAAGTTGGAGACTAATACAGGGTTAGAGATGTATCCGAGAAATAAACTAAAATCTAGAATCCCAAGTGATGTGTGTAGTGACGTATAGTCAAGAGTTACCATGTTGGTAGCACAAGCCCTGTGCTGAGCACCTCTGGTAACTCCAAAGTTACCCTGAGGGCTTTGAATTTCTTGTTCATAAAGTGACAAATGTCCTGACACCATCTTCCATCCTGGTTTGGGCTTCGGCACAGTGGGATGGGTATCTGTGTGTAGGGAGACTAGACCAGGGATGTGTAGAGAAGGATGCAGTCCTTAAACTCCCTCCTCAGGTCTTACCACAGGTGTGGGAATCAACAGTGTTGGGTCTTCAGAAGCCCCTTTCTCAGTCATTTCTCACTGATGAGCAGAGAGCTGACAACATGTGCAGGGACACAACAGGAAGCAGGTGGGGTGCAGGCCATGGCTGCCTGCCAGAACCATCTCTTATCTGGAGAGACTCTCAGTGGAGGGCCGCTGGCAAGCTTTGGGGTCCGGCCTTGATTTGCTGATGTGTAGTGCATATGTTAGTTGTTGTTGTTATGTGCCATCGAGTCGGCCCCGACTCATAGCGACCCCTCCTTGGGTTTCCGAGGCAGTATCACTACGGAAGTAGGATTGCCCAACCTTCCTTCCGAGGAGTGGCTGGTGGGTTTGAACCGCCAGCCTTCTGGTTAGCAGTCAAGTGCTTTAGCCACTATGCTACCAGAGCTCCTATGTTAAGGAGCCCTTATATGTGGTATAGGGGATAAGGTATCTTGCTGCTAACCAGGTCAGCGGTTCAAATCCACCAGCTGCTCTGTGGAAGGAAGATGGGGTGAACCACTTCCGTAAAGATTTACAGCCTTGGAAACCCAATGGGAGTTGCTATGTGTTGGAATTGACTCGATGGCAGTGAGTTTGGTACATATGTTGGCTTGGGCCCTTTGGAATTGGTTAGAAAATGGTTTGTTTCTAGGGAGATGAATGATGGAGCCCAGCATTGTCATGTAAAGAAATCAGGAAGAAGTCACAGCTGGAATTCTGAATGGGTCTTGCTAGGGAGAAAGAGATGGTGTTTTTCTTCAGTCTGAGGATGGGATTCAGCCTGATGTTGGGAAGCAGTGTCCTCCAAATCAGGAAAAAGCCTTTGGGGCTTGGCTGGATATGATATGGCCAGCTAACCAAGCTGGTATGATGCATGTTCATTTGGAATGCTATAAGCATCATTAGCTTTAGAAAGTCTTTAGCCCAGGAGAATATGAAAAGGCTTTGGTTATTACTAATATGGACTCAAGATAAGGAAGCTCAGTTACAAAGTCAACATCAAACACTGATTGTGAGTACAGCAGGGAGCCTTCAAGTTTTGTTTTGTTTTTAAACAGCTTTACTGAGGGGTAACTGACATACTCACAGGCTCCTTTTGACCATAAGAAATGGGATGACCATAAAATGAAAGCATGTTGGCTGTGCAATATGCCATACTGTCCCATTTGTAAAAAACACATGGGTCTTGTGTCAAGTGCATGGCTCCTTAAAGAAGCCTAGCCTCTCAGCATAGACAGAGAACCAGAGTTCAAATTTCAAGGTGTAGGACTGGAGTAGGCCCCTCTGGGAAAATGGAGAGATGGGCAAAGTTCTGTATTTCAAGATAGTAGAAGTGGTACTCAGAGAGGCTAAAGGATGAGGAGTAGGGCAAGGTAGTGCTGAGAGACCAGGTCACAAGAAAAAGGTTTACTGTTTTTTCTCCAGCCTTGCTACATGTCCATGTAAAATGTCAGTAACCACACATCTCTATGAGTACTCTCTCACTATCATTTCTGATTGCATAGTCACAATACTACTGTTAAGAGCTTTTCAAACAGTTTGAGTCTGCCTAAGGCATTTGACTGCTAACTAGAAGGCTGGTGGTTCAAACCCACCAGTCACTCCCCGGAAGGAAGGTTGGGCCATCTACTTCCATAGTGATAGCACCTCAGAAATCCAAGGAGAGGTCGCTATGAGTCGGATCTGACGTGACAGCAGTCAGTTTCTGTTTTGGACCTAGTCTCCCAGCAATAGAAAGTGTCTGCCTTTTCTTTTAGTTTTTGAAAATCTTTTTTCTAAAGCTAATGGTAAAATCGGGAGCACTGGTAGCATAGTGCCTAAGGCATTTGACTGCTAACCAGAAGGCTGGCAGTTCAAACCCACCAGCCACTCCTCAGAAG
>NW_006921601.1:3545479-3548247 GCF_000298275.1 Orycteropus afer afer | reverse complement strand
ATATATGACCTGTAATTTACTGTCTGAAGAGCCTTGATGGCACAGTGGTTAAAGTACTCAACTGCTAATCAAAAGATTAATTAATGGTTGGAACCCACCAGCTGCTCCACAAGAAAAAGACAAGGCAGTCTGCTTCTATAAAGATTTATAGCCTTGGAAACCCTATGAGGCAGAGTTTCATTCTGTCCTATAGGGTTGCTATGAGTCAGAATAGACTCATTTGGCAGTGGAGTTTTTTGGTTTACTTACTGTCTATATTTATCAGAAGATACCTTGTGAAGGGACATGTTTATTATTTACCCAAAACCTCTCCCCCTCCCCCTGCTGCCCAATTTTCTCCTTCATTTGTCCAGATTTCCAGCTCTCCCCATGCAGCTAGCTAGGTGTCTCAGGAGAAATGGATCCATCTTCAGGTTTAGATGTATCTGGCTGATATAATCCTATTACTGTTTGCCAGGGAACTGGCATACTTCTGGCCATGACATGTGAGGGAAAAGTCTACTGGGGCTTGAGGAATTTTCTCTTTGCTTCTAAGAGAGAGAGACAAGAACATGTTCCTCTGGATGTTTTCACGTCTGGTTGGAATGCGTGGAACTGCATCCATCTTGCCACTAATCTGAAGATTAATTAAAAAGGAAGGATGGCCTAGCAGTCTGCAAAGAACCAGTATTCTTCTTCTTTTTTTTTTTAATTTTAATTTTGTTAATTTTTGCAGTGTTTCCTCAAAGAACCAGTGTTCTTGATACAATCTGAAATCTTCAGTCCATGAACCCCACCCTGCTCTGGGCCCTTTGGTCAGGTAATAATATATTTTATCATTGTTTAATCCAGTTTGTGGCAGGATTTCTGTTACTTACATCCAAAGTATTCTGATATATCTTGCTAGCAAAGCAACTCAAGAACTTGTCAGATAATTCATTTTTAACCAAAGACAACTTCCAGATGTCTCCCTCATGACTAGATTTAATCTCTGTACTAGTGCTATGATTTGGTTAGGAAAGCATCACCACTCTAAATATGATACTGCAATGGGTTCATTTTTGCTAAGCCTCACATGCTTCTCAATGAGTTTTCAAATTCTGGGGTATAGCTTTCCAGGCATGTAACCCATTAAACCTATTGCCATCCAGTTGATTTGTACTCATAATGTTCCTATAGGACAGAACAGAAATGTCCTGTAGGGTGTCCAAGGCTGTGAATCTTTACAGAAGTAGACTGCAACATCTTTCTCTCCCGGAGTGGATGGTGGGTTCAAACTCCTGATCTTCTGGTTAATAGTCAAGTACTTTAGACCACTGTGCCACCAGAGCTCCTTCCAGGTATACACCACAAATTAACCTGGCACCTTCCTAAGTGATCTGCTGATATGCTTGAGGGTCAGCAGCACCTATGAGGCAGAAGATACTGCTCTGGGTTATTCTGTTCTTTGTACAGGAGATGGCCTAAGGACATGTGCATCACTATTACTAGGCTTTCAATCTTCTCTCATGTGAACTGCTGGGTACCTCCTGTCCAGAAATTCTTTAGTTCATACCACATTCAATATCACTCATGGTAACTGGTATCATGGGTTATTGTTTGTTTTGCTATTTCCCCTCTTTCTCCTGGTATTCATTTTTAAATTCTCTTGATGAGGTCAGCTAATTCTTAGACATCATAGTCTTCCAGGTATTTGTAAGATGTTCAGCATTCTTGGCTAAGAATTATTTCTTCTGGTATTTTAAACGTTGGTTCAGAACCTCATCCTAAACATCAACCTGATATTTGAAGGCAATTGTTGATAGTCTTTGAGACATCTGTCTGTCATCCTGAGTTCCAAAGGACAAAGGAAAGAAGTTAAAGAAATTCCACCTGTGTTTCCAGGTCCTTCATTTTCTCACCTAAAAAATAATAATGATAATCATAAATACTCTGCCTTTGAAGATGCATCCATGTTCTCTTCTAGTGGGTTGTCTATGTCCATGAGAAGCAGGGAGCTGATCAAGTTTGGCAGGCTCTTTATTATACCTAATTCACTATAAGGAAGACATATAAACATTGGACTTTTTAAGTTTACACACACCTGCTCTAGGCCCCACAAAAGGGAGTCTAGTCTCCAACTGTGGTCTATTTTGGCCAACCTCCAAGCAGCTTTCTTCACTTCAAGTGCTTGGTTCCTCATTCATCTATGCTTCTTTTCCAGAAAGTCTGACTTTTTCCAGTGGGTTGAATCTCATGTCTATTTGTGTTGCTCTAGTCATTATTGCTTCTTTCCTATTCAGCAAGATTTCTGAAGTTTTAAGGTTTCATGTTAAGCATAGCTGTTGTTGTTAAGTGTTATTGAGTTGGTTCCAATTCACAGCAACCCTGTGTGCAATGGAATGAAACACTGCCTGGTCCTGCATCATCCTCACAATTATTGCCCACCATTGCAGCCACTCTGTCATTCCATTTTATTGAGGGTCTTCCTTTTTTTTGTTGACCCTCTACTTTACCAAGCATGATATCTGTTTTTACCTAGTGCTGCTCTGACAGGAATATACCACAATTGGAATGACTTGAACAAACAGGAGTTTATTCTGTTACTATTTTGTAGGCTTTAAGTCCAAGTTCAAAGTGCCAGGCTCTAGGGGCTGGGTGAAAGCCCCTCAACCTTGGGCTTCAGCTCTGCCTCCTGCTTCTGGCCCACTGAAGCTGGAGGCTTTTCTTCACTCAGACAGCTGCTGGCTGCTGAGGCTGACAAGCCCAAGGTTGACAAGTAAAAAGGCACAGTCCCAATGTTCCCAAAC
>NW_006921601.1:3542366-3545224 GCF_000298275.1 Orycteropus afer afer | reverse complement strand
TGCCCAACCTTCCTTCCGAGGAGTGGCTGGTGGGTTTGAACCACCTGCCTTCTGGTTAGCAGTCAAGTGCCTTAGCCACTATGCTACCAGAGCTCCCGACTATCACAAAATCCTCCTCCAGGGATTCATGCCTTCTGACAACATGGCCAAAGAATGAAGATGAAGTCTGGCCATATTCACTTCTAAGGAGCACTGTGCAGCTAGACAGTGGCGAACTATGTGAAAATGAATGGGGTGACCAAAATCCAATTTTAATATCCATTAAAATTATTTCTGGGCAGTCTCAAGTCTGTAACTGTTCTGGTAAGTCTTCAGGTTGCAAGGGATGGAGACTCACTCAAGGTAGCTCAAATGGAGATTAGCTTGGGGTGATGGTGATGATTTGCTGTAAAAATACTCATGGAGCAATAATGGAAATGGATTATCATAGAAGTTCAAGAGCAGGAACTCTCTTACTTCTCTGATATGGAACTCATAAAAGTTCAAGAGCAGGAGTGTGTCCTATGATGAATCAAGTAGAAGTTTTATTCTGGGCCCAAGGTAACTCCTGGGCCAGAACGTCTGGACCTTTGTTCTGGTCTCTGCTATCAAAGAGACTCATTCCTTCTGTTTGTTTCTCTCACTTCATTTTACTGATTGGCTTCTTTATCCCCTACTCTGCATAGATTTTCTCTCACTACAATTTTGGCATATTTACAATGTGTCTTTCTCACAGCCTATCAAGGTCTCTAAAACTTCACTTTATGTCATGACCTTTTAACTTCTGGTTCTGCTGACGTTTCATTTTCTTGACACTTCCAAGTTCAGTAGTAGAATCTAATTGACTTAACTCATCCTGTGTTATTAAGCTATGTCATATTCCCAGACAGCCCACTGACTGGCTGCTTTTGGAACACATGCCCATCTTGATTCAATCAGCATGCCCAGGGATACGCATTTTACAAACCGTGGTGGTTAGGGATGCCTATTCAACAGATATTCCGAGTAGAGCTGTGTGTGCTGCAGGGTGGGCCCAGTGATAACATATTCAATGCAATTCCAGTGTGGGCTCTTCCTCTCATCTGCTCTGTGTCCCACCCATGCTTCACATTCCTAACCTACCATTTGGTAAAATCTGATCTCCAGCCTGGAAGTCTCTCTACGTAGCTTCTCCGGTACTTCCCAGCTGTCTTCTTACTTGATGTTGCTTCACTGCAACTCCCTTGGCTTGGCCTGGGGTCTGCTTCCATCAGGTGCTTTCCCCACAGCCTTGGCATATGACCCAGTGTTCCCGAGCACTGGTTACCTCCTTGGCATCAGTTAGGGCTATTTGACATTGGACAAGTTCCTTCTTTCTATCACTCTCCCTCGGCTCTGACATTGACTCTCTTCAGCTTCCTTTTCCTTATTTCCTGGAGCAGAATAAGTTGCTGGTTCCCCAGAAGGTTTAAATTAACCTTTTGAGTGTAGGTCTCAAACCATCAAGAAACTGCAGTAGGCTGAGTTTCTATTTTGTATGTGTGCCTCCACTAGTTTGTATAACTCCAGTTTGTATAAATTCTTCCATTTGCTCCTGGGACTTTGTCATCTCTGGTAAGTTATGTTTTTAGAAACATTTTCCAGGATGCTTCATTTCTCTCAATGTCTTGGGGTTTGTCCAACTGAAGTCAAAAGGGTACAGTGGGAGTTTGCATCCTGAGTGATGAGAAAGGGCCTCTCATATCAGCTTCAAGCCCTTTACTACTTCAGAATAAATGCTCAAAGGCTGCCCACAGCTAGTCTTTCTGGAAGTGAATGCAGGTGGGGTATGGGTCAGAGCTGGGAGGAGAGGACTTAGTGGGAAGGAGCTTCTGCATCAAGGGCTGATGCTGAAATGAGAGATGAAGTCTAAGCAGAGGTGGGACACATCCATTCATGTGCATAGGATGACAGGGAGCAGGGCTGTGCTCTGAAAGGAGTACTTTCATTAGCGTAGAGCAGAGTGCTAGAAAGGGGCTGGGTCATTCCAGACAATCTGACTGAAACTGTTGGAAGGACAGAGTCTGAATGCTTGCGAAAGGCCCTGGCAGAGCCAGTTAGAAGGGGGCAGAACACCAGAGTATGTAGTAAATATGCAAAGTAGACTTGGGTATCAAGAGATCCTGAAAGAGAGGAGGCAGGCAACTGGCTTGGACACTGGGGGAGCACTGCGTAAATGTCGCTTCCTCTGCCCTTGTATTGACAGCAGCACAAGGCTACTTCCCAAGCCTGCATATGGAGTAATACCTGCTTCCTAACACCATGGAGGCACAAAGGAGCTATGGCGGGCATGTTACACAAGCCTGCTCTGTGAAAAAAGCTGCAGGTGGGCTGCATATCAGTTACCCTCTCTCTCATCTGTATCTTCAACCTTTCAAACTATTGGCCTTTTCCAACCTATTGGCCTTTCCCCAGCCATGAAAATGCTCAATTTTCTTGCTTCTGAAAAATAAATTCCATCTCCCATAATCCTTCCTCCTTCTCTAGCGACTGGGCTCTCTCTTCCCTTCCCCCTTCAGTAAAGGAATCTGAAGGAGTTGTCTATATTCATTAAGTCTAATTCCTCACTCCTTGTCTCTCTCTAATCTAGACCCCATCAAATACCACCACTCCACTGAAACTGCTCTCCTCCAGCAGAAGGAAACAGATAGACAGACAGACTCAAAGCACTCAGCCCAACCAACCCATGCACACAACAGTGCTCTCTCTCTTTTCTCAAGAAATGTGACAAATTTGAAGGGAAGGAGAGGAATGGGAAGTGATTTTTAAACATTATTAAGTTAACATTGAAGTAGATTTGAGTGGATTTTGCAGAGCCTTCAGTTTGTTTAGGCCTGGTTTTTGTTGTTGTTATGTCCCGT
>NW_006921601.1:3538356-3541512 GCF_000298275.1 Orycteropus afer afer | reverse complement strand
GGGTTTGAACCGCCAGCCATCTGGTTAGCAGGCAAGTGTCTTAGCCACTATGCTACCAGAGCTCCCACATACTGAAACTCCTTAATTTGTCCGCTCTCTTCATCAGTTCCCCTTCTTCCCCAGCACCTCACTCCAAACACCCTGTCCCTTCACTACCATTCTATAGCTTAGTAAATGGTACAGCCATTCATTTGGTCAACATAAAGTCCTGGTTATCATCCTGATCTTCCCCTTCTCCCTGACTTCTCATTCCATTTAGGCTCATAAACCTTCTCAAGTCCATTTTCTCTAATCCATCCCTCTACCGCCATCCTTCCCAGGTCCCTAGAATAGTTCATGGTGTTCACTGCACTTCTTTCTGCCTCAGCCCCATCCCCTCTAGTCCCTGCTCCTCCAGGTACCTTTTAGAACACAAATTTGACTGTGTTTCAGCCCAAATTTCTTATTGTAGCTTAACAAGCCTCTTCCTCCCGTTTTGGCCTCATTTCCTTTCCCATGCACCCCATGTTTGACATCCTGTCCTCTGTGGTCCTCAGGCACCGGGCCCTCTCTTTCACACGTCCATGCCTTTGAACATGTTAACGCTTCTCCTCAAAACTCCTCTTCTTCTTTACCCAACAGGAGAATTCCTACTCATTTGTAAGAGCCTACTTACAGGCCTCACCCATCACGCATTCCCCTTTGGGTAGTTGGGAACTTGCTCATCTATGCTTCCATGTAATTTTTTGAAAACACCAATTATACAATTTATTATATTGTATTGTAACAATTTACCTGTCAGACTTCCCCACCACATTCCTTGAAGGCAAGTACTTTGTCTTCATCCACGCATCCTTAGCACTTAGCATAGAACCTGGCACTGGAAGGAGTGAAGGTCACTGTGCAGCCAGTTACTTCACGGAATTTTTCATAGCAGTGACACATACTTTAGACAAGAATGTGCCTGTTCCTTCCTTCTGTGGCTTTAGACAACATTTTTCTACAATTATAAGCATATAGTTGGTATGGTTGAATATTGGTGGTAAAAATAATCTATTTATGCTGATGCAAATGTGGCAACACTAACTCAGGCATGCAGCTCATGTGTAGAGAAGCTAAACCCATGGGATGATGTTTACTGGTCAACGTAGTAGTGAAAGTCTTAGAATTCTGTCTTTTGGAGAAAAGGCAGTTGGGATGGTCCTGAAAATGTTAGTTAAAAGTCCACATTTTCTTCTTTTTACTCCCATTAAAAAAAAAAAAAAAAAAAAAACCCAAAACAAAGCAGCTGCTGGTGATGCCTACTCAAGGCAACTCCATGTGGTCAGAATAAAACTGCTCCATGAGTTTTCAATGGCTGATTTTTCAGAAGTAGGTCACCAGGCCTTTCTTCCAATATGCCTCTAAACCAAAAACCAAACTCACTGTCACTGTGTTGATTCCAAATCCTAGTGACCTCCCTTTCTTCCGAGGCAGTAAATCTTTAAGGAAGTAGATTGCCCAGTCTTCCTTCCATGGAGTGACAGGTGGATCAACTTTCTGGTTCGCAGCCAAATGCTTTAGGCACTATGCCACCAGAGCTCCTTTGGGTTGACTCAATTAATCAACTTTTCTATGACTTAAAATTATATTGGACTTTCTGAAAGTACTACATCCTTTATTTCAGTGTTTTTTATAGTATAGATTGGGTTTATGAAATCAATTTAACTGTCTAGTATTTTTTTGTTTTTAATGGAAACAAACAAAAAAATTCAGAGTGCATCACATGTGGGTATTATGTCAGGAAACTTTTGTTTCAGTTTTATATCTGTGTCAAAATGTAAAATGTATTTCTAACTACAAATCACAGCCAAGATCACTTGAGACACATGGCTATTCCTTGTATAAGCAGAAACTTAAAGAAATACCGTGCTACACTGAAGTCTCTGTGAAGCACTGGAAATTTCAAAAGCCACAGAAATGAAAAACTTGGAATATCCTTGGAAAAGTTATCATTATTTGAGGTTTGCAATGTTGTTGTTAAGTGCTATAGACTCATCTCTGACCCATAGCGACCTTATGCACAAAAGAACCAAACACTGTGCAGTCCTGTGCCAGCCTCACAATCTTTGCTATAGTTAAGCCCATCGTTGTACCCACTGTATCCATCCATCTTGTTGAGGGCCTTCCCCTCCTTTGTTGACTCTCCACTTTACCAAGCATGATATCCTTCTCCAGGGAAGGTTCCTTCTGATAACATGACCGAAGAAGGTGAGACAAAGTCTGGCCATTCTCACTTCCAAAGAGCATCCTGGCTACACTTCTTCCAGGACAGATTTTTTCATATTTCTGGCACTCTCAGTATTCTTTGCCAACACCACAACTAAAAAGCATCAACTCCTTTTCCGTCTTCCTTATTCATTGTCCAGCTCTCACATGCATAAGAGGCGATTGAAAATACCATGGCTTGGGTTAGGTCCACCTTAGTCTTCAAGGAGACATCTTTGCTCTTCAGTACCTGAAAGAGGTCTTTTGCAGCAAATTTGCTCAGTGAAACATGTTGTCTGATGTCTCGACTACTGCTTCCATTGGTGTTCATTGTACAACCAAGTAATATAAAGTCCTCGACAATCTTTTCTCCATTTATCGTGATGCAGCTTATTGGTCCAGTTTTGAGGATTTTTGTTTTCTTTATATTGAGATATAATCCATACTACAGACTGTAGTCTTTAATGTTCATCAGTAAGTACTTCAAGGCATCTTCTCTTTCAGCAAGCAAAGTTGTGTCATCTGCATGTCGCAGGTTGTTAATGAGTCTTTCTCCAATCCTGATGCCACAGTCTTCTTCACATAGTCCAGCTTCTTAGACTATTTGCTCACCATACAAACTGAGTAAGAACAGTGGAAGGATACAACCCTGACACACTCCCTTCCTGGTTTTAAACTACACAGCATCCCCTTGATCTGTATGAATGACAGCCTCCTGGTCTATGTACAGGTTCCTGATGAGCACACACCGATTCTTCTCAATGTTATCCATAATTTGTTATGATCCACACAATCAAATGCTTTTGCATAGTCAATAAAACACAAGTAAATATCTTTCTGGTATTCTTTGCTTTGAGCCAAGATCCATCTGACATCAGCAATGAAATTCCTCATTCCACATCCTCATCTGAATCCAGCTTACATTTCCAG
>NW_006921601.1:3532573-3538111 GCF_000298275.1 Orycteropus afer afer | reverse complement strand
GCCAATTCCTTCAGTGCAGCTTTGACTTCTTCCTTCAGTACCACCAGTTCTTGATCATATGTCACGTCCTGAAATGGATGAACATCAACCAATTCTTTTGGTACAGTGAGTGTCTGTTCCATCTTCTTTTGATGTTTCCTGCATCATTTAATATTTTGCCCATAGAATCTTTCACTATTGCAACTCAAGTCTTGAATTTTTTCTTCAGTTCTTTCAGCTTGAGAAATGCTGAGCATGTTCTTCCCTTTTGGTTTTCTAACTTTGCACATTTCATTATAGTAATTGGCTTTGTCTTCTTGAACTGCTCTTTGAAATCTTGTGTTCAGCTCTTTCACCTTGTCATTTCTTCCATTTGCTTTTGCTATTCTCTGTTCAAGGGCAAGTTTCAGAGTCTCTTCTGACATCCATTTTGATGTTCTTTTCCTGTCTTTTCAATGATCTCTTGCTTTCTTCATGGATGCTATTCTTTTTGTCATCCCACAATTCCTCTGGTTTTCAGTCATTGGTGTTTAATGCATCAAATCTATTCTTTAGATGCTCTCTAAATTTAGGAGGGATATTATCAAGATCATATTTTGGCTCTCATGAACTTCTTTTAATTGTCTTCAATTTCAACTTGAATGTGCATATAAGCAGTTGATGGTCTGTTCCATAATTAACTCCTGGTCTTGTTTTGACTGAAGATATTGAACTTCTCCATCACCTCTTGCCACAGATATAGTCAATATGATTCCTGTGTATTCCATCTGCCAAAGTCCACGTGTATAGCTGCTGTTTATGTTGTTGAAAAAAGGTATTTGCAATGAATAAGTCGTTGGTCTTGCAAAATTCTATCATGTGATCTCCAAAGTTATTTCTATCACCAAGGCCATATTTCCCAACTACTGGTGATTCTTCTTTGTTTCCAACTTTTGCATTCCAGTCATCAGTGATAATAAACACATCTTAACTGCATGTTCAGTCAATTTCAGACTGCAGAAGTTGGTAGAAATCTTAAATTTCCTCATCTTTGGCTTTGGTGGTTGGTGCATAAATTTGAATAATAGTATTAACTGGCCTTCCTTGTAGGTGTATGGTTATTATCCTATCACTGACAGTATTGTACTTCAGGATAGATCTTGAAAGTCTTTGTGATGATGAATGCCACACCATTCCTCTTCAATTTGTCATTCCCAGCTAAGTAGATCATATGGTTGTCTGATTCAAAATGGCTAGAACCTGTCCATTTCAGCTCACTAATGCCTAGGATATAGATTGTTATGTGTTCCATTTCATTTTGGACAATTCCCAATATTCCTAGATTGATGCTTCATACATTCTATGTTTCTATTACTAATGGATGTTTGCAGCTGTTTCTTCTCATTCTGAGTCATGCCACATCAGCAAATGGAGGTCCCAAAAGTTTTGCTCCATCCATATTATTAAGGTTGGCTCTGTTGGGCAATCCTACTTCTGTAGTGATACTGCCTTGGAAACCCAAGGAGGGGTCGCTACGAGTCGGGGCCGACTCGACGGCACATAACAACAACAACAACAACTACTCTGAGGAGTCAGCTTTTCCCCAATCATAGTTTGAGTGCCCTCTGACCTGAGGGGCTCATTTTCTGCCACTATATTGGACAACAGGACCTCTGGTAGCATAGCGCCTAAGGTACTTGACTGATAACCAGAAGGTTGGTGGTTCAAACCCACCAGCCACTCCTTGGAAGGAAGGTTGGGCAATCTACTTCTGTAGTGATACTAAGTCGGCAACCCAAGGAGGGGTCACTATGAGTCGGGTCTGACTCAATGGTATGTAACAACAACATATTGGACAATGTTTCAGGCTATTGATGATGTTTTCCAACAATAGATCAGACAGTGTTTCACTGCTATTCATAAGGTTTTCACTGGCCAATTCTTTGAGAAGTGGATGGCTTCTTCCTTTTTCCGAGTCTGTCTTGGTCTGGAAGCTTCATTGCAACCTGTACACCATGGGTAACTCAGCTGGCATCTGCAACACTGGTGGCACAGCCTCCAACATCATAGCAACACGTAAGCCACCTCAGGATGACAAAGTGACAGACAAGTTCATCTCCTTTAGCTGTTCCCAACCACTCTCCTCACTTCCTGGCTGCCCTTAAACTACCCCAAACTACATGGGTCCTGCCTTCTGGACTGCCCCCTCTTTAAGCTCACTCTGAACTGCATGGAGCCCGCCTTCCAGGCCACTTGCCCTTTAAGCTTGCCCCAAACCGCGTGGGAGGGTTGCAGTAGCACCATCAAAAAATCAGCTACTGAAAGCCTGAGGAAGGTCATATTTTACTGAGATTCTGATTGGTTACAAAAAGGAAACAAATCATTGTTGGACATCTTTCCCTGCCAGACACGGTACTGCTGTTGCAAGGTGCTATCAAGTCAATGCCAACTCATAGTGACCCCACTGACAAAGAAGAACTGCTCCATAGGGTTTCCAAGGCTGTAATCATTATGGGAACAGATCTCCAGGTCTTTTCTCCCACGGAGCATCTGGATGGGCTTGAAATCCTGATCTTTCGGCTAGCAGCTGTGTGCTTAATCAGTGTGCCACTAGAGCTCCTAGATACTGTGCTAGATGCTCATATATTTTACATTTTTAAATCATGACAACAGTACTTAAAATGAGGTTCTAACATCTCCATTTTATGGAGGAGGAAACTGATTCTTGAGATTCAATCATTTGCTCAAGCTCAGACAGCTCCTAAGTGGCATATCTGGCATTAGTGTCCCTTTCTGTTGGACACTAGTAACAGCACAATTAGGGTAGTCCACCAGGAAATTTAACTAGGTCATGCCTTCCTCTTTCATTAAATGATTTTGCTCTTCCTTAATTTTTATCTGCTTCAGTCAGAGTAGCTCTTGCCTTTATCTCTTTTACATTTTGTTTTCAAATTAGATTTGATTTCAAAATAGAGTTCAGCAAAAAACACTGAACACCACTGCATTGCTGTTAGTTATTGTCAAGTGAGCTCTTGACTCACGGTGGCCCATGTACAACAGAACCCAATGCTGCCAGGTCTTGTGCCATCCCTCTGATAGGCTGAGGATGGGACTTCTATGACTCAGAGGGTTTGAACTGGCTACTTTTTGGAAGGACATTGCCAGGCCTCTATTCCTAGTCTGTCTTAGTCTGGAAGCTACACTGAAACCTGTTGAGCATCGTAGCAACATGCAAGTCTCCACTGGCAGATGAGCGGTGGATTTACACAAAACACACTGACCAAGAATCAAATGAAGGCCTCCCACATGAAAGGTGAGAATTCTATCAATGAACCACCAATGTCCCTGAATACCATTGTACAAAACAGTGATTCAAGCCTTTGGGTTATGCTTGAATTTGCTCTGGTGGCGTAGTGCCTAAGGCACTTGACTGCTAACCAGAAGGTTGGCGGTTCAAACCCACCAGCCACTCCTCAGAAGGGAGGTTGGGCAATCTACTTCTGTAGTGATACTGCCTTGGAAACCCAAGGAGGGGTCGCTATGAGTAGGGTCCAACTCCACGGCACATAACAACAATAACTTAATTTGTGAATATATATTCATATAAACAGAATACAAATATTCTTCAATAATCTAGGGTCTCCATGGATCCTCCAGTCTGGGGACCAGACTCAGAAATTTATCATATTACAATTCAAATTCCAACCCTACTGAAGATACCCTGGAGCTATGAAGGTTGTCTTGTCTCATGCCAGCAAAATTCACTCCAAATCTTTTAAAAAAGTTATCTCCCTTTTTCCAACTCCACCTTCTCCCCCAGCCACGAACTAATTTACCCCGTGTCTGGCTTCATTACTTATCTCTCTCCCAAAGCTACTGTTTTTTCAGCTTCTTCAACCACATGGAGGGTCCCTAATACACCCACCCACCCACCCCACACCACTCAGCAACTATTCAGCAAGTGTGTCCCACTCAGCAACACACAACCCTAAAAATAGAGGCCACCTAACTTCTCTGGGCATGGATAGGGTGGTGGTAATGGTGGAGGGGGTTCAGTCCTTAACTCAAGCTCTCTTCTGTAGGATAGTGGATGAAGCTCATGTCCAGTCCAGATCTATTTCTTCTATAATAGGCATGGTTCCCCATTACTCCCTGGCACATGGCATGCTTTTCTGGTCCTTGTTGGACCTACTCCGTTTTTGGACTGCAGCTGATTTACTACTCAAAGGGTTAACATCAGCCTCTTCCTGCAATGCTCAAGGGCTCTTTTTTAAAGTTCAGAGACCATCCACCTCAAATACAACACAGGGCCTCAGTACTGTATTTGCAGGTCTATTGTTATCATTAATTCTGTTCCTAGTTCCTGCTACTGAGGAAGTCCATACCCAGCAGGACAGTCTCCTGGACTCCCATGAATTTAAACATAATCTGTAAAGACAGTGAATGAAGCTACAGCTGTGCTTGGGGCTTTACAGAATTATTGGCTTGGAACAGTAAGAGGAGCATCTTCTGGCCTGAGTAGTCCTCGAAAACGCCCATGTGATTCACAAGTTCTTTTCTTCCCTATTATTTCCTCTCTGGCTTTCAAGCCTCTCCAGCAGCAGCAGCAGCTAAGGCTAAAAGCTATTTTTCTTGCAACAAAACATCTCTCTCAAGGTATTTGCCAGTAACCCTTTCATGCCCATGTAACATGTGAGCAGAGGGCTGGAGGTACAGCTGATGGTGCACCGTGTATGATGGCTTCTGTTCTACCTGGACACTAACAGTGTGTGATTATTGACAGAAAAGAAAAGAAAAAAAAAAACTAACATGCTGTCGAGTCGACTCCAACTCATAGCAATCTCATAGGACAGAGCAGAATAGCTTCATAGGGTTTTTAAGGCTGTAAATCTTTCAGAAGCAGACCATCCTATCATTTTCCCATGGAGCTGCTGGTGAGTTCAAACTACTGACTTTTCATTTTGCAGCCAAGCATTTAACCAGTGTGCCACCAAGACTCCTTTGTAGTTGTTGGCAGTGTCCCTGATTTTCTCGTATTACCCTGAGAGTGCAGCATTTCCTCTTTCTTTCTCTCCAAGTATCCCTGGATCCAGCACTAGTAGCAAAGTTCAACAAGACAGAAAATAAATGCTGGCAAGGATGCAGAGAGATTGGGACTCTCATACACTGCTGGTGGAACTGTCAAATGGTACAACCACTGTGGAAAGCAGTATTGTGATTCCTTAAAAAGTTGGAATTAGAAATACCATTTGACCCAGCAATTCCATTACTAGGTATATATCCTAAAGAAGTGAGAGCCAGGATAAGAACAGGCATACATACACCCATCCATGTTCATTGTAGCACTATTTATAATAGCAAAAAGATGGAAACAACCTAGGTGTCCATCAACTGAAGAATGGATAACCAAACTATGGTACAAACATACAATGGAATACTGGACAACCCTAAAGAATAACATAGAATCTGCAAAACACTGCATAATGTGCTTCACCCAACAGCAGCACAATATACATTCTTCTCCAGTGCACATGGAACTTTTTCCATGATAGACCATATGTTAGGCCATAAAGCAAGGCT
>NW_006921601.1:3513499-3528638 GCF_000298275.1 Orycteropus afer afer | reverse complement strand
AAGTGAATTTACTCTGTAAATCTTCACCCAAATCCTAATAAAAAAAAAAACAAACACTGCATAATGTGGATGAACTTGGAGGACATTCTGCTGAGTGAAATAAGTCAATCACAGAAGGACAAATATTGTATTAGTCTGTTACTGTAAAAAGTCAAGGAAAGGTTTATATATGGAAGGAAATTTTATTTGTTGGTTACCAAAGTGGGGAGGGGAGGGGAGCAAATATTGTTAGATAGGAAGAGACAAGTATTGATTTGAGTGAAGAGAAGGGCAATGTACCAAATGTGAATGATCAACACAGCACTGAGGAAGAGGAAGGCATAGAGAGGTACATGGGAAGTACAGACAACAAAGATGAACCCTTTTTCACATACAGTATTGCATTGTCAGTGAAGGCAAACATGGCTATACAGGTGGATAGATGGGATGTTATTGTTGTTGTTGTTATATACCATCGAATCAGACCTGACTCATAGCGACCCCTCCTTGGGTTTCTGAGGCAGTATCACTATGGAAGTAGATTGCCCCATCTTCCTTCTGAGGATAGATGGGTAGACAGGCTGAACTATTAGGTAAGTCTATGCAGGGAGCAATGTGCCCAAGACCATGTATAGGGTTGGCAGACAATGTTTCTACAAATGTATTGGTATGTTCTGTAAGAATTCCCAGGTGTATAGTAGAGCTGACAAGGGACAAGGTTGTAGTCACTTCTTGGTCACAGCCAGCTACCCAGAGGGAGTGAATAGTTGGACCTGTGGGCTTGGGACCATAGCTGCAGGGAACATCAAGCTCAACTGCCATCACATACAACACAAAACATTGTTCCACCTCCTACTTTGGTGAGTAGTGACTGGGATCTTAAAAGCAGCCATCTAAATGCAACGATGAGTCTCTCCTCATCCAGAGCAAAGAAGAATGAAGAAAACCAAAGATTCATGGAAACAATTAGTCCAAGTGACTGGTATACCGTGTGATCCTCAGCCTATATGAGACCAGAAGAACTAGATGGTGCCTGGCTACCACTGTCAATCACTCGGAGGGAGATCTCTGTGGGAGAACAATGTGGAACAAAACTCAAAATCATTTGGAAAATAAGACAAAAAAAGGGGGACCAGGTTTGTTGGTCTGATAGAGCCTGGTGGAACCACTGAGACTATGGCCCCTGCTGCCCTTCAGGTCTGGAACTGAACCCCTACCTGTGGCTTCCAGCCAAAAAAAAGGCAAGCATATGAGGTGAATATTTACACTAGGTAGATACACTTCTTGGAGAGAATAATCATGAGAGAATAGAAGGGCTGTGTATGCACAGGGACATTGCTCAGGAGGCAGGAGTGCATGGAGGGAAGGACACAGGAAAGAGGTAACTATGGGGAGGAAGTAGGAGGGGAGCTGTTGCATTGGGGTAAATTGTAGTCAACGTCATGAGACAAAGTGTATGTGAACTACTCTATGGAAAGTGAATTTGCTCCATAAACTTTCACCCAGATCTCACACACACACACAAAAAGAATCCCTCGATCCTCATTCCTGATAAAAGAGTCAATTCCAGGTAAGCTCACACACACATTCTGTTGGTTCCATATCTGAAGAGCAGTAGGAGTGCACATTATTTCTAGCAGTAAGATAAGAGCCACTGACTTTCATCCTGAGAGTGAACATTCTGCAGCTTTAAGGAAAGTAAAATTTACATTGGAAGGAGTGGTTCAATTCTGTCACTTCCAACTCCATTAAACCATTACTGCTGAGAGAAATCTGACTCAAGGTAACCTCATTTGTTATAGAGTAGAATAGATTCATAGGGTTCTCTTGGCTATAATCTTTATGGAAGCCGATCACTAGGCCTTTCTTTTGTGGTGCTACTGCTGAGTGGGTTTGCAATGCCAACCTTTTGCACCATCTAGGGACAGACAGACTCCCACTTCCAATTACTCTCCCACAAATGCAAGGTTGACTAATACAAAAGAATCAAGGTGGAGAGGCAGAAGTGGAGTACTGTGGCTGCCCTGGCATCATTTTGGGGTCCTGTGATAAAATCTTCCATAGCCAAGGGGTCTTGGTTGTCAATTTATCCCTGGACTTACATGCCAAAATGAGTCCTGACCCTAACCCTTCAATCCACCACCAGGTTGACCCAGATTGCCAGGCTGAGATCCTACCTCATTCCTAAAAGTGGGTCATGAATAGCTCTATTGTTATTACCCTCTCTAAAACCGGAAGCTTACCCTGATCCCTTCCTGGCTTTTGGTTCCTTCTTCAGAGGCTGACTGGGCCATTACAGTCTGCCCATTAGAGATCCCACACACTATCTTTGTACTGAAGTGTCCAGAATTAGGATGGGACAATAGCTTTGATATCTCAGTTGTGGATTCTGTGGGCCCTTCTGCAGCCAGGCATGTTCCTCCATGTCCATCTTTCCCTAATGAATAGATGTTGCCTACTTCAACAGCCTTGCTCCTGGACGTGACCCTGACCCTAGTCAACCAGGAGAAAGGATGCAGATAAGGGCCAACAAAAAGCACTGTATTTGGATCCACATCTCCATGCTCCCTCCAGAGACTTTATTAAGCATTAATAACAGGAAGGAAAACCCCAGAATAGCTGCATTTAAAAAATTTGTGTGAATCTTAATCCCATAGAATGGTATTTACTTTCTTTTTATTATTAGTTGTTGTCGAGTTGATTGTGACTCTTGGTGATCCCATGTGTGCAGAATAGAACTCCATGAGGTTTTCAAGGCCATGACCTTTCAGGCCTGTCTTCAGGGGCACCCTGGGTAGGTTCAAACAACCAACCTTTTGGCTAGTGGTCACACACTTAACCATTTACACCAACCAGAGACTATATTTACTTTCTGATTGGTTTTATGACCTTTTCTCTACTAAATTTTTCAAGCTAAATATTTAGTACCAATATGTAAAGTATTTAAACACAGACCATTCAGATATTCAGCTACATAGGAAAAAAAATTGTTCTTTTGGTTTCCTGACTCTTCATTCATAACTGTTTTCTGCTTCTGATATTCTGAGCACAACTCAGTACAGTATACCATATATTTCAAAGAAAAGATGGCATTACATAATTACTAATTACTTGTAAATTACTCCATGCTTTATTTTTTTAAAAAAAAAACCTTCATTTACTTGTTTTCAACATTTCAATGATCAATGTCATTACATTTCATGTTCTAAATTTTATCTAAAATGGAGAAAATGTGTAATTCTACCACTTCCTCCACCACTCATTTGTCAGTTTGTCACATGATAGTAGCTTGTGTAGTACTTTGATGCTGGCAGGTATGCCACTGGTATTTCAAATATAAGCAGGGTCACCCATGGTGGGCAGTTTTCAACAGAGCATCCAGATTAAGACAGACTAGGAAGAAGGACATGATAGTCTACTTCTGAAAAAAATGACTACTGAAAACCTTAAGAATAGTAGTAGAACATTGTCTGATAATAATGCCAGAAGATGAGCCCCTCAGGTTGAAAGGTACTCAAACTATGACTGGGGAAGAGCTGCCTCCTCAAAGTAGAATTGACCTTTACTGACACAGATGGATTAAAGCTTTTGGGACCTTTATCTGTTATGTGGCATGATTCAAACTTAGAAGAAAAAGCTGCAAACACCCTTTAGTAATCAGAACGTATGGAATGTATGACTATTAATCTAGGAAAATTGGAAGTTCTAAAAAATGAAATAAATATCCTAGGCATTAGTTAGCTGAGCTGGACTGGTATTAGGCCATTTCCAACTAGACAGTCATATGGTGTACTACACAGAGAATGACAAATTGAAGAGGAATAGAGTTGCATTCATCATCAAAAATAACATTTTAAGATCTGTCCTGATGTACAGAGCTGTCAGTGATAGGATAATATCCATATGCCTGCAAGGAAGACATTATTCAAATTTATGTGCTAACCACTAATGCCAAAGATGAAGAAATTGAAGATTTTTATTGAATTCTGTAGTCTAAAATTGATCAAACATGCAAACAAGATGCATTGATAATCACTGGTGTTTGGAATGTGAAAATTACAATGGAAATTAAGAAGCATGAGTAGTTGGATATCATAGTAGATCATATGATAGAATTTTGCAAGTCCAATGACTTATTCATTGCAAATACATTTTTTTAGGAACATAAATGGTGACTGTGGTAGTTATGTTTGTGTGACAACTTAGCTGGGCCTGGTTGAGTGGCTGGGCAGCTGGTGGTAGTTATTCCCCATGATGAGACTGGCAATCAACTCCATGGTGGGATCTACCACAAGAAGCTGAGTAGCTGCCTTTGGGATGTGGTCTGCTTCAGGTATATAAGGAGAAGCTTTGGGAATGGGCTCTAGCCTATGGCATGCTTGGACCCTACATGTGGCCGTCTCATTGCTCAGCAGCCTGCTATGCTCTGCCGATCTTAGGACTTACAATGGACTTAAGTTAATGGCCTGCTGTGTAGTTTGGTAACATCGGGACTGTGCCTTTTTACTTGACAACCTTGGGGCTTCTCAGCCTCAGCAGCCAGCAGCTGTCTGAGTGAAGAAATGCCTCTAGCTCCAGTGGGCCGGGAGCAGGAGGCTGAGCTGGACCCCAAGGTTGAAGGGCTTTCACTCAGCCCCTAGAGCCTGGCACTTTGTACTTGGACTTAAAGCCTCTAAATTGTAAGAATAAGCTACTGTTTATTAAGGCCATCCCATTTGTGGTATGATTCCTGTCAGAGTGGCACTAGGTACCCAGAACAGAATTTGGTACCAAGAGAGTGGGGTGCTGCTCTGACAGATACCTGAAATGTGGAAACAGGAGTGGAATGCGTCCTTGACCCAAGACCCTGGCAGAGCCCAGAGACTGGCATGCGAGACGGCAAGAGCAGAGCCTAGAGAACCAGCATGAGACAGCGACAGCCTTACCAGCCCACAGAGGAGAAAGCCAGGTGCCATGGGTAGACAGCTTCCTGGCGGAGTGGGTTGCCTTCGGGCGTTAACTGGTAGAGAGGGCGGTCATAAAATGGAGTAGCAGGTTGGCCAGCCCATGGAGCAAAAGAGCTGAGTGCTTTTTGGGCAGGTTTTTTCAGTGGAGGGGGTTGCCTTTGGCATTAATCAGCGAAGCAGAGAGACCAAGGAAACGGAAGCAGAGCTGCCTCAGCCTGAAAGGGTAGGACCATGGGCTTTGGGGGTGGAACGACCACAGCCACCTAGGTTTCAAAGAGCCAGGCCTTCACCAACTTGGTTCTGGAGTGTGGGGCTGCTCATTCATGTGAGCCGGTGGAATGCAGTCATAGCCGCTGCCCAAGAGTGAGGGGGCGGGCTGCCATGCCCAACAGGGAGAGCAACGGGGCCTGCCAGGCCAAGGGGGCAAGGTCACCATTTAGAGGAACTAGGGGATTGGAACCACCCAGTGGAGGAGACCTGTACAGATACCACCCATTGAAGATCTGTACAGGTGCCAAGTTGGTAAGGGGTGGAATTGTGGTGGTTATGTTTGAGTGACAACTTGGCTGGGCCTGGTTGAGTGGCTAGGCAGCTGGTGGTAGTTATTCCCCATGATGAGACTGGCAATCAACTCCATGGTGGGATCTACCACAAGCAGCTGAGTAGCTGCCTTTGGGAATGTGGTCTGCTTCCTGTATATAAGGAGAAGCTTTGGCAATGGTCTCTAGCCTATGGCATGCTTGCACCCTGCATGTAGCTGTGTCACTAGGTAACCAGAACAGTGACTATACACATGGACCTCAATGGATAGAATATATGGGCTACATCTATGGAAAGAGATAATGGAGAAGCTCAATATTATTAGTCAGAACAAGGCCAGGGACTGAATGTGGAACAGACCATCAATTGCTCATATGCAAGTTTAAACTGAAGCTGAAGAAAATTAAAACAAGCCCATGAGAGCCGAGATATGACCCTGAATTCAGAGACCATCTCAGGAATAGATTTGACAAATTAAGCACTAATGACCAAACACCAGACAAGTTGTAGGATGACATGAAGGACATCATATGTGAAAAAAGCAAAAGGTCATTAAAAAAGAAAGAAACAAAATGGATAACAGAAGAGACTCTGAAACTTGACCTTAAATGAAGAGTAGCTAAAGCAAATGGAAGAAATGAAGTAAAAAAGAGCTGAATAGAAGATTTCAAAGGATGGCTTGAGAAGACAAAGTAAAGATTATAATGAAATGTACAAAGACTTGGAGTTAGAAAAACAAAAGGGAGAAAACACTTGGCATTTCTTAAGCTAAAAGAACTGAGGAAAAACTTCAAGCCATGAGATGGAACTATAGAAAGATTTTAAGGAGAATATATTGAACAATGCAGGAAGTATTAAAAGAAGATTGAAGGAATACACAGAAACCTTACCAAAATGAATTGGTCAATGTTCAACCATTTCAGGAAGTAGCACATGATCAAGAACTGATGGTACTGAAGGAAGAAGTTCAAGCTACATTGAAGGCACTGGTGAAAAACAAGCCTCCAGGAACTGACAGAATTCCCAATGAGATGTTTCAACAAACATGCAGCACTGGAGGTGCTCACTTGTTTACGCCAGGAAATTTGGAAGACAGCTACATGACCAACCAATTGGAAGAGATCCATATTTGTGCCCATTCCAAAGAAAGGTGATCCAATAGAATATGGAAATGATCAAACAATTTCATTAATATCACACACAAGAAAAATTTTGCTGAAGGTAATTAAAAAATGACTGCAGAAGTACATAGGCAGGAACTGTCAAACATTTAAGCTGGATTCAGAAGAGGGTGTGTGTGTTAGACTGAGTTCTCTAGAGAAACAAAACCAGTAAAGCTTATATAGAGAGAGAAAGAGAAATTTATCTTAGGAAAATGGCTCACACACTTATAGAAGCTGGCAAGTCCCAAGTTCTTGGATCAAACGTCAAGCTAGAGGCTTTTCCTGACTCTCGCAGCTGCAGGGGCTGAGGGGTTCAAGGTTGGCAGGCAGTATACTGGCTGTTGACTCCAACGAATGACGAATCCAAGATCTCCAGGCCAAATGGCGATTGTTCGCTCATGGACAGTTGTAGGCAGCACAACAGAATCCTGATCCACAGAAGAGTGTCTCTTTTCCCAGGATGTCCATAAATATACTGGAAGCAGGCCACACCCCTAGGGAAATTCCCTTTCAATGCATTGGCTGCTCAAAACATATTCATCTGATCCCATTATGGGAATAACCACATCACAACTGCTTAAACCACACAGAATCATGGCCCAGTCAAGTTGACACACAGCTCCAATTATCAAAGTGTGAAATGAGGGATATTGCTGCTAATGGCAGATGGATCTTGGCTAAAAGCAAAGAATACCAGAAAGATGTTTACCTGTATTATATTGACTATGCAAATGCATTTGACTGTGTGGATAATAACAAATTATGGATAACGTTGTGAAGAATCAGAATTCCAGAACACTTAAATGTGCTCAGAAGGGACTTGTGCATAGACCAAGAGATAGTTGTCAAACAAACATGGGGATCTTGCATAGTTTAAAATAAGGGAAGTGTGTGTCAGGGTTAACATCCTTTCACCACACTTATTCCCTTCGTATGCTGAGCAAATAATCTGAGAAAGTGGACTATATGAAGAAGAATACAGCACCAGGGTTGGAGGAAAACTAATTAACAACTTGTGATATGCAGATGACACAACCATGCTTGCTGAAAGTGAAGAAGACTTGAAGCACTTACTGATGAAGATCAAAGACTACAGCCTTCAGTATGGATTACACCTCAATACAAAGAAAACAAAAATCCTCAAAACTGGAACAATAAGCAACATCATAATAAACAGACAATATTGAAGTGGTCAAGGATTTCATTTTACTTGGCTCCACACAGTCAACACACATGAAAGCAGCAGTTAAGAAATCAAACAACAGTAGCATATTGGATGAATGTGCTGCAAAAGATCTCTTTAAATTGTTAAAAAGCAAAGGCATCACTTTGAAGATTAAGGTGCTTCTGATCTAAGGTCTGGTATTTTTAGTTACCTCATATGCATGTGAAAGCCAGACAATGAATAAGGAAGACTGAAGAAGAATTGATGCCTTTTACCTATGGTCTTGGCAAAGAATACTGAATATACATACCATGGGCTGCCAGAAGAAAGGACAAATCTGTCTTGGGAGAAGCACATCCATAATGTTCCTTAGAAGTGAGGATGGTGAGACTTCATCTCACATACTTTGGACATATTATTAGATGGGACAAGTTCCTCAAGAAGACATTCATGCTGGGTAAAGAAGAAGGTCGTGAAAAAGACAAAGACCCTCAATGGGATGGACTGACAAAGTCGCTATAACAATGGGCTCAAATATAGCAAGGATTGTGAGGATGAACCAGCAGTGGGCAGTGTTTCATTCTGTTGTACATGGGGTTGCTATGAGTTGGAAATGACTTGATGGCACCTAACAACAATAACAACAACCACCACTTACTGACTAGTCCTTTAACATACATTTTAACTTAAAAATAAAAGGTAATTTTATAATTGCTAAAATATTGTTACTAAATAAGTATAATTTTCATTTCACTCTAAATAAATTAATTTTAGTACATGCTAGAAGATAGCAATGTTGTTGTTATGTGCTGTCGAGTCGGACCCGACTCATAGCGACCCCTCCTTGGGTTTCCGAGGCAGTATTACTAGGGAAGTAGATTGCCCAACATTCCTTCCAAGGAGTGGCTGGTGGGTTTGAACCACCAGCCTTCTGGTTAGCAGTCAAGTGCCTTAGGCACTATGCTACCAGAGCTCCTGGAGATGGCAATAGGAAAGAATATTATATAACTGATATTCAATCCTGGGGAACTGTGCCTTTATCAATTAAAGGGACGGAGATATTCCCACAGGCCCTTTAAAGTCCATGTAGAATTTGAATTACCTTCTGGGGGGAAGAAAAAGATTTTATCAACCAAGAAAACAGTTGTTTCCCTAACTTCATACAATGTCTGTGTGTCACTGAGAATAATATGTCTTACTTCAAAATAGTAAATCAGAGGTTGCCCCTCCCCCTGTTACCAAGGAAGCAATAAACTCAGTTTTGTCAAATCAACAAATGATTATTCTGGTGGTATTTGTGAAGCAGCATTCAAGAGGGACTTCTGGAAGACTCATTTCTTGGAGCAGTGGCCTTCCTGGTTGTCCTCTGCTGAGCTTCTCCACTCTTTCCCAGGCTCTTTGTTCCTGGAAGTCGTCTCCATCTCCCAGGCTATCACAGAGAGTTTGGTTCTTCCAGACCAGTTGTCCTTGCACTGACTCCATGACTGTCAGGGTTCAAATGTGCTCCACAGGGTTTTCAATGATTGATTTTTAGGAAACAGATCACCAAACCTTTATTCTGAGGCTTCTCTGGGTGGATTCAAACTGCCAACCTGTCAGTTAGTAGCTGAGTGTGTGTTAAGCATTTGCACCATCCAGGAATGCCCATGTTTTCAGAAGCTGGCATTAACAACTTGTTCATTTAACCTGCGGGGGAAGAATAGGCCCATCTTGACAGTAGTTGTCAGTGAATGTTGTCATTAGGTATGGGGAAAGCTCAAAGTTCAGGCCCATTGTCATCCAACTTCCTACTCAAGTGTGCGGTACGAACACTCTGGAGCAGTAACTGCTGGGGCAAGGTCATTTTTGAATGAGAGGGAAAGTCAACATTTAGATGACTTTTGTTTATGCAGAAATGTTATTTTCTACCACATAGTTGTTATTGTTTATTTTTACAGTGTTTACCATCAATGCTTCCATGTTCTGTATGATTGTTATCTCTATAGACCTTTGGAAGAGTCACTGGTCTTGTATCTCAGCTGAAAAGGAGAAAATGCTTAGCATCTTTCTCTCCCTGACCCCCAACCCCTTTAGATAATTCAATGGAAGAAAGAAGATTTGCTTGGGTAATTCTGAATGGTCTTGGCTTTGCTTCCTGACCATTCTCTCCACCAGCTGGAAACACAATGCCCTATTAACACCAGTCGTGCCTACTTGTCCAAACTACATTCTGGCCATTTCTACCAGTTGGCACAGATTCTAACAGGTTTCTTAATGGTTTTCAAATCCCAAACATTTAGCATATTTTTATGTTCTTTGCAGTCAGTTTTGCTTCAGTGGCCCTGCAGGTGTTTATGGATACTGCCATGCTGAATTCACCAATAAAAAATAATTTTGTTTTCTGAAAAAAATTCAAAAGTAAGTCTTTCATTTTGTCTAAAAGATACTTTCCCACTATTTTTTGTTTTTTCAGTTCTGTGTCTTCAAAGGTAATCAATATCTCATGTAAAACTGGTTTTACCTGTATAAAAAACTTTTCCCTGCTAAGAAAAGTCAACCTGTGGGCTAACGTCCTGTCATCTGCTGATCAGTTCTCATTCAGGGTGCAGCAGCCTACCACTCACCACAGGGATCTTTGTGATGTTTCTGCTTCCTCCTCCTCTCATGTATATTATGTTTTTGTTGATTTGGGACTTAGGAGACCCCATGTGTCACAGAGAAGAACTGCTCAACAGGGTTTTCTTGGCTATAATCTTTATGGAAGCAAATCACCAAGCCTGTTCCTTTCATGGTACCACTGGGTGGGTTTGAACTGTTAGCCTTTTGGTTACCAGTTGAGTACAAACCCTTTGTGCCACCCAGGGAGCTTTCCCCTCCTCTTATGAAAGAAGATACCAAAACACCAGATATCTGGCCACCTATATTGGCTGGAGGGGGCCCTTCGTTATTTACTAAGGTGCCTCAGTTGCTCTGATTTATTTTTCAACTATACTCAAAATGCAAAACCACTATCATCAGAAGGCAGTTAATATGAACAAAAGAAGAAATGATCTGTTCTTTTTTTTTAATCAGTGCTTTTTATTTTTTTAATTATGATTTGGGTGAAAGTTCACTTTCCATACAGCAGTTCACATACCCTTTGTCTCGTGACATTGACCACAATTTACCCCAATGCAACAGCTCCCCTCCCATTCCTCCTGATAGTTACCTCTTCCCTGTGTCCATCCCTCCATGCACTCCTGCCTCCTGAGCTGTCTCCCTGTGTATAAACAGCCCTACTTTCTCCCATGATTGATCTCTCCAAGGAGTGTATCTACCTTAGGTAAATGTTCAAATAATATGCCTGTCTTTTGTTTGGCTGGAAGCCACAGGTGTGGGTTTAATTCCAGACCTGAAGGGCAGCTAGGGTCCATAGTCTCAGTGGTTCCACCAGGCTCTATCAGACCAGCATACCTGGTTCCCCCTCCTTCTTTATTTTCCCAAATGATTTTGAGTTTTGTTCCACATTTCCCTCTCTATCCAGGATCTCTTACGTAGATCCCCCTCCTAGTGGTTGACAGTGGTAGCCAGGCAGCATTTAGTTCGTCTGGTCTCATAGTCGTATAGGCTGTGGGAAATGATCTATTCTTATGTCATTCTTCTAAATGGAGAAAAGGTAATCAAAGCTTGGGGCCTAAAGGCCAAGTCCACTTGAACAACCTGCTGCAAATTCATTCTCAATACATTTTACACCTTGCCCTGAACTGACTTCTACATTGGACTCAATTAAATGTGGACTCATGGGACTTTAGAGCTAAAGGAAGGAAGCCTTGTGGCATAAACAGTTAAGCACTTGGCTACTAACCAAAAAGTCAGCAGTTCAAAGCCACCCAGCTGCTCTACACACAAAAAGACATGGCAATCAGTTCCCATAAAGATTATAGCCTAGGACACCCTGTGAGGAAATTCTACTCTCTCCTCTAAGGCTACTAGGAGTTGGGAGTTGACTCGATGGCACACAATACTACCACCACCACTACCACTAAAGGACCCCAATTTTTCTCATAATATGTCTCATTTTCCATTCATCAAATACTAATTCAACACCTATGTAACAGGGATAGTATTTTCATTCTCTGTAAATCATATTTTCCTGTAGCTCTCTCATGCATAGACTTAGTGTCGTGTATTTCTACAAGTCAAGAGCATATAACACAGACATCAATGATCAGTTAGTCCCTAGCAAAAGAAGTCTTGAAAGCAAGGCCATATTGAGAGAAAAGAGACACTTCTAAATCCCAAATATTTCCTTTGAATATTGAGAGGAAACCCTGGAGAGCTGAACATAAGTCCTGTTGTTGTAAGGTGCCGTCAAACTGGCTCCAACTCATAGCAACCCTACATATAACAGAATAAAACAACGCCTGGTCCTGTGCCAACCCACAATCCATGCTATACCTGAGCCCACTGTTGCAACCACTGTATCATTCCATCTCATGGAGGGCCATCTCATTTTTCTCTGGCCCTCCACTTTACCAAGCATGATATCCTTCTCCACGGAATGGTCCTTTCTGACATGACCAAAGTAGGTGAGGTGAAATCTGGACATTCTCGCTTCCAAGGAGCATTCTGGATATACTTCTTCCAGGACAGATTTGTTAGTTCTTCTGGAAGTCCATGGTACTTTCAGTATTCTGTGCCAATACCAAAACTCAAAAGTATCAACTTTTCTTTGGTCTTCCTTATTTATTGTCCAGCTTTCACCTGCATATGAAGCTATTGAAAATGCCATGGCTTGGGTTATATGCACCTTAGTCTTCAAAGAGACCTCTTTGCACTTTATTTATTTTTATTTTTATTTATTTTAAGAACTTGTTTTACACTCAACATTACATGTACATTTAGTTTCACTCCCCATCTACCATGTCCAACCCTAACCCAGTCTCCTCCCCTCCTCCCCTCCCTACCCTGTAACCCTCCCCCTGTGCCCCTCATATTTATGTATTCCTGTTTGTCCTGCATTTCCTCAATTTGAAAGCTGGTCCTCTGGTATCCCGTGGGCTATTGCTCTAAGAGATGTATTACCATAGAGTATGTGGGTGTGTCATCTTGCGTTGAGTGGTCTGCGTGTATATCTTGTTAACTATTGGGCTGAGAACCAGCCCCTGGGGGTGTGTTTTATTCCAGGCGCAGAATGTATTCCAGGGCTATAGTATTGGGGGGGGTCTCACCAGATTTCATCTGACCAGTAATTCTGGTCATTACTGAGATTTTGGATTTTGTTCCACATTTTTCCTCCTACTCTATCCAGGATCTCCAGATTTGATCCTTTCCTGAGTGGCTGGCATTGGTAGCCAGGCACCATCTAGTTCTTCTGGTCTCGAGGGCCATTGTGTCCTAGGGCTGATTGTTTCCAAATGCCTTGTTTTCTTTGCACTCTTCGCTTCTGATGCTGGGAGACCATTAGCTGCATCTTAGATGGCTGCTTGAAAGCTTTTAAGACCCCAGTCGCTACTCACCAATATGTTGTTGTTGTGTGCCGTAGAGTCGGCCCCAACTCATAGCGACCCCTCCTTGACAGTATCACTACGGAAGTAGATTGCCCAACCTTCCTTCCGAGGAGTGGCTGGTGGGTTTGAACTGCCAGCCTTCTGGTTAGCAGTCCCAGTGCCTTAGGCACTATGCTACCAGAGCTCTTCTCACCAATATAGGATGCAGAACAAGGTTTTTATGTATTTTGTTGTGCCAATTAAGTCTGGTGCCCCCCAGCACTATGGTCCTGAGACAGTAGATCTATTGTTTCTCTCTCCCATGGTGTCTGCTTTTCTGTGAGGGATTACTCTGTGTCTGTCTTCTATTGTTTCTATAAGGACTACAGGTATTTTGTACCACTGGTGTCTGTGCAAGGTTAGCCTCAGCTGAATCTATCCTTGATCTAGAGTATACTTCTGTTCACTGACCCCCGTCTGATCATCTCAGGTCTTTACGTGTTTATCTGTAGCCTGGTGTTTGGAGTTAATGGCGATGCAGTATTGTGGACACATTGGTTGGTATTAGCATCTGTCGTCTATCTCTTATGTGCACAATTCAGTGTCCTCCCATTTCCTAATGTTATCATGGTGGTCATATATCCTTCCCGTATATCCCTCCCCCCCACCCGCATCAGCATGTGGGCCCCAACTAGTCTGAAATTAATCCCTCCCATTCCCTCCCCATCCTGGTAACTTACAAAGTGAGTTACCTTCCCCAAACAAACCCTTCTTTGTCTTTTTACAGTAATGGGCTCACACAGTACTTGTCTTTCTGCAATTGACTTATTTCACTGAGCATAATGTCCTCCAGGTTCATCTAATGTTGCAAGATGATTCGCGTATCCCTCATTGTTCTTTAATGTAGCTTAGTATTCTATTGTGTGCATGTACCGTAATTTGGTTATCCACTCATCCACTGATGGGCATTTAGGTTGTTTCCATCTCTTTGCTATGGTGAATTGTGCTGTGATGAACATAGGTGTACATATGTCTGTTCGTGTGCTATCTCTCGCTTTTTTAGGATATATTCCTAGTAATGGAATTGCTGGGTCAAATGGTACTTCTATTTTCAGTTTTTTAAGGAAACACCATACCATTTGCTACAATAGTACTACCATTTTACAATCCCACCAGCAGTACACAAGAGTTCCAATCTCTCTGCAACCTTGCCAGCATTTGTTATTTTCTGACCTTTTGAACTTTGCTATTATTGCTGGGGTGAGATGATATCTCATTGTTGTTTTGATTTGCATCTCTCTAATGATTAATGATTGCAAGCAATTTCTCATGTGTTTGTTGTCTGCCTGTATATCTTCTTTGGTGAAGTGTCTGTTCAAGTCTTTTGCCCATTTGTGAATTTGGTTGGTTGTCTTTTTGGTGTTGAGGTGTTGAAGTTTTCAATAGATTTTGGAGATAAGTCCTTTATCAGATATATCATAGGCAAATATTTTCTCCCAATCTGTAGGTTCTCTATTTACCCTTTTGACAAAATCTTATGGTGCACACAATAATTTAACTTTTAAAAGGTCCCAGTCATCTAGCTTCTCTTCTGTCTCCTGCACATTCTGGGTTATGCTTGACAGTCTATTTAGGCCATAAATCAGGGCTCCCAGATTTGCCCCTACTTTATCTTTGATGAATTTTATAGTTTTGGATTTTACATTTAAGTCTTTGATCTAGCTTGAGTTTGTTTTTGTGTATGGGGTGAGGTATGGGTCTTGTTTCATTTTTCTACAGGTGGATATCCAGTTTTGCCATCATCATTTGTTAAAGAGGCTGTCTCTTCCCCATTTAAAGGGTTTTGGGCCTTTGTGAAAGATCAGTTATCCACAGATAGATGGGTCTATGTCTGGACTT
>NW_006921601.1:3508540-3510009 GCF_000298275.1 Orycteropus afer afer | reverse complement strand
CCTAGCATATGGTCTATTCTGGAGAAAGATCCATGTGCACTGGAGAAGAATGTGAACTGTGTTTTTGTTGGGTGAAATGCTCTGTATATGTCTGTGAGGTCAAGTTGGTTGATTGTATTGTTGAGCTCTTCTGTATCTTTTTTGAGTTTTTTTCTAGTTGACCTGTCCCTCTTTCAAAGTGGTGTGTTAAAAGTCTCCTACTACTATTGTAGAGCTGTCTATTATCCCTTTTAATTCAGTTAATATTTCCTTCACATATTTTGGAGCACTTTCATTAGGTGCATAAATATTTATTATTGTAACATGTTCTTTGTCATTTGACCCTTTCAGCATCATATAATATCCTTCTTTGTCTCTTGTGATGTTTTTCACCTTAAGGTCTATTTTATTAGAAATTAATATTTCCACTCTTGCTCTTTTTTGGTTTCCACTGGCTTGGTATAACTCTTAATTTGTTTTTATCTTTGTGTCTAAGGTGGGTCTCTTGTAGGCAGCATATCGATGGGTCTTCTTTTCTTATCCAGGATGCCACTCTCTTTCTATTGATGGGTGCAATTAGTCCATTCACATTGAGTGTAATTAGTGATAAGTATGAATTGATTGCTGTCATTCCTATTGTGTTTTTTGGTCATGTTGTTGATGTTTCCTTGGTCCATATACTTTTCTGTGCTGAGTTTGGTTTGTTGGCTAATGCTTCCTTTTCTTCTTTATTGTTGGTTTTGTGCTTATTAAATCCATATGTTTTCCTTCCTTCTGGATTTGCTTAGGGGGATTGTTAATTTTCTCTGTAGTTATCTTGCACTGTATTCTTGTCTCTGCATTTTTAGAACAGTGCATACTATGACATTGTCCTGTTTTCCTCTCCATTTGGAAGTGTGTACCTAGAAGTTTTATTCTCTCTGATAGGTTAGTTGCTGTTGTCGTGTGCTGACTGACTTCCTTGGTTTTTAGTGTACAATGTTTTATGGTCTTATTTTGAGTTTCTATTTCTGATTTGGTCTTAGTGTTGATGCCATGTATCCTGATCTTGTTGATCTCTGTTGTGGGTTCTTTATTAGAAGGACTTTCTTAAGCATTTCTTGTAGGGTTTTTTGTGGTTTTCACAAAATCCCTTAATTTCTGTTTGTCTGAGAATGCCTTAATTTTGCCCTCATATTTGATGAATAATTTGGCTGGGTATAGGATTCTTGGTTGGAAGTTCTTTTCTTTTAGTGTTTTATATATTCCATCCCATTGCCTTCTTGCCTGCATAGTTTCTGCTGAGTAATCGGAGCTCAGTCTGTTTGATTATTATAAGTCATATTTCTTTTGTCCTGGGCAGCTCTCAAAATTTTTTCTTTGTCTTTAGTTTTGGAGAGTTTGATTATAATATGCCTTGGTGTTTTTCTCTTGGGATCTATCTTGTGTGGGATTCTATGAGCTTCTTGGACAAATATCTTTTCTTCTTTCATGATATGGGGGAAGTTTTC
>NW_006921601.1:3505394-3508020 GCF_000298275.1 Orycteropus afer afer | reverse complement strand
TTTTGAGATTGTCTTTAACTGTTGCTTATGTATTGATTGTTTTGTCTTGGTTTTATGGTTTAATATTTGGAAAAAGTGAAGCAGGTGTATTTTATTTTTTTTTTAGTTATTAATTCAGGTATGCTGGGTTTCTCTGCAATTTTCTTTGTGATGGTGGAATCAATGTGTGGTATGTGGGTATGAGTTTCTGTTTGTCGTAAAGAGGGTTAGAGTTCAAACCGGGACGTATTATGGTGGCTGACTGGTTTGTTCTATTGGATTAGTGAAGTTATTGAAGGAGAAGGTGGGAGTGGAAGATCAGGAGAAGTGAATTTCCCTATTGGTAGGGTGGTTTCTAGGGCTTTGAGCTGGCTGCTAATGATGACACTGTTATTCACAGGCCTGCAGCTCAATTTCAGCACAGACTCCAGTTGTTAGGGGGTTAGGGGGTTGCCGCCTTCTGCCAGGCTCAGACATATGCAAAAACCCCACTCTCGAAGCCCCTCAGCACCAAAAAGCGAACTCAAGACAAATGCCCGGCTCTGCAATTCACCATGGGGGCTCCTCTCCGTGGCCCCACCTGCCCACGGCACCAGCCCAACTGGCCCAGACCTCAATCGACTGCAGGTGCTCCCCTGTGTGTCTACTCACCTGTGGCACTAAAGATCTGCTTGGTTTCAGTGGCACTGGATTCAGGAGAGTGCCTGCTAGTAATCTGTGGTCCCAATATCACTGATAAAGTCATGTGCAGGACTCTCAGTGCCAGTAAGCTGTACCAAGCCTGATCAGTGACCCAGGCCCACCCTCCTGCAGCACTCAGGTTTCAGTGGTGCTGGACGTGCTGTTTGCACCTAACTGACCCAAGTTACTGATAAAATCAGGTGCTGAAGGTAGATCCCAGGGATGATCGCTGGTATACTGGTGTGGTCATTGGTATGCTGGTGTGGTTTGTCTTCCTCCTTAACCCAGGGAGGTCTCGGATGCCTTTCTTGGCTGCCTGTTGGATAGATCCTCCAATCCTGTTATATTTTCCCCTGCCCGGCTCTTTCTCCCTCCCAATTCTACTCCTCTGAGTTTGGTGCACTCTGACTTAGTGAGCTGTTCAGAGCACCAGAATACCTAATTCAAAGTTCTGTACCTAGTTTTTCAAGCACTAAGATGCTAGAGGGAAACAGCATGGTGATCAATGATGAGACTCCATTTTGAATCCGAGACCCCTCTGCACTTTAAAGAAGTCTTTTGAAGCAGATTTTTTCTAGTGCAATATGTTGTCTGATTTCTTGACTGCCACTTTCATTGATGTTGATTGTGGAACCAAGTAATATGAAATCCTTGACAACGTCAACCTTTTCTTCATTTATTATGATGCTGCTTATTCGTCCAGTTGTGAGGGTTTTTGTTTTCTTTATGTAAAGGTGTAATCCATATTTCAGACTCTGTGGTCTTTCATCTTCATTAAGTGCTTCGAGTCATCTTCATGTTCAGCAAACAAGGTTGTGTCATCTGCATACTGCAGGTTGTTAATGACCCTTCCTCCAATTCTGATGCCATGCTCTTCTTCATACAGTTCAGCTTCTCTGATTATTTGCTCAGCATACAGATTGAATAAGTATGGTGAAAGGATACCACCCTGATGCACTCCCTTCCTATTTTAAACCATGCAGTATCCTCTTGTTCTGTTTGAATGACAGCCTCCTAGTCTATGTACAGGAGCTCTGGTAGCATAGTGCCTAAGGCACTTGACTGCTAACCAGAAGGCTGGTGGTTCACACCCACCAGCCACTCCTCAGAAGGAAGGTTGGGCAATCTACTTCCGTAGTGATACCACCTCAGAAACCCAAGGAGAGGTTGTTATGAGTTGGAGCCAACTCGACGGCACATTAACAACAACAACAGTCTATATACAGGTTCCTCACGAGCACAATTAAGTTTTCTGGAATTCACATTCTTCTCAATGTTATCCATAATTTGTTATGATCCACACAGTTGAATGCTTTTGCATAGTCAATAAAACACAACTAAACATTCTTCTGGTATTCTTTGCTTTCAGCCAAGATCCATCTGACATCAGCAATGATATCCCTCGTTCCAAGTTCTCTTCTAAATCTAGCTTGCATTTCTGGAAGTTGCCTGTAAATATATTGCTGCAACCCTTTTTGAATTATCTTCAGCAAGATTTTATTGTGTGTGATATTAATAATATTGTTCAATAATTTCCACATTCTGTTTGATCACCTTTCTTTGGAATGGGTAAAATATGGACTTTTCCAGTCAGTTGGCCAGGTAGCTGTCTTCCAAATTTCTTGGTATAGATGAGTAAGTGCCTCCAGAGGAGCATTGGTTTGTTGAAACATCTCAATGGGTATTCCGTCAATTCTTGGAGTCTTGTTTTTCACCAATTCCTTTAATGCAGCATTGACTTCCTCCTTCAATATCATTGGTTCTTGATCATATGCCAAAACCTGAAATGGATGAACATCGACCAATTCTCTTTGGTACAGTGATTCTGTGTATTCCTTCCATCTTCTTTTGATGTTTCCTGCATCATTTAATATTTGCCCATAGAATCTTTCAGTATTGCAACTTGAGGCTTAATTTTTTTTCTTCAGTTTTTTTCAGCTTGAGAAATGCCAAGAGTGTTCTTCCC
>NW_006921601.1:3493389-3498474 GCF_000298275.1 Orycteropus afer afer | reverse complement strand
CAGCAAATACATGAAGAAATGCTCATGATCATTAGCCATCAGAGAGATGCAAATTAAAGCAACAATGAGATATCATCTCACCCCAGCACTGATGGCAAAATTCAACAAGATAGAAAATAACAAATGTTGATGAGGATGTGGAGAGATTGGGACTCTCATACACTGCTGGTGGGACTGTAAAATGATACAACCACTGTGGAAAACAATATTGCAATTCTTTAAAAAGCCGGAATTAGAAATACCATTTTGACCCAGCAATCCCATTACTAAGTATATATCCTAAGAAAGTGAGAGATAGGACAAGAACAGATATATGCATACCCATGTTCGTTGCAGCACTATTTACAATAGCAAAAAGATGGGAACAACCTACATTGAAGAACGGATAACCAAACCATGGTACATACACACAATGGAATACTATGCAACACTAAAGAATAATGTAGAATCTGCAAAACACTGCATAACATGGATGAACTTGGAGGACATTATGCTGAGTAAAATAAGCCAATCACAGAAGGACAAATATTGTATTAGTTCTTTATTGTAAAAAGTCAAGGAAAGGTTTATATATGCAAGAAATCTTTCTTTGTTGGTTACCAAGGGTGGGAGGGGAGGGGAGGCAACACTGCAAAATAAATAAATAAATAATGTATTGACCCATGTCAATTTAGTTTTGTGTATTTAACTGTACATAAATTATATTTTGATAAAATGTATTTTTTTTTAAAAAAAAACCACCTTGTACCTCTATTAAAAGGACAATGCTTATCTTTACTATATAGTCTCATTGAGTTATCATCTATCTCTTTGAGAAAACTAAACATTTCTTGATTTAACTAAATGGTATCTGTGTCTGTTTTTCCCATCAAACCATGGTTATTTCTTATTAATACGAGGTCACACAGCACTACACAGGGAAGTGATGAAAACTTGAATCTATTTCCTATTATTCTCCTAAGGCTCATGATATAGGTCAGCTTCATATCCAGAAGGGTGGGAAATGTGCTGGGATACGGCCAGGACAACAGCATGTTCTCTTGGATATACAAGCAAGGTGCTGTGGTAAGGGAGTCCACAGAAAGCTCCGCTATCCCTTGATGCCCAGTGGAGGGGATGCCCCAAATGCCAAGTCACAGGCAGCCTGCTCTAGAGGAGCCCACACAGCTTTACAAAACTTTAAGCCTCGTGGAGAGTAAAAGGAGCAGTATAGGCTGACCTTTGAGTGTGCAGTGAAGCTGTCCAGAATCCCTGAGAGAGGAACAGATTTTTGAACTCATTGGCTTTGAAGACTCCATCTGCCACCTGCACTGGCAAGGTCAGGGTGTAGTGGATATAGCACCAAGCAGGCTGCCAGATCTCTGTGGGGCACAGGGCTCTGTCCCAACCTGGTCCCTCCATCCCCAGAAGTGAAAGTATTTCTGCCAGCCTCCCTTCATACTAAATCCTAATCACCCCACACCTCATTCATATACACATGCTTACACAAACACACACACAATTTGTGACCAGGATTTAATTTCTCTTTTTTGTTTTAAAACAGAAATTTTAAAAGTTCTTAGAGACTGTAACAGCAACTTATCTTTCAAGCCAAGAGAAAGAGGAAAAGGGACAGGATTTAAATGCATGCATCTACGTCCAGCCAAGTCTTGAATGACCTCTTTCCCCAATCTCAGGTGATGGCTCACTGGGCAGGAGTGAAGAGGTTCCTACACTTTCCTTTGTCCTCCATAACAAAAATGATAGATAATATTCTCTTGTCCCATGAGGACACGTAACAGTCCCTTGGAATGTTGAAAATGCATACTAATAACCACAAATGAGAACTTTACTGAGTATTTACTATGTGCTAGCCACTGTGCTAGAGATAGACTATTTTTAATCCCCATAACGACCCTAGCAAGATAGACTTTTTTATGGCCACTTTTGTTGTTATTACGTCCCATTGGGTCAATTTTTGACTCATAGCAACCCCACGTGAAAGACTAAAATGGCCATAGGTTTTGTAGGCTGTAATATTTATGGGAGCTGAGTGCTAGATCTTTCTCCTGTAGAGTTGCTGGGTAGGTTTAACTATCAGCCTTTCAGTTAGCCTGAGTGCTTCACTGTTGTGTCAGCAGGGTCACTTTACAGACGAGGAACTGAGGCTCAGAAAGGTAATAACAAATAACTAGTAAGTGGCCAAATAGGCTCAAACATATCAAAGACCATGAAGATGGCACAGGGCCAAGCACCATTTCGTTGTTTTATGTAAAGTTGCCATGAGTCGGAGCCAGCTCAATAGCAATTAAATGCAACAAAAAGAAGTAAGTGGCAGTACAGGGATTTGAATCTAGGTCCATTTGACTCCAAAGTGAGTGCTTCTAACCACTCTATCTACTGCCCCCTCCATCCTTACAGCTGTTAGTAAAGCATTGCTGACCTCTCAAAAAAACTGTTTCATCTCCTCTGGTACCATTGCCCCAATTCTGCCAGTTAAAAGTTTATTTTTAAAAGGGATAGAATAACTTCCCCTCTCAGGATAGAGCTGCAGTCCAGGACATATACTTCAAAGAGACAGAAAGAAACAGAAAGGGGCAGCCCCCTTGGTCAACCCCTTATATAAGGGGCATAGATGTTTCACTTTCTGAGCTCTATTGCAACAGTTGAGAAAACGACCACTTTATCGGCAGAAATTAATTCTAGCTGTTGTAACAAATGAACTTCCAAATTTTAATGGTTTAACTGCATAGAAACTTCTCCCTGACATAGCCATCAAACATAGATTTCCAAAAAGTCAAGTGCTCAGGACTTCAGGAATATCTCCCAGGTGACCAAAGTCTCATAGGACTGCTTCCTTAGCAGTGAAGGAAGCCTACAAGGCCTGCTTGCAACTCCTTCCTCTGCCTGAGACATGCATGCACTGCCACTCAGGCCCATATACAACCTGCCATTGTGGTTATTCCCTGTGAAGGTTCTTGTTCACTGAACGAGGGCTCATCTATCACCCCCATACCACAGTCCTAATCCCTCCTCCTTTCCCATTTCCAATTGAGTAGCACAGAGCACTGACACCATTACAAATAAGAATTAAAGTCAACAATGACTTACATGGGTGCAAAAAATCTATTCCAACTGCTCTAACTACCACTGCTAGAGCCCAGACAATTCAATGAGTCCTCAGATGAACTTCTTTGAGAATTCCATTAGGAGACAAAGAAATGAGGTTCAGTTAAGTAAGCCTCCGTCCCCTAGCTATTTCTCCAGAAGTTCATAGGTCCTATGTGTCTCCCTAAGGGATTAATTATGAGTCCAAACCATACCAAGAAAAAAAAAGTCTTAGCTTCTTTGGCCCACAGTAGAGATATCCTTAGAGACCTGCAAATTAGAGGACCCTGGACTCTCCTTAGAGCTATAGTGACACAGTGGTTAAACCATTCGGCTGCTAACCAAAAGGTCAGTGGTTTGAACCCACCAGCTGTTCCATGGGAGAAAGATGAGGCAGTCTGCTTCCATAAAGATTTACAGTCTTGGAAACCTTATGAAGCCATTCTATTCTGTCCTATAGGGTTGCTATGAGTTGGAATCAACTCGATGGCAGTGTATAGGGTGGAGTGGGTGGAGGCTCTTCTTGCATATACCTAGAGACTGGTGCTTAGATCAGTCCATAATTTTTTTCCCTCTGGCACCATCTCCAACAAAGGACTGTCCCTCCATCCTCAGGTCTGAGGCTTGGGGCCTCTTCCTCTCCACAGTTTCCCTGCATGTTTATTTCTTCCATCAGTCTTGCCTGGCTATCAATGGTAGAAGAACTTTCACGGGGCTTGACCCTGGTCTTGTCCTCTCACAATGATCTTGAGCAGAGCTGCTTGTACTAGAAGAACAAGAAGAACTAGAAGAACTAGAAGGGAGAGATCTCCTCCTACTATAGCTGCCACATGCATCCTGGTGTTCCAGTTTCAGGGAGCCCAAACACCAAACCAAACTCACTGCCATTGAGCCAATTCTGACTCATAGTGACCTCCACAGGATTTCCAAAGCTGTAAATCTTTATGGAAGAACAATGCCTCATTTTTCTCCCATAGACTGGCTGATGGGATAGAACTGCTGACCTTTGGGTTTAGCAGCCCAGTGCCTTAACCACAGCACCACCAGAGCTCTATCATTACTGAGAGGAGGAGGCCGAATGCCTGATGCCTGGACAATCTCTTCTAAGCACAACCAATCCCTCCCTCCTTTGTGCTCCTATAACACTTTATATGTATAATACTACTTATGACTGCACCCTTTAACAACTAGTTTGCATATAATCTTCACTCATCTCTTACTCTCTAACTTCACTTTATAAGCTCCTCAAGGAAAGGGATGGTTTCTTATTCACATCTACATTTTCTGTGCCTAATGTGCTATTTGATCCTTAGAGAATGTTACTTAGTCAATGCAATTTATTTTTGAGAGTGAGTTAGTAAATAAATAAGGGAGTGTCAGTGAGAGGATGAATGAGGGAAGAATGATTAAGAAGTAAATGATAAAGGAGTGAAAGTGAATGAATGAAGATATGAGTCATGGGAAGTTGACCAGTGGTCTCTAGGTACCTGTGGTAGTTCAGTTTGTGTGTCAACTTGGCTGGGCCTGGTTGAGTGGCTAGACAGCTGGATGTAGTGTTCCCCATGATGAGACTGGTAATCAACTCCATGATGGAATCTACTGTGAGCAGCTGAGTATCTGCTTTAGGGATATGGTCTGCTTCCTGTATATAAGGGGAAGTCTTAGGGACGGTCTCCAGCATATGGCACACTTGAACCCTGCATGTAGCCGTGTCATTGTTCAGCAGCCTGCCATGCTCTGCTGACCTTGAGACTTCTAATGGACTTGAATTAATGGCCTGCCATGTGGTTTGGTAACATCAGGGCTGTGCCTTTTTACTTGTCAACCTTGGGCTTGTCAGTCTCAGCAGCCAGTAGCTGTCTGAGTGAAGAAAACCGTCTAGCTTCAGTGGGCCGGGAATAGAAGACAGAGCTGAAGCCCAAGGTTGAGGGGCTTTCACCCAGCCCCTAGAGCCTGGCACTTTGAACTTGGACTTAAAGCCTCCAAATTGTAAGAATA
>NW_006921601.1:3488136-3493289 GCF_000298275.1 Orycteropus afer afer | reverse complement strand
GTGACCTTTTGCTTTCTTCATGTATCATTTTCTTCATGTCATCCCACAGTTCCTCTGGTTTTCGGTCACTGATGTTCAAGTCATCAAATCTATTCTTCAGATGGTCTCCAAATTCAGTTGGGATATGATCAAAGTCATATTTTGGCAACCATGGGCTTGTTTTAATTGTTTTCAGCTTCAACCTGAACGTGCGTATGAACAACTGAGGGTCTGTTCCACAGTTAGCTTCTAGCCAATATCTTGGCTGAAGATACTGAGCTTTTCCATTGTCTCTTTCCACAGATGTAGTCAATCTGATTCCTGTGTATTCCATCTGGCAAGGTCCACGTACGTGTACAGTCACTGTTTATGTTGTTGGAAAAGGGTATTTGCAATGAATAAGTCATTGGTCTTGTAAAACTCTACCATGCGATCTCTGGTGTCATTTCTATCACCAAGGCCATATTTTCCAACTACTGGTGATTCTTGTTTCCAACTTTTGCATTCCAATCACCAGTAATAATCAATGCATCTCGCTTGTATGTTTGGTCAACTTCAGACTGCAGAAGTTGGTAAAAATCTTCAATTTTCTCATCTTTTGACTTTGGTGGTTGGTGTATAAATTTGAATAACAGCACTATTAACTGGTCTTCCTTGTAGGCATGTGGATATTATCCTATCACCAACAGAATTGTACTTCAGGATAGATCTTGAAACACTCTTTGTGATGATGAATGCCATGCCATTCCTCTTCAATTTGTCATTTCCGGCATAGTAGATCACATGGTGTCTGATTCAAAATGGCCAGTTCCAGTCCATTTCAGCTCACTAATGCCTAGGATATTGATCTTTATGTGTTCCATTTCATTTTTGACAACTTCCAATTTTCCTACATTCATACTTTGTACATTCCATGTTCTCATTATTAATGGATGTTTGCAGCTGTTTCTTTCCATTTTGAGTTATGTCCCATCAGCAGTTGGAAGTCCCAAAAGCTTTACTCTGTCAACTCTACTTTGAGGAGGAAGCTCTTCTCCAGTCATATTTCAAGTGCCTTCTGACCTGAGGGGCTCATCTCCTGGCACCGTATCAGACAATGTCTCAGGGCTATTTATACAGTTTTCCAGTAATATATTCAGACAGTGTTTCATTGCTATTCGTAAGATTTTTCACCTACCAATTCTTTGAGAAGTGGATGACTTCTTTCTTCTTCCAAGTATGTCTTAGTCTTGAAGCACCACTGAAGCTTGTCCATCATGAGTGACTCTGCTGGTATTTGAAATACCAGTTGCATAGCCTCCAGCCTCATGACAACATGCAAGCCAGCACAGTATAACAAAAGCATTCAAGTATGAGGATCATAACAAATTACGGATAACATTGAGAAGAATGAGAATTCCACAATGTTTAATTGTGCTCATGGGAAACTGATACTTAGATCAGGAGGCTGCTGTTTAATCAGAACAAGGGGACATGGCATGGTTTAAAATCAAGAAGGGTGTGTGTCAGAGTTGTATCCTTTCAGCATACTTATTCTATCTGTATGCTGAGCAAATAATCTGAGAAGCTGGACTATATGAAGAAAAACACGGCATCAGAATTGGAGGAGGACTCATTAACAACCTGTGATATGCAGATGACACAACCTTGCTTGCTGAAAGTGAAGATGACTTGAAGCACTTACTGAGGAAGTTTAAAGACTATAATCTGCAGTATGGATTACACCTCAAAATGAAAATGAAAATCCTCACAACTGGACCAATGAGCAGCATCATAATAAATGGAGAAAAGATTGAAGTTGTCAAAGATTTCATATTACTTGGATCTCAATCAACACCAAAGGAAGCAGCAGTTGAGAAATCAGATGTCATATTGCACTGGGAAAACCTGCTGCAGAAGACTTCTTTAAACTGCTGAAAAGCAAAGATGTGTCTTTGAAGACTAACCCAAGCCATGGTATTTTCAATAGTCTCACATACATGTAAAAGCTGGATAATGAATAAGGAAGGCCAAAGAAGAGTTGATGCTTTTGAGTTGTGGTGCTGGCAAAGAATACTGAAAGTACCATGGATTGTCAGAAGAACGAACAAATATATCCTGCAAGAAGTGTATCTAGAATGCTCCCTGGAAGCAAGAATGGCAGATTTCATCTCACTTACTTTGCTCACGTTGTCAGAAAGGGCCATTTCCTGGAGAAGGATATCATGCTTGGTAAAGTGGAGGGTCAGCGAAAAAAAGGAAGACCCTCATTGAAATGGATTGGCACAGTGGCTACAACGATTGGCTCGGGTGTAGCAAAGATTGTGAGGATGGTGCATGTCCAGACCTTGTTTTGTTCTGTGGTACACAGGATCATCATGAGTCAGAGCCAACCTGATGGCACCTAACAACAACATATGAGGGGACAGTGTGTCACACGGGTGGAAAGGTGGGATGTCATGACTGCATGTGGTCCTCTATGTACCTACTACTCATCTCTATTACTATGCACTACTCTACACACACATATTAGACTTATGCTTAGTCACTCCTTCAGAAATTAAAGTATGCGATCATCAGCCTCAGTTCATCACTGAGTTGGGATTGGAGTTCACGCTATTTCTAAAGACCTACAATCTGGAGTGCCAATGGGTGCTGAATGGCAGCACTTTCTAGGGTTTTTCCCATCATATATTTCAGTTCAGGCTTTGTTTCTGTCTCAGATCCCTTCCCTAGTGGTCTAGTTCTCAACAAACCTGCAACATATCCAAATACTCTTAGTGGGAACCTGATCTCCTGCTTTGCATTTTCCAGTTCCACGTCCAAGTTCTATCCTTTCTTGGAGAATGGCTTCAGTTTTTTTTTAATATGTTGTGAATAACAATTTTTTCCAAGGTCTTAAAGCCTCTGACTACCTCATTTCAAAATCTTCTGGGTAGCAATCATGTTAGTTTTAGTCAGTTTTCCTGTCCTGCACTTGGCCCTTCTCAGGGAGTAAGTACCCAAACTCCTGCTGGAATGGGTACCAGGTCACATTTCCATGACCCTGAGCTATAGCGAGTGGGATCAAGGGTAGACACCTAATCCAACCTAGGCAATGAGATGTCTTCTCCTGGGAATTTGTGGAACATGAAGAGTCCAAGTAGGTTCTGCTGGGCACTTTACAGATAATATCTCCAATTGCTGTTCACTTGATTCTGACTTATGGTGACCCCATGGATATCAATCAGAGTAGAACTGTGCTCCACAGGGTTTTCAGTGTCTGATTCTTTAGATGTAGATCACAAAGCCTTTCTTCCAAGGCAACTCTGGGTAGACTAGAACCACAAACCTTTTGGTTAGCAGCCAAGCATGTTAACCATTTGCACAAGTTAAGGACATTGGATAGTATTTGTTGCTAGTTTAAAGAGTGTGCAAGCAAAATTCCCAGAAATGTCTGGGTAATAACTGACATTTATTACATTTATTACAATTATTAGCTGTAATTCTACAGCTCTAAGTTTAGATCTTACTGTGACTGATGTTAGCTGTGGTTCTATTTGTTGTTAGTTGCCTTCAAGTTGGGGGCAATCATAGCAACCTTATATATAACAGAACAAAATATTGCATGATCCTGTGCCATCTTTATGATCATGGTTGTGGCTATTGTGTTAATCCAACTCATTGAAGGCTTTCTTTATTTTTGATAACCCTCTACTTTACCATATATGATGTCCTTTTCCAAGATTGGTATTTCCTGAAAATGTATCCAAACTAAGCAAGCTCTATGTGTATTCCTAAGATTCATGCCAGGTATACTGTTCATGCCAGGGTGTACTACACCATACCTACTCCCTAGTTTTGCTGGGAATTGTATAAGCCTGAGCTGAAGAGGGGCAGCAGGCTCAATGAGATGGTCTCAACAGACAGCCAGACTAGTTGGGTGTAGAACTTATGTGTTACTATTCAACCTTATGTGTTACTATTGTTAGTTGCTGTCAAGTCAATTCTGATTCAAGGTGACCCCATGTATACAGAGTAGAAATGCTCCATACATTTTCAATGTTGTGCCTTTTTGGAAGCAGATTGTCAGGCTTGTCTTCAGAGGTGCCCTTAGGTTGGTTCAAACCAACAACCTTTCAGCTATTAGTCCAGTGCTTAACCATTTGTGCCACCCAGGAACTCATACCCTTATGTACATTTGAAGAGAGAAAGCCTTATCTGTAATTGAACACCCCTTGAATAAGACTTTGAGGTTTAAAACCTTGTACCTCTGACTTCCAGTAACATGGCAGAATAGGCAGACAAGCTACACAGACCCTCTTCAACAAAGAAAAGAGAAACCAATTGACAGACATACAGAAGGTAATCCTGGAGCCCTGAGCTTTGAAAGGAGTATACAGAAGTGGATTAGGCACCAACTAGTGGAAAACCTGAATGAAAACAGTGAGTATAGAGATGGTGGAGCTGTGGACTGTCAGCTACTCTGAAGGCACCAACAGCCTGAATATTTCCATGTTGTGTTGAGATCTGAGAATTGACCTAAAGATCAGCCCTGGTAACCAAATGCTACAGGGATGGCTGTCCTGGTGGCCTATGACTAGGAGGGGAAACAGCAAGGAGGGAGGCAACCTGAGTCGTGGACTTTTGGCTGTCAAGAAAGCACAGCCATTTTGATTATTCACAAGCAATAGCCATTTTGGACATTTAAAGTGACTGAGGGTGCAGCCATTTTGAAGGTTATAAGTGGTGGCCATTTTGGATATTTAAAGTGACAGCATTCTCATTTGGATTCCAGGGACCTAATAGGCTCCATTTGCCAAGGACAGTAGGGACATACAGGAGGCTGACAAAGGGAAAGGAGAGAGGTAGTGAGTGTATAAGTGCTTCCAACTAGCAAATAGAGGAGCACAGTATCTTGCTTATGTAGATAATATCCAAAGAAAACAAGGAAAATGAAAATTATGGGCAAGTCACTCAGCATACAATCACCAATTAAATATAAACACAAAAATGTCACAATGTCTCAGAGACAACAGAACATCACAGTCCACACATAGAAGCAAGATAAAGCAAGAGAAACAAGGGACCAAGATACAGACCCAAAATATATCCCTGAGGAAGAAGCAGCATTGGAACTCCCTGATAAGGAATTCAAAAGAATTATATTTAGGTACCTTCAATGGATTGAGAGACAGATCAAGGAAAACACTGAC
>NW_006921601.1:3462089-3481286 GCF_000298275.1 Orycteropus afer afer | reverse complement strand
AAAAAAAAAAAAAGTGTCCACTTTGGTCCTTGCTCCTTTTTTCCTTTTCTTGGTCTGCAAGACATGTGAGAGCTGGAGCTCTGCAGCCATACTGCACTATGTGGTGACCTCGAGGAAGACAGCTATGCTGGGGCAGAGGAGCAGAAAGGCAGAAGCAGCCTAGGTTCTTATTGATCATGCAGCTGCCATAATGCTCTTGAGTGCTTTCCTCTGGACTTTTTTTCATGTAAGAGAGAAAGAGATTTCTATTTCATTCGTTGTTGTGTGTGGTTTGGTTGTTTTGGCTATTTTTGTTATAGGAGCTCTGGTGGTGTAGTGCCTAAGGTATATGACCACTAAACAGAAGGTTGATGGTTCAAACCTACCAGCTATTCCATGGAAGGAAGTCTGGGCAATCTACTCCTGTAAAGATTTACTGTCTCAGAAACCCAAAGGGGATTACTATGAGTCAGAATTGACATTTTTTGTCATGGGTAGTTAAATATGATCCTAACCAACTTGCTCAGAATCACAGGTTAATGCCACAGCCACACCTAGAATCCAGGTCTCTTCTCTCCCAGTCCAGGGTTCTATCTGAAATCTGGTGTGAGTCACTATTTGATTCTCAACACTTGGTCAGAACCTGCAAATGACCTCTAAATGACAACCCAAAGCCATAGCATGTAATCAGAGACTCTTGGTACACATTTTTAAAAGACCAAAGTTAGAGATGGATTCCTGATCAATGCTCAAAACCTACCAGACTGGCAGTGAGCACAAGACTCAACCTCAGATTGAATGCAAGTCTCCAGGGCCCCAGGAAATAAAGCCAGGGAAACCCTTCTGTAACTGTAGGTCCTAGAGTGGTCACAGTCTTGGTGGCTCCTGGATTGAAACAGGAAGAATTCTTAAAAGAAAAGAATTCTCACATGTCTTACAGGCCAAGAAACGGAAAAAAGAAGCAAGGACCAAAGTGGACATATATTTTCTTTTCTTTTTTTTTTTTAAGATTGCAATAGGAAAGCATCTATCCTCCTTCAAACTGGAGCATGTGGGGGTCTTACCTCTACCAAGGAATGCCAATGTGCGATGGGCTTCCGAGGATATGACAACATTTCACTCCAGTGGTCTCTGCCCAGCCTCTCAGCTTCGTTGCCTACTTGACACACGCCGATGATCTCATTGTGACCTACACTGTGAAAATGGCCCACAATAGGTTTTTCTTAAAATTTTGGTATATAAGAGCAAAATCTTCTCAAACTGAGGAAAGACTTGGGGAGGATTGGTTCCTTTTGTTCCCAAACTTAAAACTATAGGCCAAGCTTCAACAAACCAACAGGACTTGGGGTCTAATATTATGCTTAAAGACCCAGAGAGGAAGAGCAGAGTCTGGCCTTCATACACCCTGGCTTTTCACTGTTCCCCAGAACCTCCTCCTCAGTGGGCTCCTTGATGCATGCTAAAGTTCTGCATGCTTTGGTTCTGGAATTAGGTTGTTTTCTGGGCCTCCAACTCCATGTAATGAAAAGGGGGCCATGTGAAAGGAGTTTCATGCAATAATGGATACTCAAGCTCCCACAAACAGCAACCAAGAGTAGGTAAGGAAGCAGCTCCATGGCTGGCAGCTGTAGTCTTGAGCTCACAAAGGGGACAGAGTAGAAGGACCTCCTGGCTTCTCTTCTCAGCCAAGCTTAGTTTCTGTAACCCAACATTAATTCCCAACTATACAAAGATACTTAGGGCCTTTATCCTTAAGGCTAATATTTCTGAAACTTTTCCTGAGTGGGTCCCTTTCTTGGGCCAATTTTTTTCATTGTCAATTCTTGTTAGAAAGTTCCTGGCATAATTGTCATGATATGGCCCATCCTTTAACTCTTTGACATCTAAACTCACAGCCTTTTTTTTTTTTTTTTTTTGTCTTCCTGCATACATGAGTGATTTTTTTCCTCCTTCAATTTGTGTGTGTGAAGGATATTTTATCCTATGCTTATTAAAATCAGTTATATGCAAAAGCCCCATGAATTCTGCCATGGATTTTTCCAGGCCAGATTTATGAGTTTACTGAGAATTAAATTGAAGCAGAGCTCAGATAATCAGATTTGTTGAAGCAGAGAAACTTGGCAATATCTTGAAAAATGCTGGCATAGCCTTCCACGATTGGTGGGCAATGTCCCCTCCCGTGGCCAGACACTATCGGTGTAGTGTGCTGCCTGGAGGAGACAGGACAAGGTCTAGTGACCAGCATGGGCTGTCACACCCATGGGCAGCTGAGCCAACCCACATGCTCCTTGGATTGAGAGATAGTCATGTTTTACAGACATGTCTCCAAACATCTGCTGGAGAGAGTGTTTAGAGCACAGGCTGCCTTAATGACAATGTTTTGGTGGTATATGGGAAAATTTTTTCAGCTAAAAATAGTTAACTGTAAGATTATATTAGAAGTCAGAATGATTTTTTATTTTTGTGCCCAGACCACGTGGGAGGTTTCCAATTAAAAAGAGACTTTGCATTTCAGTCTAATGACTGGTTTAACATGTATAATTCCCTGTTGGTACTTCCATTGCATATTAAAATGACTGTTTTTCAAATCTGTCCTTTAAATACACAATTGGCTACAACGCAGACTATAAATATCTCTTCTGTGCTGTATTAATTAAAAAGTTGAGCATCTTATACATTTTAATGTACCCTGTCATCCATACTGATTCTAGCATTTTCAAGAGAACATTTCTGTGTTTGCTTTCAGATTTAAGTGGATGGAAATGATCTTTATTAAACACTTAGGGAGAAGGAAAAAAAATGAAGTTATGAATTTTAAAATGTTGATAGTCTGGTTAAAGTAATCATTCTGCTGTTTTGGGTGGAATCTTTCCAATGAAGGGCAGACAGGAGTGCCTGAGAGAAGAAGATAAGACTGTAGGGCCTCAGTTCTAGGAGGAACACAGACAGTGAAAGGGGAAGAAGCAGGGTTAGGGGGAGATGGAAGAGGAGAAAGAAAGAAGAAAGGGGAGGAAGAGAACAGAAGGGCAGAGAGGTACATGGGTAGTCTGACTTTGCAGCATAATCCGGAAAACGGTGACTTCTTGTGAATCTGCTTTGACCTATTGCTCATTTGACTAGCTTCCTGCAGACTGGGACACCAACTAAGAAGCTATGGACTGTGCATCCCTCTGCCTTCCCTGCTCTGGGCACAGCCAACTTGTACTAAGAGAGAGCTTCAGGAATCTCACCGGTCGTAGTCCATGACTGCTATGGACAAGTGGATTTGGTCAATGTTCTCAGGAGGGACATCAAAGACTATGGCTTCATTGTAAACAGGATTCAGCGTGTTTCTCTTGGTGGATGTTTTCCTCTTCTTCAGCCGCCTGCCATCACACATCAGTGAGACTTTCACGTAGGGATCTGTACAGACCATGAGAAGCAGGGGTACTGTGAGAATAAATGCAGATTTAGTCTGGCAGCTGTGTCTTTATGAGTTTTCCTAGACTATGATGTGCAGAGGCATGCTGGTGGTGCAGTGATTAAGAGCTTGGCTGCTAACCGAAAGGTCAGTGGTTGAACTCACCAGCTGCTCCTTGGGAAAGAGATGTGGCAGTCTAATCTTCCCTAAAGATTACAGCCTAGGAAGCACTATGGGAAAATTCTTATAGGGTCACTGTGAGTTGGGTTATGAGTTGGGATAAATTCAACAATATTCAGTAACAACAACATGATATGGAGAATTCCTTTACTTGCCCATGAACTGGAGTTGGAGAATTTTAATTAATAAGCTGCCTAGATAATAATTAGAGTTAGGATAATTAAGTCATTCATTCAGGAAAAAGCATAGGACAGTGTCTCCTCAAAAAGCATGAAATTTAAATATAGTGTGAAAACATCTGTTGCCTAATTAGAAAACATTCCAGTTAGAATTCAAGACCTGGCTGGCTGCAATAGTAGGAAAACAGGTATTTCCAAGGCCTAGAGAAACAGGCTGCAGGGCCCAGGCCTGAGTCATCCTAGGGAATTGTTTCCCATAGATCAAGATTTTAAGGAAGGGGAAAACAGAGTTTCTAGAGAACAGGGAGGACATCTGGGGGTAAATTAAGGTAGCCTCAGCCCTTACTGCTACCAGCAGTCAGGCTGCAAAAGAGGAAGCAGTCAGCATGTCAAGCAGAGAAAGGAAGCAGGCTTGCTGGTGAAGAAAGCCTGTGATGGGGGCCGTGACAAGGCTGGCCTCTGCTCCAGGCAGGGCTCTCCTGATCTCACAGGTTTCCTCACTATGCTCCTGCTCAGTGGGGAATTCTTCTTCTCTTTTCGCCCGCCTGTATAGCCATGTTTTACACTGACTCCCATACACCGCCCAAGAGGGACTTAAAGGGCCAAAAGGACCACATCTTTTTTCTTCTTAGGAAAACACTGAAGTATAGGAAGCAGAATACACTGCATCTGATGTTCTTTGACTTCAACGATTGTGAGCCAGTGTACTGGCGCTCTGTGACCACATTTAGGGGCCCTCCACTGGTGTGACTTGTGTCGATGGAACTGCACATTGGGGCATTTCTTGGGGTGGGGGCAGACTTTTGGTAGAGCTTAGAATTTAAATGAACATGCACTTAAAAACCAAACTGATGGGCCTTTCCTAAAGAAATAGGATTGTCTTCAATCTTCAGTAAGACTGAGATGATAACTGCTCATATCTGAGAGAAGACCCAGTTAGATATGCTGTACCAGCATGTGCAAAACCATAGGTCTAGTTACAATTATGGTGAAGGAGAAGACCTATGAAAGAATAATAACAATAATAGTAACACTGATAACTAACACTACGTAGCATTTATTACTACCACACATTGTCCTTAAAGTTTTATCAATCTAACAATAACCTAATGAGCCAGATACTACTACTATTCTCCTTTTATAGATGAGGAATCAGAAGCTCAGAGAGGTTAAGTGCTTTGTCCAAATTCATACAGTAATAGGTGGTAGGACTGGGTTTAATACCCAGGATATTTGGTTCCAGAGTCTAAGCACTTTACTACTGTACTAGAAACTTCATAAGGTTTAGAAGTACATGAGGATGGCTGAATTTGAGAATGTCTCACCTGATGCTCCTGTTATATCCATTGCCTTTAAGTTCCTTGCTTTTATAATGGTAATTGTCAGCCTGCCAGCAGTTGGAAGATAGCAGAGGGAAAACATCAATTCTCCAAGATCCACATTGTCCTGTTGAGTAAACACAAACTGAAACATTAGAAAGTGTCTTCAGTCTGATGTGCAAAAGGATCAGCCACAGGGCAGCATTGGGAGAGATAGGCTGACTCTTTCACTCATCTCATGAATCCTTGGTGCCTCTTCTCTTTATGTCAGTTGTGCAGAAATAATAAATCCCTGCCTTTTGGGAGCTCCTAACCTAAGGAGGCACAGTGTGTCTTTGGATGGCAAAGCTGTGGGGTGGTCCTGGGGCACTGTCACCATTTTTCCACCACATGTAGACCTGTAAAACCTCACAAGAGTGTACGTCAACCAGATCACAACCCCAGTGCAGAGGTTCCCCACCCCATCCTCCAAACAGCCTTAACAAAGCACCATGAAATCCCTCACAGGGCTCTACTTACATCCCACAACCCACACCCAGCTTCCAGGGCAGAGCTCCCAGTACTGTACACCCGTGCTCTCATGCCCCGCCCCCTGCCCCAGCCCCCATGTGGTGCCTTAGCCTTTCTCTCAAGCCTACACAAATTCCCATACAGGAGGAGCCTGGGTGACACAAGCAATTTGTGATTGGCTAAATGTTGGTAGTTTGAACCTAACCAGTGGCTCTGTGGAAGAAAGGGCTGGCAAGAGGCTCCCATCAAGAATAGAGTCAAGAAAACTCAATGAGGCCATTGTATTCTATAACATAGAGGGTCCCCATATTAATCATTACAACCACAGAAATTTGACCTAACACTAAATTCTCATACACAGCCTCTTAAGGAGACCCTCCCTGCCCCAACAAACTTTTCAACTTAGCCTCCACCACAGTTTCTCACACAGTCCCCACACAGGTCCACAAAGTCCCCTATGGAACCTTGAACAGCCCTCCAAATAGTCATTCTCCGTGTATGCCCTGCCTATACACCCCCAAAAATGCCTCTTGTTAAAGAAAGAAATTGAAGACTAGGCTGACTGATTCTTCTCAGAGCATAGGAAAACTCACAGAAAGTTTGTAGCATATACCCAAGAACAGGTAGGTAGAAATATACCCAAGTATACTGTGGAATATACCCAAGTATACTGTGGAATATACCCAAGAACAGATAAACAGAATTATGGGAGTCATGGTGCCTATAAAATGGCACAAATCCTCCTTTGTGACAAGACATCTGTTAAACATAAACTTGCTCAAAGTTTACCCTGGGCAAAGAATTTAACTTTACTCAAAATAATATGGCTTTTCCCCCTTATTTCCTGAGAGACAACTTTGAAACAATTACTGAGTAATTAGGTACCTTTATACTTAAAGCCACTGGGCTACACCTGAGGGTTTGTGCAAATAAGCAGGGGGCTGGTTAGGCCACCTGATGGCCTGATATTAACTGACCTCAGGGAGGGAGGGGAGCATGAGTCAATCAGTCATGCCAAAAGTGGTGGCTGTTGTTACGTGCCATGGAGTCATCACCGGCTCATAGGAATCTTATGCACAGCAGAATGAAACACTGCCCAGTCCTGTGCCAGCCTCACAATCCCTGCTGTACCTGAGGCCATTGTTGCAGCCACTGTGTCAGTCCATCTCATTGAGGGCCTTCCCCTTTTTTGTTGACCCTCCACTTTACCAAGCATGATATCCTTCTCCAGGGAATCATTCCTCCTGACAACATGACCAAAGTAGGTGAGACGAAGTCTGGCCATTCTCTCTTCCAAGAGCATTCCGGCTGCACTTCTTCCAGGACAGATTTGTTAGTCCTTCTTTTAGCAGTCCATGGTACTCTTAGCTTTTTCTCCAACACCACAACTCAAAAGCATTAGCTTTTCTTCGGTCTCCCTTATTCGTTGTCCACCTCTCACATATGCATAAGAGACGAGTGAAAATATCACGGTTTGGGTTAGGTACACCTTAGTCCTCAAGGAGACGTCTTTGCTCTTCATCACTTGAAAAAGCTCTTTTACAGCAGATTTGCCCAATACGTTGTCTGATGTCTTGACTGCTGTTTATGCCAAAGGTTAGCCAATGGTTAATTTCCTACTCTGTATTTCCCCCTTTTCTCCTTAAAAACTCATTGTAACTGCCTAAGATGAGCCTGTTTCTTTTGAACAAAGTGGTCTTCCTGTATGCATACAGATTAGCTGGTTGAAGAAACCCTATATGCTTTAATTTCTTTCGTGCTTTGATTATTTGACACCTACATGTCCCCTCAAGTTTCCAACAGTACCTCTACACATTCTTCAATACCTCCCCCCAACACACATAGAGCACTTCATAACACCCTCCCTTCCCCCGAAGCACTGTGCACAACCTGGTCCACACCACCTGTGCAGACCAGCACCTGGCTCCACCAGACCTGCAAACACTTACTCCCTCATAGCTCTGTAGAAAGCCCCTGCACAAGCCTGACAGCAGGAACCATAGGCTCCCACACATCCACACACCTGACATACCTGAACACTCGCCTGGTCCCACCCAGCCATGGACAGAGCCCCCACACTGTCACCACACAGTTTCCCAGGGAGAGGTGACAAGATCCAGACCCGCAGGTGCCCTGCTGCCTGCCCTTTAGGGCTCCCAGTTTTGCCGTAGCTCTTTTCTTCCCTTAGTGTGTCTCTAAGGAGCTCCAATTTCCCTCTGCAGGGAAGACATCTCCTCAGGCAGTTTGTAGCCATTCAAATAGGTCAGGAGACACATTCTCTTTCTCCTTTTTAGCTGAGAGAGAATGTAACCAGAAAGGAGAAAAAAAAAGCCAGTTAATTTAGTTTCATTTTCTGAGAGATACCTGAGGTTATTGAGCTGGGTGCCTGTGTCTAATTAATACAGTTTCACACCGACAATTCTCTGGGGAGTCAGGATTTCACCCACAACATCCACAGCTTACCCTCCCCTTTTCAATTCTCTAAGGATGTTTTTATTTTTACAAGCACAGATTCAGCTCTGGAAGGTCACCTTGCTCAACCTCCCTGACTTGACTGCTTCCATAGGAAGATGAGGCAAAGGGAATCTATTTGGTCGCTGAGGTAAATGGATTGCTCAGTACCTTCATGCATCCCTTGCCTTGCATGAATTACCTCACCTTGCAAACCAGGTTCTCCTGGTTCCTTGAGCCCTGACCTCAAGAGGCACAGGTGGCTGGGCCCTTCCCTTTGTGTGGGGGGTGCAGAGTGGGACTAGAGTTGTACAGGAGTGGGCGTATCACATGGACAGGCACTGCATTATTTTGAGGTGCTAAGTTTCCTCCTGCAGGAGAAGAGTCTGCCTTGATAGAAGAGAGAATATTTGACCCTCTCAGGAAGCCAGACTTCAGGTTTCAGGCAAGGAGTTGGTGGCAGAAGGGAAAGGAGGCTGCAGCTGTCCCCAAGATTCATCCTTTTCCTTCCTTACTCCCAGACTCCTTCCTTTACTCTTTGATGTCTCTTGTCTGCCTTAAACAGGTGCTTGCTCTTCCCTCACAGGATTTTTCACCGTACCTAGCACTCTCCTTCTCTCCCCTCATCCAGCCCAGAAAACTTTGTTTGACAAAGTAAATGGAAGAGTAATCAAAATCATGCCTATGAAACTTCAGAATCACTAATTCTTTCAGCAAATATTTCCTGAGGTCCCTCAATATGCAGATGCTCTGTGGCAGTCAGGATATAAAAGTACAGACAGTCCAGCCTGTCCTCAAGATTGATGCATATAATTAAATGTGACGTGTCATATAACCTATGTGCTACTAATATGTTGTTTTTCCCAACATGAACTCTTTTCACAAATATTTGTATCATGTTGCTGTTTAATCATGAGATAAAATAAATATAACTGAATTTCAGACTTGGTGATAGATTCAGAATGTGAACTAGGGCTAAAGAAAACAACAGCATATTAAAGAAAGTTATCAAAGAGAAAATGCTTGGTTTTTCAAGTGTTTTAAAAGGAAACCTCTTTTGAAGTTTTCTAAAGTATGAATTAATAAGTGATGATGTAAATTCAAATACAGAAAATTTGAAGTACACAATAAAAATAATCCAATCTCCTTCCATAGTGATACTGCCTCAGAAACCCAAGGAGGGGTCGCTATGAGTCAGATCTGACTCGATGGCAGTGGGTTTTTTTCCTCATAGATGGAGTCCCTGGTGTCGTAAATGGTTAGGATGCTTAGCTGCCAAATGAAAGGCTGCAGGTTGGATTCTACCCAGAGGAGCCTCAGAAGAAAGGCCTGGAAATACACTTGTGAAAATCAGCCACTGAAAACCCTATGAAGCACTGTTCCACTGTGATACACAGGGCATGGCCATGAGTCAGGGTCAACTGGATGGCAACTGTATATATATACATACACACACATACATATCTCTATGTCACTCCTCTCTCCAGAGTAAAACCACAGGTGAGGGTTGCTCTTTTCCAAGTGCTATGTGAGAGTTGACTCTGCAGTGGTGAATAACACACATGGTCCACTGAGGGGAAACAGGCTAGTCCTGGGCACCTAATGCTAACTCTGCTTCCTCATAGGGGACATCAATTTTGAGTCAAGAACGTGTAGATCCTGTAGAACCCTCACAGAGAGCCAGACACTGTGGGAGAGAGAGCCAATGGATCTACCAACTCAGGACCATAAGACTGGGGACACAAGATTCAATTGGCACAATAAAATACATAAAAATCTTGTTCTACAACCTACGTTAGTGAGTAGCAACTGGGGTCTTAAAAGCTTTCAAGCAGCCATCTAAGATGCAGCTAATGGTCTCCTATTGTTGGAAGCGAAGAAGAGTGCAAAAAAGAAAAACAAACAAACAAAAAACCAAGTACATTTGGAAGCAATCAGCCCTAGGACATGATGGACCTCGAGACCCGAAGAACCGGATGGTGCCTGGCTACCATCTAGTTATGCCAGCCACTTAGGAAAGGATCAAAACTGGAGATCCTGGATAGAGTGGGAAGAAAAATGTGGAGCAGAATCCCAAAACACAATGATGACCAGAATTACTGGTCGGATGGACTCTGGTGGGACGCCCAATACTATGGCCCTGGGATACACTTTGGGCCTGGAATAAAACTCACTACCAGTGGCTGGCTCTCAGCCCAATAGTAAATAAGACATACACGCAGCCCACTCAACCTAGGGTGATGCACTCACCTGCTCTACGGAGATGCATACTTTGGAGCAATTGACCACGGGGCATCAGAGGGGCAGCATAGGCATTGAGGAAATGCAGGACACACAGCAGTGCATAACTATGAGGGGCACGGGGCAGGGCTTACTGGGCAGGGTGGGGAGGAGAATGGGGTCAGGCTGAGGATGGTCATTGGGGAGTGAAACCAAATGTACACGAAATGTTGAATGTAAAACAAACTCTGCTCTATAAACTTGCACCTAAAGCACAATTAAAAAAAAAAAGAACCTGTAGATCCTGATGTCTGTAAACATTTCCCGCAACCAGTGTGTATTAGTTTCCTAGGGCTGTCACAACAAATTACCACAAACTGGGTGGGTTAAAACAACAGAAATGTATTCTCTCACAGTTCTGAAGGCTAGAAGTCCTAAATCAAGGTGTTAGAAGGACCATGGTCTCTCAGAAGGCTCTAGGAGAGGAATTTTTCCTTGCCTTTTCTAGCTTCTGGCAGCCCCAGGTGCTCCTTGGATTATGCTTCATAACTCTAATCTCTGCCTCTGTCCTCACATGACCATCTTCCCTCTGCATCTCTGTGTATCTCTGTTTGTGTGTCTGTTTTATTTTATTATAAGGACTGCAGGTATAAAGAGATTAGGGTCTATTATATTCTAGTATGACTTCATGTTAACTAACTACATTTGCAACAACAATCCTATTTCCACATAAGGTCACATTCTGAGGTTCCAGATATTAGATCTTCAGCTTATCTATTTTTGGGGGACATAATGTAACTCATAACACAGTGACTTTCAACCAGGAGCAGTTTTGCTTGCACAAGGAATAGGGGTGGCAAAAAGCATTTGTGCTTGACTACTAACCTAAAGGCTGGAGGGTCAAACCACTTAGCAGTGTGTGGATGAAAGGCATGGAGATCCGCTTCCGTAAAGATTACAGACAAGAAAAGCCTATGGGCTGTTCTACTCTGTAAAACAAGGGATCACCCTGAGTCAGAATCAACTCAACCGCAATGGGTTTTTACAGGCATGTTATGATTGGAAGAAGCTGTTACTGACATCAAGTGGGTAGAAAATGCCGTCCCAGGATAGGGCTGCCTCCCACTATGAAGAATCATCTGGTCCAAAATGTCAAAAGGTTGAGAATCTCAGCCTTATACAGAAGTGCTTAGATTTTGAGTGAAAAATTTTTCTGGAATGCTAATAAAACCAAAACCAAACAAACCTTCACTGCCATAGAGTCAGACCCGACTCAGAGCAACCCCTCCTTGGGTTTGCAAGGCGGTATCACTACAGAAGTAGATTGCTCAACCTTCCTTCCGAGGAGAGGCTGGTGGGTTTGAACTGCTAGGCTTCTGGTTAGCAGTCAAATGCCTTAGGCACTACGCCACCAGAGCTCCTAATAAAAGTTGATAGAAAAGGGTGGTGGGGTATTTGGCTTCTTTTTCAATTATGTAGAGGTTTTGCTGGCAATTAAGTGCCCTTGAAAGTACAAGGGGAAGACAAACGCCATATAAATTTGCTCCAGTTTTGTATGCTCAAGTTCAGTACTGTTGACAAGATATACTGGAAATTTATAGGAAATATGTGTGAATTCTCTACCTGCCAATGCATAACTCTGTCTGTGATTTGCTTACCTGGTCTATGTTAGCTGTAGTTTTGCTGTGGTTGTTGTTTTGGCTAGCATACTTCTTCATTCCTCTTTTTGGGTTCTTCTAGTGAATTTCCTAACTCCATGAAGTTCTAGAAGGGCTGCTGCAGGAATTCAGACTGGTCAAAATATTCAGGTCCCTGTCCACTTTTACTATTCAGAGATGGGCAGTGCCATTTAGAGTCTTTCCTGGGATTGAAACATTGATACTGGGAAAGAGAAATTCTCATTCCATTTGTTATAAGGTTGTTATACTATATATGAAGTGGTATAATATGGCTTAGAGTTAAATTACATAAGTTAAAGATGTATACTAGAAATCTTTCCCTCAAAATTACTAAATTAACACAACAAAGAATTACAGCTAATAAGCCAACCAAACCATACCAAATCCACTGCTGTCGAGTAGATGATGATTTACAGTGATCCTGTAGGGCAGAGTAAAGAGCTCTGGTGGCACAGTGCCTAATGCCTTTGACTGCTAACCAGAAGGTTGGTAGTTCAAACCCAAGAGCTGCTCTGTGGAAGGAAGATGGTGCTATCTACCTCTATAAAGATTTACTGTCTTGGAAACACAATGGGGGTTGCTATGAGTCAGAAATGACTTCATGGCAGTGGTATTTCTTTTTTTCTTTAATAGGACAGAATAGAATTGCTTGATAGGGTTCCCAAAGCTGTGAATCTTTACAGAAGAAGACTGCCACATCTTTGTCCTGTGGAGTGTCTGGTGGGTTTGAACCACCAACCTTTCAGTTGGCATCCAAGTGCTGTAACCACTGAGCAGCTACGGTTCATAATAAATCAACAAAAAAGGGATAAAATAGATGCTTAAAAATACTTAATCCAAAATAAGGCAGAAAAAGAGGGAAAAGGAAACAAAATCAGATGAGACAAGCAGAAAACAAATAACAAATGACAAATTAGGTTTTGTCTTCTAGGTTTATCGCCTTGAGTTCAAAGAATATGCTGTGATCAACCATTTAAAATTTTATTCTGTTCTACTAATTTGTACTCAAATGCACCAGAAAATAAGGTCTACTCTCTATTTGTAGAGGACACATTTCTATATATCTATTAAGTGAACTTTGTTAACTTTGTATTCAAATCCTCTTTATTCTATAGTTAAACATTTATGCTCTGTGTTTTAAAGTATTGTTTCTTGCTATACCAGTATGTTTCAAAACCAAATTATTAACATTTAAATTATGGTTAAAATTTTTTCATTTCTTTGTTCACTGCAGTTTCTTGAATCCCACACCATGCCTCTTTTTTAGATAATTTTTTTGTTTTTGAGTACGTCCTTGAAGATTTTTGAGGGTCCTTGGGCGTTCACAGATAGTCTGAAAAATATTTGTTCTCTAATTCTTAAAAGAAAGTTGGTGGGGCACAGAATTTATGTTAAAATTATTTTATCTTAGAATCATTTTACAATTTTACATTCACAGTATCTTCCAGTACTTCATGTTCCAGCTGACATGTTTGATACCATTCCTTTGTAGGTTTTTTTTTTCTCTCTCTCTCAATGAGGTTTTAGAATTGTTTTCTCAAACCTGTATTATGTACTTGTACTTTTAAAAATTTCCCCATTAGATATTTAGGTATCTTGCTACTTTCATTGATCTTGCTTGGTCCTGAGTGATGGATTTAACAAGAATTCTTCGTTATTGCTTTAATCTCTTTGTCTTCAGTTGTCAGTTGATGTATTTGCTTATTTAGGACTTTCTTTTTCATGATTTTGGTTTTCCTCAGATTGTTGGATATCCTTTAATTGCCTATAATTACAATGAAAAGATCAAAGCACAAGTCTTCCAGTTATTTTTGTCCGTGTGGGTTTAGGATTTTTAGTTTCTTGACTATCACTTGGCAGGGAGGCTCTAAAAAGGGAATTTAAAAAAAAAAAAAAGAAGAACCCTCCTTGGGTTTCCGAGGCAGCATCTCTATGGAAGTAGATTGCCCAGTCTTCCTTCCGAGGATTGGCTGGTGGGTTTGAACCACCAGCCTTCTGGTTAGCAGTCAAATGCCTCAGACTTTGATAAGCTAGTCTCCTGAACATTTTTCTAACCATGAGTCAAAATTGACTTGATAACAAATGACAATGAATAAGGAAGACCAAAGAATAATTGATGAATTTAACTTATGGTGTTGGTAAAGAATACTGACTATACCAAGGACTGCCAGAACAACAAACAAATCTGCCTTGGAAGAAGTACAACCAGAATGCTCCTTAGAAGTGAGAACAGCCAGGCTTCTTCTCTTATACTTTGGTCATGTTTTTAAGAGGGACCAGTCCCCGGAGAAGGATTATGCTTGGTAAAGTAGAAGTTAAGTAAAGGAAGGAAAGACCCTTGACAAGACAGACTGACACAATAGGCTCAAGAATGGCAGGGCTTATGAGGATGGTGCAGGAGTGGGCAGTGTTTCATTCTGCTGTACACAGGGTTGCTATGACTTGATACCAACTTGATGACACCTAACAACAATAATGTTGTTGTTGTTGTTATGTTCTGTCGAGTCAGCCGCCACTCATAGCGACCCCTCCTTGGGTTTCCAAGGCAGTATCACTACAGAAGGAGGTTGCCCAACCTTCCTTCCAAGGAGTGGCTGGTGGGTTTGAACCACAACAATAATACAACCATACAATGCCTTCACTTCATCTTGCCTTTTCACACTACCTTCCCGTGGAGAGAGGTGGTCGTGGTCCATATGTTCTTATACGCAACTCTTATACATCCTCATCCAGAGACCAACAGTTGATAACATGGTAGACATTCTGAAAGGAGGTTAGTTAACAGCAGGGCCTGACTGAATGAAAGCTGGCCAAAATGCAATTAAGCTAGAAATAAATAACAAAAATATGAGTAGCATATTCCCTTAGGTTTAGAAACTAAGAAATGCATAGCTAAAAATTCACAAGTCAAAGTAAAAATGTGAAATTAGAAATAAATTGAACTGAATGATAAAAACAGTACATCAAAAGAAGTAGAATGTTGATAAATCTGTATTAGGGGAGATTTATAGCTTTAAATGCATATACTAGAACAAAATAAGGCTGTCAATCAATGGTTGAAGCATCTTTCTGAAGAACTTGGGGAAATAATAACATATTAAACCCAAAGAAAGTAGGAGGAGTGAAATAACAGATGTAAAAGAAGAAATTAATGAAATATAAATCAAACATATTTAGAAAGAATAAAATAATCCAAAAGTTAGCTTTTGGAAAGGCTAATAAAAATTGCCACCCTCTTGTAAGAAAGATAATAAAAGAAAGAGAGCAGAGCAGGAAGAAAGGCACAAACAACCATGTAAGGATTGAAATGTGACATTGCTACAGATTATTGAAATATTAAGAAGGTAATTGATATTGCTATAGATCATTAAATTACTAAAAAGGTAATAAAAGGATTTTATAAAGAACCTATAGATTTTAAAAATTAGATAAGTAGACAGATTCCTAGAAATAAAAAACTTGTAGATATAAAACAAAATATACACTCTGAATTTCTATGGTTCATTAAACAAATCGAATCTGTTAATTAAAAACATTACCACAAAGAAAATTTCAGGCCTAGTTGAGGTCACTGATGAAATCCATAAAGCATTTAAGAAAGAAATAAAGCCAATATCATATAAACATTTTCAGAAAACAAGAAAAGAAGGAATACCTCTCAAATCATTTTTTTTTAAAGTCATCACATTTTGGACACCAAAACTGATCTAGTTCATTACAAGAAAGGTAAAATTATAAGCCAGTCTTACCCACGAACTGAGTTAAAAAAAAAACTTAAGCAATAGTATTAGAAAAACAAATCCAGAAAAACATAAAAAAGATATATATTGCAAACATATCTGGTTTATTTCAAGTTTGTAAAGATGATTTAACATATGAAATTTTAAAAGTATCATTCTTCTCAATAACCGAATAAAGAAAATAAATTCATATAATCATCTAAAAGAACTCAGAAAAATGTTTAGTAAAGTGAAATATTTATTTATCATAAAAATTCTTTGCGGACCAGAGATAAAAGGGGAATTTTTTTTTGTTAAGGGATGATCTAAAAATAAGGCTATAGCAATGTTATACTTAATGGTTAAAATTTGGAAGCTTTTCAATTAATTGGGAGCTCTGGTGGCATAGTGCCTAAGGCATTTGACTGCTAACCAGAAGGCTGGAGGTTCAAACCCACCAGCCACTCCTTGGAAGGACGACTGGGCAATCTATTTCCGTAGAGATAACACCTTAGAAATCCAATGGGGGGGGGGTGTCACTATGAATTGGAATTGATTCAATGGCAGTGAGTTTGAGTTTTCAATTAATGTCAGGAATGAGATAAAGATGTCTTTTACTACTACTTGTATTCAACAGTGTACTTGACATTCTAGCTAATGAAATAAAACATGAAAAAGAAATAAAAGATATAAAGTTTTGATAATGAAGAATTCATTCTGTCATTATTTAGAAATGATATGTGTAACAAAAATAAAATCTACAAATAAATTTTTAAGGATAATAGGCAAGTTTGTAAGATTGATGGATACGTGGTCAATAAAGAAAAATATATTGTATTTTTATAAAGCAGAAAAAAATAGGTAAAAAATAAAACTATATAAACACAATAGCATTTAAAAAATCAAGTATCTTGGAATAATCTACCAAAAATGCCTAGTATTTCTATGCCGAAAAATAATATAGGATTTATCTTGGTTCTCTATTGCTGCTATAACAAAATACCACAAGTGGATGGCTTTAACAAACAGTAATTTATTCTCTAACAGTTTAAGAGGCTAGAAGTATAAGTTCAAAGTGCTGGCTCAAGGTCTCTCAACTTTGGTCTTCAACTCTGCCACCTGTTCTAGGCCCATTGGAGCTGGAGGCCTTTTCTGACTCACAGTTGCTGGCTGCTGAGGCTGATGAACCCAAGATTGCCAGATAAAATGGCATAGTCCCAAGATTAGTAGACAACATGGCAGGCCACTTGTTCAAGTCCATAATGAGTCCCAAACTGTACTTTATTAAAATTAAGAATTTCTGTTCATTAAAGGGTATTAAAGGGAAATTTTTTGAAAAATTGCAGCAACAGGGACATAGTATTGGAATTTCTTCAAATTGCAACATAAAAACAGACAGAGGAACCAGACAGTAAAACCAAGAAAAAACCTTGGAAAACATTTACAGCAAAATTATGTGGCAAGTTCTGGTAAGATGGTGGAATAGGCAGAAAGACTGCACAGACCTTCTTCAAGAAAGAAAAGAGGAACCAATCAACACAGATATAAAAGATAATCCTGGACCCCTGAGCCTCAAAGGGAAGGATATAGAAGTGGACTAAACTCCAACTAGCAGAAAAATTTGCATGAAAACACCAAAATGGGAGACATATGGAGCTGCCATCTGGCAGTGATCCTGACGGCACAGACAGCTTGGATATTGCCGAGTGGTGGTACGACCTAAGAATTAACCTAAGTGTCATCCCTGCTAGACAGGGACTGCATGGAGGACTGCTCTGGTGGCTGGTGAATAAAAGGGGAAGCAATGAAGAGGAAGGCAGGCTGAGCTGTGGACTTTTGCCTGTCCAGAGGGCGCAGCCATTTTGAATGTTTACAAGCTGTTTGACCATTTTGGATATTTAAAGCAACAGTGTTCTCCCAGATTTCAGGGACTTAAGAACAGGCTCAACTTGCCAGGAACTCCAAGGTCATTCCAGACCTGGACAACTGGAAAGGTGAGACATTCCCCTTGTTACTCCTATACTCCATACCCTCTTGATGAACGGAGGTGAGGCACCTTCTAGGCCAGCCGGAATTCCATTCCAGTCTGCCTGCTCGGATGGAGACTGGGTACCCACCCTGCCCCAATTTTTTTTTCATTTTTCTGTTTTTTCATTTGTTTGTTTTTCTCTGTTTTAAAACTACTACTATTATTATTACTTTTGTCCTTTTTACTATTATTCTTATTCTTATTCTTCCCCTCCCATGTTCTAGTTATCAGCTTTTTTTCTTTCTCCTGTTCCCGGTTGCAATTTCTTTCTTTTTTTTTTTTCCCTTTTCCTTCTCATGGTTAACCCCATTCCTTGTTTTTCTTTTTGACGTTTTTCTTATTTTTTTCCTTCATTATTCTCCTTTTCTACCTTTTTTCTCTTATTGCCCTATCCCCAGATACTGCTGGGTTTTTTTTTTTTTTTTCATTTTCCGTTTTTTCTTTTTTTGATTACTATTCCTGTGTGATTACATGGTGTGTTTTTTGTCCATTTGTTTTTACTTTTTTGATGGTTATTCAACTGATATTTTTCTCTGAGTGGAAGCCAGCAACAGTCCCCATACAACACAACCACACTCACACCTCCTGCAGCTTCACTTACTGAGTGAGAGCCATCACTTCCTTCTCTACCAACAGGCCAATGATAAACAACCACCAAGAATATGACTCACTCTTGGCTGCTATTCACAAGCAGTTAACAGAGATCTAAATAAAACAATGCCACAATGTCTCAGAGACAACACACCATCACAGTCCACACAAAGAGGCAAGACAAAGTGATAGAAACAAGGGAGCAGGATACAGACCCAGAACACATCCCTGAGGAAGAAGCAGCATTGGAACTCTCCAATACAGAATTCAAAAGAATTATATTTAGGAATCTTCAAAGGATTGAGAAATAGACCAAGGAAAACACAGACAAAACCCTAGAAGAATTTTAGAAGAAAATACAAGAACAAAATGACAAAATAAATTAAAAATCAGAAACGATTCTAAATCTACAGACAGAAATGCTGAAGATTAATACTAAATTGTCAGAAATAGGGAACACATTGAAAGGGCAAAGGAGTAGAATTGATGCAATGGAAGACGGAATTAATGAGATTGAAGACAAATACCTGAATACTTCCTTGGAAAGGGATAAATCAGAAAAAAGACCAAAACCAAATGAAGAAAGCCTAAGGTTCATGTGGGATACCATCAAAAGAAATGACCTACATGCCACTGGAATTCGAGAAGAGGAAGAGAAAAATAAAACCACTGAGAAAATTGTCCAAGATTTGTTGGAAAATAATTTCCCTGATATGATGAAAGATGAGAATATACCAATTCAGGAAGTCCAATGAACCCCAAACAGGATAGAACCCAAAACAAAATCACCAAGACATATATCATCATCAAACTCATCAAAAACAAAGACAAAGAAAGAATTCTGAAAGCAGCATGGGAAAAACAAAAAGTTACTTACAAAGGACTACCAGTAAGAATAAGCTCTGATTTCTCAGCAGAAACCATACAAATGAGAAGGCAAT
>NW_006921601.1:3458224-3459014 GCF_000298275.1 Orycteropus afer afer | reverse complement strand
AGATAAGCAAAGCACTATTGAAGAAGAAGAACAAAGTAGGAGGTCTCACACTGCCAGATCTCAAAACTTACTATACAGCCATAGCAGTCAAAACTGCCTGGTATTGGTGTAATGACAGACCCACAGACCAATGGAATAGAATTGAGAACCCTGAAATAGATCCATCAACCTATGATCAGCTGATCTTTGACAAAGGGCCAAAATCCATTAAATGGGGAAGAGAATGTTTGTTTAATAAATGGTGCTGGCAAAACTGTATATCCATTTGCAGAAAAGTGTAATAAGATCTGTAACTCCCAACACACTCAAAAACTAACTCTGGATGGATCGAAGACTTAAATGTGAAACCTTAACTATAAAGTTCCTCAAGGAAAAACTAGGGACATATTTAGGGGCCCTAATATATGGCATAAATAGACAATCAAACATAACCCAAAATGCACAAACAGCAGAAGAGAAAGCAGATGAATAGACCTTCTCAAAATTAAATTTTTATGTGCTTCCAAAGACTTCTCCAAAAGAGTCAAAAGAGAACCTACAGATTGGGAAAACATATTTGGAAATGACATATCTGACAAGGGACTAATCTCTAGAATTTATAGAAAACTCCAACACCTCAATAACAAAAAGACAAACAATCCAATTAAAAAATGGGCCAAAGACATGAACAGACACTTCACCAAGGAGATATTCAGGCAGCCAACAAACATATGAAGAAATGCTCACAATCATTAGCTATTAGAGAGATGCAAATCAAAACAACAATGAGATACCATCTTGCCCCAGCACT
>NW_006921601.1:3443302-3458124 GCF_000298275.1 Orycteropus afer afer | reverse complement strand
AATTAGAAATACCATTTGACCCAGCCATTCCATTACTAGGTATATATCCTAAAGAAGTGAGAGTCATGACAAGAACAGACATATGCACATCCATGTTCATCACAGCACTATTTACAATAGCAAAAACATGGAAACAACCTAGGTGTCCATCAGCTGAGGAATGGATAACCAAACTATGGTATATACACACAATGGAATACTATGCATTCCTAAAGAATAACATAGAATCTGCAAAACACCACATAACGTGGATGAACTTGGAGGACATTATGCTGAATGAAATAAGTCAATCACAAAAGGATTAATATTGTATTAGTCCGTTATTGTAAAAGTCAAGGAAAGGTTTAGATATGGAAGGAAATTTTCTTAGTTGGTAACCAGGGGTGGAAGGGTAGGGTAGGGAACACTGTTACATAAGTAGAGATAAGTATTGATTAGGATGAACAAAAGGGCAATGTACCAAATGTGAGTGATCAACATGGTGGCACTGAGGAAGAGAAAGACATAGAGAGGTACATGGGAGGTACAGACAAAAATGAACCCTTTTGCACATGCAGTAAGGCAAACATGGGTAGACGGGTGGATAGATGGGTGGACAGGCAGAACTATTAGGTATGTCTGTATAGCGAAGAGTGTACCCAAGACCATGTATAGGGTTGGCAGACAATTGTCATAGAAGTGTATTTGTATGGTCTGTAAGAATTCCCAGATTTATAGTAAAGCTGACAAGGGACAAGGTTCTCGTCACTTCTTAGTCATAGCCAGCTACCCAGAGGGACTGAGTGGTTGAACTGGTGGGCTCAGGACCATAGTCTCAGGGGACATTAAGCTCAATTGGCATAACATACTACACAAAACATTGTTCCACCTCCTACTTTGGTAAGCAGCGACTGGGATCTCAAAAAGCTTGCAAGCAGCCATCCAGATGTAACAATGGGTCTCTCCTCGTCCAGAGCAAAGAAGAATGAAAACCAAAATTGCATGGAAACAATTAATCCTGGTGATGGTACACCATCTGATCTGCAGCCTATACGACTATGAGACCAGAAGAACTAGATGGTGCCCGGCTACCACTGTCATCCACTTGAAAGGGGATCCATGTAGGAGGATCCTGGATAGAGAGGGAGAACAATGTGGAACAAACATCAAAATCACTTGACCAAAAAAAAAAGGGGGGGGGGACCAGGTTTGCTGGTCCAATAGAGAGCCTGGTGGAATCACTGAGCCTGTGGCCCCTAGCTGCCCTTCAGGTCTGGAATTGAACCCACACCTGTGGCTTCCAGTCAAACAAAAGACAGGCATATGAGTTGAACATTTACCTAAGGTAGATACACTCCTTGTAAAGAACAACCATGGGAGAAAGAAGGGCTGTTTATGCACAGGGAGACAGCTCAGGACGCAGGAGTGCATGGAGGGATGGACACAGGGAAGAGGTAACTATTGGGAGAAGGTGGGAGGGGAGCTGTTGCATTGGGGTAAATTGTAGTCAATGTCATGAGACAAAGTGTATGTGAACTGCTGTGTGGAAAGTGAATTTGCTCTGTAAATTTTCACCCAAATCACGATTAAAAAAAAAAAAAAAAAGGTGGCAAAAGGACCTCACATATCCACAAATAAATTTAGGAAGGGAAAACCCCCTACACGCACAAGACCTTCATGTTATCAGTGTGTGTATGAAAGAAGACAGAGGACAACAATGGAACATCTGAAGACCCTGAGAACAAGAGAATTTCTAAAAAGCCAACATGTATTCATAGGAAAGGAGTCCTAATGGTACAAGGGTTAAGTGCACTGGGCTGCTAACCAAAAAGGTGATAGTTAGAGCTCACCCAGTGGCTCATGGAAGAATGACCTGAGGATCTGCTCACGTGAAGATTACAGCCTAGAAAAACCTATGAGACAATTCTACTCTGTCTCATGGGGTTGCTATAACAGTAACAACAGAAGTGGCTAGAACAACATAATAACTTATTGGCCATAATAACTTATTAGCCAAAACAGTAGACTCAAACATACCAATGATCATGAAGATGGCACAGGTCCTGGCAACATTTTATTCTGTAATACATACAGTCACTAAGAGCTGGAGTCAACTAGATGGCAAGTAATAACAGTTGTAACAATTGTCTTTGATTACATGCTTGTCACTTTCACCAGTCTGTGTACTCTTCACAGAGAAAGTCCACTTCTCCACTTCTCCCAGTGGCTGAACGAATAGCTCAGTGAAAGTTTCTTAAATTAGTGAACTAATGAAGGAGAGGTGCAAGAGTCTTGATATGCACTGCAGCCTCAGTTGCCTAGCTTCCTGGGGCCTTTGGATCATCTGCCCAGTAAGCCATCAGGCTGTGGGACATCTTCCCCCTCCCTCCAATTCCTTAGCACTGCTAGTTCACTGAGAAATCTAATTGAGTATCTTCCAAAAACAAAAACTCTTGTGAGACACAGCAGCAAGAAATCTGTCATCTAGCAAGTGCAGAGGAAATCCTAGTTGCAAGATTTCTCTTAAGCATCTATATAATGACACTAGTGGTCTAAACCTGGTCCACCTGTAACATGGAAGCTACTAATGATTTGATTGTACTGTTTTCTCAGAAATTTGAACTGTATTCCCGATACTTACCCCCAACATGACAAAATTGGCAAAAACACTCTTTTTCAGTGACAGATCCTACCAGTAATTAGCATGCACTGTTAAAGTAACTGTTGATTACACTTTATTTATAGCTATTAACATGATTAATTGCTTTGGAAGTGTGCCTGGAGGATGACACTTTCTGAGCTGGTGCTGGAACAGGAGTGAACCCAGCAGCTCTCACAGGGTGGTAGGAGAGGGGTGCACCAGCCCACTTCTTTCCTTTTTCTGATTTATTCTCTTGTATGATTCTAGGTCTAATTGCATAGACCTGGCCTCACTTACAAAGGATTTCCTTTGATATATCCAGCCTGGACTGGACAGGACAATAATCAATCACACGTATGTGTAAAGCTCTTTAAGGTCTAAACAAACATTCACATTCACCATCTCATCTGATCTTATCCAGTTCCCTGGTTTGAAATGTCACTTATACACAGGTGACTCCTACATTGATATCTCTAGCCCAGCCTCTTCCTTGAGTTATTGGCTCATTTATCCAAGTGCTTGCTTTACGTGGCTATTAATTATCTAATTGTTGTTGTTGTTGTTATGTGCCGTCGAGTCGGCCTCAACTCATAGCGACCCCTCCTTGGGTTTCCGAGGCAGTATCACTACGGAAGTAGGATTGCCCAACCTTCCTTCCGAGGAGTGGCTGGTGGGTTTGAACCGCCAGCCGTCTGGTTAGCAGGCAAGTGTCTTAGCCACTATGCTACCAGAGCTCCCTAATTATCTAATAGGCATCTTAATCCCACTATTTCAAAACTGGAGCTGCCCCCAGACTTCCTACCCACGTTGTCTTCATCTCAGTTCAGGCAATAATATCCATCCCAGCTGCTGAAGCTAAAATCTGGTAGCCATCCTGTATTCCTCCTCTTCTCGCACCCTCCTACATCTGCAAGCCTGTTATTGCTACCTCCAAAAATATCTAGATTCTATCCACTTTTCTCCTTCTCTAGTGCTACCCTATTCCAAGATCTCTCGCATATAAACTATGCAGTATAGCAAAGACAAAAGGAGAAGTGAGTCCATGGGGCAGGCTGGCTGCTGTGGTATGTTCATATCACATGATTCTGCATTGTATGGCAGGTCTATAGGTGTCCAAGGCAGAAGGAATCCTCAAGTGCTTGCTCATATGCCGTCATGTCTACCCTGCAACATGACTCTGAATCTGGGATACTAGTCTGGCCCAACCCACTTGTGAGTACTCAGAGAGTGCTTCAGAAAAAAGCTGGTTCCACCTGTGGAGAGATAAGCTATTACTGAAGTTCACTGCCTTCCCATCTTGGATTAAGGCTTATCCACAAAGGCTGCTAGAAAGCTAAAGGCAGCTAGAGAGCTACCAGTACTTCCCTACCATCCAGAAAGCTGGTTTTACCCTAGAGCCCACAGTGGCAGAGGGGATTGATGATTATAACACCAATAAGAATTTAATGACAGCAAACATGATAATGGCTCAATTTAAGTAACCTCTTCAATTTCCTATAAAAAGAAGCAGCTTTGGCTTTTCTTAAATGACATAATGTCTGGTTTTCCTCAGTTGAGATTTGAATCTTCCATATTTTAAAACATTACACACACACACACACACACACAAATCATCAAGGTAGATATGGTGAATCTGGCAGATACTCTCTTCTGTGACATAATTAACCAACAATATGTATCACTGAGTGCTTATTAGACCTTCAGCTTTTCTTAGCATTAGAAAGTAAAAGAAAAGCTCTTATGACTGGGCTGTACACTATAAAAGCCAGCATCCAGAGAGACAGGGCAGAGTTTACACTACTGGGCAGTGGTAGCAGGCCCCTAACTAGCAGAGAGGGAAGCTATGACCAAGTGTAAAGAGCTTAGCCCCTTTCCTTGGAAAGAAAGGTGTGTGCTCATCTCAGGCCTGTTATCATGACTAATTATGAAAAGGTATGATTTCGGAGACCCTAAAAGAATCACTCATGGGTTCATTAAAAACAGGTGATACTAGACCAACATCACTTCCCTTTTTAATTTGGGCTATTTACTCACATATTAGGGACATTTTATAGGAACTGTATGTGTGGTCCTGGACACAACGTCTGATAAGCTCTCCCATGATATCCCTGTAGATAAATTAAGGCCAGATGACAGTAAAATGAAGTGAATTCATATCTAGTTGAGCAGCTATGCCTAAAGGTTGCTGATTAATGGTTAAACAACTTGTGGATTATTCTGTTATATAATTTCATTACTAGTTTAAAAGAAGAAATAGAATAGAATTAAGCTGTTGACTTAATTAATTCAGCATCTGAGAATGTGTATACTTTAAAAGAACACATGAATGAAAGGAAAGGCAATGTGCAATAAGGGAGAGGTCGGTGGAAGACATAGGGAGATACACAAGAGTTAAAGGAAATAAAGGTGAATACTATAACCTGCACAATCTTGCAATAATGGTAATAACAATAATTTACGAGTGGATACATAGATAGGCACTCAATTGGAACAGGTTGGGAAGGTGAATGGGACAACACCCACAAATATTTGACAAAGGTTTGACAAGGCTATCTCTATCTATGTATTTATTATGTGTACTGCAAATATATACATGAATGTAGTAGAGTAGAAGGGGACAAAGTTATTAAAACATCATACTCATAACCAAACACGTTGAGGGAATGAGTTGCTGGGATGGAGGTTCAGGACCACAGACTCTGAAGAGAGTAAAGTCAATTAGCATAATATAGTCCACAAAAACAATGTTACTTTGGTGAGGAGTGACAGGGATCTTAAAAGCTTGTGAGTGGCTAATGAAGGTGCAACTATTGGTCTCTCCCCATCTGGACCAAAGGAGAGTGAAGAAAATCAAAGACACAGGAGACAATTAGTCAAAAACATTAAAGGACCACATGGACTCCAGCCTCCATGACCCTGAGACCAGAAGAACTAGTTGGTGCCCAACTACCTCTGCTGACTGCTCTGCATAACAATAAGAGGTCTCAGAGCGGGGAGAAATGTGGAACAAAACTCAAAAACATAAAAAAGACCAGGCTTACTGGTCTGATGAAGAGTGGTGGAACCCCTGAGACTATGGCCCTTAGACACTCTTCAAGCTTGGAACTGAACATAACCCCTGTGACTCAATTGGCAGCCAAACAATAGGGAGGCCTATAAGATGAACAGTAATAGCAGGAGGATATGCATTCATTAGAACAATCAAACATATACAAGTAAAGAGGACAACATTTGCCCAGTGACAGAGCTAGGAAGGTGGAGGAGATGGAAAGGAAGACTGAAGGGAAGGGGTGGGTGCAGGGAGGAGTGGGAAGAATGCTATTACAATTTTGGGAATGAAGTAAATGTCACAAAATAGAATGTGCATGGATTACTGAATGGACAATCAATATGCTCAGTAAACTTTGACCCAAATCAAAAACACATGGGAAAAGGAGGGTGAGTTCTAAGCCTTGGTGCACCTAGCACAGGAATTTGGGTACTGGAATTTACCTGAACCTTCTCATTCTTTTCTTGATATGCTTCCCTAATAGATATCTTGAAATTAGTTTTTTAATACTCCTTACTTTCTCATGGAGCATGTCTAATCAAATAGTGTTCTTGGTGAAAACAAAGACAATGCTTCGCACAAGCTAAGTTAAAGGGCTACAGAAAAGGCTTTAGGATTGAATTAAAATGTTAAGTAATCTCTTCAGAAAGTAGTTTTTGTAGATACATCAATTCTCAAAAGAAAATAACAACAGAAATAATTGGAGATGAAAATGTGTTCTTATTTAAAGGCCGTGGGAACATCAGAGCATCCTTAGAGGCTTGAGCATTGTGCGCTGGCTCTGACAGCAATAATGTGCCTCAATGGCTTCTGAGAAAATGAACACACTAAGATGAGTTGGAAATAATTTTAGATTCACCCTGCATCCTATGAATCCTTTTCATCCTAAAAATTTCCATCAAAACTAAGAATTCATGCCATTAATGGGAGACAGGCAGGGGATTCTCTAGTAAAGATATGCTGTAGAATGGAAGTATGGCAACAAGTGAATTAAACCAGTGCTCTCAGTGGTGTGAACAACCATGAAGAAAAAACACAATTCTTTTACTCTGCTCCTTGGCTTTTATTCAGGCATTCCTGAGCTTCTGGTACATCACTCCAATTGCTGCCCCCATCTTCACATAGCCAATATTTTATTCTACCCTGGATGGAAACTCACAGGACATTGAGTTTTATTATTATTAATAATGCCTGTTACTAGAGAACAATACTATGCTCCCACCTTCCTGTCCCCATCAAGTATTCTTCCATCCTGTCTTTTAAAGCTCAGTACACAGGTCACCAGTCATGTTCCATCTCAAAGATGTGTCTTGATTACAACTCTTCCTCTCTTATTTCTTCTGCATCAGTCTCTGAAAGACTAAACCCAAACCAAACCAAATCAGTTGCTGTCGGGTTGATTCTGACTCAGGGTGACCCCATGTATGTCAGAGAAGAACTGTGCTCCATAGAGTCACTCAGGAGCAATTCTACCTCTGCACATCCATTGTCCATGTGGACATCAATCTGATTGCATCACTCCTTGCTTAAATCCTTCAAAGGATCCCCACTGCTCTTAGGACGCTGAACGTCTTAGTATAGCCTATGAAAGAAGACTTCTCCAGCTGTTCTTCCTCTAACATACCCAATCCTCCAGTCAGTCTAAACTATTCTTAACTCCCCACACATGCCTTACCCTTTCATTCCTTCATGTGTTCTTTCTTTTTCCTGAATGACCTTGTTCACTTCTCTGCTGGCAAAATTTCCTTTAGTCTCTTTGAAGACCCAGCTTGCAAGCTACCCGCTCTGTGCAATCTTCAGTGTCTCTCTAAGCCTGTGCTCTCTGCTCTGGTACCCCTTTGTCCTATTCCTAGCACCACATGAAGTCAGAGATATTTATGTTAGACTGTGAGGTGCTGAAGGCAGGAGTCGTATCTTCTCCACTTTAGTATTTTTATCTCGAGTCATGGCCATTTTATAAAAGAGAACTCCAAATCAGAGAGGTTAAGTTGCCCAAGGTCACATAGTTACTTAATGCTGCATGACAGCAGAGCTCAGAGTGCTCCCAAGTGGTCAGCCCTTGCAGGGTCCAAGAGGCCCTTGTTAGCTGCTGTTGAGTCAGTCCCCAACTCATGGCGACCCCATGCACAACAGGATCTGACCATTGTGACCCATAGGGTTTTCTTTTCAGAATAGATTTCTAGGCTTTTCTTCCTAGTCTCAGTCCAAAAGCTGCACTGAAACCTGTTCAGCATTATAGCAACACAAAAGCCCCCATTGACAAGTGGTGGCTGCATTTGAGGTACACTGGCTGGGTCTCCTACATGAAAGGCAAGATTTCTACACTGAACCACCAATATCCTCTAAGAGGTTCCTATTGTTGTTGTTATGTGCCACCGAGTCGGACCTGACTCATAGCAACCCCTCCTTGGGTTTCTGAAGCAGTATCACTAGATTGCCCAGCCTTCCTTCCGAGGAGTGGCTGGTGGGTTTGAACCGCCAGCCTTATGGTTAGCAGTCAAGTGCCCTAGGCACTACACTACCAGAGCTCCTCAAGAAGCTCCTAGGGGCTGATAATGAGAAATTCTCTTTTATTATGTGGTGGAAACTTGAGGAAGTTAGGAGGTGCTGAACTGGGAATGAGAAGGTTCCAAATTCTTCCTTTTATCGCACAATGTCTTGACTCTCAGCACTGACTTTCTCAACTTTCATCAGCTTTTTGCCTTTGCAGCTACTGAGAAAAATAAAAGAAAAGGAAAGAGAAAGAAGCTACCTTGAATTAATCCTATTTGAGAACTAGAGCAAATGGGGCTTTAGCAAAAGAGGATCTGCCTTTCCACCAACCATAAGAAGCAGACCATTTCCCTCTGTGTCCAACATAATTTTCTAACACTCTTTAAGGAAATAAGAGATTTTGTTGCAATAAAGGTAGTATAGGTACAACCAGGAGCCATTTCAGATGCACTTCTGAATAACAATAATAATAGTAGTCTCTCTTTCTCATGAAAATTAAATATATGTAAACTAATATATAATGATATTTAAGAGAGTATCTGAAATATGTATTAACTCACTACCTGTGTCATTCTCACTTCCGAGAGCACACAGGGCCATAATTATCAAACCCAACACCTCAGCAAATGAATAGCAGTATTTTTACAGGAAGTGGAAAAACAGACTAATCAGGGTCAGGGCAGAGCAGGGGTTCGCCTCCACCAGTTCAAATGCATTTGCATTTGTATATACTTTCATACTTTGATTCACAAGCTGGATAAAGAGGGCACACTGCTGGAAAATGAATTTCCTAGGCCATGAACAGGACTTTCATGGGAAAGAAAGTAAAAAAGGTATTTTAAAATTATATGGCCCTAGGAGCTGCAGAGGGTTATCAGACATCATTAAAGAGGCTGAATCACTTACCCATGATCACCAAGTTCACTAGCATCAAGAATAGGTCTGGAAGACAATGTCCATCCTCATGTGCTCTCTCTGATGGTAAGTGTTCATTCAAAAGTGGAGATTCTTAGAATGCACCAAACAATCCTATTAGAATTTCAGAACAAATATCCTACTCCAAGTTGCAGGACTCAGCAGAGGATCTGCAGTTTTCTTCACTTGGTGTTCTACTACAGACTTAAAGGCATTTCTGGGGAGCAAGTCTACTGCTACAGAGTCCTCTTCTTGATAAGAGTCCAAGGCCATTCTAAATTGTTTGCATGATGAACCTGGGCACCACAGTTGCCCAGCTGACCCAGAGAATTCCCTGACTATTCTATAGAGTGCTGACTTAGACTATAGTGTGTAGGATTCCTCTCTTTTCTCCACAAAGGCATAGCTCTCATTTACCCAGGAGAAAAGATCTAATGGATCTATGTGGAAGGTTGGCAAGAATCTGGATATTTTGCAAAAAAAGAGATAAGATTTCCATTTAAATTTAATCATTCAATTTAACAAATATGTGGTGAGTACTTACCACATACCAGCATTATACTAGGTATTGAACACACAGGATGGGGGTAGGGGCTAAAACTCCTCATTCTAATGGAGTTACCATTCAAGCTGACATTCTAGAAATCAGACAATAAAGAAATTAAATAAGTAAGCTATAATGTAGGTTAAATGGTGAAAAAATGTTAGCAAAAAATTAAAGAATGGGGGGAAGTGGTGGAAATAAATTCTGTTTTAAATAGGATGGTCAGGGATGACCTCAGGAATGATGACATTTATGAGAAGACCTAAAGGGAAGGTGTTAGCAGGCATAGGAATGATCTAGAAGAGTGACTAAGGCAGAGAAAATGGCTCCAAGGCCAGTGTTTGTCTGAGCAACAGGAAGGAGCCTAATTTAGTTGGAGAGGGGAAAATGTGCAACAGAGTAGTGGGAGATGAGCTCAGAGATAATGGAGGGAGGAGCAAATTTTAAAAGCCATTATAAAGACTTCCACTCTTACTCATGAAATGGGAGTCAAGGGAAGAGTTTGCACAGAAAAGTGAAAAGAATCAATCAATGATATTTTTAAAGGATCACTCAGACTTCTGTATAAATATCAGGCTGATAAGGGGCAAAGGTAGAAGGAAGCAGGGAGACCAAGTAGGAGTCTGTTGTAATAAACCTACAGCTATAGTATGCTAATCAAGCTTTCATTATTTCTTGAGATTGTCTTGGATTTTTTTAAGGCCTCTTTAATCATTAAAGAAGTATTTTAATTGGTTATTGAATTAGCCATTGCTCTACTCTAGACTTGCTTCTGCTACTCATCCAAATGCTATAGTGTATGGGAGGAAGCTACTTTTCTTTAGGAAGGGTCACAATAGGTGTGTAAAGAATGTCCTCCCAAGGAATATCCAAGCAAGAACACTCTTTGACCTGAGAAAAATGCAGAAAGAACACTGAAAATGTATAACACAGGTGACTCTTTGTAAATATGTACAAGAACCCTTACAAATAAATCAGCCAATTTAAAAAAGACAAAACACAAAAACAATTTTTTTTTTTAATTAAAAAAGACAGGAAAAGCACAAAAAGTACTCAACATCATTAGTAATAAAGGAAAACCACAATGAAATACTATGACAGCTAAAATACAAAAATGATACCAAATACTGGCAGGGATGTGGAGCAACTGGAACCCACATACACTGCTGGTGGGAGTGTGAAGTAGTACAACCACTCTGGTAGCATAGTGCCTAAGGCACTTGACTGCTAACCAGAAGGCTGGCTGTTCAAACCCACCAGCCACTCCTCAGAAGGAAGGTTGGACAATCTACTTCCGAAGTGATACCACCTCAGAAACCTAAGGAGGGATTGCTATGAGTTGGGTCCGACTTGACAGCACCTAACAACATTAACTTTAGAAAACAATTTGGCAGTTTCTTACAAACATACCACTATCTTATGACCACAATTCTACTCTTAAGCATTTACACAAGAGAAATAAAAACATAGGTCTACACATAGGCTTGTAGAAGAATATTCATAGTAACTATATTCATATCAGCAAAAAAAAAACACCTGGAAAAAATCCAAATGACAAACAGGACAGGAATGTATAAACAAATTGTAGTATAGTCTCACAATGAAGTCTTAGCGAAGAAGAAACAAAATTCTTATATATACCACATGGATGGATATAAAAAAAATATTATGTTAAGCAAAAGAACCCACATATACAAAAAAAAAATTATGAAGTACAATAACAGGAAATCTATGGTTACTGAAGACAGAAAGTGGCTGCTTTGGGGGCAGGGGTCAGATGATTGAAATTGGGCATTTGGAACTTTCTGGGGTGATGGCCATGTTCTATACCTTGTTTTAGGTGGTGGTTACATGGATGAAGAAAATGTCAAAATGCATCAAACTGAGCACTTACCATTTACGCATTTTATTGAATGTAAATTATACCACCATTAGTTTCTCTACACACCAGTGAAGAAAAGAGATTTTTAAAAATAAAGAAAAAAAAATTCCATTCTCAATGGCAGGAAAAATACAAAGTTCTCAGGAAAACTGTTTTTAAAAAGTGTAATGAATCTAGATAAAGAAACTTAACAAAATGTTATCAAATGACTTTATTAAAAGAGTGGACCAAATGGAGACATTTTATGTTCCTGTATGGGAATATTCAATATTTCAAAGATATTAATTCACACTAAAATTGTATATAAATATAAATTCTAAAGCAAAAGCAAAATTTATTTTTAAACATCTTTCCTAAATTATTTAAAGGTTTCTTTGCAAGATTAAATGGATGAAGCAGTCATCATTTTTAAGAATAAGATGGGATATTTGCTTTAAAAAAAAAAAAAAAAACTCACTGCTGTCAAGTTGCATCTGACTCTTAATGATCCTTCCTTGGGTTTTCAAAGTGGTATCACTACAGAAGTAGAAAGCCCAATCTCCCTTCCGAGGATATTTGCCTTACTAGACAAATTCAGGAGCCCTGGTGGCTTAGTGGTTAAGTACTTGGCTGCTAACTGAAAGGTTGGAAGTTCAAACCACCAGGCACTCCATGAGAGACTGATGTGGCAGTCTGCTTCCATACAGATTTCAACCTTGGAAACTCTATGGGGCCATTCTACTCTGTCCTGTAGGGTCACTATGAACCAGGATGACTCAACAGTAATGGGTTTTAGGCAGTAAAATGTATTATAAAGGGACTGTAGTAGTTATAAAGGAGCTCTGGTGGTGCAGTGCCAAAGGCATTTCACTGTTAACCAGAAGGTTAATGGTTCAAACCCACCAGCTGCTTCATGGAATGAAGATTGGGCAATCTACTTCCATAAAGATTTACCACTTTGGAAACCCAATGGGAGTCACTATGAGTCTGAATCACCTCAATGGCAGTGAGTTTGGTTTGGGTTTGTAGTTATAATCTCAGCAAATTAATTACACAACTGTGAAGGAGATCTATGGAACAAAACATAAAGTTCAAAAACAGATGAAAGTATACAGGCAGTCCACTACTTTGGAATATACTATCTCATGAAAACATCTAAAATATAATGCACAAAAAATGAAAAACATACTCAGGCATTATAAACATTTTTCTATTCTCTTAAGAACTAAAAATCCTATTAAACCTCCAAGCACACATTACTTCAATAGCATAATTTTTAACAACACATTCCTAGCATTTTGTTTAATTATATTCCTTTCATGTACAATAGACCCCACAATCAACAGTCTTAGTGTAAGAGAGCATTTATTGGAAGATAACAGTGAATTGTTTTCAAATTCTAATTATTTCCATCTTTACCCCAATTTTATTATATTTTTGAGACCTATACTTTACTTCCAAAGACAGGAAGGAGGGAAAGCAAGGGCCATGGCAGCAGGATGCAGGTAAGGGGAGGGAGACAGCTCCCACTCAAAGGCAGGAAGGAGGGAAAGCCAGGGCTCACAGTGGCAGGCTCCAAGCAAGGGGAGGGAAACAGCCTCCACCTAAAAGTAGGAAGAAGGGAAGCCAGGTCCAATGGTGGCAGGATCCTGGTTAAGGGGAGGGCAGAGAAGTTTCAAACAGCTAAGGGAAACAAATTTGTCTGTCAGTTTGTCATACTCAGGTAGCTTGCACATTGCTGTGAGGCTGGAGGCTGTGCCACTGGTGTTTCAAATGCCAGTAGTGTTGCACATGGTGCACAGGTTTTAGCAGAGCTTCCAGACTGAGACAGACTTGGAAGAAGGAAGAAGCCATCCATTACTCAAAGAACAGGCCATGGAAATCCTTATGACTAGCAGAGAAACACTGTCTGATACATTATCGGACAACTTTATGAATAGCCTAAAACATTGTCCGATACAATGCCAGAAGATGAGCCCCTTAGGTTGAGGGCACTCAATATATGACTGGGAAACAGCTGCCTCATCAGAGTAGAATCAACCTTAATGACACAGATAATGAAGTAAAGCTTTCAGGACCTCCATTTGCCACCAGCCACTCCTCGGAAGGAAGGTTGGGCATTTCTACTTCCATAATGATACTGCCTCGGAAACCCAAGGAGGGGTCGCTATGAGTTGGGGCCGACTCGATGGCAAATAACAACAACAACAACATTTGCTGATGTGGCACAACTCAAATTGAGGAGAAACATATGCAAACATCCATTAATAATTGGAACACTGCTTGAACAATTTCTCTTAGAAAGATCAGTATGAGGTCGGTCCCCATGAGGCGGAGGTCAAAGATGTCCCAAATGTCCAAACTACCATGCCACTCCATCATTTCAGACATTAACCCCTCCTCCTCCTCCCAGTAATTTCCCCAGTCTTAGGGTTCTGTATTTCGCTGTAACACCTCACAGAACTCACAGACACCCAAGGGTTCGTCTCACGTAGTAGTGGTAGAGGCTGGCAGGCTGGTGAGTCCCGGGTCCGTGAGTAGGTCTGGCGGATCCTCCCAACTCTCGGGGTTCAATGAACCTCAATCAGCAGATCAGATGACGGCTGCTGTCTCAAATCCAGGGATGAGATGAGGATGAGCCAAGACACAAAGATGGAGCAAGAGGAGAGCGAATCTGCCCAGGAGATTCGTAGGTATACCCTCAGGGAAGCTAAGGGTGGTGATTTGAATTATACCCTCCAGCAAGGCAGGACTCAAGATACATTCCACCTGTGTTGCCCCAACAGAATTAACCTAAATCCCATCACAGAGTCGACTGCCAGTTATTATAGGGAATGACTACTACCAGCTGCCCAGCCAAGTTGATACCTGACCTTAACTACCACAGCACCCCAAACAGGCATGGATAATTTACAAAACATCACAGAATGGAGGACAATGGCTAGAAGGGCCACATCAAGCAATTCACTGCAAACACAAAATGTACAAAGTATAAATCTAGAAAAACTGCAAGTTGTCAAAAATTAAATGGAACTCATAAGGATAGATATATTAGGCATTAGTGAGCAGAAATGGACTGGTTTTGGCCATTTTGAATCAGACAACCATATGATCTACTATGCTGGGAATGACAAATTGAAGAGAAATAGCGTGGCATTCATCATCACAAAGGATGTTTCAATATCTGTCCTGAAGTATAATGATGTCAGTGATAGGATAATATCCATACACCTACAAGGAACACCAAGGAGCTCTGGTAGCATAGTGGCTAAAGCACTTGACTGCTAACCAGAAGGCTGGCGGTTCAAACCCACCAGCCACTCCTCAGAAGGAAGGTTGG
>NW_006921601.1:3427957-3434392 GCF_000298275.1 Orycteropus afer afer | reverse complement strand
GGGGGAGGCCTTCAACGAGATGGATTGATACAGTGACCGCGATGATGGGCTCAAGTATAGCAGGGATTGTGGGGCTGGCGCGGGATTGGGCAGTGTTTCGTTCTGCTGTGCATGGGGTTGCTATGAGTCAGAAACGACTCGACGGCACTTAACAACAACAACAACATAACTATTATTATAATCTAAATTTAGAACATTTCTATAATTTAAAAGAAATCTTATACCCTTTTATAGTAACTCCCATTCCCACCTCTGGTCCTAAGCAACCACTAATCTCCTTTGAATCTCTTAGATTTGCCTTTTTTAAAACGTTTGATATAAATGGAATTATAGAATATATGTTCTATTGTATCTGGATCTGATATAGAGGCAAAATGAAATACAACTTTTAAATAATTCTATAAATACCACTAATCAGATACAGGTGAAAATACTGCTGATACTACCCACTTCTGCAATGCCACTAGGAAGTAGTTTAAAAGCGTTATCAGCGGATGTAAAAAATGCCAAATCTGAGTTCTAAAACGTGGTTACCAGAAAACAAAAGGAAAAAACTCACTGCTATTCAGTTCACTCCGACTCATAGCGACCCTCACTGGGTTCCTGAGCCTGTAAATTTTTACAAAAGCAGATTGTCCCATCTTCCTTCTGTGCAGTGGCTGGTGGGTTTGAACTGCTCCCCTTCTGGTTAGCAGCCAAATGCCTCATCCACTACACTACCAAAGCTCCTAAAAAGGTGGTTAAGTAATGTCAATGTATAAGGCTCAATAGTGAAAACTTCACAAAATAAAAACTATGAAGATTTGTTATGTGGTAATAAATCAATAGCTTATTTAGGAAATAGCTTATCCAGATGAAGTTAGGAAAATCGACCATTTGGGGAAAATTAATTAAGATCACTGGCTTATATGTAAAATAAATCCTAAATGGATTCAAATTTCAAAGTAGAGATTGCAGTTTAGATTTTAGCCTCTGGTGTCAGATAATCTGGGTTTGATTCCTGGTTCTGCTGCTCACTACATGACCTGGAGCAAGTCACTTAAATTTTTTTGTATGTCGGTTTCTTCATTTGTAAACTAAGTTATATAACACTAAGTACCTCATAGGGTTTTGTGATGAAGAAAGGAGACAATATATTTAAAAGATACTTAAAACAGTGTTTGGCAAATGGTTTACTACTCAATAAGTATTAGTTCTTCATGTTGCTGTTGTTGATAATCACGTGATTTTTATAATACAAGGAAGAAAGTGAGGGAGCAGGATGAGAAAGACTTTTTAAGCATAACTCCAAAATGCAGAACCTCCAATGGAAGAGAATTATATATGTAAATACATAAACATTTAACAATGTCATAAAGCAAACAAAAGCTACCATCTTTAATTTCAAAGGGTTTTTTAAAAATTACTAAGAAAAGAAACAAAACCCAAATATTAAAATGAATAAAGGAAATGAGTGGGTAAGTCACAAAGACAATAATGGCCAATAAACACAAACAAAGATGTTTAACTGTATCAATATTATAAAAAATGCAAATCATGTGAAAGTCATCATGGCATAGTTAGTTTTCCTCTTAGATTAGCAAAAACAAAATAGAGATGTTCAGATAAATCTGGGAAACCTACACAAAATAAAACAATAATTACAACCACTAGATAAGGCAAAAATTAAAATAGCTGTAAACAATGGTAGCCCTGGAAAGAGGAGTGAGGAAGGGAGGGCACTTACTTTCTTCTTCATAGTCTTGTATATACTACAGTCTGAAATTTCTACAAGAATCAGGCATAATTTCTATAAATCACAAGTTTTATTTATATACACATAAATGTATAAAAATATATACATACTTTAAAATTAATTCAAGAAATAATCATAATAGTATTGGTGAGGAAGTAATGAAATTGGCATTGGAACACAATTTGTGGAAATATAAAATAGCAAAACATTCTCAGAGGGCAATTTGACAGTATCAAAAAGCCAAAAAATATGTATATTTCTTGATCACAAATTTCTACTTTTAAGACTTTTTACTGAGGAAATAATTGGATAGTGTTCAAATGTACATATGATTTATTTATATCACAGTATAAAGTAAAAAATTAGAAGCAGCTCAAATATTACTCAACAGAGGATTGGTAAATATATTATGATACATCCACATATGCCATGGAATAATAACAGCCAAAGAAGAATATGACTTAAAATTAAATGTTACGGAAAGAGTTATTTTTAAGAAGAAAACATGAAGTTACGAAATAATATGTATGAGGTGACCTCAGATTTGTTGAAAGGTCTGTCTGTGTCATTTATTGTTTGATTCAGTGTATAAAGCATATAAACCAAAATATTAGCCGATACTTAGAATAAGACTTTTTAAACTGAGGAAGCCTGGAACTTAGAATTCAGTGGAGTAAGAGAAGAGTTTGCCTGGTAGAATGATCCATTTGCAATGAAAGAATGAGGAACATCAGCCCAGGAGGCAAGCCCAAGACCCAGAGGTGCCAGGGTCCAGTGAAGCTGCTAGCCATGGAGGGACCAAGATGACCTAACAGTGAGTCTTCTTCACACTGTACACCTTGCTGACCGGAATTATGGAATTATTAGAGTCATGTGGTTACATAAGGCACACCCAGAAGGCACACATTTCAGTCCCTTGAAATATAATTTACTGAAGCCATCAGGACTTCCTTCAAGGAAGATTACAAGGCTGGTATAATCAGGGGAACAGGGGTGATTAGTGCCAGAACTCAAAGTTAGAGGCGTAAGGACTACAGAGATTGAGCCCACAAATTGCTAGCCAGAGCTGGTTAAGAAGGGAGTAGAAATCTAGTATTTATCAACACTAAGTATGCTTACTGATGACTCCTGTAAAGGAGAAGTTCATGATGTCTTTTTGACCAGAACTAAATGCTTAAATTAAACCCAGTTTTGCTGAATTAAATTGGTCTCTTTACAAGCCTGGCCCAGATTCCATGTTTGCCTAGCTGACCATTCACAGGTACATGGTAATTAAGAAAGTGTTTTCTCCTGTTGGACAAATGTAAAAGAAATACAGTCCAAGGTAGGGAATCTTGACACAGCTGTCTTTTCTGTATAAAGGGCCTAAAAAATATTTTTTTATGACAAAGATATAATAAAGGGAATTGTTTTGGAAGAATTTTGGAGCCAGCTTTATTTAAAGTTTCCCAGACAACCAAGAAGATTTCACTTAGGCAAACAGTTTCTAAAGAAGGAGACTTAATGTTAATTCTTATTACCAGTTCCAACCCTGAAGAATGTTTTACATCAACCTAGACAGTTTTATAGCCTGTTCTGAAAAGTATACATTGTAAGCATCCTGTGACTATAACTGTAAATCTTTGTAGCCACTTAAGCATTTGTGTCCAATGAGCTTTTCCCCACTTCTTTGACCCTCCCCCTTTTGTGACCTCAATCAAAACTAACCAATCAATAATTTTATTGTAATCTCTATTTCTTGCCCTGTATCACCTCCACTGGGGACCCACTCTCTGAAATCTCTGTATTTTTACTTACGTGAGCTGGTGGTTTCCCATTCAAATGCCTCCCTAATGCTGAATAAAACCTCTGAATTTTCATTTAAGGTCTAAGTGTTTTTTTCCCTTATGACACTTCTAACCCTGCTCACATCTTTCAAGATTTTAAGTCATTTTGGTATCCAAAACAAAAACAATCTTATAAAAGCAAAAATTAAAACAGCAGAGAAAGTACTCTGAAAGCATCATAAAGAGAGAGCAGTAAGAATCAGAAACCAGTGAAAATTGTTGGTGAGAATATGTTAATGAGACCATATCAGTGTAGGAGATCATATTACTTCTTAAACCTAATCACTTCTGAGATAGAGAAAGAACAGATTAGGCACAGAGAAAAGCAAGCACAAGTAAGGGAAAGATAGTTGTCACATGTTAAAATCCCAAGGAACTAAGGAATACAGGTGCTGGAGAAGCTGAGACAAGGATCTTCCTCCAGACATGACAGAGAAAGCCTTCCCCTAGAGACAGTGCACTGAATTTAGACTATAAGCTTTCTGAACCATGAGAAGATAAATGACTATTGTTTAAAGTCACCCACTTGTGATATTTCTGTTATAGTTGTTATAGCAGCACTAGATAACCAACACACACCTCATCAGCACAGCTCTCCATTTCATAAGCATTCCAATTACTGGATGCTTTTACTGCAAAAGGGAGTAAAGGTTGGGACTGGTGTGGAGTAAGTCTGAGGGGAGGAGACTCTGGGTGTCTAAGGAGCATGCTCACTCAGACACAATAGGACATAAAACACAAAACCCCTAGCAATAAAACATGCTCCGAGAGGCAAGTCTGGATGGAGAGTTCAGTTTAGGACAGATTCCTTTTTCTTTCCTTTCTCCCTCTAGTATTTGCTCCCTCATCCATCTGTCACAGCTGCAGAGCTTCCCAGCCATGAAGGAATCTGACCCCAAATTCTATTTTAGTCCTAGTGATGCCTTCAATTTATTAGAAATAATATGTAGCCAGTGAAGACAACTAACTCTGCTCATGCATGTTAGACTTTTCAACTGGGGCACAGAAAGATCTTAAACATCCACAGGAACTGTAGAAAGGCCAGTGAATGGACAGCAGAGAACTTCCAGCAACCTGGTGAAAAATTAGAAGAGATGGTTCCTGTCTTTTCCATACTCTTCAAATTGAAGACTCAGTTTTAAAGTCTGGGGTTCAATACCAGCTTCACCATCTACTATATGTACGAGTTTGGGCAAATCACTTAATGTTTGTTTCCACATCTATAGAGTGAGAGCAATAGCATTTACTGGGTTTTTATGAGCATTAGAAATAATGTATGCCCCTGACACTAGACAGTCAATAAAATGTAGCTATTAGTTACTGATTGGTCAGGCTTCCTATTCCTTCCCCCACTTCTGACCTTATCTATCACCTCACTATCAGCAAATAACTTCATTTCCTATTTCATGGAGAAAACAGGAGTCATTATACAGAAACTGCCTCACTTTGCTGCCAACCTAACTACAAAAAAAACTGCATCTTTGTTCTCCTGCCCACATGGGAAGATTTGCTCCTTATCCTATCAAGAGGAATTGATACTTATTTTAGGTACCTAGTGCCACTCCTCGGAAGGAAGATGTGCCTGGGCAATCTATTTCCATGGTGATACCACCTCGGAAACTCAAGGAGAAGTCTCTATGAGTTGGATACGACTTAACAGCAAAGAGTGATTGCTGTTGTAACAGAAATGCCACAAGTGGGTGACTTTAAAGAACAAAAAATTATTTTCTCACAGTTCAAGAGGTTAGGAGTCCAAGTTCAGGGCACCAGCCCTTGGGGAAGGCTTTGTCTCTGTTGATGCTAGGGTAAGATCTTTGTCTCTTTCAGAATCTGTATTTCTCCTTAGTGATATTCAGATGTGGCATCAATCTTCCCCCATCTGTGATTATTCCTGTGTCTAATATGCTTTTTTTTATAATTCAGAAGTGATTAGACTTTGAACACACCCTACACTACTATGGCCTTATCAACACAACTAAGAAAACCTATTCCCAAATGCAATTACCTTCACATGTATAAACCAAAAGACCCAAACCTGTTGCTATCTAATCAATTCCAACTCCAAGTGATCCTGCAGAACAGAGTAGAACTGCCCCATAAGGTTTCCAAGGCTGTAATCATTAGGAAACAGACTGTTAATCCTTTCCCTGAGGAGCAGCTAGTGGGTTCAAACCACCGGCCTTTCAGTTAGCAGCCACATGCTTAACTACTGTGCAACCAGGGCTCTTTATCCACAGATATGTTGCTGTTGTTGTTGTTATGTGTCATTGAGTCACTTCTGACTCAGAGGGACCCAGTGGACAACAGAAAGAAACACTGCCTGGTCCTTCACTGTCTTCAAAATCATTATGTTTGAGCCCATTGTTGTAGCCATTGTGTCAAATCCATCTTGTTAAGGGTCTTCCTCTTTTTCGCTGACTCTCCAGTTACCAAGCATGATGTCCTTTTTTCAGGGACTGGTCTCTCCTGATAAAATGCCTGAAGTACATAAGATGAAGTCTCACCATCCTTGCTTCTAAGAAATATTCTGGCTGTACATCTCCCAAGACATTTATTCATTCTTCTGGCAGTCTGTGGTATATTCAAAAACACCATAATTCAAAGGTATCAATTCTTCTTCACTCTTCCTTATTTGTTGTTCATTGGTGTAGGATCAGGTAGTGTTTCACCCTGTTGTGCATAGGATCATTATGAATTGGAACTAACTGACAGCACCTAACATCAACATAGGCATCCTTATGGAAAAACACAAACTTGGATTCCTAATCATACACTATCCATATAAAAACATAATCCAGGAGGCGGGGCAAGATGGCGGACTAGGCAGGAGGATTGCACAGACCCTCTTCAACAAAGAAAAGGGAAACCAATTAA
>NW_006921601.1:3393511-3419137 GCF_000298275.1 Orycteropus afer afer | reverse complement strand
TTTAAACACCAGAGGCTCAGCCTCAAAACTCACGTCTACATGTCACCACAGTAGGACAAACCGACAGACAAGTTTGTCCTGCTGTTGGAGACCTCTCGTACCACTCCCACCTGGGTCCCTTGGCTGACTGTACCTCTGTCTGGCTTCCTGGCTTTTAATCCCCTTTCTCCTGCTCTTCCGGCCTGCTACTCTGGCGGGCCTGAGTTTCCCACCCTCACCTAATCCCTACGGCTGATTGCTCTTCTCTCTGGCTTCCTGGATTTTATTCCCTTTCTCCTGCTCTTCCAGCCTGCTACTCTGCACGTCCCTGCGTTGTCTCTCCTCACCTGTAACCCTGCGGCTGACTGCTCTTCCGTCCATGTTCAAGGCTTTTATCCCCTTTCTCCTGCTCTTCCAGCCTGCTACTCGGGGCGGGCCTGAGTTTCCCCTCCTCACCTAATCCCTTCGGCTAATTGCTCCTCTCTGTGGCTTCCTGGATTTTATCCCCTTTCTCCTGCTCTTCCGGCCTGGTACTCTGGGCGTCCCTGCATTGTCTCTCCTCACCTGTAACCCTGGGGCTGAGTGCTCTTCTGTCCGGGTTCAAGATATATATATATAATGGAAAGAAGATGGAGCAATATACTTCCATAAAGATTTACCTCCTTGGAAACCCATTATGAGTTGGAATCAACTCAACGGCAGTGAGTTTTTTTTTTTTTTTTGTTTGTTTGTTTTACATGATAAAACAAAGTTAAAAGTTAAGCTCCAGACTAAGAAAAGATAGTACAACATGTACAACTGAAAAAGGATTTCTAACAAGAATGTACAGAAATCCTAACAACTAATGAACAAAATTAACCCTAAGAGAAAAATGGCCAAATAATATGACAATATGAACAGGCAATTCATAAGAAGAGAAATCCAAATGGCACACACACACAATTAGATGTTCAAATCTTATTAGTGATCAGGGAAATATAAATTAAAATAATAATGAGATATAATTTAACTACTGTCAGATTATCAAGTAGTAACCACGTTTAGGGTATGTGTAGATACTGAAGCACACATATTTCTGCTGGGAATATAAATTGCTATAATTATTTAGGGAACTAATTTATAAATACCTAATAAAATTGGAATTATGTGCATTGGCAATTTTATTTCTATAAATGCTCCAAAGAGACATGTACAAAGATGCTCATTATAGTATTGTTTGTAATAGCAAAAAGTGAAATTGATCTAACTATCCATCAGTCATAGGGAATGGATAAGCAAACTGTGCTTTATTCATAAAATGGGAGTTTATATAACAAGTGTAAGTATCAGTATGGATAAACCTCAAGAATATAATATTAAAAGGGAAAAAAACAGCAAGTTGCAAAAAGATGTAAATTATGATGCCTTTTGTGAAAAATTTTAATACATATGTAGTAATATGGAAGCTCTGGTAGCATAGTGCCTAAGGCACTTGACTGCTAACCAGAAGGCTAGTGGTTCAAACCCACCAGCCACTCCTCAGAAGGAAAGCTGAACAATCTACTTCCGTAGTGATACCGCCTCAGCAACCCAAGAAGGGGTTGCTATGAGTCGAGTCTGACTTGAAGGCACATAACAGTAACAACAACAACAACATGTAGTAATATATATTTTATTTATGGTTCTAGTCATGTGTAATAAACTAATAAAAATATGTGTAGCAAAGATACTGACTTCCGAATGGTGTTTATCTCAGAAGGTTGAGAAGGCTTTGGTCATGCATGTACTATTTTCATTTTTACAAAAAAATGTTGAAAGCCAATAGGACAAAATGCTAATGAGAATGTTTTATTTTCTTCAAATTAAGAGAAATAGAAAAGAAAATGGAAGGAATTAGCAGCCATGGCCATTCACTCTCTCTCCACCACATGTCCTCCACCCCGGTATCCTTGACCACTTACTCAGCCCCTGCTCCCAGGCCAGGTTATCCTTAAAATGTGAGTATTTTCCCAAGATGGATGTGGCTAGTAAGAGATAAGCAAGTAAGTCCTCCTGGGATTGTGCCTTGATCTTGTTAAGATTCTTGCCAAGGAGCCATTAGGAAAAGTAGAAGAAATAAGGTTGGGGCCTTTGGTATCCATTTATCCAAAAAGTATTGCATCAACAGTTTACTTCTCATTGACTTAATATCTTTAAAACTCTCTGAGAGAAGCTGGGGTACATTTACTATTGGCTCATCTTCATTACCTTGTTTGGGGAGACAAAGTTTAGTAACACTAGTAATTTAAAATATTTTAAAATTCAGGTCTTGATGACAATTATGAAATTAATATTTTTGTCTGATCCTGGTACACATAAACAACCAGACATTGGCTCTCTTTTCCTCATCTCCCAAGGCAAGACAATACCAATAATGAACATACCTTGACAATTTCCCCAGACACCACCTTGCAATCTCTTCTCTACACACCAGCCAGAGGGTTATTTTTAAAATGCAAATTAGATCATGTCCCTCTCCTCCTAAAAATCCTTCAAAAGCTTTCCATTGTTGGTTTTTGGAAAAAATGCCAAATGCTTAACATGATTGTTTTTTCAGCCTGGAATGCCCTTTCCACAACTCTTTCGTCCTTTTCTCTGGTTAAAATCTATTCACACTTTGGCCTCAGCATAAACACTGCTTCTTTAGGGAACCTTTCACTGACTTCTCAGATCAGCTTTTGCCTTCTCATTATAGGCTCTTAGAGCACCTTGTATTTCTTCTTGTACTACTTCTCACAATTTTAATTACATAACTATCTGTGTAATTAGTTACTTATATCTGTCTCCTCTCCTAGTTACAACACTGCAAAAGCAGAGAGCCTAGGACCTAACATAGGGCCTGGCATGTAGGAACCATTCAACATAAAGATACTATGTATAGATCTAATATGTTATTCTTATACTACAGTATGTGCCCCAATATGCATTTTGGAGATTATTCCACCTAGATTTCTCCTCAAATCATTGAGGACCAGTGCTGACCAGTTTGCCCCATGATGGCTTCTGTCATTCTATCTTCCAGTAATCTCTGTGTATTCCACATATTTGTATGCATCTTGTTCTGTATTGTTACTGCAGTGCTTCATAGGTGTGTCTCATGTTCCCTTATTACTTGGTGTGGTTTTTCTAGCCACAGTCTTTGTAACTCCTACTAGATTAGTAGGTGGGACCATGCAAACAAGGTGTGTAGAATTCTTAAGTTGAGATTCATTAGTTTCATCACTCTGCCAGGCTTAAAATGAGCTTTCTTAGAGGCAGAGAGGGGGATCTCACTGCCATCAAGAGAGAAGAACTGGAGATGGAGTGGAGTGAGTCCTTGGACCTGGGATCCCTGTGCTGGACCTCACTGGCACAGATGCCTGGCAGAGAGAGACACCCAGCAGAGAGAGGCACCCTGGCAGAGAGAGATGCCCTGGCAGAGAGAGATGCCCAGCAGAGAGACAGTCATAGTGGAAACAAGAGGCACGAGACAGAGCAGCAGGCTTACCTGACTAACAGAGTGAGAAAGCTGAGTGCCTCTGGGCAGGAGGCTTGCTGATGGAGTGAGGTGCAGCTAGGTGTGACTATCAGCAGAACTAAAAGAACTTTGCAACACTTGCCCAAGCAGGGCAAAGGCCAGGCCAAGAGGCCAAGGACCAGAAAGGTGTGTCTGAGGACACAACAGAGGGGAGACTGTCCTGTCGAAGAATATCCATGTGTTCCTGAACCTGAATTGTGACCTGTTACTTCCCTAATAAACCCATAATCGTGAGTATTGTCTGTTGAGTTCTGTGCAACTATTGCCATGAATTATGGCACCCAGCAGAGAAGTAGTTAAGTGTCGTAGGACAGATGGTTGGTGTCAGAATTGGTTAAAGGCCGGATGTCTGGCAGCATGTCTGACCTCATAGGAATAAGCCTTGGGCTATTGATGGTGACTGTTTCCCCCATGTGAGGTTAGAAGAAGTCAGAAGATGCCAACCCCATGCTCTTTTTGCAATGTGACATTATTCTATACTATTCCCCAAAGGACGTGGCAAAAATTATGGTCATTAAGACTTGCTAATGGTTGATGCACTGATTATTCTTAAATAATAGGAATATGCATGTTAACAAGAAGCCTGGGTGGCGCAAGTAGTTTACAATTGGCTGCTAACACACCCAGTTGTTCTGCAGAAGAAAAGACTGGTAAACCTAATACTGTAAAGATTACAGCCAAGAAAATCATATGGAACATGGCAATTGGTTTGGTTTTTTGGTTTATGTATGTTAAAACTTTGCTTTTCTTTATTATTTAGATCATACGCTAGGCAGAGGCATTGTATGTTTCCAAACTTTAACCACTAGATGTCTGAGTCTTATTGTTTAACTCACTTCATCCAGGGGTACAAGGTGAGTGAGTGTTTAATAAAGTGTATTCATTGCTGTCAGTGTCGAATGTCTGTTGTACAACTTTCTGACTAGTCTTCGTAAACTCTCTGTCAGTCCCAGGGCAGATGTTTAGCCCTGCTGGAGAGACATGAACTCTCTCCATCTCTGATATGCCTAGACAACAGCTGCAAAGAAACTTCAGAGATTCTAAGTTTACATGTGTTTATGTATCTTCAGGAAGGAAAAGGTCTATTTTCTTTAAAATCAATTATGTCAAAAGTCTGCGTGAGGCAGAGACTGCTCTATTCTGGGTAAAATCTCACAGCACTTCACAAACACACACATTCTCCAAACCCTCAGCAATGATCACTGTCCTGTCGAGCCACTTGGGGTTTGGCCATATAGCCAAACAACTGCTCAATGTCTGGGCAACCCCAGGCTGATGGTCAATCTGGATCTCCAAAGAAAAGCAAGGTCTGGTGGTTCTTCTCCTACCTACCTCCCAACCTGTCCCCAGCATCCCTGTGGGGTCTATATCCTGGAAAACACATTTACAAGTTAATAATCACCAGCTTATCCATACAGCAGGTCTGAAACAGAGTGGTTCATGTTCATTTTTTTTCCTGCTTTTCTTCTCTCTCTCTCAGGCCTGAGTGTCCCACTCACAGCGATGTTTGTAACCAAGGCAGCATCCTCCCTGCACTGGTCATTCAAATGTCAGCATATCTTTCACATAAGCCCACAGTTTGTCTGAGGATATGTTGCTAAACAGAGTGGCAAAACGTTGACAAAACACAGTTTAGCCTCATCTCAAGTTTCTACTTCTACCTTCAGAATCGATGAGAATTCTGGAAAGTGCATCATTAATCCCATTACATCATCTTATTGAAAACACTGGTGTGGTGTTTACAAAAGGAAATGCATTCTTTCCCCATAAAATCAATGATGACAGTGGAAGGCTCTGGGCAGGGAATGAGCAGTCTGGAACTCCCAGCTGACACACAGTTCTCATATGGGGAGCCCTAACTCAGGAGCTGCTCTCAAAAGTGGGCCAGCATCACCACTGCATCTGTGCATTAGGGACTTAGCAACAGAGTGACTGCCTTAAGCCTCCAGGCCCTCTGGCACTGACTGCCAGAGTTTGACCCTGGCTAGCCAAATCCCTGGCCAATTAGCACAGATGGCAGATTCTCAAAGATATAATTGCTACCCTAAATGACACACTGACAATACTTGACCTGCACTAAACAGCTTAGAAACTCTTGAGTTTTAGTTTTTAGTTTCTTTTGAGTTTTTAGTTTGAGTTTTTAGTTTCTTTCCTCACCAAAGTTCATGATATCCAACCACTAAGAAACAGGCAATATGTACCACTTGTTTTCTAGGTGGCAAAGAAATCATTTAAAAACACTTTTAAAACTCTATTTATTTGGAAGCAAGAGTTTTTCTTTTAAAGGGTCCACTTTGGTCTGGATGTTTTGAGGACAAGAACATTATGTTGTTGTTAGGTTCCACTGAGTCAGCTCTAACTCATAGTAACCTTACATGCAATAGAACAAAACATTGCCTGCAAACGTTGTCCTGAACCATCCTCACAATCCTTGCTATGCTTCAATCCATTGCTGCAGCCACTGTGTCAATCCATGTTGTTTAGGGCCTTCCCCTTTTTCATTTACACTCTACTTTACCAAGCATGATACCCTTCTCCAAGACCGGTCCCTTTTGACAATATGACCAAAGTACATGAAATGAAGTCTAGCCATTGTCGCTTTTAATGTACATTCCAGCTGCATTCCTTCTAAGACAGATTTGTTCGTTCTTCTTGCAGTCCATGGTATTTTCAGTATTCTTTGCCAACACCACAATTCAAAGGCATCAATTCTTCGGTCTTCGTTTTCATTGTCCAGCTTTCACACACATATGAGGCAACTGAAAATCCATCACTTGGGTGAGGTGCACTTTAGTCTTCAGTGACATCTTTGCTCCTTAACACTTTAAAGAGGTCTTTTGCAGCAGATTTGCCCAGTGCAATACAATGATTTCTTGACAGCTGCTTCCACAGGTATCGACTGTGGATCCAAAATGAATTCCTTGACTACATCAATATTTTCTCCATTTATCATGATGTTGCCTACTGGTCCAATTGTGAGGATTTTTGTTTTCTTTATGTTGAGGCGTAATCCAAACTGAAGACTGTACTAGTCTTTGATCTTCATCAACAAGTGCTTCAAGTCATCTTCACTTTCAGCAAGCGAGGTGGTGTCATCTGCATATGGCTTGTTAGTCTGCATATGTTGTTAATGAGTTCTTCTCCAATCCTGATACTGTGTTCTTTATATAGTCCTCTTTCTTGGATTATTTACTCAGTATACAGATTGAATAAATATGGTGAGGCACACCTTTCCTGATTTTAAACTACACAGTGTCCCCTTCTTCATGTGAATGACTGCCTCTTGCTCTATATACAGGTTCCTCATGAGCAGTTAAGTGTTCTAGAATTCCCATTCTCTGCAATTTTATCCATAATTTGTTATGATCCAAGCAGTCAAATGCCTCTGCACAGTCAATAAAACACAGGTAGACTCCTTTCAGGTTTTCTTTGCTTTCAGCCAAGATATCTGACATCAGCAATTATATCCCTCATTCTGTCCACTTCTGAATCTGGCTTGAATTTCTGGCAATTCCCTGCTAATGTACTGCAATGGCTTTTGAATTATCTTCAGCAAAATTTTACTTGCATGTGATATTAATGATATTGTTAAATAATTTCTGCATTCTGTTGGATCACCTTTCTTTGCTATGAAGACAAATATGGATCCCTTCCAGTCAGTTGGCCAGGTAGCTGTCTTCCAAATTTCTTGGCAAAAACAAGTAAGCACCTTCAGCCCTGCATCCATTTGTTGGAAAAAATCAACCTATCATAAAAATATTTTATCATCAGTTTTACTACCTACTGATACTTACTCTATCCCTGACCACACTCTATTAAAAAAAAAAGAAAAAAACAAAACTCATTTCCATTGAGTCAATTCTGACTTATAGCGACCCCAAATGGGTTTCCAAGGCTGTGAATCTTCACAGAAGCAGACTGCACCATCTTCCTTCCACGGAGCAGCTGGTGGGTTTGAACCACTGAACTTCTGGTTAGCAACCAAATGCCTTATCCACTACACCACCAGAGCTTGCCCATATTCTGTAAGTGGCCATTACTCACAAATAGGATGAAGGTTAATGACAGAGTTCCATAAAAGTAGTTGTTTATACATTATTTAAGAATGTTTTGGAAAGCCTCAAGTTCATGTGTTTGTTTCACTAGGCCATGTCAAAATGTATACAGCATTTATTTTCACTCTCTTGCCCTGCTTTCATTATCTTCTGGGGGGTAAAAAAAATGCCTTCAGGCTGAAAGGTGATGGGAGCAGCAAAAGCACTGCCAGTGCTAAAAGGAGAAGTCACGCGAGAAGACACTGAAAGCAGAGAGGCCTGGACAAAAAAGAAGATAAAGCGAGGCTTTGGCAATAAGTCAGCATAGGTCTCAGGGCTGCATACTGGGGGGGTATCTATGAGGCAGAAGTGGCCTGAGACACACGAAAGAGGGGAGGAAGCATGTAGCCTGCAGGACAGGAAAGTGCATGTGAGCAACTCAGGCAGGAGACTACTCTGATCATCTTTCAAACTGGTGGTATTAAACACTTGTTCGGCATTACATTCATTATCTAGCACTGTGCCAGAAATGGGTGGCTTTAAAGAACAGAAACTTACTGTCTTATAGTTTTGGAGACCAGAAGTCCAAATTAGGGCAAAGGCTCTAGGGGACATCCCATCTTATTAGTAGCACAGGCCATTCCTTGTAGATGGTTCCTCATGTGGTCTGTGTGTGTCTGTTCTCTTATTTATAAGACATTGCTCAGAAGTGACTAGGTTTAGAACCCACCCTGCTCTAGTCTGACCTCATTAATATAACAAAAGAAACCCCTACTGCCAAGTCCAAACCCAGGTACAGGGGTTAAGACTTCAGTATCACTCCTTAGGGACACAATTCAATCTATAATAAGCATTTACTTAGAAGGGAAGCTGACTACTATGATGGGTAGAAGAGAGTTGTTGGAGGCAGTACTGGTTTCCCCTGTATCACCTGACTAGTTCAGCTCTGGCCAGAACCTGCAGTTAACCAGATCTATATCTTCAGAGGACAGGTTAGTAAGCATTCATTGCAATATGAGCTTTTGGGGAATGTCATCAGTCTCCGTAGGTGGCTTATCAAAGTCATAGTTCCAACTGTCTGTAATATTCTCCTGCAAAGAAATACTGATAAATACAGTTTCCTCTATTCCAGTAATTTAGCACCCTTTATTGATTAGTTCTCTAGCAATCTGTCTGCTCAGCCTGTCCCTTGTTCAGGCTCTGATGTATCATTCATCCACTGAAAACACACACAAACTGCATAAAGGAGCTTTGGTGGCACAGTGCCTAAGGCATTTGACTGCTAGCCAGATGGTTGGCAGTTCAAACCCACCAGCCACTCTGTGGAAGGAAGACTGGGCAATCTACTTCTGTAAAGATTTACTGCCTCGGGAACCCAAAGAGGGTCGCTATGAGTTGGAATCCACTCAATGGCAGTGAGTTTGGTTCTTTTGGTTTTATATATATAGTGCTTCGGGTGCAAATTTACAAAGCAAACTTGTTTTACATTCAACAGTTCATGCATATCTGATTTCACAGCTCCAATTACCATGTCCAGCCATATAAAATTCTCCTCCCCTATCCTCCCTGTGACCACCCCCCATCCCTGTGCCCTTCTTATCTATGCATTCCTGTCTGTCTAGATTTCCTTCTAGGAGCTCTGGTGGCACAGTGCCTAAGGCACTTGACTGCTAACAAGAAGGCTGGCAGTTCAAACCCACCAGCCACTCCTCAGAAGAAAGGTTGGGCAATCTACTTCTGTAGTGATACCGCCTTGGAAACCCAAGGAGGGGTCGCTATGAGTCGGGTCCAACTCGATGGCTCATAACAACAACAACAGCTTTCCCTGTATGTGAATGCTAGCCCTCTGGTGTTTCATGGCTGATTGACTGGAGAGGTGCATCTCCCTAGAATAGGTAGGTGCATTGCTCTGGGGTAGGTGTTCTGCATGTAAGTCTTTCTACTGCTGGGCTGAGACCCAATCGACGTGAGTGAGTCCATTTCTAAGCCCAAAGTGTAACCTGGGGCCACAGTCTTGGGGGTTCCACCAGTCTATTTTTGACTGGTAATTCTGGTCATTTCTGTGTTTTTTAATTTTGTTCCATATTTTTCCTCCCACTCTATCCAGGATGTCCAGTTTTGATCCCTTTCCAAGAGGTTGGCATTGGTAACCAGGCATCATTTAGTTCTTCTTCTTTTTTCTTTTTTTAAAAATACATTTTATTGAAATATAATTTACACACAATGAAATACACAAAACTAAAATGACATGGGTCAATGCATTTTTTTTCTGCAGTGTTATCTTCTCCCCCCTTCCACTCCAGTAACCAATAAAGAAAGTTTCCTTCCATGTATAAACCTTTTGCAATAATGAACTAATGCTGTATTTGTCCTTTTGTGATTGACTTACTTCACTCAGCATAGTGTCCTCCAAGTTGATCCATGTTATGTGTTGTTTTGCAGAGTCTACATTATTCTTTAGTTTTGTTTAGTATTCCATTGTGTGTATGTACCATAGTTTGGTTATCTATTCTTCTGTTCATGGGCACGTAGGTTGTTTCCATGTTTTGGCTATTGTAAATAGTGCTGCGACGAACATGGGTGTGCATATATCTCTTCTTGTCCTGGCTCTCATTTCTTTAGGATATATACCTAGTCATGGGATTGCTGGGTCAAATTGTATTTCTCATTTCAGCCTTTTAAGGAATCACCATACTATTTTCCATAGTGGTTGTATCATTTTAGAGTCCCACCAGAAGTGTAGGAGAGTCCCAATCTCTCCACATCCTCGTTAGCATTGTTATTTTCTGTCTTGTTGAACTTTGCCATTAGTGCTGGGGTGAGATGGTATCTCATTGTTGTTTTAAATCAAAAGTATCTCTCTGGTGGCTAATGATCATAAGCATTTCTTCATGTATTTGCTGGCTGCCTGAACACCGTCTTTGGTGAAGTTCATATCTTCTGCCCATTTTCAACTGGATTGTTATTCTTTTTGTTGTTGAGGTGCTGGAGTTTTCCATAAATATTAGAGATAAGTCCCTTGTCAGATATGTAATTATCGACAAGTATGAATTTGTTGCTGTCATTTTGTTACGTGCTTTTTCACGGTGTTCCTGATTTTTCTGTTCCATATCATTTTTTGTGCTGAGCTTGTTTTGTTTCTGAATCATGTTATCATTTCCTTCGTTGCTATTGTTTTAGCATTTGCTAAATATTTGTGCTGGTCTTCTCTTTTATTTTCATGTGAAGATTTATAATTTTTCTTCAAGGCTACCCTATGATTTATAATTTTCTTCCCAAGTTTAGAACAGTCTGTTCTATCTTGCAGTTGTCTTGACTTCCCTACCATTTAGAAGTTCTGTAACTACATAATTTATTTCCTCTTTTTGGTTTGTAGTTGTCCATATTTGTCAGTTGATGTCTCTGGTTCCCTATTTATAATCTTGTAGGCTTATTTACTTTGGATAGTTCCATAACTGGTTGGTTTCTGGGTTATGTCATCATGTGTATTAATGGTTGGTTGTTGTTTGCTGTTGTTTGTTCTCTATCCAAAAGACTCCCTTTAGCATCTCTTGTAAGGTTTGTCTGGTTTAACAAATTCCCTTAAGTTCTGCTTATCTGGAAATGTCCTAATTTCACCATCAGATTTGAGGGACAATTTTTGTCAGGTATATAATTCTCGGCTGGACATTTTTCTCTTTCAGGGTTTTATATATACCACCCCATTGTTTTCTTGCCTGCATGGCTTCTGCTGAGAAATCCAAGCTTAGTCTTATTGGTTGCCTCTTGTAGGTAAACTTTTGATTTTCTTGTGCTGCTTTCAGGATTCTTTCTTTGTCTTTGGTTTTGGTGAGTTTGATGATGATATGTCTTGGTGATTTTCTTTTGGAGTCTATCCTGTTTGGGGTTTGTTGGACTTCTTGAATGGATAGATTCTCATCTTTCATCATACCAGGAAAATTCTCTTCCAACAAATCTAAAACAATTTTCTCTGTGGTTTTATTTGTTTCTTCCATTCTGGAATTCTAATGACACATAGGTTATTCCTTTTGATGGTATCCCACATGAACCTTAGGCTTTCTTCATTTTGTTTGATCTTTTTTTGTGATTGATCCCTTTCCAAAGAAGTATTGAGGTATTTGTCTTCAATCTCACTAATTCTGTCTTCCATTGATTCAATTCTACTCCTTTGTCCATTCAATGTTTTATCTATTTGTGAAAAATTAGTATTAATCTTCTGGATTTCTATCTATAAATTTTGTATCATTTCTAATTTTCATTTTGTTCTTGAATTGTCTTTCAAAATTGTTCTAGGGTTTTCTTTGTTCTCCTCAATTTTGTCAGTGTTTTCCTTGATCTGTCGCTCAATCCGTTGAAGGTACCTAAATAAAATTCTTTTGAATTCCTTATCAGAGAGTTCCAATGCTGCTTTTTTCCCCAGGATGTGTTTTGGGTCTGTAACCTGGGCCCTTGTTTCTCCTGCTTTATCTTGCTTCTTTGTGTGGACTGTGATGCTCTGTTGCCTCTGAGACATTGTGATGTTTTTGTGTTTGTATTTAATTGGTGATTGTATGTTGGAGTGACTTGCACATGATTTTCATTTTCTTGGTTTTGTTTGGATGTTATCTACATAAGCAGGGTACTGTGCTCCTCTATTCGCTAGTTGGCAGCACTTATATACTCACCACCTGTCTCCTTTCCCATTGTCAGCCTCCTTCCTGTATGTCCCTGTCATCCTTGGCAAATGGAGCCTATTCTTAGGTCCCTGGAATCCAATGAGAACACTGTCACTTTAAAATCCAATATGGCCTCTGCTCACAGACATTCAAAATGGCTGTGCTTTTGGTCACTTTAAATATCCAAAATGGCTGCCACTTATAAAGAAATGGGTGATGGGCCAGGTCACAGGAAAGTTGAAGGGAGTCCAACATTCACAGCCTGGTCCCTTTCTAAAATGAGGAGGAGTTGCCTTCAGGAATAATGTATCCCTTGTCCAGCCTGAGGCAGGGGCAGTTCTGTGTGCTCTGGTCTGGGCTCTCCTCTGCTGACTCCAACTCTCCTCAGCACTCTAATAGACATTTTTTTGTTATTGTTGTTTGGTGTCGTCAAGTCATTTTCTGACTCATAGCTATCATATGTGACAGGCAAAACTGTCCCATAGGGTTTTCGAGGCTGTAATCTTTAAGGAAGCAGATGACCAGGTCTTTGTCATGTGAAGCCACTGGGTGAGTTTGAACTGCCAACCTCTGGTAAGCAGTGAAACGCTTAACTGTTGCAACATCAAAAAAACCCATTGCCGTTTAGTCAGCTCCAACCACAGGAACCCTATAAGACAGAGAACTGCTTCACAAGTGTTTCCAAGGCTGTAAATCGTTCCAGAAGCAAACTGCCACATCTTTCTGCTGTGAAGAATCTTGTAGGTTTTAAATGCTGACCCTTCAGTTAGCGGCCGAGCGCTTAATCACTGCCCTACTAAGGTTCTTGCTGCACCAGTAGGGCTCCATAACAGAAGTTTTTAGCCCACAGAATGGAAAGAAAGTGATGTTGACAGTGGACACCTGCCCACACAGGCATCTCACTGTCAACTCAATACACCTCTGCTGGAGATTTCTTGAAATCAATTTCAGACTCATTTCTGGATTTTTGAGATTCCTTTAAAAGCCACTCCCCAAGTACTGTGGGGAGCTCAAAAACCACATCAGTGTGTGTGGCTCTTTTGCCTGAGAACGCAGGAGTACCCAAACCCTCAAACCCACCACTACCTATGGCCATGAATCTCCCTCAACTTGTGGAATTCAGCTTACCTTTCTTTCTCTGCTATCAGCCAAACTGACCTCAGCTACTTATATAACCAACAGAACTGAAATATACACAGACCAGAGCCAGGATAAGTGTCCGATGCCCATGGCTGGGTATGAAATCTATGAGACAGTAAGAGAAAAAAAAAAAAGAAACATTTTTTTTTTTTTTTTTAAAAAGGAGCAGCTCCATTTCTAAAAATCACCCATGCACAATCTGAAAATAGAGAAGGATTCTCTTCTATAAAAAACAAAAAAGAGGTTTGATGGCTCTGATACCTGGAAGGGATTAAATGCTAAAAATAGTTCAAGGTATTGCGAATGCTGAGGGAGCATGCAGCTCATGAAGCAGAGGGCAGTAAAATCCAGGACAAAATGCTAACAAGAGATGAGTTGTTAAGAAATGTTCTGGATCCGTGATGCTCCTCCATTAAATGTAAAAGCAATATTCTTTAATAGCAGCACTATGATGGTCCTTATTTGTCCAACCCCATGTTAAGACAGCACTAAACGCCCAGAAAAGGGTTTGACACTGTTCTGAAATGAAGGACATGAACTGTGGGTTAGATTTTCTAATGCCTCCCTGTTTGGGGCGAAGTCATGCTGACGGCCAGGTGACATTTGCAGGGCCATCTGGTGACATTTCTTTTTGGGAACAGATTAATAGAGACTGGAGAAGGTGATGGGATTGGGACAGTGGCCAATACAAGGTTCTCAGGTGGCTTTCTAAAGCCAGAATAAGTCTTTGAAGGAGAGGGGGAGTCCACTTTCTTTTTTTTTTTTTCCTTAAGAATGTGGCCAAACTACAGTTATTAAACATTACATGGCCTGATGAGGGACTCAGAAAGAGTTATTTTAATACTGAAAACATCTATTAATATGAAACCCAGATATTAAAGAAAGTCCCTTGTTAGGAACCATTACTCATCTGTTAGTCTGTTGTACAGCGATGGCCTGTGTGTTGCTATGTTGCTGGAAGCTATGCCACTGATATTTCAAATACCAGCAGGGTCAATCATGGTGGACAGCTTTCAGGAGCTTCTAGATAGGAGTAAGACTGACTAGGAAAAAAGGCATGGCAATCTACTTCTGAAAATTAGCCAACGAAAACCACCTTCCAGATCACAGAACAACACTGTCCAACTGTCTTGCTTGGGAAGTATCATCATGAAAGACCAGTCACCAGAGGGGATGTCATGCTTGGTAAAGTGGTGGGCCAGTGAGGACAAGGGAGGCCCTTGATGAGATGGAATGAACCAGTGGAGACAGCAATGGATTCAAACATGCCAATAATCATGAAGATGGTGCAGAACTGGGCAATGTTTTGCTCTGCTGTATGTAAGTTCATGAACTGGAGTTGACTCCATGGTAACTAACAACAACTTGTTAGGAAATTGCAACTCCTCATTCCCCTCCCACTACTGGGGTGAAATGGGAATAGATGCAGATAGAACTGAATTGATTCTCCTTGGAACTGTTCTTTTTCTGATGCCACAGACTTAACCACCTGCCAGCCTATGACTTCATTTTTCAGTTTCCATGAGTTTCTGTTCCTTTTCCCACACTTCCACCTCCCAAGACCATAACTTCCAAGAAAGTAGAGACCATTATGTACTAAATGCCTAGTGCATTGCCTGGCATTCAAAGACATTTCTTGAATAAATGATAGTGATAGGAACTCACTCCTTGAATTCTAAATTAGATTTTTCTCAAACCACACATGGAGAATCCATCCTTCTGTATCTGACAGCCAGGTCTACTTTTCCTGTACTTAGCTCTCTAACCGGTACGACTTAAGAAATGTATTAGAGGAGTATCTTTAAGTGTTAAGGACTTTAAAATCAAAGTTTTAAAGACTTAACAATAGAAAAGTTAGCAAAGTTTAACATAGCTAAATGGATAGATCAGTGGGTTTTTTTTTAAAAAAAGTCAGACATTTATTTTAATGATACATTTATTCTGCAAGTTACTCCTCGAAACAATTAACAAGGGAGGAAAATGGATAGAGATGAGACTAGAGAGGCAGGGCTTTTAGGAAATGAAGTCATAATACCCTACTAAGGCTGACCAGTGATCCAGCAGTATTATGATTCTAGCAAAGCAAGGCCCAGCTTCTCTATGTAGCTGAGCATGTGGGGCTGGGGAGATATAGATTGCAAACATGGACACTTTCCAAAACAGCTTCCTAAGAAACAGCCCACCTTCCCCTCCCTTTCACTCCCCCACTCTGTTTATTTAGACTCCCCTTAATTAGAGCATTTCAGCATGGAAGCATAATCCAATCTGAAAGAAAATTTCCCTTGAGAGCCATCTGTCAGAATTAGAATACACTTAGCTACTGGACAGCAAGGCCGTATTGTAAATACCACAGACTGCTTCGATCCTCTAAAGGCTCAAAACTCATTTTCTAAGCAAGCAAATGCCAATCCATGAAGCAAGCCTTTTTGTCAGGAAACTGGCTGGCTATTTTGGACAGTAAAGCTTCTACAGGTAGAAGATCATTAAAAGTAGTCCCAGGAGGACATTCTACCTGGCTAGTCTCACCTTTCTTCAGGGATGAAATTGTTGTCCTTGACAACTCTATTAAGTTCTCCTTCAGTTGGTCCAAGTTTATAGACTTTTTTTTTTTTCCATCTAGCCAGCTGTCCCCATCTATTCAGCTGTGGAATAATCTGATGGTATGAGGGGGACCATGGAGTCCACCTCAGTTCCCTGCCAAGCCAGCCACCTCTCAGGAGCTCCAACTCACCAAGCAGGTACCCATCTTTGGGGCATATGTCAGGAAGGCAGCAAGCAGACTATTGCCTGAAAAAGGAATGGGTTGGGGGCAGAGAAGAAGAGTCTCTTCCCTCCTTCATAATTTCCTTTCATCTCAAGGGTCATATGAGTTACAGTCTCTCCTGTGTCCCCATAACATCTTTCTCATTGTTTTGTTGTATCACACTGTTTTACCCTGCCTAGATTCCCTTTACCAGGCACATGAACCCATCCCTTAGCTGCTATGAGTGTTGGCTGCTAGTAGCTCATAGCCACATCTTTCTCAGATGGTGTCCGCCACCTTAAATATGGCTGGCTTTCCCCAGGGCAGCCTTCATGCAGCCCATGACAGACTAGTACAAAGTACTAGTCTATGAAAAGGCCATTCTCTTTGAATCAGGGTGGAATAACTCTGCGGTGTCCTTCATGCTCCTAAGCTCGCTGTGCAATTAGGCTCAACACAGGTTTTAGTAACCCAAATCTTTGCGGAGTTCTTTACCTTAACCTATCCTGCTTCACTCAGTTCTTTAAAGGTTTCGCTTGAGAGCAGTCCCTCAATAAATCACTCATACAACAATTTCAGTCTCTGCTTCTAGGGAATCCCACTTATCGTAACGTTGGAGTTATTTTCATTTCATTCATTCATTCACTTCAGAAGCATTCCCTGTCCACCTCTTAGGTTAAATACTGAGTATACAGTCACAGACTTTTTCCTCAAGGACCAACCAGTTTAGTCCACCGCTGTTTTAATTGTTAGTTGCTGTCAGATTGATTCAACTCATGGAAACCTTATGTGCAGTAAAACGGCTCCATAGGGTTTTTAAGGCTGTGAACTTTTGGAAGCAGATATCCAGTCCTGTCCTCTGAGGTGCCTCGGGTTAAGTTCAAGCTGCCAACATTTTGTCTAGTGGTCAAGTATGTAACTGTTTGTGCCACCAGGGACTCCAGTTTAGTCCAGTAGGCAGGGATAAATAGATTCAATTTAGTGTGATAATGAGGAGCTCTGGTGGTACAGTGGTTAAGCATTTGGCTGCTAACCAAAGGGTCGGTGGTTTGAACCCACCAGCCACTCCACAGGAGAAAGATGAGGCAGTCTGCTTTGGTAAAGATTTATAGCCTTGGAAACCACAGGGGATAGTTCTATTCTGCCCTGTAGGGTCACTGTGAATCAGAATCAACTTGATGGCCGTAGGTTGCTTTGGTTTAATGTGATAACTGTCATAAAATGGCAGATATAGAATACACAAAGAGCAAAGAGAGGTACCTAATTTTTCTAGGAGGATGTAGGGAGCCCTTACTTAATGAACTAATGGTTAAGCCTAGGACTTCTAAGATGAATAACATTTAGTTAAACAGAGAAGAGTGGGGAAAAAAGGACAGTGCAGACAGAGAATAGTATGTGCACAGAATAAATACACGAGTGAGCAATTAGAACATATTAGCTGGAACAACAGAAAGGAAACAGGTGTTCAAAATGTATGGCCGGCACTGCTACTGAATCCTGGTATTCCCACTTGCCAAGCTTTGATGTTACTTCTGAAGCCTGTTTAACACAGCCCATCAGTCAGCTGCCACCAGTTGACTGGAGTTGGTCCTCAAGATGAAAAATCTTTGCCATCCTTTCCGCACATGTGTTTTCACACATTTATAAACACATATATTATTTTTATACAAAAATGGAGTTATACTGTACATACTGTTACCCTATCTTTGTTGTTGTTGTTATGTGCTGTCAAGTCAGACCTGACTCATAGCGACCCCTCCTTGGGTTTCCGAGTCAGTATCACTACAGAAGTAGCTTGCCCAACCTTCCTTCCAAGGAGCGGCTGGTGGGTTTGAACTGCCAGCCTCCTGGTTAGCAGTCAAATGCCTTAGGCACTATGCTACCAGGGCTCCTATTACCCTACTGTTGTTGTTGTTATGTGCTGTCGAGTCGGACCTGACTCATAGCGACCCCTCCTTGGGTTTCCGAGGCAGTATCACTACAGAAGTAGACTGCACCATCTTCCTTCCAAGGAGTAGCCTACCTACTACACTATAATTAATACATTTCCAAGGAGTGGCCTACCTACTACACTATAATTAATACATTTTAGGTTGAACATTCAGATTATGTCGGCATTTCAATTTACTAATAATTCATGGCAAAAATAATTGATTACAATGAATCAGAAACAAGAAAGTAGAAAAAAGTGAAAGATCTGAAAATGGGCAAAACATGCTAAAGTAGAAAGATCATGAAACTGCAAGGAAAATTGATAATAAAAAAATAAGTAACTTAAGATACTCAATTTTACCCAAATCTTTGTTTCTATGACACTGCCTTATTAACCAACATATTTTCAAATTTAATCACCTCACGTGCTTTCCTATTTATCAGTTATTATACCCCAAACCAAACCCAGTGCTATCGAGTTGATTCTGACTCATAGCGACTCCACAGGACAAAGTCGAACTGCCCCCTATGGTTTCCAAGGCTATAAACCTTTACTAAAGCAGACTTGCCTCATCTTTCTTTCTCCCACCGAGTGGCTAGTAGGTTCGACCACTAACCTTTGGTTAGCAGCCAAATGCTTTAACTACTGCATCACCAGAGCTCCTTATCAGTTATTACAGGCTTTGTTTATTCTCATTATTCAGGACAGATGAAGTTGTTCTACCAGTACCAAGGGGTGGCAGTTACGCATTGCAAAAAGTCCTTTCTGGATGCAGGCATTAAGGATGTATATTATAGAGCATTTAAAACAACAACAAACCTGATGGTTTGTCTGCTTTTTATCGTCACCGTGCATCAGCAATTATAAATGTCATGGTAAAATATTCCTTTCTGCCAGGGTGGAGTATTTCCTGATATGCCAATGTATATTACTTCTAACTTTAACTCAAAGTTATATTCAGATTTTCACTAACCAAAGCTTATCAGAGAACGTGCCTCTAAACTGTGAGACAAGAGGAAATCTTTATACCCCATAGGGACAAAAAAAAATACCAGGCAACATTATGGCCTTTGACAGATTCACTTGTTGGCCCTTCTGGTTACCTAGTGCCTCTCTGACAAAAATATACCACAAATGGGATGGCCTTAACAAACAAGAGTTTATTCTCTCACAGTTTGGAGGCTTTAAGTCCAAGTTCAAAGTGCCAGGCTCTAGGCACTGGGTGAAAGCCCCTCAACCTTGGGCTTCAGCTCTGCCTCTTGTCCTGGCCCACTGAAATTAGAAGCATCTCTTCACACAGGCAGCTTATTGGCTGCTGAGGCTAATAAGCCCAAGGTCAACAAATAAAATGGCACAGTCCCGATGTTACCAAACCACATGGCAGGCCAGTAATTCAAGTCCATTCAAGTCCATTTTAAGTCCCAAGGTCGGCAGAGCATGGCAGGCTGCTGAACAACAACACGACCACATGCAGGCTCCAAGTGTGCCATAAGCTAGACACCATTCCCCAAGCTGTTGCTTATATATGAGAAGCATACCATATCCCTAAGGCAGCTACTCAGCTGCTTGTAGTAGGTCCCACCAGGGAGTAGATTACCAGTCTCATCATGGGGAATAACTACCACCAGATGCCCAGCCACTTAACCAGGCCCAGCCATGTTGACACACAAACTTAACCATCATACCTTCCATTACATTTGGCCTGGGGTCATTTTTCGTTTTGTTTTTGTTTGGTTTTTCATTTGGACATAGTCCACCCAAACCCTTCCAATCCCCACACTAACTCTGTGACATTCCTGCCCGGGTCAGGAGTAAAAGTCCGTAACTTTAGGGTACCCACTACAGAATGCCTGCCAGGACAGTCATTAGGATAATTTGAGTTCAGAGAAGGCACTGTAATGAAATTTAACTAAAATTCCTGAAACTCCATCAAATATCAGTCTGCTTCCAAACCATGCTCATGGCTATGTTGGCATGAAGATTGTAGACTACCCAAGCCTGTGATACTTGAAGATCTAAGTGGGAGGTGGGGGGTGGGAGGAAAACTTCTGTCTTTCCTCACGTGGCTTATTTCTCAGTCTGCATTGGTGCTAAATGGATGACCCCCTACTTCAGAAAGAGGGAGAAAAAAAAAAGCAAAGAAACAAGGACTTCTTCACCTTCTCATCTCTGAGTCAATAAGCTTAACTCTATCTGCTCCCACAGCTCTCTCATCAACTTCTGTAAAAAGGGAAAGACTGTCCCTTTGATCTTGCTCTGTTGATTTTGCCCACCCTCTATATTTTCAATACCTTCTTCTACAGACTCTCTCCATTAGATTTTTTTTCCTCGTTTAGTTAAGTCTTTATTTTCCCCCTCAAAATTTTTTTTAATTCTTATTAATTTTCTTTAAATTTACATACAGTAACATTCAGTGTGTCAGTCGTTCAAATCCACCAGCCACTCCATGGAAAGAAGATGGGGCAATCTACTTCTATAAAAATTTACCACCTCAGAAACATAATGGGGGTTGCTAGGAATCAGATTTGATTCGGTGGCTGTCGGGTTTTTTTTTTTTTTTTTTTTAACATTCACTGTTTTGGTATTGAGTTCTATGAGTCTTGACACATGCATATAGTTATGTACCTACTACCACAATCACAATACAGAACAGTTCCATCACCTTCCAAAATTCCTTCATGTTGCCTCATATCGTCAACCTATCTTTTCACCCTCAGCTCCTAGCAACCTGCATCAAACTACAGGCAAACAAGTCTTAAAATAAGGCATTGAGAAATGAAAAGGGTATTACAATTAGATTTCAGCTGATTTGTCAAAAGCTAAAGTTTGGAGACAAGAAGCCAACAGAATATCTTAAAGTGTTGAGAAAAAAAAATTATTAACATACGAATTGTGTAACTATATTTTCTCAGTTATAAATGTGAAGCATAGTGCCTAAGGCACTTGACTGCTAACCAGAAGGCTGACGGTTCAAACCCACCAGCCACTCCTTGGAAGGAAGGTTGAGCAATCTACTTCTGTAGTGATACCGCCTCGGAAACCCAAGGAGGGGCGCTATGAGTTGGGACCGACTTAATGGCACATAACAACAAACAACAACAACAAATGTGAAATAATGATATCTGTTCTCTGTCCCTATAATTGTGCCTTTTTCATAATATTATAAGGAGCCCTGGTGGCACAGTAGCTAAGCACTTGGCTGCTAACTGGAAGGTTGGCAGTTCAAACCCACCTATTGGCTCCACAAGAGAAAAGACCTGGTGATCTGCTTTTGTAGAGATTACAGCCTAGGAAACTTTATGGGACAGTTCTATGCTGTCACTTTGGGTCTTTATGAGTCAAAATCAACTCGGGGGTACCTAACAACAACAACAACAACGTAATATTATACAAACACAATTATACAGTATGTGCCTTTTGAGTCTGGCTTTTTTCACTTATCTAGCATAAGGTGGCATAGTGCCTAAGGCATTTGACTGCTAACCAGAAGGCTGGTGGTTCAAACCCACCAGCCACTTCTCAGATGGAAGACTGTGCAATCTACTTCCATAGAGATGTTGCCTCGGAAACCCAAGGAGGGGTCGCTAAGAGTCAGGCAGGACCCACTCGACCGCAGTGAGTGAGCATAAGGTATATGAAATTCATCCATGTTTCTGTGTGTACATTACACACATACATTGTATGTTACATTCACTACTGAACAGCATCCCACTGCATGGACACAATTGTCTCTTCATCCACCATAAAAGATATTTAGGTTGTTTCCCGTTAATGATTATGAATAAAACTGCTATCAACATTCACCTGCAAGTTTTTGTGTCAACTTACTTTTTCAAATTCATAAAAAATAATCAAAACATGGGTAAATTAAATAACTATATTAGGATCCCCTGCTATATTATTTGAGCCATGGTATTAACTCCACGTATGTACACAGGAATCCCAACACAGCCAGCTTGGCTTCTCAGCTTTCTGCCCTGTCTTCCCTCTTGTGCACCTTAGTTTCCTAGGTGGGATACTGCAGATCAGCCTCTGATTCAATTACAAGCTGCTGAGCATCTCCTTCCTTGCCCCTGGGGGAGACAGTGTAGACTGGCTAACTGTACACACATTTCTAATCTCTTCACATGTGCAACATTCCAGCATTAAAACCAAAATTACGATCAAATCCAATGCTAGCAAATCAATTCTGACTCATAAAAACCCTACAAGACAGGGGAGAATTGCCTCATAAGGTCATCAAGGTTGTAATTTTTACAGAAGCAAATTGCCACATCTTTCTCCAAAGGAGTGGCTGGTGGGTTTGGTTAGCAGTTAAGCACTTAGTCATTGCACCACGAGGGCTCCAGCATAGAGGTTATAATAGCTAAATACATGTTTTCATTATCTTTCCTCAACTTGACAATGTTTTGTGACACAGGTTTCACCAATAAGAAATAAGCAGAAGACAGCAGTGTGACTTACTGTTGTTGTTGTTATGTGCCGTTGAGTCAGACCTGACTCATAGCGACCCCTCCTTGCGTTTCCGAGGCAGTATCACTACGGAAGTAGATTGGAATTACAGGAAAGCTTTTTCTCTCCAGATGGGAAAGCATTCATTTCCTTCCCACTTTCTTTTTGCCTCAAAGGAAGAAGTGATGTCTAGAATCATATATATTGTAATATGTGATAGAAAATGTTACATAAGCAAGTTTGACAAATTTAAAGCAATAAAAGAAGGTACAAAAATGTGAAAAAGGATCGAATGATCCTACACATGACTAAACATCTTTGAGAAAGAATCAAGTAAAACTGCCAGGAATGTAAATTATATTAACTGAAAATATGAAACTCAATGGATTTGTTAAACAGATGATTAGAAACTGCTAAAGAAAGAGTTACTCAACTGAAAAACAGATCTAAAGAAACTGCCCAGAATGTATCAGCATTAGAAAAAACAAAAAACATGGAGGGTAGAGTAAGCAGGTCTAAAAATATCTACAAGGATTTCCAGAAGGAAAAAATAATCTTAGAAACAATATTCCAAGAGAATACTGTACACCATTCAATATCATCATCAAACTGCAGACAAACAAGTCTTGAAACTAGGCATTGAGAAATGAAAAACGGTATTACAATTAGATTTCAGCTGACTTGTCAAAAGCTAAAGTTTGGAGGCAAGAAGCCAATAGAATATCTTAAAGTGTTGAGAAAAAAAAATTAACACAAGAGTTGTATACCTATATTTTTTCAGTTATAAATGTGAAATAATGACATTTTCATACAAACAAAAAGTAAGAGTTTAACATCAATAAACCCTTTCCTTTACTGAGGAATTTCTCAAGGTTATACTGAACATGGAAAATAATCTAGGAAGAAAGTCTGAAGAAATGGTAAACAAAGAAAACTGGTAAATACACAGTAAATTGAAACATTCACTGACTATATAAAACATTAATTTTACATTAAAAACAAGGCGAGACAGAAGTAAAAAACTGGAAAATAATAGCATGTAATCTGGAATGGGGTGATTATAGTTGAAGATTTTAAAACATAACTACGGTTTTGGAAGCAGGTTAATATACTGATTAACTTTTTAACTTTATTAAATTAACCATGCATGTTATGATTTTGGGGAAGCTACTAAATTAACAGAAATAGAGGACATAACTTGTAAGTTAGGAGAAAGGAAGAAATGAAATGGAGAGAAAGCTCAGTACAAAGGAAGACAAAAGAGGGAAAAAAATATATCAGGGTTAAAAGAAGTACGATATGCCGTTTTTTGTTGTGTGCCACCAACTCATAATGACCCTACATGACAGAGTAGAACTGCCCCGTAGGGCTTCCCAGGCTGGAACCTTTATGGGAGGAGATCATCAGATCTTTCTCCCATGGATCCAATAATGAGTGGGTTTAAACCGCTGCCTTTTCGGCTAGCAGCTGAGCACATTTTACCAATGCACCATCAGGGCTCCTTTAGCACAAATTACTACATATAAAATCCGAAACAATCTGGGCACAAATTATTAGACTGAAGAGTCAGTAAAAATAACAAGTGTTGAAGAGAATACAGAGTGACAGGGGCTCACCTACTTCTTCCATCACAGAGTCTACCTGCCCCATTTGACTATCAATTCCAATCAGATAGGGTTGTAAATTGGTAAAAACCACTTTTAAATATCATTTCCTTTGATCTACCATGAAAAATAAAAAACCTTCATTCTCAGGTACAGCCCTGAGAAATCCTTGCATAGGCCCAGGAGACATGTATAAGAAAGTTTTACTAGTATTTTTCTGAAATAGCTAAACTTAAATTAATTCAAGTACTGACTGATAGAAGACAAGATGAATAATGATATATCTTAAGACAAAATCCTAATCATTCCTGCAAAAAAGAACCACAATTATGTACATGAAAATAAATGATTCTCATATGCATAACACTGAATACAAAAAGCAGTTTGCTGAAGAACACATAGAATTTCATTCACATCAATTTCAAAAATAAGTAAAACCGAGTAACATATTCTTAAGTGGTAAAACAATTTTTTAAAATTAAGGGAATTACAGATTTAAATTTAATTACAGATTAAGGGAATTACAGATTTTAAAATTCTGTATATTGATTAGGGTGAACTTTGGGGATAAGAGAAAGGCACACAGGGAGCTTCGAAGAGACTGACTTTTCAGCTTGAAGAGACTCTTTTTTCAGCTATGCTCTGAATGACTGATGAGCATTTTGTTATTACTGTAAAACCATGCATATATGTATATTATTTTATGTCATACATCTCATTTTAAAAAATCAAATATTTTGTCCTGGAACCCATCCTAGGATAAAAGCTATCAAAATTTGTCAGCGAACTGCAGTTTCATTAATCCTTTCCTTCAGTTGTTCTGTCCCACAGTTCTGCCATTTTTCACTTCCCAGATCTCAAGGGAATAAGTAACAAGTCAGAGGGATCATGAGGAGGTAAATGATAAGACAGTGAGGACACAGTTCATTAGACAAATCCACATTATAAAAGGAAACTGGCTTCCCTGTGATCATTGGAAATCAGGGCTTTCTAAGGGACTTTATTATTTGTTGGTCCCTTAGGATCAGTTGATCAACTAGCCTTTAGCATTTTCAGTGCTACATGCAGTGGTGACTGAAACCAGCTAATGCAACCTGGTACCAGCTTGTAAGAACCTACTGGGTGCATCTTTTGCTAACTCCACCTTTAAGGATGCCACATTAGTAGCATGAATCAGCTCTGGTGGGGATATTTACACCACAGAAATTAGCAAATGCAATAAATCAGGTCTCTCTCTTTCCCCAACAGTTACCAGTTGTTAAACATCCACCAGAACATCACTGAATATGACATAGTCATAAAAATCATGACAGTAACATGATTTATGGTGCAAATTAACAAAACAGAATTGAAATTAATTTAAACTTCTTCAGTCACAGAGTTGACCAGACCCATTTGCATTCAGCTGTAAGGAGCAAGCATCCTGGGCCTTCCTGAAAATATATATATATATATATATTGTTGTTGTTGTTGTTGTTGTTGTTGTTATGTGCCGTCGAGTCGGCCCCGACTCATAGCGACCCCTCCTTGGGTTTCCGAGGCAGTATCACT
>NW_006921601.1:3391629-3393386 GCF_000298275.1 Orycteropus afer afer | reverse complement strand
TATATATATATATATATCCTCTCTTGTGTGGTTCCAGCTGTCCAACTCCATTAGGTTTAGAAATGGCCCCAGGGTTCTAGAAGGTGGAATGGGAAAATTCCCAAATAAGTTGCTACAAAATAATAGATCTTGCAAAATCAAATTTTTGTGGAAACATTAAAAGAAATCTATGTTGTGGTAAAGTGTGTTTCTGAACTGAGATCCATATTGACATAAAGGGAACCTTATGACTTCTATCTGCTACCACGTGGAAACTCTGGCATCTCCTCCAAATCAGAGATGAACTGAGATGGTAACAGTTCCCAGAGAAACCACCTGGGCCTCTGAACCACATTCTAAGAGGGCTACATAGAAAAAGGTTCCTGACATGCTCAATGTCCGTTTCCCAGGGAGCCAGTGATAAATGTGGAATACTAAAAATACCAAGATTATACTCCTGGCAGTCAAAGTCAACATTCACCCAGACCACTAAACCATAAGCTGTCTTCTTTCCCACCAACTGATAACATTCCCACAAAGATGCATTATACTATCATTGACTGATATGGCTTTGGTAGTTGAGAGGTTAAAATAAACTAGCACTGTTTTACTCAATAATTGCCATTTTTCTCCTTCACAGGAAGATTTGAGGATTAATTTTTATTACCAGCACTCATAAAATCATAATCTCGTGGAAGAAATAAGGAAAAACTCAAACAACCAAAAAAAGCTTAGCTCTGCATAACACCTTTCAACTCAATCAGTACCTAAAGCCTAACCAAAGTAGCCCCTCATAAGGAACTTCATTCTATTCAGCAAGTGCCTAGTAAGTAGCTCACTGTCAGACACCATGGTAGAACCCAAGTACACAAGCAAGATATCATCTTTGCACTCAGAGAACTCCCAAATGGTGAAGAAGGAAAATTGAATAAATACATAAAAGAAGGTATGATGAGTAATAATAAAAATGAAGAGTTTCATGGAAGAAAATATACAAAACAAGTTGTTAGCTGAGGAAGTGTAATTTAATCTTGGATGTAAGAGATTAATTGTTGTTGTTGTTGTTATGTGCCATCGAGTTGGACCTGACTCATAGCGACCCCTCCTTGGGTTTTCGAGGCAGTATCACTACAGAAGTAGATTCCCCCATTTTCCTTCCAAGGAGTGGCTGGTGGGTTTGAACCGCCAGCCTTCTGGTTAGCAGTCAAGTGCCTTAGGCACTATGCTACCAGAGCTCCCAAGAGATTAATTAGTAAGCCAAAAACCAAATGCACTGCCATCGTGTCAATTCCAACTCATAGCAACCACCTTTGGGTTTCCAAGGTGGTAAATTCTTAACGGAAGTAGATTGCCCAGTCTTCCTTCTGAGGAGTGGCTGGTGGCTCTGAACTGCTAACTTTCTGGTTAGCAGTTAAATGTCTTAGGCAATATGCCACCAGAGCTCCTTAAGAGATTAGTAGGAGTTAGGAGAACACATGGGGTCACTATGAGTTGGGGGCTAACTTGACAGCAGCTAACAAGAAGCAGCAGCCAGGTAAAGGGAGGAGGGAGAAGTATGTCAGCAGGTACCTTTTCATGAACAGACTGAATTGGCTGCTGAAAAAGCAAGTCCTAATTCCTGTTTAAGGAGCTCTGCTTGTGCAGTGCCTAAGGCATTTGACGGCTAACCAGAAGGCTGGTGGTCCAAACCCACCAGTCTGCAGAAGGAAGATGAGGCAATCTATTTCCATAAAGACTTACCACCTTGGAAACACAATGGAGGTTGCTATGAGTTGGAA
>NW_006921601.1:3371529-3386954 GCF_000298275.1 Orycteropus afer afer | reverse complement strand
GGGTCCAAGATTATCTTCTGTGTCTGTGTTAATTGGTTTCCCTCTTCTTTGTTGAAGAGGGTCTTTGCAATCCTTCTGCCTCGTCCGCCATCTTGCCGGAAGCCTTCCTTTGGTGGTTTTTGGTGGTACTGTGGTTAAGGCACTGGGCTGGTAACCAAAGGGTCTATAGTTCAAAAACACCAGCTGTTCCACAGAAGAAAGATGAGACAGTCTGCTTCTGTAAAGGTTTACAGCCTTGGAAACCGTATGGAGGTCACTATGAGATGGAATCAGCTCGATGGCAGTGGGTTTGGTTTTTTTGGATTGATTAACTTTTATTTGGCTGTTATTCAGCTATGTGACCTAGGTTGAATCTCCTAATGGTTCTTCACCTCTGTTTTATATACTAAATGAGGATTTCAGATTATAGAACCTGTAAGGTCCTTTTTTGGCTATTAAATGAAAAGCCAAACATACAATACATAGATTACTACTCATTTAGTACAAGGAAAATAGCTTTTTCAAAAAGGATTGAGTAATAGACCAAATAATGTTTCCAGCAATAGGGTAAGACTAGATCTCAAAGAAACTCTTCCAGATAAAAATACTGGATTAAAAAAAAATATTTTAAATGCACTGCTCAGCTCACTGGACAGAAACAGAATTACCCAGTGGCCAGAACAATAAGAAAACATGAATCTACAGAGGTCAGTAAGATCTAGAGCTGGAACTTGACTGGAAGTAAATGATGGGTTAGCACCTAGGTGTTAGAGCATGGCAGAACTCCACATAATGCTGGAGTCCCAAAGAATTTAAAGGATAAACAAAATAAACTTCTGTCCTGCTCTAGGTAGAGAAAGTGAAAAGCATTTCCCCTGCCAGTTTCTAATCATTAATACAAGCCTGCACTTACACATTTGGAACCTATATTAACCCCACCTCTGTTGTCAAAAATCTTTGAATTCAAAATTCAGTTTAAAGTGGTTGCAGGTTGGCAGTTCAGCAAAGAACTTGGAAGAAGCAAATACAAAGCATCTCCAAATGAATGCACTTTAAACCCTGGCCTCAAACATTTCTACTGACAAAGCTCCAAGCCAGATGAGCTCACAATCACAAGTCACTAAATACAAGAGGCAACAAGTGATGATGAGAATGCACCATCAATGGAATGCCAAACCAAAAAAAAAAAAAAAAAATTAAAGCTGCAGAGATTACAGCTACTGGAAGTTATGAGTAACAAAACTAAAAGATCTGTATGAAATGTTAAAAGAGGGAACAGAAAGTGTGTTGAAGAAGGAAAAAAGAGAATGTCAAATATTTTAGGCAAATGTGAATACACATCAAATAATACTTATAAAAATGGAAAGAAGTGAATAGGTGGAAAATTTCCAGAACTGATTAAAAAGAAAAAAATCTCAGATTCAGGTATCCCAATAAATTTCAGGCAGGCTGAATAGAAGGAAATGCCCACTTAGCAGTATTATAGTTAAACTGTAGAACACTAAAGATGAAGACAAGATCTTGAGAGCAATAAGAAAAATTACATACAAAGGAATAACCATCAGACTAAATGTGAGCTTCTCAAAAGAGAAGTCAGAAACAGTGGAATGATTGCTTTAAAATGCTGAAATCAAAGTAAATGAGAGCTTTATGCCCTCAAATTTTTAAACCCAGAAAAACTATATTCTAAGAATAATAGCAAATTAAAGATATATTCAATATATATCAAATCCAGTTTCGAGATATACTATGTTAATAAATCTCAATATCATAAAAGATGTTCAACCTAATCCCCAATTTTTTTTGTTTGAAAATTCAATTCTAAAACCTATGAGAAAAGTGAAGTATCAGCCAAAATTTAACTGAAAAAGCAGCAGGCTAGATGATTTGCTCTTCTAGATGATAAGGCTTATTATAGAACAACAGTAATTCACAAACTTGCTATTGGTAAAAAATAGTCAAAAAGAACACTGGATAGAAAAGAGAATCCAGAAATAGACCTTTCATGTATGGAAAGCTATACAGGATACAGCATGTGCTGTAAACTATTGGGAAAATATGTCAGAAAACTGCTATTCATATGGAAAAATAAATATGGATTCCTGTATTACACCATACAAATAATTTCATTCTGGATGGCTTAAAATCATAATTGGGAAAGTTAAACTTTACAACTTCTAATGAAAATATAGGAGAAATATCATTATGACATTGGTTAACAAGACACAAAAATGCTAACATATAATTAAAAATATTGGTATATTAAACTTCAGAACCTCTACTTATCAAAGTATACCATAACATGAATACAAAGACAGCCATAAACTAAGAGAATATGTTTATAATACAGATAACCACAAAGCATTTGCACTTAGACTATATAAGAATCAATAAGGAAATGAAAATAATAGAGGAAAGTGCTGAACAAGCATTTCACAAAAAAGAAAACATGAATGATCAATAAACATCAAAAGTTGGTAAACCCTGGCAACCAAAGAAATACAAATCATTTAGCATTTCTCATGCAAGTGCACATACACATATTAAACAGCAGGGCAATTTCAAGTGATTTTAAGTGAGAATGTGAAGCATCAAGAACTGCCATACCTCATTGGTGGGAAAATAAATTGTTCTAGCCACTGTGAAAAAGACCCTGGTATTACTTTAAAAGTTGAATACATATATACCTCACCTCTATCAGAGATATATCCTTAGAGATTATTGCATATGTACCCAAGAGATATGTCAAAAAATATTCCCTGTAGTATTGTTCAGAATCACAAAAAAGATTAACCACCACCCAAATACTGATCAATATAAGTATGTTAATTTGTCACACATTAATGCAGTACAGTGTTACACAGCAATGAAAACACATCAACTATCGCTTCATTTATCTTTATTGTTAAATGTAATAATCAATGTTGACTAAAAGAAAGTCAAAGAGGAGCTATGAAAAGCTTAAATAGGCAAAAGCAAACAATATATTGTCTTACATATATGTCACAACACAAAAAGAATTCAGGATAGTGGTTTCCTCTCGGCAGGAGTGGACTGAGAAGGGAATGTGATGAGGGAGGACATTCGAGGGTCAGCAAAAGTACTGGTAATTTCCTGTTCTTAAAATAAGTGGTAAGTTCATTTCTATTTATTGTATTACTCTTTTATTGTGAATATACCTTAATATACTGTGCAATATACACACTATATTATAAAAATGGAACACTGGTGAATCTCACTCAGACCTTCATGTTCATTCTCTGTGCAAAGTCACGTTCAAAAAAGCACAGTCAAAACAGTACCCAAATAATATTTTTAAAATCAGAATTTAAAAAATATATGGCAGATTATTAAATAATTTGTAATTCCATTCACAAGACGTACCCTCCTCTCCTGCTGGCCATACAAAGGCCTAGATCAATGTTCTGAACATTTATATTCAGCTGCAGAACCAATGAAGCATTTTGAGGCCTTTAACCTTATTACAAGTCCCTGGGTGGTACAAATGGTCTAAATGCTCAACTAGCCAAAAAGTTGATGGTTCAAACCCACCCAGAGGCTCCTGGGAAGACAAACCTGATGATCTACTTCCAAAAGTTTACGGAGCACTTCCACTCTGCACATATGGAGTCACCATGAGTCAAAACTGACTCCAGGACAACTAACAACAACAAACTTACCATATTGATAAAGTTAAATAACTTCACACTGACGATAATGTGACAAATAATTTCATTCTCCTCAACTCGAGGGAAATTCAGCATTGTCTGACAATGGACTGGAAGCTCTTAGTCCCTGGAGAGTACTGACATCGCAGTTATCTCAGGGCCACAGGGTCTCTGCAGCAAGCCACTCCATATTCCATCCCATGGAAACTGCTCTAGGCATTTCCACCAGGATCAGCCTTATGCAGACTTTTTTTAAAAAAAAAAATACTTTTTTCTTTATTTAAATTTTCATTGTGATTTGGGTGAAAGTTTACAGAGCAAATTCACTTTCCCTACAGCAGCTCAAATACACTTTGTCTCATGACATTGACTACAATTTGCCACAATGCAACAGCTCCCCTCTTACTTCCTCCCCATAGTTACCTCTTCCTTGTGTCCTTCTCTCCCATGCACTGCTGCCGCCCCCCAGCTGTCTCCCTGTGCATACACAGCCCTTCTATTCTCCCATGATTGATCTCTCCAAGGAGTATATCTACCTAACGTAAATGTTCAGCTCATATGCCTGTCTTTTGTTTGGCTGAAAGCCACAGGAGTGGGTTCAATTCCAGACCTGAAGGGCAACTAGGAGCCATAGTCTCAAGGGTTCCATCAGGCTCCATCAGACCAGCAAACCTGGTCTTTATTTTATAATGATTTTGAGTTTTGTTCCACATTGTTCTCCTACTCTATCCAGGATCTCCTACAGAGATTCCTCTCCGAGTGGTTGACAGTGGTCGCCAAGCACCATCTAGTTCTTCTGGTCTCATAGTCGTATCCAAATCCGCTGAGGATCGCACGGTGTATCAGTCACCTGGACTAATTATTTCCATGTGTCTTTGGTTTTCTTCAGTCTTTTTTGCTCTCTATGAGGAGAGACCTATTGTTGCATCTAGATGACTATTTAGAAGCTTTTAAGATTCCAGTCTTTACTCGCCAAAGACTGTCCCTACCTTCTGCATACAATGTTTTGGGTAGTATGTTATGCCAATTGAACTTGATGTCCCCCATGACTATGGTCCCAAGCCCCAGGTCCAACTATTTGCTCCCTCTTGGGTAGCTGGCTGTGGCCACGAAGTAACTACAACCTTGCCCCTTGTCAGCTCTACTATATACCTGGGAATTCTTACAGAATACACAAATACACATTGTATGTAGAAATATTGTCTGCCAACCCTATACACGGTCTTGGGCACACTTTCCCCTGCATGTTGTTGTTGTTGTTGTTATGTGCCATCGAGTCGGACCCGACTCATAGTGACCCCTCCTTAGGTTTCCGAGGCAGTATCACTACGGAAGTAGATTGCCCCATCTTCCTGCCAAGGAGTGGCTGGTGGGTTTGAACCACCAGCCTTCTGGTTAGCAGACAAGTGCCTTAGGCACTACACTACCAGAGCTCCTTCCCCTGCATGTTGTTGTTGTTGTTATATGTCGTCGAGTCAAACCCGACTCATAGCGACCCCTCCTTGGGTTTCCGAGGCAGTATCACTAAGGAAGTAGGATTGCCCAACCTTCCTTCCAAGGAGTGGCTGGTGGGTTTGAACCACCAGCTGTCTGGTTAGCAGGCAAGTGTCTTAGCCACTATGCTACCAGAGCTCCATAGACATGCCTAATAATTTAGCCTGTTCACACATCTATCCACCCATATATCCATGTTTGCCTTCACTGACAACGCAGTGCAAAAGCGTTCATCTTTGTTGTCTGTCTCCCATGCTTATGCAGACTTTTATCAGTCACTCTATACTCAGTGTTACTATCTCTTCAAAGCTGCTAGAAGGCAACTCACAGCAGGATCTCTTTTGATCTTTCTAATAATCACCACAGCCATTTCATAGTATTCATTTGCCAAAAGAGATAAACTGACATCATACTAGGTGGTGTGACCAACCCCTCCCTACCCTACCCTAAGATGAGACATAAGACTAAGGTTCACCATTGCATGCTGGCAGGGTCTCAGTTTTGAGATCCAAGGAGACTTCGTAAATATGCCAATGAGAGGTTAATTCTTCAGTGATTTACTTTTTAGCATAAGCAGCCTGCCTGTTCTGTTTCTTTAAAGCAGCTGATGCTGCCCCTGATTCTGGCATCCTAGTGCACAAATACAGCAATGAAATGCAGTTTGGGAGATAATCCTTGCTTTCCCTAGCATTCCTTTTTGGCTTTACAGATATTAGAGCCTTTCAATATCAAAGAGGTCTGCTCCTTCTCCAATCTCCCCAATTATCTTAGTTTCACCAACTGCTATTCTCTGCATCTTCTCAAGCTTCTTCTTTTCTTTCCTCAACTTTATGATAAAGGCCCGCAAAACCCCATGTGAGACTTCACTGATCTAAGTGACAGGACAAGCTGGCACTGTTGGCTTGGGATATGTTGTTGGGAGGACAAAAGAGGATAGGACTGATCCAGGATCTGCAAGCTGCTTCCAGGCCTGAAGCTGACCACAGTCCTGACAAACACCCCATTCCGCCAGACAAGTAGGAGGCCAGAGAACATAACATCCTTGATGGAAGAATCAGAGCATCCTTGATGGAGCCCAGATTCCAACGGTAACATCTATAATGTCTGGAGCTTAGGGCATTGGCATTTTAGCATCTTGTTGCTGCCCAAGATCTGCTTTGTATGTAAGTTTACCCCATAATAGATCTTTCTAGGTTATCTAGTGCTGCATAACAAAAATATCACACACAAGTGGAAGGCTTTAACAAACAGAAATTTTCTCACAGCTTAGGAGACTATTAGTCTGTTTTCAAGGTGTCATCTGTAGAGAAAGGGCTTTCTTTATCAGCAGGTGAAGGTCCTTGTCTCCTTTCAACACCATGTGTCTTGGCATCAATCTTACCCCAGGTCTATGACAGGACATGCTCTACTCCTCCTTCTTCTTTCTTGGTGGCCTGAGGTCCCTCCTTCTCTGCTCTCTTCTCTCTCCTTTTATGTCTTGTAAGATAAAAGGTAATCAGGCCATACCCCAGGGAACCTCACATCTAGGGTTATGACCTGAGTAAGGGTGTTTCATCCCACCCTATTCCTGCCTCATTAACATAACAAAAATAATCTAATCTTCATTAATATAACCTAATCCTGCCTTACTAACACACAGAGATCAGGATTTCCAACATATCACAAATGGAGGATAATCACATCAGATCACATCCTGGGGGATGATTACATCATTATAAAACTGCCAACTATATCATTACATGGGAGCTCTGGTAGAGTAGTGCCTAAGGCACTTGACTGCTAATCAGAAGGCTGGCGATTCAAACCCACCCAGCCACTCCTCGGAAGGAAGATGGGGCAATCTACTTCCATAGTGATACTGCCTCAGAAACCCAAGGAGGGGTTGCTATGAGTTGGGTCCAACTCCACGGCACATAACAACAACAGTATCATTACATAACCACCAAACCACTGAAAATCATGGCCTAGCCAAGTTGACACATATTTTGGGGGGATACGATTCAATACATGACAAATCTTAGACTGCTTATTCATTCCGGATTAGTCTGTCCCTACCTTCTGCATATAATGGACACTTTCGGATTCTCCCAGGGAACTCCTCCTCCCACTGCCACCACTTGACATATGTGATGAGAAGGTGTCCCTCAGAACAGAGTAAGTGTGTGTGAGTCCCCAGTCCCAAAAATGACTGGGGAAGGGAGAGAACCAGTGTGGTGTTTGGTCACTTGACAGTGATTTTGTGTGTCCTGTGTCTGAGAAGAGTGAGAGCCTTTCAATACCTGGGCTCCAAACTCAAAGCTGATCTAGCGTCTGAGTGGAGCAAGGATTAATGGTGGTCGCTGGCTGCCAGGTTGGGAAGGGCTAACGATCAAGACAAGTTTTTTGTTTGTTTGTTTGTTTGTTTGTTTTTAAAAAAAGACAAGTTAAAATTGTGTCAGGACATTTAGACAGGTTAAAAAAAAAAACGACTTCAAAATATCAGAGTTATTTGAGAAAGTGACCAATTTTCCTTTCTATTTCAGGACTGGCAACACACCTCCACAGGACAGTGGAAAAGATGTAAATGGAATAAAAGTATCACCACTCCAATCTTGTGTTTAATATGTAAGCATGGGTATATGATACCACTCTACCACACTTCTGCCCTTTCTCCCAAGCTCTAAGTTGGATTTGACTTTCTATAGATCAATTTTTCCAATATCTGTAGCATCTTTTCAGACTGACCTCCTTGTAACTTTGATTCTATAGGCTCTGTGTCTGAAAATGTGGTGCCAACTCTTCTCAATCACTTCCATTTTGGGGATTAAAGCTGAGGATCTGCCCAGGAAAAATACTACTAACTGACCTGAGAGTCAGGCCATAATCCCTTAGGTGTAGACTACAGTAAACAGGATGCCAGGATCCATTCCACAAAAACAACCTGAGGCACTAAAGAAAATGTGGTAAGGGCTAATAACAACATCTGCTTTCTCTCATAAAGTGAAAAAGGGGGAATATTATTGTTTAATACTGTTTTCATGAATAATTCTTGGAAATTTAAAAATGAAGTGTTAAAGATGTATTTCAAGAAAGATACAAGGAGGTTTTGAAACAATAAGGAGCCCCGAGTGGTGCAAATGGTTAATGCACTCGGCTGCTAATGGAAAGTTTACAAGTTCAAGTCCACCCAGTGGCACATCAGAAGAGACACCTGATGACCTATTTCTGAAAAGTTGGTCATTAAAAACCTTATGGAGCACAGTTCTACCCTGAATAGACGAGGTCATCATGAGTCAGAGTCATATAAATGGCAACTGGCTTTTTTTTTTTTAAAAAAAAAAAAAAAAGCTATACAAATATGTTGACATGGATTTTATATTTTAGTCCCAAAATAAAATAAAGTCCCAAAATAAAATAAAATCTATTTCCACACTGACCAGTAAGCCCCCCCAAAATGAAGAAATGCTGGACTCACATTGGTGACATATTCGATATCCTTCCAAAGGATGCACTCCCTGGGGAAATCAGCCAAGTCTAAGAAGTGATCCACCACCACTTGGCCGATTAAGTCATGGCGAGAGAACCTGTCGAAGTCATACACTGAGAAGTGAAGCTTACGTACTGCAAGGTCGTTGTAGGGAACCGGAAATAAAAATACTTCATCAAACACTGGGTTCAGGGTCTTTCTGTGAACTTTAGTCTGATGTTTGGTTTTACGATCTGGAAGCAAATAGATCTTGACGTAAGGATCTGAGGTCCCAGAGAAGTCCTTGGCAGGCAAATTGACAGCTTTGTGAATCTTCACGATGAGCTGTTCTAAGTCGCAGTCATATTTTAAAATGAAGTTCAGTTTCCCACAGGCTTTGCTGTTACTCCTCCTCCCATCATCATTATCCACTGACCTCTGCTTATATAATTCTGGTTTGATTCGACCAATTCCAGTCAACTGTTCCTGTTTTTGAAGCTGCTGGATGTTGAAGTCTGGGTTTGACAGGTTTAGTTGTCTTCGGATTGAATTATGCCTTGAGTGAAGAGTAAGAGAGAACAAAGTTATAACCTCATTAGCTATGGGTCTTTCAGAAACTTGTGACTGGGATGTAGGTAAACTGTTACATTCTGCTAAAAGCTTAGATCTGCAGGATTTTTTTTTTCTCCCCCTTTGGCTTAAATTCAAAATGCTCATCAATGTGAGTAAGCTGCTTCCTAAAGCTTGAGGCTCAAAACTGAGGGTTGATATCAGGAAATGAACATACTAACATGTGACCTTGGCACTTTAAAGGTTTAATACACTTTTTTAAACTGTCGAATAGCCAGTAAAGAAGCTTCTTTGGCTAGTGGAATGTAAAGATATCCACAGACTAGCTTTAAAAATATAATTATTCACCTTTACACATAGTACCATCCTGAGATTGATCTAGCTAGCTAAGCGTTGTCTTAAGAAGAATATATCATTCTCTAAGTTACATGGGCTTTCCTGTCACTACCTTATAGCTTTATAAACAAAAGGAGCTTAAAATATAGAGACACTAAAATTACAGATTTGTCAGTGAGAAATTAAAATCTTACAGCTTTATAGGGATATAAATTCTTCCTGGCCCAAATCCAATCATTTCTTCATAAGAACACATGCTCGCGTGTGAATGTATGTGACTGGGCTGTGTCTGCCAGTAGTGGATTGTGCTACTGTGACAGGTACAAGTGACAGCTCTGTGATTGTGCTGTTGTACCACATGGGTGATTAGTGATCAAGAGGGACAGTTTATTTCTGAAATAAACACTAAAGGGCATGACAATTAAAAGTGAGCTACTATAAATGCATATAAGGATTCAATTAAAGAAGGTTGGACACTGATATTTGCAAATTTAATATTCGTTAACAAAGTCTCCACCATCTGTCAATTTGCTGTGCTGTGGTGACCTGGGTATTGCTATGATGTTGGAAGCTATGCCTCTAGTATTTCAAATACCAGTAGGGTCACCCATGGCAGACAGGTTTCTACAGAGCTTCTAGCCTAAGACAGACTAAAAAGAAAGGCCTAGAGGTCTACTTCCAACATTTAGCCAATGACAAGATTATGGATCATAACAGAACACTGTCTGACTTGCTTGCTTAGGTCACATCATCAGAAGGGATCAATAACTGGAGGAGGACATAATGTTTGGTGAAATACAGGGCCACCAAGGCAGAGAGATATTTAATGAGGTTGACTGGCACAATAGCCAAAACGACAGATTGAAACATGCTGGGGACTGTGAGAATGATGCAGGCCTGGGCAATGTTTTGTTCTGATGTATATAAGGTCACCACAAGTCAGAGCTGATTCAACACAAGCTATCTCTTTATTTAGCCATCCTTTCATCCATCCATCCATCCATCCATCCATCCATAATCCATCTACTTACCTATCTATCTACCTATCTAACAAAGTCTACTTTCAGCCAATAACCTTATTGGTTTAGGTTAGAAGTCTCTTTAAAAACTATATTATCTGCATGGGTCTTCACAAGTTGTGAGAAGTAGTCATCACAGGCAAGGTTGTTTTTAAGGGTTTTTATGTTTGTTTTTAGCTCAGAGTTCAGGCATTACATTGTATTGCCTGAAGTTGCTCAATAACCTTAATTAAAATTGCCTTTCCACCAGAAAGTGAAAGGGAACAGCCGGACTGTCTCTAAGGGGTTGGTAAATACTTGGAGAGGCAGAGTAAACATTGGAATATGTCCTTCTTTTCTTAATACTTCTTTGTGAAATAAAGATGTAAAAATGGTATTAATAAACTCAAAAATATGTTCCAAATTATTGTCCCTTTCATCACAGATGCTGTCATATTCCTTCTTGCTAAAATACCTTCCCTCCTGATCACTAACCATCCATGTGGTACAACAAAGGCACAATCACAGAGCTGCCACCTGAACCTGTCACAGCAACAAAATCCACAGCAAGCAAACACATTCCAGGCACATGCATTCTCACATGAGCAAAAATCATGAGGCCTGAAAGTGGTTGTAAGATTTTAATTTCTTACTGACAAATCTATAATCTTACTTTCTTTAGGTTTTAAGATTTGTGATGGAGGATAGAAAAGGAAGAGGCAGGGGATGCTGTGAAAGTGCCTAAAATTGGTTTTCTGTGCTATGACCCTGTCAGGACATTACCTTATCCAGAACATGAACCTTTGTCATTAGAGAATAGAGCTTTAATCTCAGCAGGGGCTCTGGGGACAGAAAGGACTGGAAGGTAGCAGCAAGTATCCAACCCTATGCAGAGGCCATAAGGGGCTGGTACCAGCTCTGTCTACCTCTGCTATTGCTTTATCTCTCCAGGCTGAATTTTAAAAAGGGTCATAGTTTGGTCCTTAGTTAGTTCCTACCTGTTACAAGTCATTCTAGCTACTGTCTACTTAGTGGTGCTGTTTAAATAATAAAAGCACACTCTCAATCCTGCTGGATGCACTCTCAAGGCTAGTCTGTGATGGAATAAGGATCATGCATCTATACACTCAGCCTCATCCCCTACCCTGACGCTTGACCCTCCAGTTTTCTCCCATGGTGGCCACCAAGTAGACTCTGCATGTCAACTTACCTGCTTTCTGAGTAATGGCTTTAGATTCATCACAGCAATACTTTGCCTTAACCTTTGTCTATAAAACTAAACCTGCTTATGATTTTTTTTCATTGTAGTGAAAATATACACACTAAAACATTCACCAATTCAACAATTTCTACTAGTAAAATTCAGTGATACTGATTTCATTCTTCAGGTTGTGCAATCATTATCACTATCCTTTTAACTTATTCTACTTCCACTAACATAAACTAAATGTCCCCTAAGCAAAAACTCTCTTTTCTCCTCTCTCTCATCTCTGCAATGATCTCTGGTTTTTATAAATATATCTCATATAAATGAGATCATATAGCATTTGTTCTTTTGCAACTGATTTATTTCACTTAACATTGTCTTCAAGGTTCATTCATGTTGTGGCATGCATGTGGACTTCATTTCTCTTTATGGTTGAGTAATATTCTATTGTATATATATATATACACCACATTTTGTTTATCCATTGCAGTATAGTAAGTTACTTAGTGTGGCTTTTCTAGCCATAAGTCTTTGTAAACTCTGTGGTGGAATTTGCTGTGAGCAACTGAGGAGCTCCTAATTGTAAAAGTTATCCACCTGGGATATTTCTGTTGGGCGCAACACAAAGCAATGTTCTGGGAGGTTCCTGCTCTCTCTGAGGTGCTTAGAATTCTGATGTTATGACTGGCTAGTTTGGCCACTCTGCCAGGCTCATAAGGAGGCCTCCTAGAGGCAGAAGAAGTCTCTCTCTGACTGCTGGTTGTGGAAGACGTGATGCTGAGACACGCACTCCTGAAAAAGACACGCGCTGCTGGGAAAGAGATGCAAGAGACACGCATTGCTGAGTGAGACACTAATAGGCCTTGGGTTACGGATAGTGATTCTGTCTTCCTCTTGTGGGTCAGGACATGTGGCCTCCTTGTCTTTTTTGCATCCATTCATCTGCTAATGGACAATTCTGTTGTTTCTATTTTTTGACTATTGTGAAAAGTGCTGCAGTGAACATTGGTGTACAGTTGCCTAAGTAAGTTACAGTTTTAACTTAAAAGACATGGATTTGGCTGCTTAGTAATGAAATGTATTCTATTTTACATGTACAGTTTCTCGGACATGAAATCTGAAGAGAATCATAGTGCTACCTGCTTCATTTTGTCCTAATTACAATGTACTGCCAACAGGCAGAGGGGCTGGGGTAGGGAAGGCATCAAGGAGGGGTTTGTACTTTAAAGTCCAAAATAAGATCCCTCAGAGTCAAAATGCATAGGAAACCCCATTTCAAAGTTCTAATATAGCCCCAAGATTCCCTTTGTAAATCACACACAGATAGGAATACCATTATCTACCCCAATGTAGAAGCTACTATTAGCTTCATTCCCAATACTTTCTTCACAATCAGAATGACACTTGCTATTGGAAAAACACAGTTGAAACTATCTGTAAAGCAGTGGCTTTAAAGCAGATAGCAAAGACTGTAACAGAGCCTGATAGCTTCTCACTCCCTGGGGCTCCCTTTGAATTGCTTTCAATTTCCTTTCAGGAGAGAGCTAAAGATTATTGGCGCTCAGGGTAGAATAGACAAGCCCAGTGCAGTTAGAGAACCAGGGTAACTCACAACTTCCCTACACAACCTCTGGAACTCTCTGGGCTGAGAAATGAGAAAGAGCAGGTGGGCTGCTCCAGGAACATAAAACAAAGACATGGTGGAGGAAATGGGAAATCAATATTCCATAGATCTCATAGGATACACAAATGGAGGCAACAAATAAAAAACACCACAAGTCAAAAGAAAGAAGAAAGATACCTGAGTTCCCTCAACACACACTGCAGATGAGGTGGTTCTAAATGGTCATGGAGGTGGTCCTTGAGTACAGTCAACTAGTGGCTCCCAAGGGTGGTTGTTGTTGTTGGGTGCCGTCGAGTCAGCCCCAACTCATAGAGACCCCATCGTGGGTTGCCGAAGCAGTATCACTACAGAAGTAGATTGCCCCATCTTCCTTCCAAGGAGCGGCTGGTGGGTTTGAACTGCCAGCCTTCTGGTTAGCAGTCAAGTGCTTTAGGCACTATGCTACCAGAGCTCCTTAGGGTAAAGGTCTAGAATTTTAATGCCACTGACATTTAAATGAGTATGGTGAGGCAGGATTCTTGTCTGAAGCAGACAGTCCTCTGAAGAAGTCTGAGGAGTGCTGTATCTTAGGGTTCACAGAACTTAGTATACACAAGGAATGGAAAGAGGAGGTGGGTCATAAGGACTAGGAATGAGAAGGAAAGCTGAGAGGTGAGTGTTCTTTATAAAGTTACACCCTAAGTGAATTTTCATCTTGGCTCTCAGTCTCTAGCAGGATGGCATCTTTGCAAACTATGCTTTCAGAACCAATCTAACTTCTCTGGGTTCAAGTCAAGGCTGGGAGGTATGGAAACAGGATGCTCTTTCCCTTCTTGGACACTCCACTGGTGATAGGGAAAAGAGAATTGGGCTGTCCTGAACCTTAGAGAGACACAGAAGAAGGGGAAGGTGAAGTCCCAGATGGGGACAGACCTAATTACCTGACTACAAAGTCAGGAGGAAACGGGAATCTGGTGTTTTCTTGGCCTGGGATTCAGGTACTTACAGGATGAGTGAGACAATAGATTTTGTATACTTTCCCAACTAGACTGTGGACTTGTTCAGGGCAGAGCTATATCTTATTTTTCTCTTTATTTCCAGCTCCTAACACAGGACTTGGCACACAGCAGCTGCTGAGTACACATGTTTAGAGTATACATGTAACTGTCATGAACATTACGTTGTTGTCGCTATTAGTTGCCTTTGAATTGATTCTGATTCATGGTAATCCCATGTGTACAGAGTAGAACTGCTCCATATGGTTTTCAAGACTATGAACTTTCAGAAGCAGATGGCTAGGCCTGTTCTCTGAGGTGTCTTGTCGTGGGTGAGTTTGAAATGCCAACCTTTTGGCTAGTAGTCAACCACTTAATACTTTGTACCACCAAGGGAGTCCTTATGAACGTAACAGCTTCCAATAATTAGACCCCAGCAAAGAAAATCGAGAGTCCTTTGGTGGTGCAAGTGGTAATGTACTAGGCTGCCAACCAAAGGCTGGAGATTAGAGTTTATGCAGAGGTACCTCAGAAGAAAGGCCTGGTGATCTACTTCTGAAAAATCAGTAACTAAAAACCCAATGGAGCATTGCTCTGTTCTGACACACATGGGATCACCGTGAGTCAGAATCAACTCAACAGTAACTAGAAAAGAGAAAAATACACAATTACAACCAGTTTCAAGGCCTCAAACAAGTCAAGAGGGGTTCAGACCATTTCCATTTTTGAAGCTATTTACTAAAATCTGAAGAAATATCTAAAAGAGAGATTTTAAAATTGTTACATTTAAAATATGTACATTTAACCAATGTTTTCAACACAAAAAAAAATAATATAGCTTAATAGAACTTTGCCATTCATAGAGTAATTACAACATTTAATCCTGGTGTACTTACTACTGGAGTTGTGGTTGTTAATGGGACCCAAATTTAAAGTGTGATGGTTGTCGTCTTCTCTGAATCCTGACATTGCATTTCTGTGATTCTATGGATTGTTTCGGTCATTGGTGTTCAAATGAACACCAATGACTGAAAGCCAGATGAATTATGGGAAGATATCAAGAACATTATCCATGAAGAAAGCAAGAGATCACTAAAAAGACAAGAAAAGAAGAGAAGACCAAAGTGGAT
>NW_006921601.1:3362149-3369824 GCF_000298275.1 Orycteropus afer afer | reverse complement strand
ATTCCCTGGAGAAGGATGTCATGCTTGGCAGGGTGGAGGGTCGACGAAAGAGGGGGAGGCCTTCAACAAGATGGATTGATATGATGGCTGCAATGATGAGCTCAAGTATAGCAGGGATTGTGGGGTTGGCACGGGATAGGGCAGTGTTTCGTTCTGCTGTGCATGGGGTCGCTATGAGTCGGAAACGACTCAACGGCACTTAACAACAACAACAACATGGATTGTTTAATTCAAAGATAAGGTCAGAAATCTAAATATGAGCCTCTTAATGAATGTTAGGCCTGGGACAAATGCCTTCCACCAGCCTAATGCCATTACAGGCCCTACTTGGATTATACATCTGGCCTTTTGCTACTCTTCAGTAAAACAAAAGAAAAGTGGCTTGATGTTGACCAATTTATTCAGTCAGCCATTCATGAAAAAAGTCTTCTCTGTGCCAATGGTTGCACTCAGGTCTGGATATATAGTGAAAAACAAAACAGATGGGTTTCACAGAACACAAAGTCCAGAGGGTGGTATAGGCAATTAACAAACTGATACTCGTTTAATTAGAAACAGAAGTTTAGTCCTGTAAAGGAGCGAAAATAAGGCAACAAGGGAAAGAATTAGGAGTGAGAGGGAATGGAGGAAAGAACACATACTTGGGTGGCCAGAGACCCTTTCTGAGGAGGTGATATCAGCTAGGGCATGAGGATGCAAAGAAACCAAGCATGGCAAAGAGAAAAGAAAAACGGTCCAGGCTGAGGGAATGGCCTTAAGACAAGCCTTTGTAGGGCTTGATATACTGAAGAAGGTTTAAAAAAAAGTAAGTGTGACTGGAGGAGAAAGAGTTTTTTTCAGGGAAGCCTCCTATGGAGCCCATGTGAATGGTGCTCTCTGGGATTGTACAACATGGTGGCCCTGCCAGTAGGTGAGCCTGATAGCAGCACAGTATGGCAACATCAAATAGGAATTTAAAAGACTGGAGAAGGTGTTTGTATTGTGGCAACCACAAATTTTTTATAAACTCAAAGTGTTACATAAAAAGACTGAGAAGGCTTAAGAAAACAGGATGGACTCCATTCTCGCGATGTGAACCAGTGAATGGATTAGATGGCCTTTCAAGATTCCTTCTGTTTTAGGGATCTAGAGATTTTTATAAATGCAGAATGGAGATCTTTAAAAGATTCGGTTGACACTGTTGAGTTGTTTTTGACTCACAGTGACCCCATGTACAATGGAACAAAACAGTGCCTGGTCCTGCACCGTTCTCACGGTCCTTGCTATGCTTGAGCCCACTGTGGCAGCCACTGGGTCAGTCCACCTTGTTGAGACTTCCTCTTTTTCACTGGCCTTCTACTCTACCAAGCATGATGTCCTTTTCCAGGGACTGGTCCCTCCTGTCTCTCCAGGATAGCATGTCCAAAGTACAAAAGGCGAAGTCTCACCATTCTCATGTTTAAGAGAATTCCAGCTGTACTTCCTCCAAAGGCAGATTTTTTTGTTCTTCTAGCAGTCCATGGTACATTCAAAATTCTTTGCCAATACCACATTCATATGCATCAACTCTTCTGTGGCTTTCCTTATTCACTGTCCAGCTTTCATCCATATACAAGGCTGTTGAAAAGACAATGACTTTGATAAGGGACACCTTACTCTTCAAAGTGACATCTTTACTCTTTAACACTTTAAAGAGGTCTTTTGCAGAAGATTTGCCCAATGCAATAGGTTATGTCATTTGATTTCTTGCCTGCCGCTTCCATGGGTGTTGATTATGGATCCACTAAAAGGAACTTCTTGACAATTTCAACACTTTCTCCAATTATCTGATATTTACTTGTCTAGTTGTGAGGATTTTTGTTTTATGTTGAAGTGGTATCCATACTGAAGGCTGTAGTCTCTGATCTTCATCAATAAGTGCTTCAAGTCATCTTCACTTTCAACAAGCAAGGTTGTGTCATGTACATATCTCAAGTTGTTAATGAGCCTTCCTCCAATCCTGAAGAATTCCACATTCTTCTTCATAGAAGCCAGCTTCTCAGATTATTTGCTCAGCATATAGAGTGAATAAGCATGACGAAAAGATATAGCCCTGTTTTTTTCAAACCATGCAGCATCTCCTTGATCTGTTCAAACGACTGGTTCTTGGTCTATGTACAGGTTCCTTATAAGCACAATTAAGTGTTCTAAAATTCCCATTCTTCACAATGTTATCCGTAATTTGTTATGATTCACATAGACAAGTGCCTGTGCATAGTCAGCCAAACAAAGGTAAACATCTTTCTGGTAATCTTTGCTTTCAGCTAAGATCCATCTAACATCAGCAATGAGATCCTTCATTCCATATCCTCTTCTGAATCTGGCTTGAATTTCTAGCAGTTCCCTGCTGATGTACTGCTGCAGCCATTTTTGGTTATCTTCAGAAAAATTTTACTCGTGTGTGATATTAATGATATTGCTCAATATTTTTGCATACTATTGGATCCTCTTTCTTTGCAATGGGCACAACTATGGATCTCTTCCAGGTTGGTTGGCCAGGTCTTCCAAATTTATTAGCATAAACAAGTGAGCACTTTCAGTGTTGCATCCCTGTGTGGAAATAGCTCAATGGGTATTCCATCAATTTCTGGAGCTTTGCTTTTCACCAATTCCTTCAGTGTAGCTTGGACTTACTCCTTCACTACCATCAGTTCTTGATCATATGCTACTCCTGAAATGGTTGAACACTGACCAGTTCTTTTTGTATGTATATACTCTGTGTATAACTTCCATCTTTTTTTTTTTTTTTTAATTGTGATTTGGGTGAAAGTTTACAGAGCAAATTCACTTTCCATACAGCAGCTCACATACACTTTGTCCCATGACATTAACTACAATTTCCCACAATGCAACAGCTCTCCTCCCAATTCCTCCCCATAGTTACCTCCTTCCCTGTGTCCTCCCCTCCATGCACTCTTGCCCCGTGAGCTGTCTCCCTGTGCATACACAGCCTTTCTATTCTCCCATGATCTTCATCTCCAAGGAGTGTGTCTGCCTAATGTAAATGAACATTGTCATATGCCTTTCATTTGGCTGGAAGCCACAGGAGTGGGTTCCATTCCAGACCTGAAGGGCAGCTAGGGGCCATAGTCTCAGGGATTCCATCAGCTTTATCAGACCAGCAAACCTGGTCCCTATTTTTTTTATAATGATTTTGAGTTTTGTTCCACATTGTTCCCCCACTGTATCCAGGATCTCCTACAGAGATCCCCCTCTGAGTGGTTGACAGTGGTAGCCAGGCATCATCTAGTTCTTCTGGTCTCATAGTCATATCTGCTGAGGACTGCATGGTGTACCAGTAACTTGGACTAATTGTTTGCATGAATCTTTTATCCCTTCCATCTTCTTTTGATACCTCCTTCATCATTCAATATCTTGTCCATAGAATCCATCAATATTGCAACTTGACACTGGAATTTTTTCTTCAGTTCTTTCAGCTTGAGAAATGCCACAAGTTTTTCTAACTTTTGATTTTCCAACTTCAGGTCTTTGCACATTTCATTATAATATTTTAGTCTGTCTTCTTGAGCTGCTTTTTGCAATCTTCTGTTTATATCTTTTACTTTGTCATTTCTTCCATTTGCTTTAGCTGCCCTCCATTCAAGAGCAAGTCTTAGAGTCTCTTCTGACACCCATTTTGGCCTTTTCTTCCTTTCCTATCTTTTTCATGACCTTTTGCTTTCTTCATGTATGATGTTCTTGATGTCACCCACAACTTGTCTGTTCTTCAGTCACTGATGTTCGATGCATCAAGACTATTCTTCAGACTATCTCTAAATTCAGGTGGGATATATTCAAGGTCATATTTTAGGTTTCAATTTTCTTGTTTTTATTTTCTTCAGTTTCAACTTAAACTGACATATGAGCAATTGATGGTCTGTTCCACAGTTGGCTCTTGGCTTCTCTGTTGTCTCTTTTCACAGATGTAGTTGATTCCTGTATAATCCATCTGGCAAGGTCCATGTGCATATTCACTGTTTATGTTGTTGAAAAATGGTACTTGCAATGAATAAGTCATTGGTCTTGTAGAACTGTATCATGTGGTCTCCAGCATCATTTTTATCATCAAGGCCATATTTTCCAAGCACTGGTACTTCTTTATTTCCAACTTTTGCATTCCAATCACCGGTAATTCTTAGTGCATCTTGATTTCACATTTGGTCAATTTCAGACTGCACAAGTTGTTAAAAATATTTCATTTCTTCTTCTTTGGCTTTAGTGGTTGGTGTATAAATTCAAATAATAGTAGCCTTAACTAGCTTTTCTTGTAGGCATATGGATTTTATCCTATAACTAACAGAACAGTACTTCAGAGTAGATCTTGAAATGTTGTTGGACAATGATTGTGATGCCATTCCTTTTCAATCTGTCATTCCCAGCATAGTAGACCTTATGACTGTATGATTTGAAATGGCCAATACCAGTCCATTTGAGCTCACTAATGCCTAGAATGTCGATCTTTATGTGTTCCACTTCTTTTATAACAACACTCAATTTTCCTTGGTTCATACTTCACACATTCCACATTCCATTTATTAACAAAACTCTAATAAAATTAAAATATCCACATTCACATGTTATTAGGCCATCATACAAAAGGGATTTCATCCAAATTAAAGAGAATTAACAGGAATTTTGGTGATTCTAATAGTAAAGGAGATAACTAGAAACAAAATGCTAACATGCTTGAAAGAACAACAAAAGCCATCCTGACAAGGAACATTCTTAGAAGATAAAACAAATTTCATCTACAGGACATCCCAAAATGCCATGGGGTGAGCCAAACATATTCAAGCTGAAGAGACCAAGTGAGGTTGAGATTCCCTATGCAAATGATGCTACAGAAGCTATGGCAGTCACAGTGGCCAATGAGGATGCCCACAAATGGTCATCAAATCTTAGGTGCACTGAGTGGAGGAGATGTTCTGGGACACCTGGGACTAGTGACAACTCCTGAAGAAGGAAAACAGTAAGGCATGTTGTTGTTGTTAGACACTATCAAGTCAATTTCAACTCATACCTACCCCAAAACTCAGAGTAGAACTACCCCATAGGGTTTTCTAGGCTGTAATTTTTATAGTAGCAGATCACTGGGTATTTTTTATCCAGTGGCCTGAATACATGTAAATCCAGTGGTATTTACAGAGCCAACGGGTGGGTTCAAACCACCAAATTTTGGGTAACAACCAAGCAAGGCTCCTCCAACTAGATGTTATATTGATAGAAAAAGAAAGAAAGAGGCAGAGCAAGAGAGGGAGAGAGAGAAGGAAGGGAAGAGGGAGAGAAGGAAGAAAGGGAAGAAGGAGACCGCAGAGGAAAAGGAAGGAACATAACCAGAAAGAAGGGAGGCAGATGTTTAGACTCGCCTTTGCAAAGGGCACATTTTCCCATCCCCAAATATGGCATCAAAAATGTTACTTAAAAAAGAATTTAAAATTGTTTTGCAGCATGAAGAAAATTTCATTCATTTTTCCATTCTGTCAGTAAAAAAAGAATTAGAATCCTATATGCCATTTTTATTATGGTGAAACCATAAGACAAAGATATATATTTCCAGACAGAACCCATAAAACTGGGTCAGTAGTAATTTAGATATGAATGTTTTAAATGTGTGACAATGCAAATTAATTGTGAGTATTAGGTCAAATTCAGCTGGAAAGAGTTTAATCTTCTTATGATCATTCAGATATTACTAGACTTGATTTTGACCATCAGATAAGATAATTTAATAGCTCCAAAACTAAAAAAAAAAAAAAACCTGAATGTAAAATGTATTTTACAAAGATAATTTCCTCTCATGCCTCTTTTATTTTTGTTCTTTTTCCTCAGTTTCCACATGTCAGTGGTAACGATATCTATAGTTTATATTTCTAAATGAGATAAATATTTATCCATTTTTTATTACTGTTATCAATTCATCAGAATTATGGAAGAGTCCTTAGATCAATAACCTAATAAAAATAACAGTACTATCACCCTGTACGGGAGCTCTGGTGGTATAGTGCCTAGGGCATTTGACTGCTAACCAGAAGGCTGGCAGTTCAAATCCACCAGCTACTTCTCGGAAGGAAGATTGGGCAATCTACTTCCACAGAGATACTGCCTTGGAAACCCAAGGAGGGGTCACTATGAGTCAAAATAATTCGATGACAGTGAGTTTTTTTTGTTTTTTTTAAATCACTCTATATTAGCAAAACTCAGATCAGAAAAATTGCATGCAGAATAGAACCAGATAGGAGACAATTTCAATGTAGACTCCATCTGAAAGGCTGGAGTTATTGAAAGATTGAAAAGATTTTATTATGAGTTTATACCATTGCACAAACTCCATGGCAGCATCAAACAGAGCTCCTGTTATACTGACGTCTTAAATCTAAATAGAAATTCTACTTATAAAATCTAAGGATTTTTCTAAACCAAATGGCAAACAACCATCCCTTTCCTCACAAAGGAATATTTTAGGTTCAGCTCTTGGTGCAAAATTGGAAATGATGCTAAAATAGATTTCTGAAGAAATTAAATTATAAACTGTCACATTCCATCCCACTTAATGTGAATGAGCTGAGCCTCTAGGATAAACTTCATTAACATAAAAAAAGATGAAATCTTATTTCTGTTTCTAGAGAATAAAAAAGATTTTTTAAAACATTCTCAGACTGTGCTTATACTTTCCAAGTAACAGCACACACTATTCCTCTGATATCACTCAAGCAAATGTTTTCATTTTAAAGAAATCTCTTTTCCTGAAATCTCTTACTAAAAATGAGTTTTTATATCCAGTGATTCAGAACTGGCTGTTTAGCCTCAAACTCACTTTTGTACACCAGCTGAGCCTTGGGAGAGGCCTGTCTTTATAATAATAATGACGTCAATAGTAAGAATAAAAACAAAATGGCAGTCACATTTTGGAGCACTTACTAAGTACATGTCTGTGCAAAGCACATGATGTATATGTCATCATTTCATTCTTAAAAGTACTTTATAAGTCAGCATCATTACTATCTTTTAAAGAAAAGGACTGGAAACAAAAAGAGGTTAAGTAATTTGTCTAAGGTCACAGTTGCTAAGTAAAGCCAATTCACACAATCCCAGAGTCCATGCTTTTAACCACTGTACTGTATTAACTCTCTACTGCTTAAAAGTACAGATGCTGGGAAAACAGTCACCGTAGGTCTGCTGCTACAGATTGAATTGTGTCCCCGTAAAATACATGGTGGAATTCTAACCCCTGTATCTATAGACACAATTAGATTTGGAACTAGGTTTTTCTTTTTTATGTTAATGAGGTCATATCAGTATCGGGCATGTACTAAACCTAACTATTTCTTTCTTTTTTTTTCTTTTATTTATTTATTTTTTAACTGTAATTTGGGTGAAGATTTAGAGCAAATTCACTTTCCATACAACAGTTCACATATACTTTGTCTCATGTCATTGACCACAGTTACCACAATGCCACAGCTCCCCTTCCACTTCCTCCCCATAGTTACCTCTTCCCAGGGTCCATCCCTCCATACACTCCTGCCCCCTGAGCTGTCTCCCTGTGCATAAGCAGCCCATCTTTCTCCCATGATTGTTCTCTCCAAGGAGTGTATCTACTTGAGGTAAATGTTCAACTCATATGCTTGTATTTTGTTTGACTGGAAACCACAGGTGT
>NW_006921601.1:3347220-3359033 GCF_000298275.1 Orycteropus afer afer | reverse complement strand
GAAAGCGAAAAAGAAAACAATAAAAATAAGAAAAGAGGAAAAAAAAAATCGGTGGAGGACAGGGCAGGGCACCCAGGCTCTGTCTGAGCACACAGATTATGATGGAGTTACTGTGGGCTCAGAAGGTAGGTGGAAGTGGAGGATGGCCACACCTCCGTCACCAAGAGTAGTAAGAGGAATGTCAATACCTTATTAGTCTTGCAGTTCCCAAGTGTCCTTGGGGGTTGCTGGAGAGCAGAACGTGTTCTTAAGCCCCAGGAATCTGCCAGAGCGCTGTCTCTTTAAATATCCAAAATAGGCCGCTTTTTAATCCTTCAAAATGGTGGCGCCCTCCGGACCAGCAAAAGTCCACAGCTCAGCCCACCTTTCTCTTCACCTTCTCCATTTGTTCCCCAGCTACCGTGCACAATCCTCCGTGCAGTCCCTCGCTAGCAGAGTGATTTTTAGGTTAATTCTTGGAATTAACCACCACTCGGGAATCTCCAAGCTGTCTGTGCCATCAGGATTGCTCAGGCTCACTGCCAGACCGCAGCTCTGTCTGTCTCCTTTTTTGGTATTTTCCTGCAAATTCTTCTGCTAGTTGGGGTTTAGTCCACTTGTATATCCTTCCCTTCAAGGCTCAGGGATCCAGGATTATCTTCTGTGTCTGTGTTAATTGGTTTCCCTTTTCTTTGTTGAAGAGGGTCTGTGCAGTCTTTCTGCCTAGTCCGCCATCTTGCCGGTGATGAGTCTATGTTTTGAAACTTTCTGCTTCTGAGGGTTAATCAGGAGTACATGCCTCACAAGGAAAATCTTTGAGAAGGATTCTCTCTCTCTGAGTCTTATAGCAACAGAAACCATAAATGTGGAAGCCATAAACGTGGTAATGAAGGAGAGGGGTCAAAAAGCAAAGTCCCTGGAAAATAACGACACCCTTCCAGTTTGATCCTTCCACACCCTCCTAAACCTAACTATTTCTAAGTTACAAAAAGAGTAGATTAAACACAGAATCAAGCACATGCAGGGGAAGATGGACTCTACCTGACAATGAAAGAGGCAAATGCTCTACAAACCCAGGAACTCAAACGATTGTTGGATACAATAGCTAGAGCCACATTCTCAATTTGATTTCCTAGCATCCTGAATGATGGGAACATAAATTTCTGTACTTTAAAGCCACACACTTGTGGCATTTCTGTAACAGCAGTACTGGGTAACTAAGACAGTCTGAATACTACATAGGCTTCATAAAGGCTGGAGATGGATAAGGACCTCCAGCCACAGTGTGGCATCTAAAGAAAGCCTGTGTGTGACAGATAGGTTAGGTCAGGAGCCCAGTGAAGAAATTCTACAGCACAAGGAGGGCAGTATGGAATAATGGCTAAGAGCTCAGGTTCTGGTATCATTTGCAATGGGTTCAAATCGTGACCTGGGTACTCTGTTGCTTAATCTCCTTATTATTCTGTAATAATAACAACAACAACAACAACATAGGCATATATCATTGTATTGCACTTTGCAGATATTGTGTTTTTTACAAATTGAAGGTTTGTGGCAACCCTGTGCCAAGTAAGCCTACAGTGCCATTTTTCCAACAGCATGTGCTCACTTCCTGTCTCTATGTCACACTTCAGTAATTCTTAAAATATTTCGAAGACTTTCATAATGCTGTTACACACTTAAAAGACTACAATATAGAGTGAACATAACTTTTACATGCCCTGGGATATCAAAAAAGTTTTGTGACTTGCTTTATTCTGATATCAGCTTTATTGCAGTGGTCTGAAACCGAACCTGTGATATCTCTGATATGCCTATAATATTATATGATATGCCTATCTCTGAGGTATGCCTATAATATTATCCATCTCACACAAAGTTGTGAGCTATAATAAAATCATGTATATGAAGTTCTTAGTATAATACGTGACACACTATAAATATTATCAATGTTAACTATTATTATGAACTAAGCAGAGAATAAACAGAGCTCGAGAACCTAATTTCAGGATAGGAAGAATCACATTTTCCCATATCTTTGTCTCCAACACTAAACAAATAGCTAGAAGATTGCAAACTCCTTGGCTAACCAATGCCATTGTTGCCAAGGGAGGCAGAAGGGGGTGGTACATGCCTAGCATTCAGAAAGGAAAGGAGCATAACTCACCGAGCTGATGAAGTTGGCTCTGTGATTTGGCGCTGGACACGCACACCAGGAGCACAGTTCTCTTGGACTCCTGGCTGGGTGGAGAGGGGAATATCAGGGGAGGTGTGGCTGATCTTCATGGAGGAGTCAGGGCAGGGGGTGGAAGGGTCTAGGAAGTCCTCACTGTTCTCCTGCTCATTGGTCTCTGTGTCCGTGTAGTTAAGAGGCTCCTGGTTGTTGTCTTTGCTACCAGAAGGCAAACCACGTTCTCGCCATGGAACCCAGCAGAGTTTCCAAGACACAAAGAGAGATACACCAAAGAGAGCAAGACCACAGGCAGTGACCACAAGGGTCAGCAGGCTCACGGAGATATCTGTAAAGAAGCAAAGATCAAGTCAGTGTGTCTGCTCCTTCCACATCCTGTGAGGGCAGAATGACCCTCCTATCCATTCAACCCTCAGAAGCAGGTTGGGGAAGGTCAGGCTGAAGGATGTGGCCAGGCCACTTGACTCTGGGGCAGTAACAATGAGGATTCAGACACAAACCAGCAGGCCACTGAGCAAAAGCACAGAGGCAGTAAAGTGCAGCCAACATTTAGAAATAATAAGCAGCCTTATAAAGCAAGAAGGAAAATAAAATTGCCATGGGGTTGATTTAGACTCATAGGGACCCTATAGGATGGAGTAGAACTACCCCATAAAGTCTCTAAGGCTGTAAATCTTTATGGACACAAACTGCCACATCTTTCTCCCTTGGAGCAGCTGGTGGGTTCGAACTGCCAACCTTTCAGTTGGCAGCTGAGCATTTAACCACTGTGCCACCAAGGCTTCTCTTTGTAGCAAAAGATGAGGTATACAGTATTCAAGGAGATGACAAATGCTCTGTGAGTCAAATAAGATTCTATCCTCAGGTAGCATGAATCACTGAAGTTGTGTGAGCAGGACAGTTACAAATGTCCTTAAAAATGACTGTCATCTCACAGAGCTGTTTGGAAATTGTTTACACAAAAACTTACAAAAACAAGAGAAGCTACCAGTAACCAGTTGTCATTTGGCTGACCCCATATGTGTCAGAGTAGAACTGTACTCAGAATTTTCAATGTTGATTTTCTGGAAGCAGATTCACCATGCCCTTCTTCAAAGGCACATCTGGGTAGACTCTAATCTCCAACTCATTGGTTAGTAGACAAGAACACATTCAGCATTTCTCAAGCTGAAAGAACCGAGGAAAAAATTCAAGCCACAAGTTACGATACTGAAAGGTTCTATGGGCAAAATATTGAAAGATGAAGGAAGCATCAAAACAAGATGGAGGGAATACACAGACTCACTGTACCAAAAAGAATTGGTCGATGTTCATCCATTTCAGGAGGTGGCATACAATTAAGAACCAACTGTACTGAAGGAAGAAGTCAAAGCTGCACTGAAGGAATTGGCAAAGAACAAGGCTCCAGGAATTGACGGAATACCCATTAAGATGTTTCAACAAATGGATGCCCCACTGGAGGCACTCACTCATCTACACCAGAAATTTGGAAGACAGCTACCTGGCCAGCTGACTGGAAGAGATCCATATTTGTACTCATTCCAAAGAAAGGTGATCCCACAGAATGTGGAAATTATCAAACAATTACTATTAATATCACATGCTGAAGATAATTCTTGCTGAAGATAATTCAAAAATGGTTGCAGCAGTATATGGACAGAGAACTTCCAGAAATGCAAACTGGATTCAGAAGAGGACACGGAATGAGGGATATCATTGCTGATATCAGATGGATCTTGGCTGAAAGCAAAGTATACCAGAAAGATGTTTATTTATGTTTTATTAACTATGCAAAAGCATTCAATTGTGTGGATTCCAACAAATTATGGATAACATTGAGAAGAATGGGAATTCCAGAACACTTAATTGTGCTTATGAGGAACCTGTACATAGACCAGGAGGCTGTTGTTCAAACAGAACAAGGGGATACTGCATGGTTTAAAATGAGGAAGGGAATGTGTCAGGGTTGTATCCTTTCACCATACTTACTCAATTTCTATGCTGAGCAAATAATCAGAGAAGCTGGGCTATATGATGAAGAGTGAGGCATCAGGATTCAAGGAAGACTCATTAACAACCTGACATATGCAGATGACACACCCTTGCTTGCTGAAAATAAGGATGACTTGTAGCACTTACTGATGAAGATTAAAGACTACAGTCTGCAGTATGCATTACATCTCAACATAAAGAAAATGAAAATCCTCACAATTGGACCAACAAGCAGCATCATAATAAATGGAGAAACGACTGAAGTTGTCAAAGATTTCATATTACTTGGTTCCACAATCAATACCAATGGAAGTAGCACATTGGGCAAATCTGCTGTGAAAGACCTTTTTAAAGTGCTGAAAATCAAAGAGGTCTCCTTGAAGACTAAGGTGCACCTAACCCAAGCCATGGTATTTTCAATCACCTCATATGCATGTGAGAGCTGGACAATGAACAAGGAAGACCAAAGAAGAGTGGATACTTTTGAGTTGTGGTGTTGACAAAGAATACTGAAAGAACCATGGACTGCCAAAAGTACTAACAAATCTGTTCTGGAGGAAGTGCAGCCAGAATGTTCCTTGGAAGCAAGAATGGTCAGACTTCATCTCACCTACTTTGGTCACATTTTTAGAAGGAACCATTCTCTAGGGAAGGATATCATGCTTGGTAAAGTGGAGGGTCACTGAAAAAGGGGGAGGCCTTCAAAGAGATGGATTCACATAGTGGCTGCAACAATGGGTTCAGGTACAGCAAGGACTGTGAGGCTGGCACAGGACCAGGCAGTGTTTTGTTCTGTTGTACACAGGGTTGCTATGAGTTAGAGACGACAGCACCTAACAACAACAGCCAATCATTTGCACCACGCAGAGAATGAGTGCTTTATTTTCTTTTATCTTTTACAATATAGTTTCTTTTTTATTGTGGTAAATATATAAACTATTTTCCATTTCAACAATCTTCACATGTACAGTTTGTTGTTGTTGTCATGTACCATCAAGTCAGACCTGACTCATAGTGACTACTCCGTGGGTTTCCGAGGCAGTATCACTATAGAAGTAGATTGCCCAACCTTTCTTCCAAGGAGTGGCTGGTGAGTTTGAACGACTGGTCTCCTGGTTAGTAGTCAAGTGCCTTAGGTACTATGCTATCTGAGCTTTCATGTACAGTTTAGTGACACTAATTATGTTCATCATATTATTCAACATCACCCTTATCCATTCCCAGTTTTTTTCCATCACCCTATATAGAAGTTCAGTGTCCCCAAAACACTGGGGCCTAAGAAAAATGAAGCTCAAGCTCTCTGTAGATTCTGCAGCCTCAAAAATACCCACTACTTAGTGGTCACATCCTCTTGTCCCATAGCAGACTGTCATAATTTGAGTGTCCCTAGTAGTAGACCCAGAGAAAAGTATCCAAAGGCAAGTAGTTTATTTAAGAGATGAAGGAAACACTGGTAGGGGAGTGGGGAAATGAGCCAGGGAAAGCATCCAGTAAAGGGTGTATTGATTGTTAAGTCAATTATCACAGTGGGGAACTGGAACTTAAGCCAGCTGGGGATGTTCCATATACCATAGAGTTACCCCATCCAGGGATAAGGGACCTGGTCTATTTACACTTCCACTCCCTTTAGTCATTGATTAGGGGTAGCTCTCAGGGGACATTCAATCCTTGGCATTTCCAAGCTGCAGCATGGGAGGGCAAAGTAGGCTTCAACAGACAGAAGCAGCCCACATTTAAACAAATTCAGGAGCTGCCTATTGGAGTCAGTAGGCATGCATGCCCTGAAGTGGTAACGCTGAGGAGATGTAGGGTAATGACAGCATCTCCTATATGGATGTAGCCCCAAAGCCTCAGACTGGGTCCACAGCAGAATAGCATTCAGTGGCTGAGCTCCTAACTTTCAGAGCAGAACCCAACCCCTTCCTGACTTCTGCCCCCACTACAGTAGGGCCAGGGAACATGAGGTATCAACCTGAACCCATTCCTGGAACTGCCGTGGCTGCAAACTCCTTACCTGACTTACCTGATAGAACAGTGCTGCCTACCTCTACTGTGCTCCACTTTATTCATGAGCTCTACAGATCCTCCCCAGGTTTTGCCTTTACTGTCCATTGTTAATATTGCATTATTTCAACCAGAGTTTCCTGAATGCCTAATTTCAGGATAGGAAGAACCACATTTTCCCAGGTACTGGTCTAAGTTTTGGTGATACAATGAGGAGCATGACAGACACACTCCAAAACTTCATGAGGCTCACAATTTGGTGAAGGAGAAAATTAGAATTAGTAACTTAATAGCCATAGTTCCAGCTATTCACCAGCAACACCAACAATCTATGATACATGGCAATTTGTATTTCTGCTGAGGTGTGCATTTCAACCCCTCCTGCAAGTCACTTACCTACCATCCATGTGCATTTCAGCATGCCTCTTAAGTGATCATTCTTATGAAATAACAGTTTTTTCATGAAAAGTTGCTCTTGGAAGAAAGCCGACTGCCAATGCTGGGGATAGGTCTAACATACTCTTCTACCCCTTTCCTTCAATTTTAGCTCTTATGGTAAAACAATCTTTTGTCTCCATTTGAAAACACTGGAGTTCCAGTTCAACATGGGTAACTGAGCTCACATGGTTACCACTTTTCTCTCCTCAGATCTCACTGAAGTAGGATAATTAACTACATAGCAATGGAAAACAAGGAATAGCACCACTGATTCATCAGGAACTTTGAGGAATTTCTGGAATTCTTTTAAAAGAAAAGCCAATCAGTGCTGAACACAACACAGGCAAATGAAGGGACCAAAAAAAAAAAAAAAAACCCAAACCAAACCCACTGCCATTAGTCAATTCCAACTCATAGCAACTCATTGGGTTTCCAAGGCTATAACTCTTTACGGAAGTAGATTGCCTCATCTTCCTCCCAAAGAGCAGCTGGTGGGTTTGAACTGATGACCTTCTGGTTAGCAGCCAAATGCCTTACCCACTATGACACCAGAGCCCCTCAAATGAAGGGGCACTAAGGGGAAAAAAACAAAAACCCAGGTGCAGAGCAGGAAGGTCTGGGACTAGGGGTATAGAATGAAGTGAAAATAAAAAGGCACTAGAAACCACACTTATGCCCTAACATGAAGTAGGGGAGAGCACAGTTTAACCCCAGGCTCCACTTCGTTCTGACAGCTCACTAAGCAGAGTGGAAAACTTATTGGTGCAAATTTCTTGATAAGTGCCCCCTATCAAGGGCAGAGGGAAAGAGGAGACCAGACTGCCATAATATTCATCAATCCTTACCCCTCCCAAATCTAAAATAATCAAAACTTAAAAGTTTCCAACAGTAATGAAATTTCTGTAATCCAAACCACGTCTGAAGCAGCTTCCTTACCTCTTCTTAATCACCCAACACTGTCCAGATACAAATACTTTGAGGAGTGTGCTGGAGGAGGGGCACACTAGACAGGAGGTCTTACAGGGTGATAACATAATTGTATTATTATTCACCAAATCTCACTCTTTCATCCACAACACCCCCTCTAAGGGCAGAGTATACTTCCCAATGCTCTGATGCTGGTCTTGGCGATGTGACTTGTTCAAGCCAATGACATATCAGTGGGTATGGCCCATGCCACCTCAGACCAGAGGCTTACTGGCTCCTGCCCTCAGCCTGAGTACCATATTGAGAAGCCTTATGGAGCAGACCCAAAGTCTAGAATGGGAAGCAAGTCTAAATCCAACCTATAGTCTAGAGCAGAGCTGCTGCTGACCCCTAAACCTGTGAACAAAATGTAAATATTAGATGCTTTAAAGCCACTTAAAGTTTGAAAGCATTTGTTCCCATGGCAAAAATTGACTAATATAAACCAAACCCACTGTCATCAAGTCAACTCCAACTCATGGTGAACCCATGTGTTACAGAGTAGAACTGCTCCATAGTGTTTTCTTGGCTATAATCTTTACAGAAGTAGATCATCAGGCCTTTCTTCCATGGTGCCACTGGGTAGGTTTGAACTGCCAACCTTTAGGTGAGTAGTTGAGTGCAAACAGTTTGTGCCACTTAGGGACCTGAGGAACCCTGTAACCGTCTGCTCTTTTGGGGTGGTTCCAGTTATGGTTGTGAAGGGTGTGCTCAGTAAACTCTAGGGGGCGTGTGGTAGTTAAGATTGTGTGTCAACTTGATTGGGCTGTGGTTCTGAGTGCTTGACATCTGGATGCAGTTAATTTCCCATGAAGAGACTGGAATCAACTCCATGGTGGAATCTGCCGTGAGCAGCTAATTAGTTGCCTTCGGGGTGTGGCCTGTATCCAGTATATATTGGGATGTTATGAGGAAGGTATCTAGTTTTTGGTAAATCTGGACCCTGCATTTGGCCAAGTCTTGGCCTGCTGTGTTGCCTGCTGACCTTGGTATCGTTTCTAGGCTTGAACCAGTGGTCTGCAAGTTGCCTGTCAGTCTTGGGATTGTGTCATTTTATTTGTCAATCTTGGGTTCATCAGCCTCAGAAGCCAGCAGCTGCATGAATCAGAAAAAGCCTCTGGCTCTAGTGGGCCTGAAACAGGAAGGAGAGCTGAAGCCCAAGGTCAAGGGCCCTTTGGCCAGTCCCTAGAGCCGGTACTTTGAACTCAGACTTTTAGTCTCTTAAACTCTAAGAGAATAAATCCTTGTTTATTAAAGCCATCCACTTGTGGCACTTCTCTTACAGCAGCACTAGAGAACTAAGACAGGAACCCAGTCACATCCACAGTCAAAATAGATTTGTATACACAGCCATGAAAAATTCCTGGCAAAGAGCAAGAGTTTTTTTTCCTTAGTCCCACAAAGATGCCATGTGGTCAAGCCATGGACCAGGGAATGCCTGTCAGAAGAAACCAAAGGTAAGCTTCACAGCCACATCAGCAACTAAATTATCTGGACTTCTACTCACAAATAGCTCAGAGTGTCCTCTAGACACCACATTTGAATTTCATCTTTTTCAGGAAGTTCTAGAAAACTATCTTGTTGTCTCTAAGGCCATACACCCACCTCAGACCCATGACCTCAGAAAGGGGAGAGCCAGCTTAGAATCACAAAATGGTTTTATTTAGAAGGAGAAAAGTTTTATGTTGAGCTAGGTGGTAGGTACATGGTCATTAGTTTTCTTGTTAATCTTTAAATTACACATATTTATTATATATCCTCTTTTGTATTTATGACAATTTCATTAAAAAATTGGAAAAAAAAAAGTGATATTAAAAAATAATTACATGATCATCATTGTTGTTGTTGTTACGTGCTGTGGAGTCAGACCCGACTTATAGCAACCTCTCCTCGGGTTTCCGAGGCAGTATCACTACAGAAGTAGATTGCCCAACCTTCCTTCCGAGGAATGGCTGGTAGGTTTGAACCGCCAACCTTCTGGTTAGCAGTCAAGTGCCTTAGGCACTACACTACCAGAGCTCCCATGATCATCATTACCTAAAATTATTCTGGAAGATCTAGCAAATTGGTTAAGACAAGAAAAAAAAAAAAGATAATATTTGTTATTATATAATTATACATAAAATGCTAAAATTATAAAATAATAGAACTATTAAATAAATGTACTAATGTTGCATATTATTGTATAAAAATATACAAAAAAAATAAAATAAAATAACTTCACAGCACAGTCTTTCTAAAGAACAAGTAAAAACTAATTGCTCCTTCTGTCCAAAGGTTAAGGGAACAGTCCAAAGGTTAAGATGGTGACACATAGATGAAAGAAGGTAAACCAGTTCTGATCCAGATCCTGAAAGTATCACTGCTTTGGTGTGATCGTGCAAGAAAACTGTACCCTGAGCTGCTGTAGAGGGCAACCTTCCCAGGGAAGCTGTGGAGTAAAATGCCCTGTTATCAGGCCTGATCTCAATAATGCTCTTCAAGTGGCTATCACCCTCAGCCACAGGACTGCAACATCCCTAGACAACAGATACAATACACTGTTGACACCTCTGGATCCTAGCTGGAGACTTACAATTCTGGAGGATCCCTGGAAGACTAAAGAAAGTGGACTTGGTTTGGGATGACAGCTATTTTAGTGGCTACTGAGGGAAAACCTTGAGCCTCCATATATGCATATGGAATATAAAGCAGTAGCTGTCTCCTAAATTATGAAGGGCTAGTGTCATGGATTCAATCGCATCCCCTCAAAATATGTGTCAGTTTGGCTAGGCCATGATTCTCAGTGGTTTCGGAGTTATATAATGATGTAATCATCTCCCATGATGTGATATGATGTGTAGGCCAATCAGTTGCGAGGGGACTAGGGTGGGATGCAACATCCTTTATCAGGTCACAGCCTCTGATGTAAGGGAAATTTCCTTAGGTTGTGGTCTGCATCACCTCTTACCTTACAGGAGATTAAAGGAGAGAGAAGTGAGCAGGGAGGAAGGGACCTACTACCACCAAGAAAGAAGAGCTGAGAGTGGAGTGCATTCTTTGGATTCAGGATTCCTGTGCTAAGAAAGTCCTAGACGTCAGGGAAGATTGATAACAAAGATCTTCCCCTAGAACTGATAGAGAGGAAGCCTTCCTCTGGAACTGGCACCCTAAATTCAGACTTCTAGCCTCACAAGCTGTGGCAGAATAAATTTCTGTTTGTTAAAGCCATCTACTTGTGCTATTTCTGTTATAGCAGTACTAGGTAACTAAGATAGCTAGGAAAAACCCATGGAGTGACGATAAAAGAATAGTCACAGGACAAATGGGTCAAACCAGCCCCGCAGAAGAGCCTAACCAAGCTGAACATCAGAATAAACGACCCATGGTGTGAAACAAGGTAATGCAAGAAGCAAATTAATTTGTATACTTAGAGAGATTTATAAAATTCTGGTAAAGGATGAAAAGTATGGCAGCAAGAGCAACCAGGAACAAACACCTTTCAGATCCAATTTGATCTAAAAGAAGATTGTGGCCCCAGAGTTCTAGAGCCAGCCATATTACCACAAGGGAAAAGGAAAGACACTTTCAGTACTCGGTGACTTAGAAAATACACCATTTATGTACCTTTTCCTGCATAAAACAAACCAAGAAAATTTTAAAAACAAACAAAAGCTTATGTCAGAATAGAAAACTCAGGAAAGGAAGGATATAAGAGAGAAAATATATCCTTATATATTATAACAACCAGAACCAAACTCACTGCCATTGAGTCAGATCCGACTCATAGATGCACCTCAAGAAATAGTGATAAGCAAAGAAAACAGTACAAACTGCATTAAATCTAAATAACATTTCCAAAAATACTCCTTACTTAATCCTGCTCCTTGGTTTACAAGGAACAAAATTCATGAAAATAATTATAATAATGACAATCATAGTACCTCAGCATAATTTACCTTCCACATCAAACCTATAAAAGCCATCCATCCTTGTCTATTCATCTTTGTTCAGAGGACTCTAAATTTTGAGATGCATGAACAAAATACAAGGAAACTGATACAGTCTGTGAACTTTTTACTTTGCTGATTATTGACATCAAAATATACAACTCCTCTACTATCATGGGAGCTCTGGTAGTATAGTGCCTAGGGCACTTGACTATTAACCAGAAGGCTGGAGGTTCAAACCCACCAGCCACTCCTCGGAAGGAAGGTTGGGCAATCTACTTCTGTAGTGATACTGCCTCAGAAACCCAAGGAGG
>NW_006921601.1:3343462-3347120 GCF_000298275.1 Orycteropus afer afer | reverse complement strand
CCAGAAGGCTGGCAGTTCAAACCCATGAGCCACTCCTCGGAAGGAAGGTTGGGCAATCTACTTCTGTAGTGATACTGCCTCAGAAACCCAAGGAGGGGTCGCTATGAGTCGGGTCTGACTCAATGGCACATAACAACAACTACTATCATACTCATTTCATACAAGAAAAGATGTTTTAACACCAAGATAAATGACATTTCCTTAAAATACTACACAAGTATGCATCACTTAACATCCAGGATACATTCTGTGAAACAGGACATTAGGTGATTTGGACATTTTTCAAACACCATATTAAAATCTTATGGGAGCCCACTTCCAATTATCTTCACTGCTGCTGTTGCTGCTGCTGCTGGAGCTGCTGGTAGAAGCCAGAGATGCCAGGAGCAGCAGTGGGGAATGAGAGGACAAGGGTAGGAGCCAAGTAAGAGGAAGCAAGGAGGCAGGGAGCAGAGCATGCCCATCCATGATCATTGCTCTGCCCACCTGAGCAGCAGGAGCAGCCTGGGCCCTGCAGCACCACACCAGCACTGCTGCCACCTGCCCACTGAAAAGCTGTACCAAGAGCCACATGCTCTGCCCCAGCTAACTGTAACCCCCTGTGGTCCAGTGCTACAAGAGTCTGGGTTTGGGGTTTTGAAAACTACTAGAGGGAATAATAAACAAAAGGAGAGCTGCTTTCCCTTTAAAAAAAGAAAAGAAAGAAAGAAACCTTATTTGACCATGGACGTATATGCAGTCAGACATTGTCCTAACAGATGTTATGACACACATACCTGTATTAACTTTTATGAAAAAAATCACTACATTGTCCTTATTTCTGTCACTTTGCTTCAGACTTGTGATAAACTTATAATACACAAACAAGGGACCAGAGGCTAGGAGCCACAGTCCCACTCTCTCTCAAGTTAGCTCTGTCCCTTCTCTATTTCTTACAGAGCTAAGCATGGCTCAAGGCAAAACAGGGAAATGGATGGCATTTTTGATATCCACTCCTGTCTTCCTATTCTGAACTCTTCTCAACTGCCCTCCCAATATGCTGATGTTCCAAAGGTCTTGAATTTTCAAAGGGATTATATTGGAACCTGTCTTATTTCTTAGTGCTGCTATAACAGAAATACCACAAGTGGGTGGCTTCAAAGAACAGAAATTTATTTTCTCACAGCTTAGGAGGCTGAGTCTGAATTCAGGACACAAGCTATAGGGAAAGGTTCCCTTTCTGTTAGCACTAGGGGAAGACTCGTCTCAGCTTCTTTAGCACCAGCACTTTTCAGTTCTTTGCCAATCTTCACATGGAATCTGTCTTCCCTCCATTTGTACTTGCTTGTCTCTGTGTCAATGCAGCCCCTTATAACTCAGAAGTAATTAAGTTTAGGACATACCCTACACTGATGTTGTTGTTCTGTGCCGTTGAGTCATCTCCGACAAATAGCAACCTTATGTAAACAGAAAGAAACACTGCCTGGTCCTGTGCCAGCCTCATGATCCCTACTATACCTGAGCCTATCGCTGAAGCCACTGTGTCAATCCATCTTGTTGAGGACCCTCCACTTTACCGAGCATGACATCCTTCTCCAGAGAATGTTCCCTCTTGACAAAATGACCAAAGTAAGTGAGATTAAGTCTGGCCATTCTCACTTCCAAGGACCATTTCAGCTGCACTTCTTCCAGGACAGATTTGTTAGTTCTTTTAGCACTCCATAGTACTTTCAGCATTCTTCTCCAACACCACAACTCAAAAGCATCAACTCTTCTTCAGTCTTCCTTATTCACTGTCTAGCTTTCACATGCATATGAGGTGAATGAAAATGCCACAGCTTCAGTGAGGCACACATTAGTTTTCAAGGAGACATTTCTTCTCTTCAGCACTTTAAAGAGGTCTTTTGCAACAGATGCACCCAATGCAATAAGTCTTTTGATGTCTTGACTGCTGCTTCCATTTGCATTGATTACAGAACCAAGTAATATGAAGTCTTTGACAACTTCAATGTTTTCTCCATTTATTGTGATGCTGTTTATTGGTCCAGTTGTGAGGATTTTTTTCTTTACACTGAGGCGTAATCCATACTGTAGACTGTAGTCTTCAATCTTCATCAGTAAGTGCTCCAGGTCACCCTCACTTTTAGCAAGCAGAGTTGTGTCATCTGCATATCTTAGGTTGTTAATGAGCCTTCCTCCAATCCTGATGCCATGTTCTTTTTCATGTACTCCAGTGTCTCAAATTATTTGCTCAACATACAGATTGAATAAGTATGGTGAAAGGATACAACCCTGATGCACTCCCTTCCTGATTTTATATCCCCTTGTTCTGTTCAAACAACAGCCTTCTGATCTCTATACATGTTCCTCACGAGTACAATTAAGTGTTCTGGAATTCTCATTCTACACTGATAGGACCTCATTGACATAATAAAGAAAATCCAATTCCCAAACAGGATTACATCCAAAGGTACAATGGTTAGGATTTCAACACATATTCTGGGGGACACAACTCAATCCATAACAGAATCTGAAGGGTTGATGTTCATGTCTATTCTCTCATGGCCAAAGCAATGATGAGTACACAGAAGAGCCATCTGACTCTGGATCAGTCTAATGTGGTGCTTCCTAATGACACGCAAAGGAAACTTGGACTCACAAGGAGGGAAGCTAAAAGCATCAGTGCTTGAAAAGTGCTGAGCGCTGAGAATGAGGTGAGGTGGGCATAAAAAGAGGAAATTTATGACCAGAAGCTGGAATGATAGGATCAGGTTTAAAGACTGGTGCAAAATAAATTACGGAAAGTAGTTCAAGATCACTGATAGGTTCATTCATATATGACTTAGCTTCCTGCAAAAGGATTTAGGGCAGCTTTGAAGAAATACATAGAACAACCATATAAAATAAACTTTGTGAGGAAATAAAAGTAAAATGAAGGTGAAATCAGAAATAAGGTAAAACCCAGAAGACATGACATGGGGTTTTGTAAAGTTGCCAGAGGTGGCTACAAAATTGGTTCCAAACATCCTGTTTGTCATAGCAAAGAATGAGTCACATGACTCATTACCTAAAATGACACACTTAAGAAACATATTTATGAGACCAAATGAAAAATGGGAACTGGAAATTTGGTGATACTACAGATTAGTATGAATTACTTATAGATATTATAATTATACTGAGATGTGTTTTATAGATACATATATATATATATATATAAATATTAAACAATATGATGTCTAGAATTTGCTTCAAGTTATAAATGAAACAAGACTGAGCATGAGTCAGTAAGTTGAAATTGACTTATAAGTACATGGGATTAATTTTATTATTTTCCCTACTTTTAAATTATTTTAAAGAAAAGTTAAAACAACAATGACAACAATAACAAATATGTTTGGTAGGAAGAAAATGGTGACGCCTTACTTTAACTTTATAAATTCCTATTTATAAAAATTCTTGGATGAGGTCCCAGAATCTCCATTATATGTAATATTACATCTATGTATCTATATACATATATGGGAGCTGTAGTGGCATAGCGCCTCAGGCACTTGACTACTAACCAGAAGGCTGGAGGTTCAAATCCACCAGCTACTCCTTGGAAGGAAGATTGGGCAATCTACTTTCGTAGTGATACCACCTCAGAAACCCAGGGAGGGATTGCTGTGAGTTGGCT
>NW_006921601.1:3336299-3343362 GCF_000298275.1 Orycteropus afer afer | reverse complement strand
CTGTTGCATATAATATATACCTGTTGCTGTCAAGTCAACTCTGACTCATAGTGACCCTATAGGACAGAATAGAACTGCCCTATAGGGTTTTCAAGGCTATAAATTTTTATGAAAGGTTAGCAGTTCAAACTCACCAACTGTTCTTCAGGAAAAAGATGTAGCAATCAGCTTCTGTATAGATTTACAGCCTTGGAAACCCTATAGGGCAGTTCTACTCTGTCCTGTAGGACTGATCCTATCACTAACCCTCCCCCTAACCCCAACACTAACCCTAAAGCTAACCCTAGCTATAACCCTAAACTTAACACTAAATCCAACTTTAAATATAATTCTAAACTTAAAGACTAAATCTAGCAGACTGCCACATCTTTCTCGAGAGAAGCAGCTGGTGGTTCCAACCATTCTTTTGGTTAGCAGCTGAGCACTTTAATCGTTGTACTACTAGGGCTCCTAATATATTACATATAACTGTGTGTATATATATATATACACACACACACTATTACAGTAGTTTATATATATACTATTATAATATTTTTATATTATTATATATTATAGTATTCTATTATATATCATAAGATATATGTAATCTATTATATACATACTATTATTATGTATTATAATAATATGATATTGATATATATAGAATCACTGCTAGCACAGTGGTTGTTTTGGTTATTAACCGAAAGGTTGCAGTTTGAACCCACTAGCTACCAGCTACTCCTTGGGAGAAAGATACAGCAGTGTGCTTCGATAAAGATTTACAACCTTGGAAGCTCTATGGGGCCATTTTATTCTGTCCCATATGGTTGCCATGAGCCAGAATTGACTTGATGGAAATGGGTTTGGTTTATATATATAGTGGTTCAGAACACAAAATGTTTTTCCTGATCCTAAGACAGCTTGCCTAGAGGACCTCACAAAGATAACATCAGACAGTGCAGTTAGAAATCAGGCCATGGAGAACTTGAGGGCATCACATAGTGCCTTGTGGGAAAGTTGTAATGTAACTAGATAAAGGAGACAGGCAGGACCAGACAGTTATAAAGATGAAATGTTAGGTGTCCTGGGGAATCGAACTGATATGAAAACACCTAGTCTTTCTTCTGTGGAGTGGCTGGTGGGTTTGAACCACCAACCTTCGGTTAGCAGTCAAATGCCTTAGGCACTGTGCCACCAGAGCTCTTTTAGGGCCACCCAGCACAGTCCATATTGAATTTTCTCATCAACATCTGTTCCATGTGACCATGAAGCCTCCACTTGAAAATTTTATTTTCTTTATCTTTAAAACTTTATATAATGAACAGGTATTACTTTTGTAATTTAAAAATATAATAAATACTAATAATAAAAAGAAAAGAATTTAAAAAATCATTGGGGTCAACAAGTGAAGGGGAACTCAGCTGTAGACGCAATAGCACAGAGGGCAGCTTCTGAATCACTTTGGATAAGAATGTATTAGATCTTAGGATAAAATAAGATATTTTGGTCTTTAAATGATTGAATTTAAGTTGTCTGCAAACTTGCAGAAACCCTGTTCTTTAATCACAGCAGAGGCACCATAGTACAGTGGTTACAAACACTAGAATCACACAGTCAAGGGTTGCATTCCAACACTGATTGCTTAACCTTAGATAACTTTCTTTGAATCTCATTTTCTTACAATGAAGTTGAGATAATAATAACAATATCTACCAGTTGAGATTGTAGTGAATGCTTAGAAAGGTGCTAGCATTCAACAAATACAAATTTTTGTTTATTTTGTTTGTTTGTTTTTTAATGAGGTATCTCAGGTTTTAGCTGCTACACGTCCAGAGTTATTGCCAAAAAGTGATCACATGGTTACTAAATAATGAGGCTAGGATCCTGGAGCTTTATGAAATGGTCTAGCAACAAGCAAATATCAGGTATTCAATCAGTGATTTAAAAAAAAATTATTTTGCTGTTGTTGTTGAGAATATACATAGCAAAACATACACCAACTCAACAGCTTCCACATGTGCAAGTCAGTGACACTGATTACACTGAGTGATGCAAACCCCCTTTTCTGAGTTCCTCCCCCATTAACATAATCTCACTGTTCCCTAAGATTCCTATCTAATCTTTTCAGTCGCTGTTGTCAACTTCATCCCATACAGAAAGTTCTTAAAAGAGCATAATTCTAAAGGAAGACATGTTTTATAGTTAAGCTAAATTATTGTTTGATTTTAAGAAAACTTCAGGGGATATTTTTGGTTTAAGGTTTAAAGATGACCTCAGGGCAATACTGTTAGGGGTTCATCCAGCCTCCATGACTCCCAAAAGTCTAGATTCCATGAGAATTTGAAATACTGTTCTGCTTTTTCCCTCTTTTGAACAGGGTTCTTTTGTAGAATCTTTGATAAAAATGTCCAATAATGGTAGCCAGCTACAATCTAGTAATAGGTACTCACTGAACTGAATTACTGAGGACAAGAGAAGCTGCTATTGAGTCCCTGATGTTTGCTAAGAACTACATTGTTGTTGTGCTGGTGTTGTTATGTGCCATCAAGTTGGACCCGACTCATAGCAACCCCACCTTGGGTTTCTGAGGCGGTATCACTACGCAAGTAGATTGCCCAACCTTCCTTCCAAGGAGTGGCTAGTGGGTTTGAACCACCAGCCTTCTGGTTAGCACTCAAGTGCCTTAGGCACTATGCTACCAGAGCTCCCAAGAACTACATTAGAGGTAGTAAATAAATAAAACATACCCTGAACTCAACGAACAATTAGTCAAAAGAATTTTAGTAGTGCTATTCACATTCAAGGAGCTGTGGTTGGCATAGTGGTTAAAGCATTTGGCTGCTAACCAAAAAGTCAGTCATTCAAACCCACCAGCTGCTCAATAGGAGAAAGATGAGGCAGTCTGCTTCCATAAAGATTTACAGCCTTGGAAACCCTATGGAAAGTTCTACTCTGTCCTATAGGGTCACAATGAGTCAGAATTGACTCAGTAGCAGTGGGTTTGGTTTGGGTTTTGTTTTTTTTTTTTTAATTCACAATTCAGAGTATGACTGGAGGCCAGAAGTGGGAGTATATGACCCAGAGGAAGGGTAAAGACAAGCTTCCCATAGAAGACTTCCCATAGAAGAGGAGTCAAGCCTACTTAAAACCACCTCTCATACAGAAAGATGAAGTCCAGGTCACTGGGCCATGAGGTTGGAAGATTTAACCAGGAAAAAGGGTGAGCCAGGAATGCTGTGTATGGTTACACATGTTGCACAGGCACAGTTTGCTCCACTGTACACTGTGGCCTAGAGGGAGACTTCACACACCAGAAGAGCTGTAGGCCCAGCTTTGCTACAATTTGTATTTTGTGACCTTGGGTAAGTTACTTCCCCTGTACAGTCTGGTTTTCTTGTCTCTCATAAAGGGTCTGAACCTGGCTCTCACATTCTGTGGATCTTAAGAAACTGCCAAGTAACTAACTTTGGCTTCACAGTCATATCTGTATCTAGGGTTGAAGCCATTATAACAATTCCCATTAGTGACCACAAGGCAATGAGCACTACACTACTGGAGGTTATAATGTAGACCTTTTCTTCTTTTTATTATTGCAGCAGGCATGAGCTTCTCTTAGCATTGGCTCATGGTGCAAATTGCAAGGATTAAGGAGCATTAGCTTGAGCCTGCAGGGGCCATACCATTATTAAGGTACCAAGTCAGGTAAACAGCATTTGCTGTCTTAACTCTAAGAAGCCCGTGGACTGGTTAAAATGAGTTAGAACATGGAAACTGGCAAATGGCATCAGTGCATTTTTTTGTGATTGATTGATATAAAGGAAGGAGCGCTTGTAACATGCCTATATCTCTGATCCTCAGATCCTTTCCTCAGAAGGATGCCCAGATGATACTGCCTGTGTTAACTAAGCAGCTGGTCTAAAATTAGCATTGACAGAACACTTTCTGTGGCACCTTCTATTTGCAAAGTGCTGCCTCATCAGTGTGACCATCTTCTTCTCACACTGGCATCACCACTTCTGCCTCTGCCAGATGGGGCATGGCTTGCTGAAGCTACACAGTGGCTAGAGCTGCAAACACTCAGAGCTGTGCTTTGGCCCTTGTGTCCATACACCCTGCCCTCCCAATTCGATTGCACCTGAGCCACATCAGGTTTACTCTTTGGCTTCTACTCTCTTTTTAATGTCTCTCCAGAAATTATTTGGTTGGGAAAAAGAAGAGTCCACTTAAAAATATATATATATTTTGCCACCCACTGAAGCTTCATTGGAGGTGCTTGTGAAATCTACAATTTTTTTGGTGTCATGGTATTCTGGCCTATGCAGAGTAAACTGAAACACTCAGATGTGCTAGAATTCATGTGAAATAGTAGAAAATCTGAAGTGCAGGATTTCAGACGAAGACTTTTTGCCTGAAAAAAGCACAATGAAACAAATCTCCAAAACATGCAGGGATGGAAAGGGTAGTTGTTGTTGTTGTTAGGTGTTGTTGAGTTGGCTCTGACTCATAGCGACCCTATGGACAACAGAACAAAACACTGTCTGGTCCTGTGCCAGTCTCACAATCCCTGCTATACCTGAGCCCATCATTGCAGCCACTGTGTCAGTCCATCCCATTGAGGGCCTTCCTCCTTTTTGTTGACCCTCCACTTTACCAAGCATCATATCCTTCCCCAGGGAATGGTCCCTTCTAACAACATGACCAAAGTAGGTGAGATGAAGTCTGGCCATTCTTGCTTCCAAGGAGTATTCTGGCTGCACTTCCTCCAGGACATATTTGTTAGTTCTTCTGCTGGTCCATAGTATTTTCATTATTTGTTGCCAACACCACAACTCAAAAGCATCAATTCTTCCTTGGTCTTCCTTATTCACTGCCCAGCTTTCACATGCATACAAGGCAACTGAAAAACTATAGGTTGGGTCAGGCGCACCTTAGTCTTCAAAGAAATATCTGTGCTCTTCAGCACTTCAAAGAGGTCTTTTGCAGCAGATTTGCCCAGTGCAATAAGTCATCTGATTTCTTGACTGCTGCTTCCATTGGTATTGATGTGGAACAAAGTAATTTATCTTTGACAACTTCAATCCTTTCTCCATTTATTGTGATGCTGCTTATTGGTCCAATTGTGAGGATTTTCATTTTATTTATGTTGAGGTGTAATCCATACTGCGGATGATAGTCTTTAATCTTCATCAGTGAGTGCTTCAAGTCTTCTTCACTTTCAGCAAACAAAGTTGAGAAATCAACAAACTTTCTTGGCATATCTGTGGGAAATGGAGCCCAGCCCACCTGGCACTGCTATGTGAGTCTCAAAAGAAATGAGAGTCAGCATCAGGGGCCCTGATGTTCAAAACTCACTATCTCTGTTACCTTGGGAGACTCTGGACCATCAGTTACCTCTCAGGGTCATTTTCCCACTTTTAAAGTGGAGAGGGGGCATTGGTGGTTCAGTGGTAGAAATCTTGTCTTCTGTGTGGGAGACCTGAGCTTGATTCCTGGTCAATGCATCTCATGTCCAGCCAAGACCTATCTTTCAGTGGAGGTGTGCTTGTTGCTATGAGGCTAAATAGATTTCAGTGGAGCTTCCAGATTAAGATGAACTAAGAAGAAAGGCCTAGTGCCATGCTTCCAAAAATCAGCCAATGAAAACCTTATGGATCACAACAGTCAGATTTGCAACAGTCAGTGATCATGGGGATGGCACAGGGTGGGGCAGCATTTTGTTCTATTATGCACAGGATCAACGTGAGTTGGAGGGCTGACTCTATGGCAGCTAACAACAAAATGGGGGAATACCTCTCCTGGCTCTCTTGAAAATTACATGTTCCTTATATATACATAAAAGCCTGTCACCGTGCTGTAACAGTGGCACTTGAAATTCTTTTAAGCCTAGAACAGCTGCATCAGCCCTATACTTCACACCTCTCACAGGACCCCTTTCAAAGTTTTGTCAGTTAGAGTCATTTCCTAGGCCGGCTCTGGCCTTGCTTTGATGCAATTCATGTTTATATCTCTCATCTACCCTTGTAGAACAAGATCAAAAAGGTTAATGAACCAGCATTTAGATATTAGCCAGATATCAGAACCAGCATTTAGATATTAATGATATCTTGATGAACCAGCATTTAGATATTAGCCAGATATTAGAACCAGCATTAGATATGTTACATAAAGTGATGTATAATGTTAGTGTGGGAACACTTCTTCCCACTCCTGGGTTCCATCAGGAGTGATTTTTCCCTAAATGCTCCTGGCCCCTTCTCTCACCATTTTGAGTTGTGTCCTTCAAAAGGATATGCTAAAATTCTAACTCATATAACTATTCATGTACCTGGGAATGTGACTCTGCTTGGAAATAGGGTTTTTGAAGATGTTATCAGTTAGGTTAACATGTTGCTGTTGTTGTTGTTAGGTGCTATCTAGTTGTCTCTGACTCAGAGCGACCCTATGCACAGCAGAACAAAACACCGCCCGATCCTGAGCCAGCTCCACGACTCTCGCTACACTTGAGCTCATCACTGCCACCACAGTGTCGCTCCACCTCCTTGAGGGCTTCTCCTCTTTCATCGACCCTCCAAGCATGGCATCCTTCTCCAGGGAATGGTCCTTTCTGACAACATGACCAAAGTATGTGAGACGAAGTCTGGCCATTCTTGCCTCCAAGGAGCATTCTGGCTGCACTTCCTCCAGGACAGACCTGTTAGTTCTTTTAGCAGTCCACGGTACTTTCAGCATTCTTTGCCAACACCACAGCTCAAAAGCTTCAACTCTTCTTCAGTCTTCCTTATTCACTGTCCAGCTCTCACATGCATATGAGGTGATTGAAAATACCATGGCTTGTGTCAGGTACATCATAGTCCTCAAGGTGACATCTTTGCTCTTCAGCATTTGAAAGAGGTCGCTTGCAGCTGATTTGCCCAGTGCACACAACAACAACACAACATACATTGTCTGATGTCCTGACTGCTGCTTCCATTGGCGTCGATTGTAGAACCAAGCAATGTGAAGTCTTTAACAACTTTAATCTTTTCTCCAATTATCATAATGCTGCTTATAGGTCCAGTTGTGAGGATTTTTGTTTTCTTTA
>NW_006921601.1:3304120-3311923 GCF_000298275.1 Orycteropus afer afer | reverse complement strand
GTAGGGTCGCTATGAGTCGGAGACAACTCAACGGCACCTAACAACAACAACAACATTTAGAACTAACATATAAACAAACAATAGATGACTTAAGTGTAGCTAAAATACAGAATGTAAAATTTTCATCACAGTGTAATAACAACCTAAGAGTTGACCAGTATCTACGAAGTGGGATGTCCAGAGATAATGTCAAAGGTTGTTACAAGAGTAAATGAAATTTTTTTTTAATTTTAAGTTTAAAATGTAACCAATATATAAAAAAAATAAGTATTAAAAATTGAGACCTCATCTTGTTAATGTATATTGTCTAAAGTTGGTAAACAAAGAAAAGGATAGATAAACATGGCTGCTTCTGGGAATGGACCCACAGGAGAGAAGTAAAGCTTTTCTTTCTCTCCTTTTTTTTTTTTTGATTTCAAGTAATATGTGATTTTCTTAAAACTGTGAACATATTATTTTGATAATTACCATTTAAAATCATAAATCGAATGTGGAGAAGTTAAATGTAATATAAAGAAATTAAATTAGAAAGCCGAAACATTAGAAATTCTGACTAAAGTGGATCATTAGGAACCCAGAAGGAGCTGTCTCAACTGAAACAGTTGCCAGACAGCACACCAAGGCACTGAGAAGGTTTCTGCTCCCAGAAACTGCTCTTTGTACTGCCTACAGGCTCCCCTAGGGAGGAGGACCCAGATGGCAGCTAACCATCTCCTGGGGTCAGGGGCTGCGCATGGCACCCTGGGAGGTGTGCAAGGGAAGAACTTTAATTAGGCACTGCTTGTCATCCATCAGGTACTATAGAGCCCGGGGTGCCTCACCAGCCATCTGTCTACCTGCCTGCCTCTGTGCACTCACACCTTAATATCCACCTGGCTCAGTAATGGCTTCATACTTTACCCTGAATCAGAGCCACAGAATCAGCTGTGCATATAATAAGAGATCTTTTATATACACCCATCTGTCAGTTTGTCATACTATGGTGGCTTGCATATCATATTTTGCTGGAAGCCATGCCATTGGTATTTCAGATAGCAGGGTCACCCAGGGTGGACAGGTTTCAGGAGAGCCTCCAGACTAAGTTGAACTATGAAGAAAACAGCCTGGGAATCTACTTCCAAATTAGGCAGTAAAAACTTCATGGATCACAGAACTTTTTGTGCCGTATATGAGTCTGCTAGGCTGGAAGGCACTAAACAATAACCACAATAATGAACTGAAACATAAAAATCATGAATGGTGTAGGACTGGACAATGTTTCGTTCTATTACACATAAGGTCACCACGAGTCAAAGCCGACTCAACAGCAACTAACAACATAAAATGGACTTGGGCTTGAAAAGAAAAATGGAACGATGACATCAGTGAGGTGAAACTGGTGCTGGATCTCCCTCCAGCCATAAGATTTATGGAAAATAGTTGCTTTTTAAATTTTATAATGTAAAATGTTATTTCAATATTAGGAGAAAGGCTCCATTCCCCCAACCAAGAACCAGTGAACTCTATAAGCATTAAGAATATTAAACTTAAGGAAGCATTTGAGGGCCTGTAGGTGATCTCCTAGGGCTGAAATAGCAGCTAAGTTGCTGGGTCATGGCCAAGGTCCACAGCAAGAAAGAACAATTAGCAGCGTAGAGCAATTTTGTGTTTATATTCATTCAGCAAGCAAAGTTCTATTTAAGTAGGCCCCTGTGCCATAATTACAAGGGTCAGTACAGAAAATACTGAGAGATCCCAGGTCTCTACAGTGGGAAATTCAGACACACTTCAGTAAATGCTCTAGGGAACCAGAATGAAATTCTTTAACAATTTTCTTGCAAGCATAACCATGAGGAAACAGGAAGAAGGACTGAGATTATGCATTGCAGGCATATTATTTATTCCATGACTATCCAAAAACTGTATCTAAGAAGCAACACTTCAAAGCCCTATCTGTTCTTAATAAGAATTTAGAAAATGATAGCAGCTCACATCCTAATATGTTTGCACATGACTTTGTTGTTGTCGTTAGTCACCAGGTCCAACTCCAGACAATTTTATGTGTAACAGAACAAAATGCTGCTGGTTCTGCACCATCTCCATGATCTTTGGTATGTTTCAGCCCATTTCTGTGGCAGATTTATCTTATAGACTTCATGTGGCAGGTAGCTGCAAATTTCCATCTCCAAAAACTTACAAGCTTCAAATAAATTCTACGTCCAGCTTTGAGTCAATGGTCCAAAAAATCTACTCCAGTGGCCACATCAGATTGGCATCATATTTTAAATATAAATGAACTGCCCTTTTACAGAATGGGTATAGAAAAGAGAAGTGGAAAAGTAAGAAGCAATAATATAAAATCACTGCATTCAAAAGGGCTTATTGACTGCAGAGTGTCAAAGTGTCAAAAACCATTTTTGCTGTATCAGTAGGATGCAACACGAGTCAAAATATCTGCAGTTGCAAATACAGAGCTGGCAAGGAGCATGAGTTGTAAACAGTTTTCCAGACATGACAGGGGAAACCTGTTCTACTGGACTGGACTTCATCTATTCAGGAATTCCTCTCCATTCTGGTGCCCGGGGTGAAAACACATTTGGACACATTTGTCAGACATGTTACTCCTGTGCCCTAGTTCAGGAGTGCCCCATTTTCATGCAAACTGTGCCAGAGTATCCTATCTGTGCTCCTGCATAAAAGCAAGGACAAAACCCTATCACATATGTGTGCGTTCGGACAACCAGTTGCCATGAAGCAAAGTTTACTCAATAGCAAATGGTCATGGTGGATCCAGTGGAGAGCTGGCACCAGCTTACAGCAATTCAGTTCATAACTGCCAGTTGTCAAATGTTCAGAAATTCTGCAAGCTGGTTATGAAAAAAAGCCATTATTAAAAATTAAAGTACATAAACTTACAATTAAATAAATTGTATTAAAAAAAAGGTAATAAATACTGAAAACTCATCATCTCCTAATCATTTTACTATATTTAACTATGGTGGACATACTATGTGATAATGACGGGCACATCTCTCCCCAACTCCATGTCCAGTGATGTCATGTTAAGAGCCTGAAATGGGCAATGGTAGAAGCATTTATACTACAGTAATTGCAAACACCACAAATCAGGGCTTGATTTATTATTCTGTCAATTTACAAGTCTTATAGTGTTGGCAAGGAATATTTAATATACCATGAACTGCCAGAAGAACAAACAAATCTGTCTTGGAAGAAGTACAGTCAGAACGCTCCTTAGAAGTAAGGATGGCAAGACTTTGTCTCACATGCATTTTTCTTCATCTTAACTTTTTATTATGATTTGAGTGAAATTTTACAGAGCAAATTAGTTTTCCATTCAACTATTCATGCATAGGAGCTCTGGCAGCATAGTGACTCGATGGCAAATAACAACAACAACAATTCATGCTTATTTTATTTTGTGACATTGAACACAGTCTCCACAATGTAATAACACTCTTCAAACCTCCTCCCTATGTTTACCGTATCCCTTCATCATTCTTTCCTGTGTTCTAAGGAGAATGTACCACCCTGGTGTTCTTATTCACCCCATAGACCTGTCTATTGTTTAGCTGAAAGTTGAGCCATGGGGATGAGTTCAATTTCAGGTTTGCTTTGGACATGTTTTCAGGAGGGACCAGTCCCCCACAGAAGGGTATCATGTTTGGAAAGGAAGAGTGTCAGCGATAAAAGGGAAGACACTCAACAAGATGGACTGACAGAGTGGCTGCAACAATGGGCTCAAGAATAGAAACAACTGTGAGGATGGTGCAGGACCAGGCAGTGTTTCATTCTGTTGGACATGGGATTGCTGTGAGTCACAACCAACTCAATGGCACCTAACAAGAACAAAGCAAATGACAGAGAAAATGTTAATAATGCAGATTAAAAGTGTTTTATGTCTGTAGCTATTACATTATACATAGAACAGAGATTGAGGATATATTTTTCCAGGATTCAAAACTACTATCTGATTCAACAAAGAACATGCTGACATTATTGATGAATGAGTGAAGTTCTGACATATGTCTTTGTTGTTTTACTTCTATCTTGTTAACATCAATGAAACTATCACTCAACATGCATGTTGAACCTACACTCATTTGTCAATTGCAACCAAAGGTTGCTATCAATACAAGTTTGACAAAAATCAAAGTACCCTGTGAGAAACAACTGTAATATAAATAATAAAGAGTAAACTATATTTTATTATGAATTATAAATTATGATGTACATCCTTCATATCAGTAAAATTTATAATAAACTTATTTGCATATATTTATGGACACATTTTTCCCTCAGAGAACTGATTGTTAAACATGAACCAGCACACCATCCAGAGGCACCTCCAAAGAAAAGCCTGGTGCTCTACCTCCAAACAATCAGCCATTGTCAAGCACTGACCTATGGGTGCATAGATGGGTGGACAGGCTGAATGATGAGGTATGTCTAGGTGGAGAGGAATGTGCCATGACCATGTACAGGGTTGGCAGATGATGTTTCTACATGTGCATATGTATGTGCTAGAAGGATGTCAAGGTATATAGTAGAGCTGACAAGGGGCAAGTTTGTGGTGGCTTCTTGGCCACAGCCAGCTACCCAGAGGGAGAGAGCAGTTGGACCTGTGGGTTTGGGGCCTTGGTCACAGGGGACGAGCTCAATTGGCTTAACATACTACACAAAAACACTGTTCTATATCCTACTTTCGTGAGTAGCAACTGTGTCTTAAAAGCTTGCAGGTGGCCATCTAGATGCAACAATGGGTCTCTCCTCATCCAGAGCAAAGAAGAATGAAGAAAACCAAAGTCACATGGAAACAATTAGTCCAAGGGACTAGCAGACCATGTGATCCTCAGCCTATATGACCATGAGACCAGAAGAACTAGATGGTGCCCAGCTACCACTGTCAACCACTCAGAGCTGGATCAGTGCAGGGGATCCCGGATAGAGTGGAAGAACAATGTGGCACAAAACTCAAAATCATAAAAAAAAAAGAGAAAAAGACCAGGTATACTGGTCTGAAAGAGCCTGGTAAGAACCCTAAGACTATGGCCCCTACTTATCCTTCAGGTCTGGAATTGAACTCACTCCTGTGGCTTCCAGCCACAAACAATAGACAGGCATATGGGGTGAACATTTACATCAGATAGATATACTCCTAGGAGAACAGAAGGGCAGTGTTTGCACAGGGAGATAGCTCAGGGGTGGGAGTGCATGGGAGGGAAGGACAGAGGGAAAAGGTAACTACAGGAAGGTAGTAGGAAGAGATCTATTACATTATGGAGAATTGTAGTCAATGTCATGAAACAAAATGTGTATTAACTGCTGTATGGAAAATGAATTTTCTCTGTAAACTTTCACCCAAATCACAATTTAAAAAAAAAAAAAATCAGCTACTGAAAACCCTATGGGCACAGTTCTACTCTGATACGTAGAGTCACCATAAGTCCGAGTGAACGTGATGGCAACACCACTGGCCATAATCCAGGTAGTGTGGAAACTGACTTTCTCACAGTAATGTACAGAACTAAGTTTCTTCCAGTATGCCTTGTCACTTTTTACGCAATGCAGAGCTACCATTTTAATGCTCAAAAGATTTGCTTTTGTGGCATATAAGTTGTGATCACTAGACTGCAACAGGACTGGGTTTAACCCTGGGAAATTAGACATAGCGGTAGTTCAGAAATTTCCAGGTTATAGCCATAAACAAAAAATGAATCTGCTTATAAATCAGCTAAACAATTGCTACCTTTTCTAACTGGGTAACCTTCTTCATAGCAGATGGCCATATAATTAAACACGTAGTTCTGAAATTTATGTATGCTTGACAGTTGCCTGGAAAGAGCGTTAAAAGTAGAAATTCCTGGGCTGTACCTCCAGAGGTCCTGATTTTGGGTGAAGCCCAGGATTTTACATTTTAGATAAACACCCCCAAGTATCTATGTGATGGTTAATTTTATGTGTTGACTTGGCTAGTCTATGCTGCCCAGCTGTTTGGTCAAACACTAGTATAAATGTTGCTGTGAAGGTATTTATATGTGATTAACATTTAAGTCAGATGACTTTATAAAAAGGGTAAAGGGTTATCCTTCATAATGTGGGTGGGCCTCATCATATCAATCCAAGAACAAAACATTGAAGTTTCCCAAGAGAGAGAGATTCTGCCTTGAAACTGTAAATAGACAATCTGCCAGAGTTTCCAGCCTGTTGTCTACTTAAAAAATTTGGACTTGTTAGCTCCCACAATCATGTGAGTCAGTTCCTTAAAATACATCTGTCTTGAAAGATGGATGGATGGAGAGAGGGAGGGAGGAAGGGAGAGAGAAAGATGATAGATAGATAGATAGATAGGTAGGTAGGTAGGTAGATAGTTTAACCAGTTGTTGTCAAGTCAATTCTAACTCATGGTGACCCCATGTGTGTCAGAGTATATCTATGCTCCACAGGGGTTTCAATGGCTGATGTTTTCAGGAGTAGATTACCAAGGCTTTCTTCCAATGTTCCTCTGGGTCAACTAGAACTACCAACGTTTTGATTAACAGTTGAGTGTGTCAGCCATCTGCCCTATACAAATATAATTGCTTTTGTTTCTCTGGAGGGCTCTAAGACCACCTCTGTAGACAGGTGGTTCATTGCTCACAGAGATGCAGTACTATGGGACACTCAAAGCATAAACATTGTAGCTAATTCTAAGCTCCCCACTCCATTCTTAAACAGATTACAACTGGCTCTATGAAGTGGGTCCAAAGGCAGTAACTTCCTGCTTCTCTAGCTTTTTCTTAGGCTGACATGAAGCTCACCCCACCCACCCTTTCACCAACTCAGCTTCTTTGTTCCTAGTAAAAAAAGGAGATGTGCTGGTTATCATTAACATATTTTAATAAAAATGATGCTGAAGTTGTAGTCACTCTACCAAGAAAGCAGCACAGAAAGTTTACCATGACTTAGTCTTTATAAAGGAGCTCTGGTAGCATAGTACCTAAGTCACTTGACTGCTAACCAGAAGGCTGGTGGTTCAAACCCACCAGCCACTCCTTGGAAGGAAGATGGGGCAATCTACTTCCATATTGATACTGCCTTGGAAACTAAAATAGGGGTCACTATGAGTCGGGTCTGACTCGAGGTAAATAACAACAACAACAGTCTTTATAAGCCACGTCTGGAACACCTTTTCTTTTCGACGTGCTCATATAAACATCTGCTAAACTGGCTTAGCAGGACTTTGTCATGGATGGACACTGTGCTTCTAGATTTCCATGCATTCTTCACTGTGAGGACTGAGCCATCTGCCCAACTCTATTTGCTGGCATTGTTACTGCCTCTTTTGGATGTTTCCTGGCATCTCTTATTATTACTCCCTCTTCCCAGGCAGGGAGACATCTTCCTTCTTGGTTTGAACATAAATTAAAATAATACATTTCTGTTTCTCCTTTGGATATTACCAAGATATCAACTCACTCTGGCCATCAGCATTCCTGAAAATATTTACTCCCTTAGAGTTCCTAGATGTGTATTTACCTGGCCCCTTCATTTGTGACCTTTAAATCCATGCTCATCAAACAGCACTAGTTTCTGAGATAGAGGGGTCTTCCCCTTCCTTCCCACTTCTATGATTTAGAATGTGAGGATCTAAAAGATCTTTCATGTTTTTTCATTCCTCTTGAACTATCTGGAATCTGAGTCCATGGAATTATATTTAGTTACATTCACTTAAGTCTTCTCCCATACTATAGATGCAATCTCAGCTATATCTAGTCAATCAAGTAAAATATGTTAAAGAACAATTCTCTATAAACATATCAGTAT
>NW_006921601.1:3302006-3303365 GCF_000298275.1 Orycteropus afer afer | reverse complement strand
CCACTAAGCCATATTGTTATAATAACAACACAATTGCTTGTTTTGCAAAAATGTCCTTTTAAATAGAAATACCATTTGATCCAACAATTCTATTACTAGGAATACGTCCTAAAGAGGACACGAACAGATATATGCACACCCATGTTCATCGCAGCACAATTCACTATATCAAAGAGATGGAAACAACCTAAATCCCCATCAACAGATGAATGGATAATCAAACTATGTTACAGTCATACAATGGAATACTATGCACCATTAAAGAATAATGAAGAATGCAGGAATCATCGCACAACATGGATGAATTTGGAGGACATTATGCTGAGTGAAATAAGTTAACTGCAGAAGGGCAAATATTGTATGAGCCCATTATTTTAAAAAGTCAAGACAAAGTTTACTTAGGGAAGGAAATTCACTTTGTTGGTTACTTGGGATGGGAGGGAAGGGGAAGAAAAATTTCAGATTAGTTGGGGGTGCCATGTTGATTTGGGTGGGGGGTGGTATGGAAAAAGTCTGTGACCAGCATGATGACATTGGGGAGAGGAATGACACTGAAATGTGCACATAAGATATAGACAAGAGAGGCAAATACTAGTGCATGCACAATACTATATTACCACTAACACCGAACACCAGCCTATGGATAAATGCATAGACAGGTGAGAAGATCAAGTGAAGATCAAATAGGAATTACTACTAGAGCAAGGAGAGATTTGGCTGAAGACAATCTTACATGTGCACTTGTGCTACAAAATTGTTGTTGTTGTTGTTGTTGTTGTTATGTGCTATTAAGTCAGACCCGACTCACATCAATCCCTCCTTGGGCTGCCAAGGCAGTGTCAGTATAGAAGTAGATTGCTCAACTTTCCTTCCAAGGAGTGGCTGGTGGGTTTGAACCGCCAGTCTTCTGGTTAGCAGTCAAGTGCCTTAGGCACTACGCCACCAGAGCTCCCGCTACAAAATTAGCCGCATACATTATAGAAGCAACAGAAGACAGAGCTGGAGTCACTTCTCAGAGACAATCAAACACCTTGTGAGAGAGAATCACCGGGCCTATAAACTCGGGACCATAGTCTCGGGGGACATCATGCTTAATTGGCATAAGATAGTTGTTCTGGTTACCTAGTGCTGCTCTGACCATAATATATACCACTGATGGGATGGCCTTAACAAACAGGAGTTTATTCTCTTACAATTTGGAAGCTTTAAGTCCAAGTTCTAAGTGCCAAGCTCTAGGAGCTGTGTGAAAACCCCTCAACCTTGAGCTTCAGCTCTGCCTCTTGCTCCTGGCCCACTGAAGCTAGAGGCATCTCTTTACTCAGGAAGCTACTGGCTGCTGAGACTAACAAGTCCAAAGTC
>NW_006921601.1:3299524-3301396 GCF_000298275.1 Orycteropus afer afer | reverse complement strand
AAAATTAAAGGCATGTGGAAACAATTAGTCCAAGGATCAGATGGACCATGAGGACCTCAGCCTTCATGACTTCAAGACCAGAAGAACTAGATGGTGCCTGGCTACCAATGCCAACCACTCAGAAAAGGATCAAAACTGGAGATTCTGGATAGAGAGGAGGAAAAATGTGGAAGAAATTAAAAAATACAAAGATGGCCAGAATTACTGGTCAGAGACTGGTGGAATCCCCAAGACTATGGCCCCAGGTTACTAGAAGCAGACTTTGGGCCTAGAAATGGACTCACTTCCATGGATTGGCTCTCAGTCTAACAGTAGAAAGACCCATATGCAGAAAACCTACCCCGGGCTAATGCACCCATCTACTCTAGGGAGATGCACCCCTTAGATCAATCAGCCCTAAGACACCAGTGGGGCAGCATTCACAAAGAGGGAAACCTGGACAGATAGGAATGCATGGTTAAGAAGGGAACAGCGAGGGGGTAGTCACAGGGAGGGGAAGGGAGGAGAGTTTTTTATAGTTGGGGATGGTAATCGGGGCATGAAATCAAATGTGCATGAACTGTTGAATGTAAAACAAATTCGCTTTGTAAATTTGCACCCAAAGCACAATAATACTAAATAAATAAATAATACTAAATAAATAAATATCTTTTTATTCTTATTTGGAAAAATCTTTCAGAAATCTTTCAATAATTCTTTTTTTTTTTTTTAACTCTATTGTCAATTTGACTTTTGTTCTTGGTAAAACACTAAGATTAGAAAATTGAACCTTCTGGCAAGTATAAGTATCATGTCTGTAGCACAAAGCACACAGGAATTCTCTCATTTTTCAGATTACATTAATATTTTTCAGGCTTTGGAAGGGTTATTTTGTGTCAGAACTTGGTGATAATGACCACAGTTCAGCTAGAAACACTCATTTAGACAGTTCATGCATTCATTCTTTCAACCATCCTAATATTTATCAAGTACTACTATCCACTCCTCAGAAGGAAAGTTGGGCAATCCTACTTCCGTAGTGATACTGCCTTGGAAACCCAAGGAGGGGTCGCTATGAGTCGGGGCCGACTTGATGGCACATGACAACAACAACAACAACAACTATGCTTCATTCACTAGGTTAGATGAGAGGATTAGAAAAATAAATACACAGTCCTTTCCCTCGGAGTTCAGATACATGGACAGATAATATCTTAAGCATAGGCACAGTAATAGGGAAAATACACAAGAGCACAGATGAAGGAAATCCCCAAGATGAGTCTTAGAAGAATCCACAGGTAGGGGGGCCAGAGGGCAAGGAGAGTCATTCTGGGTTGAGGGGAGAGTTTGAATAAAAGTACTGAGGTTAGAAACCACATGGCATGCTCTATTGTTTGTGTAAAGCAAGGAATGACATGTTGCATGACCAGATTAGTCTCTTATTTGTCATTATTAGGACCTTGGACTTCATCCTGTAGCTGATTGGAACAGCTGAAGGTCTTCACACAGGAGAACAGCAAGGTCAGATCTGCTTTTTAGAAAGGCAACTCTGGCTTCTTTGTAGACTGGATTTGGGTGGTTACAAACATAGGCAGGAAGTTCATTAGAAACTGCAATAATGTAGTTGAGAGGTTTGAGGGCCTGAATTAAGGTGGTAGTAGTAAGAACAGAGATGGGAGACAGATTTGAGATATAAACATGAGGTAAAACTGGCAGGAATTTGTGACAGAGAATAGGGTATTGGTAATGTGAAAAAAGTTTCTGGAATGACTCCCCACTTTCTGATTTGAGTGACTGGGATGGTAGTGGTGCCACCAAAGAAGATTAAATATATATATATATATATATATATATATATATATATATATACACACACACACACACATACATACA
>NW_006921601.1:3295859-3299147 GCF_000298275.1 Orycteropus afer afer | reverse complement strand
ACACTCTGAAGAAAAATAAAGCCAGGAAAGGAAAAGGCAAATAAGGGGCCTTTCTAAGAAGGTGACAACTGAGCAGAGACTAAATGAAGTAAGCACATGAGCCATCTAGAACCTACGGGAAGAATATTTCAGGCAGGGGAAATTGCAAATATACAGGTCAAAACAATGACTCCAGTTTTGGACATGCTGAATTTGAGATGACTTTTGGCCATCTAGATGGAGATATCAACGAGATGGATAAATATATAGAGCTGAGGCTCAGCAGAGTCTGGGCTTGAATATGGATTTAGAACTATCAGCATAATGGAGGCTTGTGAACCCTGAGAGGGGAATGGTAAACCCACTGCTGTTGAGTAAATTCCAACTCATAGCAATCCTATAGGACAAAGAGAAACTGCCCCATAGTGTTTTCAAGGCTATAACTTTTGCAGAAGCAGGCTGATGCATCTTTCTCCTATGGAGAGGCTGGTGGGTTTGAACCACTGACCTACTGGTTCGCAGCTGAGTGCTTAACCACTGCCACCAGGGCTCCTTGAGTGGAGGAGATCACTTGGGAAAAGTACACAAAGTGAGAGAAGCAGTGGGCTGAGTCCAATAATATAACAAATACCAACACTTAGGGACAAATGAAGAAAATAAACTCTTAAGATTCAGTGTCAGAGATGTTAAGAGAGTAGGAAGCAGTAATTACCATTTCAAATACAGCAGCATCCCAATAACTGAAGTGTGGCCACCAGGTTTAGCAATTAGGAGGTCATGGAGGGCTATAATTAGGGCAGACTTAGAGGAATGGTAGGTATGGAAACTGTACTGCAATGGTTTGAAGATGAAGAAGAAATCCAGCAAGTACAAGGCATCTTGTGAGAAGCGTGGCTGTGAAGAGGAAGAGGTCATCTGGAAAGGAGATGGGCAGCAGAGAGAACATCTCTACTGATCAAGCCCAGAACTGGCAAGTCAGGGAGAATCAGCTGAAGCAGTGGCCACACACACTCTGCCAGTTGGCCAATGACCCAGGATGCTAGATCACCTAGTACTCCTCATTCCAATGGATTGCTAGGATCTTCAGGAAGCTCTCCCAAATGTATGTGAGGGATCAGGTATGACAGGAGACACTGTGGGCAAAACAAAGCTAATTATGGTTGTTGATTGAGGGGTTTGTCCATCAGGAAGACACTGTTAGGTTGGGAAAACACTGTTAGGTTTCTTGAGAAAATGGCCTTATGTGTGGCTGCTCCTCATTCTTCCATCTATACCATAAGGCATCACCTCCAGAAGTGCAAGGTCAGATCCAGCTGGATGCATCAGGTAAAGCTGTGAAAGCTGAAGAAAGGGAAAACCTCCACAGCTATGGAGACAAGGGCACAGCTGTATGGGAGAGACACTAACCACAAAAACCAGTACTATGAAAAGAACTTAACAGGGGCATGATCAAAGATTATACAATCGTGACTGACATGAATCACAGAAACATGGATTTGGGTCTGAAATATCAGAATGAGAGGGCTCCACTGGAATCAAAAGAGAAGTCAACCTACGACTAATCAAAGGCAACTCTACATAGCCCAGCAGGTAACAAACTTATCATAGAACCTTATCTCAAAGGACACACAAGGCATAAATAAAAATAGATTCCAAACATTGTTAGATACATCAAGGAATGATAATAATAACAATAACAACATGGTTGTTTCTTAAATGAAAGTAAGTGACTTGGAGACCTCTCTAATCTTAGAGATTAAGCTGAGGTGGGATAAGACCTTACTTATCTCTCATCCCCAAACCCAGATTCATAACTTCCACAGGAAGCTATGTTCTGGCCATGGGACTTACTTAGAATGGCACTCTGCTTCCTGGAAAGGAGCCAGTCTACAAGCTCCTGTAAGCAACTCCTGTAATACCAGACACTGAATTCTCCCTATCTTACTCTAATTGCCTTCAGAGGAAACACATACTGGTTTCTCCCTCACGCCAACTATGCTCTTCTTACTCTTTGATTCTTCTTGAAAACATGTAATTGCGCCATCATCACTCAACTATCCACACCAAAAAGGAAGGACAGACAGAAGGACCAGAATCATGTTTTTTTTTTAAAAAAAAAAAAAAAAAGAAAAAAAAAAAAAATTAAACCCTTATAAAATTTAAAAAAAAAAAAAAAAAGATTTGAAACTTTTTTTGCTTCAGAAGCCTTTTACAACTACTACGTATCTTAGACCACACATCTCTAAAACAGACCTCAGTCTCTCTCTGTCTCTCTCTATATATCTATCTATCTACCTCCTCTTCACTCTCAATCTCTCACCCTGCTCCTAATTCTGCATTCTGTAATCACTCAGTTGCCTAAATCAAAAACTTCCCAAATACCTCCCTCCTATTCAGCCATGTTCAAACCCACCAGCCACTCCTCGGAAGGAAGACTGGGTAATCTACTTTCATAGTGATACTGCCTCGGAAACGCAGGGAGAGGTCACTATGAGTCCAACTCGAGAGCAGTGAGTTTGGTTTGGTTTTTTTGGTTATTCAGCCATGTACTATAGATTCTATCATAAAATAGATCATCATTACTATTAGGATAAAATTCAAACTCTTAACGTGGCCCATGATGCCCCTACTTAACTCTTTGGCTTTATCTTTTACCATATAAATACCCCTACTCTCCCTCCCACATTCAATTACACCTACTCTAAACTCACTCAAGTTCCCCAAGGTCATTCACCGCTTCAAGTCTTCAAGCCTTTGCACATGTTGCTTTCTTTGCTAGAAACACTCCTTCCTATTGCGTTGCCTGAACTTTCAGAGCTTATGGATTGCTTCATTGGGGAAGCCTTCCCTGACACCTCTCCTCCAAGTCCGGGTTAGGTGTCCCTCTTGTGTGCTTTCATAACACAGTGCGTGTTCTCTCATAGTACTGGACTGTAATTAGCTGTTCACTTGCCTATATTCTTCACTACAAGATAACCACTTTGAGAACAGGGACTGTTTTTCTTGTTCACCACACCATCTCTAGCACCAAGGACAGTGCCCAGCACACGGTAGATTCCTATTAAAGGTGATAACTTACATTCTCTTTCATAAAAAGGAGCTAAGAATAAGCTTGGAGGTCAAAATGAAGAAGAAAAAGATGAGAGAAAAATAATGCAATAAGGCGCCAGAAAGGAGGCAGGTGTTTGGGAAGACTTAACAGAAGAAGTGAAAACAAGCAGGGTGGGGAGAAAAAAAACCAGGATGGAGTTGTTGTTGTTATGTGCCATCGAGTCGGACCCAACTCATAGCGACCCTCCTTGGGTTTCC
>NW_006921601.1:3292841-3295744 GCF_000298275.1 Orycteropus afer afer | reverse complement strand
TTTTTTTTTTTTTTTTGAAGTTCTGAAAAGTTTCTGCCAAGGGGAGTAATAAGGGATTCAACATTAATTGAGCCCTGTCAGGCCCTGTGCCAAATATATGATCCCACTTACACCTTAAAATCAGTTGCTGCTGAGTCAATACCAACTCATGGTGACCCCATGTGTGTCTGGACTATATGCTGCAGGGTTTTTGATGACTGATTTTTCAGAAATATATTGTCAGGCTTTTACAGTTCCACTATAAACATTATTGTTCTCATTTTGCAAATAAAATTGAGATGCCAAAAAGTTAGTTATCTACAGAGCAGTCTCTGAGCTCAGATTGTAAGAACTGACTTTCCTGGAAGTGTTCATTTAGTAAGTATTTAACTACAGAACAAAGATTTTATGGTAAATATTTCTAAGCAATCTTATAAATGAAGCTGTGACTTACTTCTTTACAGTTCAACTCCTGCTTTTTTTTTTTTTTTTTTTGCTTTACATTTCCCTCTTCTGGCTCCTCTTAGAATAAGTAAAATATCCTAAAGTTGGCAGCAGTCAAAATTCTTACTAAAATCAGGACCATCCAATCCTCCCCATCCCCTCCAGGGAAGTGAGTTCGTGCCAGAGACCGAGAGCCTGTCTCTGTATAATGGGGCTTCTCTTGCCCATACTTTGCTACAGACTGAAAATAGGGATTGGAGTGCTGCTACTGTATGTTAAAAGCAACCCCTGCCCATACTACTTCGTCCAGCACTGACTTTTTCGTGTCCTAGAAATACTTCAAAATGTTAGCTTCTGGGAGTGCAGGGTTTGTAGCAGATCTGGGTCTCAAGTAAGATACCCATTAGAGGACCAAAGTAAAATGCTTCTTAAATTAAAATGGGCTTGAAACTGTGTATTGAAAAATGTGTTCTCTATCTTTCCCCAAACTTCTGTAACAATAAAAGAGCTTTGTCATGACAGCATTCACAGATGGGAGGGAAGGAAGGCGGTTCTTCTAGGTGAACAAAAGCTCCCACAGTGGCTCTTATACTTTAGTTTCCTTCATTTATGTAAGTCTCCCTCTCCAAGTAGACAGCTGTTTTTAAAGGCAGAGCCCTTGCAGCTTTTCCTCATTTTCTCCACTTTTTTAATCTACTAGGCTTCACTAGATTCATTTTTATCTACAAATGTTCTCTACATCTGATGACTTTACCTACCTACCTACATTCATTCATTCATTCCTCTGTCATCTAGCTGTCTATCTATCTAAATCCATCCCTTGGTATCTGTGGGGGATTGGTTCCAGGACCCCCATGGATAATAAAATCTGCAGATGCTCAAGTCTCTTACATAACACACAGAAGTATTTTCATATAACCTACACACATTCTCCTGTATATTTTAAATCATCTCTACTTATAATACTTAGTACAATGCAAATGATATGTAAATAGCACTCTATGCTCCCTCTTACCCTTTGCTTTGACCACTTAATTTTTCCCCTACTATTTTTGACCCATGATTGGCTGAATCTGCTGATGTGGAACCTGTAGCTATAGAAGGCCATCTGCATGTGTGTACATGTATATGTATATTGTATGTATATAGATATATATTTATCTTTTGCATCTAAACATCAAAGCCAGTGCCCTCTCACGAAAGTAGATTTTCACAATAAATTAATTTTAACAGATCTAATTCATCATCTAACAGTGGTTACCAAGGATACCAAATAGCTTAAATCACTTGGTTCCAACTTGCTTATTAAATTAGAAGATGTTAACAGAAAACTGTGGAGAAGTACTGTTGTCTAAGTAATCTGGTCAGAAACAACACTCCCTCCCAATGTCCTCAAGCCCTGAACTCAGTTATAAACATGCATTCTATAATAATCACTAAAGACATGTAAAGCTTTTTCTAGGATTGGAAATCCAGTGATTAGAAAAATGACTGCTAATGGTTTCACTTTAATTCACTTTCTGATGAAGCACTGAACTGTGAATGGCTACTGATTTGATCTTGTTATCAATGTGAAAGCAGACTGTTCTCACCATGGCAGTTAAATGAGCATTCAAGTAATATCTGAATCTGTCCTAAATCAAATAGCCCATCACTGTACAATTATTAAGACAGGGTAGCATTAACAGAGGCGTCTACAATGTGCCCTTATGGGAAAGAGAAGTCTAATAAAAACTCCCAAAACAAAAATCCTCCCCTTTGCTAAAAGGACATCTGATTTAAAAAAAGAAAGAAAGAAAAATTTATACACAAGACTAACTATTGTCTATTGTCTATAATTTATGTTTGTGCATTTACAGATAAACCATAAAGTTGATCGTCTCTCTCTGAAAGTCAAGTTTCTTACTAATTTGTGTAACTCTTTTTACACTATAATTATCTGTTACTCATTGCAGTTATTTTGTCCCACTTTAGGCTTTGTCTTAAATGCTTTGTCTATAAGGCTTTTTGCAAAACAAAAAAGATTTGTTGTTGTGTTTGTCAAAATCTGACAACCTTGCCTTTTACAGTTGTTAGCTTTGGAGTCCTGCTAAGGAAGGCCTTGTTTACCCCACATGAGGCAGAAATTGGCAGTTGCCACACAATATCTATTTTCTCCTTTTCCAAAATAACAGAACTTCAATTTATACAGGATGACAGTATGCCATGCTAAAAGACTACATGCTTTACGGCATCAGCTGAGATAATCTTATGTTTGTTTGTTTGTCTGTTTGTCCAGAAACTTATTTGTGTGAATGAGACACCATTTCACATCCTTTAGAATGTCTATAATAAACTCATAATGATAAATGTTGGTGGGATATAGAGAAATGGAAATCCTTATAGACCACTGGTGGGAGTAACACCTAAGGCATTTTACTGCTCAACAGAAGGCTGGCAGTTCAAACTCCCCAGCCACTTCTCAGAAGGAAGGTTGGGCA
>NW_006921601.1:3291968-3292641 GCF_000298275.1 Orycteropus afer afer | reverse complement strand
ATCCTACTTCCGTAGTGATACTGCCTCGGAAACCCAAGGAGGGGTCGCTATGAGTCGGGGCCGACTCGACGGCACATAACAACAACAACAAATATGTTAAAAATAGATCTACTATAAGCACTAGGTTGCTGATCGAAAAGTCAGTGGTTTGAACCCACCAGCACCTCCAAGGGAGAAAAGAGAAACATGGCAATCTACTCCCGTAAAGATTATTGCCTAGGAAACCCTATGGGGCAGTTCTACTCTGTCACATGGGGTCACTAAGAATCAGAATGAACTCAAAGCACACAATAACAACATAGTCCCAGCAATTCCATTCTTAGGTATACACCCAAGAGTAATGTAAACATACACTGGCACAAAAATTTGCATATGAATGTCCATAGCATCATTATTCATAACAATTCAGAACTGGAAACATCTATCAATGGTAAGTGGATAAATAAATTATGGTACATTCCTTTAACCCAAAACCAAACCCACTGCCATCAAGTTGATTCTGCCTCATGGTGATCCTATAGGATAGAGCAGAACTGCCCACAGAGTTTCCAAGGCTGTCTTTACAGAAGCACACTGCCTCATCTTTTTGCTGCAGAGTGGCTGGTGGGTTCGAACCACAGACCTTTTGGTTAGCAGCCAAATGCTTTAACTACTGTGCCATTAGAGCTCCCTA
>NW_006921601.1:3245816-3291868 GCF_000298275.1 Orycteropus afer afer | reverse complement strand
AACCCACCAGCCACTCCTCGGAAGGAAGGTTGGGCAATCCTACTTCCGTAGTGATACTGCTTCGGAAACCCAAGGAGGGGTCACTATGAGTCGGGGCCGACTCGAGGGCAAATAACAACAACAATAAAAAGGAAAGAACTACTGATACATACTATATGTTCAAGCCTCAAAAACATGATGCCAAGTGGAAAAATCCAATCACAAAAGAGACCACTTATTATATGATTTCATTTATATGAAATGTCTAAGAAAAGGCAAATTTATAGAGACAGAAAGTAGATTAGAAGTTGCTTGGGGCAGGGATTAACAGTTAATGGACATGAGGGATCTTAATGGGGTAAGGAAAATGTTCTAAAACTGATTTATACTGATGGCTGCTCAACTCTGTAAGTGTACCCACAAATCTGAATTGTACACTTGAAATGAGTGATCTATATGACACAGATATAATCTATATTACGCAAAATCAAATATGCCTCAGTAAAGTTATTTTTTTTAATTAGGGAATGAATGAAAATAAAATTAATGTAAAATGTGTGCAGTTTATGTATCTTCTATAAACAAGGTCAAAAATTAGAATGTTTGTATGTACTAAAGCAACAAAACAAAAACCCTACTAGTGTGATATAGATTTCCTGATGCTTAACTATTCTAGTACTCTTGGAACAAACCCGATTAGGTTACAGTACATCATTCTTTTAATATAAAGCTGTATTTATTTTACTATTTTTAACATAAAAGTTTTGTATTTATGTGCTTAAATGAAATTGCCTTAAAGACTTCTTTCCTATTATCTTTGTCAGATTTCATACCAATGTGATATTGCTTCAAAGTGAATTGTAATGCTGTCTATATTTTTGTGTGTGCTATGGAATAATTTCTAAAGTACACGAATTGCAAAATCTTTCTAGAGGATAATTTCATACTATGTTTCAAAATATTTAATGTGCATGAGCCTTGATCTAGCATTTCCATTTATAGCGAAAATATTTACAGTGATTCTGGGTAGCAGAAGTGCTGAAGACCTTTATTTAATTTTTGTACTTATTTAAATAGTTTCCTGCAATGAGAGTTTAAAACAAAATTTGAAATGACGATTATGGTTCCAAGGAACTCCGGTGGTGCTGTGATTAAGACATCTGGCTGCTAACTAAAATGTCAGTGGTTCAAACCCACACAAAAAGAGAGATGAGGCAATCTGGTTCCATAAAGATTTACAGCCTTGGAAACCTTATGGGGCAGTTCTACTGTACTACAGAGTTGCTATGTGTCAGAATTAACTCTATGGCAGTGGGTTCAATTTTTTTTTATTATGGTTTCACCAAATAAGAGGGATGATACATTACTCGATATTTTCATAGACTATTGTTTAGGAGCTCTGGTGGTGCAGTGCGTAAGGTATTTGACTGTTAACCAGAAGGCTGGCGGTTCAAACCCAGTAGCCACTCCTTGGAAGGAAGACTGAGCAATCTACTTCCGTAGAGATACTGCCTGGGAAACCCAAGGAGGGATCGCTATGAGTAGGGACTGAGTCAAGTCCAGCTCATGGTGACCTTATGCAAGCAGTTTAACTGCTCCATAGCGTTTCCAAGGCTGTGACTTTTCAGAAGCAGATGGCCAGACCCATCTTCTGAGGTGCCTCTCGGTGGGTTTGAACAGTCAAATTTTTTGCTAATCTTCAGGCCCTTAACTATTAGTGCTAACCCAGGGACTCTTTTTGATAGACTAGACCTATATAAATATCTGGATCTATAGTTTTTTACAGGAGTCCTGGGTATACAAACAGTTAGGTGCTCAACTACTCACTGAAAGGTTTGCAGCTCTACTTTCCCAGAGGCACCTGGGAAGACAGACTTGACAATCTGATTCCGAAAGGTCACAACCCTGAAAACCCTACAGCAGTCCCACTTTGCACACATGGGGTCACCATGAGTTGGAATCAACCCAACAGCAACTAACAACAGCAACATGGGTTTGTTTGTTTGTTTGTTTAATGGGGAATCTTTCACTACATTTAAACTTCTAAGTATTAGACCTGCTCTAAGGTAATTTAAAAGTACGTACTTTCCATTTATATCTCCACATTATTTGTCTACATGGCATTTTCTTGTTTTTTAATCTCACCTACATTTGTTATTAAATCCTATTTTTCATTCCTTTTGCTTTATATTCATATTTTCTCACAATTTTTTCATGTTGGAATTACAAAATAAAACTTATCTATTTGAATTTTAAAGAAATACATCTTGGTTTTGTTTACTTTTGACTTCCTAATTTAATAATTTCATCTTTTAGTTTTACTAATGCTTCTACTTTTTTAAGTTTGATTTATTTTTCTATTTCTAGGTGCTTAAATTTAAAGTTTGGATTATTTATTTTCTGTTCAAAAAAAAAACCAAAACTCACTGTCATCGAGTCAATTGTCGATTCTGACTCACAGCAACCCCCATTGGGTTTCCAAGGCTGTAAATCTTTGCAGAAGCAGAGTGCCTCATCTTTCTTCCATGGTGTGGCTTACAGGTTCAAACTACAGACCTTTTATTAGCAGCCAAATGCCTTAACCACTATACCACCAGATCTCCTTATTTATTTTCTATATTTCTATTTAATTGTAACCAAAAAAAAAAAAAAAAAACCAAACCCACTGCCGTCAAGCTGGATCCAACTCATAGTGACCCTTCCTTGGGTTTCCTAGGCAGTTTCACTACATAAGTAGATTCCCCAACCTTCCTTCTGACGAGTAGCTGGTGACTTTGAACCATCAGCCTTCTGGTTAGCAGTCAAATGCCTTAGGCACTATGCCACCAGAACTCCCTTTAAAGATCAATATCCCAGGCATTAGTGAGCTGAAATGGACTGGTATTGGCCATTTTGAATTAGACAATCTTATAGTCTACTATTGCAGGAATGACAAATTGAAGAAGAATGGTGTCACATTCATCGTCAGAAAGAACATTTCAAGTTCTGTCCTGAAGTACAGTGCCTGTCAATGGTAGTCCTATATCTATATGCCCACAAAGAACACCAATTAATACTACATTAGTCAAATTTATGCAGCAACTACTAAAACCAAAGATGAAGAGATTGAAGATTTTTAGCAACTTCTGCAGTATGAAACTAACCAAACACGCAATCAAGATGTACTGATAATTACTGCTGACTGGAATGTGAAAGTTGGAAACAAAGAAGCATCGGTAGCTGGAAAATATGGCTTGGTGACAGAAATGACACTGGAGACCATATGACAGAATTTTGCAAGACCAATGACTTCTTTAAATACCTTTTGTCAACAACATAAATGGCATCTGTACATGTGGACCTCACCAGATGAAACACACAAGAATCAAATTGACTATGTCTATGGGAAAAAACAATAGAGAAGCTCAATATCATCAGTCAGAACAAGGCCAGAGACTGACTGTAAACAAACCATCAATTATTCATATGCATGTTTAAGGTGAAGCTGAAGAAAAATAAAAGAAGTCCAAAAAACCAAAAATCCAAGCCCACTGCCATCAAGTCAATTCTCATGCATAGTGACCCCACAGGGTTTCCAGAGCTATAAATCCTTACAAAAGCAGACTGACTTATCTTTCTCTCATGGAGCAGCTGGTGGGTTTGAACTACCAAACTACTGGTTAGCACCTCAATACCTTAACCACAGTGCCACCAGAGCTCCTTAAATAAGCCCATGAGAGCCCAAATATGACCTTGAGTACATCCCACTTGAATTTAGAGACCATCTGAAGAACAGATTTGACACACTGAACACCAGAGACCAGATGAGTTGTAGGATGACATCAAGAACATCTTCCATGAAGAGAGCAAAGAGTCATTTAAAAAAAGACAGGAAAGGAGCAACAGGTTAAAATGGATGTCAGAAGAGACTCTGAAACTTGCTTTTGAACAGAGAATAGGTAAAGCAAATAGAAGACATGATGAAGTAAAAGAGCTTAACAGAAGACTTCAAAGGGCAGGTCAAGACAACAAAGTAAAGTATTATAATAAAATGTGCCTGGGGTTAGAAAATCAAAAGTGAAGACCACGTTCAGCATTTCTCAAGCTGAAGGAACTGAAGAAAAAATTCAAGCCTCAAGTTGCAATATTGAAGTATTCTACAGGCAAAATACTGAGTGATGCAAGAAGTCATCAAAAGAAGATGTAAAGGATAAACAGAGTCACTGTAACAAAAATAATTAGACGGTATTCAACCATTTCAGGAAGTAGCATATGATCAAGAACCAAGGGTACTGAAGGAAGACATCCAAGTTGTACTCAAGGTTTTGGCAAAAAACAAGGCTCCAGGACTTGATGGAATACCCATTGAAATGTTTCAACAAACAGATTCAGCACTGGAGGCACTCACTCATTTATGCCAAGAAATTTGAAAGCAGCTACCTGGCCAACTGACTGGAAGAGATCATTATTTGGACCCGTTCCAAAGAAAGGTGATCCAACAGAATGCAGAAATTATGTAAAAATATCATTAATATCATAAGCAAGTAAAATTTTGCTGAAAATAGTTCAAACACTTTTGCAGAGGGACATCAACAGGGAACTGCCAGAAATGCAAGCCAGATTCAAAAGAAGATGTAGAACAAAGCATGATAACATTCTCCAGGAATTGGTCCCTTCTGACAACATGACCAAAGCACAAGAGATGAAATCTGGCCATACTTGCTTCTAAGGAGCATTCCAGATCTATTTCCTCCGAAATAGATTTGTTTGTTCTTCTAGTAGTCCATGGTACATTCAATGTTCTTTGCCAACATCACAGCTCAAATTTATTAATTCTTCTGCAGACTTCTTCATTCATTATCCAGCTCTCATATGCATATGAGGCAAATACCATGGCTTGGGTCAGGAGCATGTTAGTCTTCAAAGTGACACCTTTGCTTTAAGACTTTAGACGTCTTGTGCAGCAGATTTGCCCAATGCAATATATCTTGTTGGATCTCTTGACTGCTGATTCCATGGGCGCTGATTGTGGACCCAAGTAAATGGGAATCCTTGACAACGTCAAACTTTTCTCCATTTATCATAATGTTACTTCTTGGTCCAGTTGTGAGGATTTTCATTTTCTCTACGTTGAGGTATAATCCATACTAAAAGCTGTAGTCTTTGATCTCCATCAATAAGTGCTTCAAGTTTTCTTCACTTTCAGCAAGCAAGGCTGTGTCATCTGCATATCACAAGTTGTTAATAAGTTTTTCTCCAATCCTGATGTCAGGTAGAGTAAAAGGTCAGGGAAAAAAAAAAAAGGAGAAGACCCTCAATGAGATGGATTGACACAACGGCTGCGATGACAGGTTCAAGCATGGCAGATTGTGAGGATGATACAGAACCAGGCTGTGGTTTCACTGCCGTCAAGTCGATTTCGACTCATAGCAACCCCTCCTTGGGTTTCCAAGGTGGTATCTCTACAGAAGTAGATTGTCCAATGTTCCTTCCAAGGAATGGCTGTGGGTTTGAACTGCCAACTTTCTGGTTAGCAGTCAAATGTCTTAGGCACTATGCCACCAGGGCTCCCAAAAGCAAATTAGGATTATGAATTTTTATCTAAATATAGCTTTGGTTGGATTCTGTAATTTTGATAGTGCTTTCATTTTCATTGCATTCTCAATGTTTATAAATTTAGTTTTCAATTCTGACTTTTACTTTTACTGAAGGAATATCTGAAAGTTCAATTTTCAGTTACTGGGATTCCTGTTGCTGTTGGTGTTACTAGTTTTATTGCATCATGGTCAGTAAATGTGGCCCATACATTCTCTACCTTTTGAAATTAAGGTTTCTTTTCTATGGGCTGACCATGTCATGTACTGATCATTTCTTAAAAATGTTCCACAAACATTATTTTCTCCTAGTAGGGTAGAAAATTCAATAACTATTTCATATAAATCAAAGATGTTAACTATATTATTTCTTTCCTTTAGGCAGTTATTTATTTAGTATACTTGATCCGTTATATTCTTAGTGAAGTATGTTAATCTCCCATTATAATTCTAATTGGTCTAACTTCTTCCTGAAATTTTAACAAGTATGATCATATTTTTAAATGTAGTTATTGTTGTTTGCCGTCAAGTTGGACCTGACTCATAGCGACCCCTCCTTGGGTTTCCGAGGCAGTATCACTACAGAAGTAGATTGCCCCATCTTCCTTCTGAGGAGTGGCTGGTGGGTTTGAACAGTCAGCCTTCTGGTTAGCAGTCAAGTGCCTTAGGCATTATGCTACCAGAGCTCCTATATTTTTAAATACTGCCTCATTAATTAAAAGTTAAAGTTTATAGCAATGTATTCATTGTTTATTGTACCATTCATCAACCTAAAATGAATCTTATTTAATGACCTTTATATCATGATCAGTGTGTTGATTATAGGAATGTCAGTTTAATTAGCATGAATCTTTGGGAAAAAGAGCAGATAAATACAGCATAAAATTCACAGACAGATATTGTACATTTGTTATTTTAATAAAGGCAATGAAACTACTTCCTGAACATCTAAAGACTCAAGTACTATATACAGCCAGCTCTAACCCTCCTTTGACATTTTCCGGTGTTCTAAACTGCATTATTAATGCCACTGTTTACTACTCACTTCTCTCCATGAGTTTCCCTAGATCAAATTTGTTGATTGTCCACTGCACTATGGGATACAACTATAAGCCATAAGACATCACCTTTTACTATAAAGGCATGTGCTATACAGCTCTTGTTTTGTGACCCAACCTGTCTAATGTACTGAAGCACTGGGAAGATAGCTGTGATTGAGTTATAGAAGGATATGATAATACAAAAATTAAAAGATTAAAACGCCAATGTAATAGAAAGGGAAAGGAGCTGAAATTTTAATCTTTATTGGACTGCAGAGTGTATCTTCTCCATCTCAACCTACAAGGATTAGATTTTCCCCCCTTGAAGTCCCCAACAATACACATCTAAGTGGCCTCTAAAAGATTAGAATCTATGAATGTTCCTACCAACAGCATATGGAAGGAAAAAAAAAGAAACATTCCAAAGAGATTTTTTAGTTTTCTTTGTAGGCACTCTCTGAAATAGACTCCATAACCTGGTGAATTTTAGGACCACAGTCTCAAGGCACAGCTAACTCAACTGTCATAACATAGTTCACAAAGACAATGTTCTACAGCCTACTGTGGTGAGTAGTGACTAGGGTCATCTTAAATGCTAGCAAGTGGCCATCTAAAGCACAACTGTTGGTCTCTCCCTGTCTAGAGCAAAGAAGAGTGAAGAAAATCAAAGATGCATGGAAACAAAAAGTCCAAAAGACTAATGGACTATGCAAACCTCAGCCTCCTAAACTCTGAGATCTGAAGAACTAGATGGTGCTCAGCTACCACTACCAACTGCTTTGATAGGGATCACAATAGAAGGTTCTGGATAGAATGGGAGAAAAATGTGCAATAAAACTCAAAGCCTAAAAAAGACCAGGCTTATCAATCTGATAGAGACTGGTGCAAACCCCAAGACTGTGGCCCTTAGACACTCTTTGAACCAAAACCGAATTCACTGCTATGGCTCAACTTTCATCCAAACAAGGCCTATAAAGTTAGCAGTAATACTAGGGAGGTACACACTCCTTAGAACAATCAGCGATACAGAGATCAAAATAGCTCAGGGATAACTCACATAAGGCAAAATGGGGTAAGAAAGAAGGATGAATGGAAAGGGTAAACACAGGGAGGAACTATCAAGAGAACAGCTACATTGTGGGGACTGCAATCAATGTCATGAAACAAAATATACGTGAATTGTTGAATGGAAAACCAATTTTCTCTGTAAACTTCCTCTCAAATAACAATAAGAAGATTTTTAAACAATTAAAGTAATACACACAAACCACTTTTAAAAACCCAGAAGAAGAATGACCTATAAATTTGAGGAATTACAGTGACATTAACTCTAACGAGCAGTCATGGTGAAATAGAACAAAGAAGAGCAAACAGCACTGTCTTCTTATTCCCTTTGAAATAATCTGGGAAGTCTTCAAAGCTGTCTCAGCTATTTTATCAATTGACATCCATATTATCTGAAAAAATCAGAATTAAAAAGATGGTGGACTTGTAATTTTCTGAATAAAGTGTCAAAGTGTTCCTAATGTGTCCTCTTTGCTCATGTTCAGCCTCTTTCTTTGTTTCACAGGTTTTTCTGACAAGAAGGGAACATATTAGCAACAATGATTTATAGCCTCTGGGAAGAATCATGTTCTTCTCTGACCTCAGCCTACTTAGTTTTTGCAGACTTTATTTACATTATGGATATCCTAATTTAATAAATGAAAATTATATTACATGCCTAGCACCAAATAAGACCATGATATTAGTTAGTGGCAGGATCCTACAGTTACATCCTACAGCCAAATTTTCTACATAATTTATCATTAATGCGCCAAAAGCAGCTGTACAACACCCACTAAGGTAAAAAAAAAAGAAAAGAGAGAGAGAGAAAAGAAAAGAATCAAAGATAGTAAATGCATTTTTGTGCTTGGATTTCCATGCCTAACATTACATAAAAGTTTTATAGAAATGGTTTAAGCATTTATATTGACAATGAGACCATAAAAAGTAGTTTCAGTCCATGAAAGCCATTAAGCACATGTCATTTGCAACCATGGCTTCACATCAGACTCATACACAGAGATATTTTGTGTGTCACCCCAGAAGACTCCGACTGAGTAGATGTGGAGACAGGACAGTGTGTCTTCAAAAACTTTCCAACTGATTCTGTGCATAGCTGGAATTAAGAGTTACTTTCCCAAGCCTCCGAGTTGGAAGAGGCCTAAGAATTCAACCATTTCTTACCTTCTTCATTTTCTGGTAACTTCTTCTCAATGGTCCCCCAGTCAACCACCCCCTAAGCAACTCCATCAGATCTCACACACATCCTTAAACACAGTACATTTAAAGTTAATCTCATTCTGTCCCTACACATGCTCAACTTCCTACAGTAAACCTAATAAATCATATGACCATCCTCCCAGACATTTATGCCACAAACTTGGGAATTAAGGTCCCTCTACTTATATTATCGTCTTGACCATCTTCCTATTACAAATTTTTAAAATCTATCCCCTCATTTCCATCTCTATTGTTTTAAAACATTCCTTCATAACTTCTACCTAGATAAATGTTAAAAGTGTGCTACCTACTTTTTTTTTTTTTCTTTACAATCCTCTGGCTACAAATCTCATGTTGTCTGACTGCATCACTACACCACAACTACCCACTTAATTGCAGACATCACCCCATTCCTCAGGTCACTTCCCTCCACCCCCACCTGCTGGCTCACTGTCTCTTCACTACTATTTTTGTCATAATTCTTGGTTAATTCAATATCCATGTAGATAATCCCTCCAAATCTTTGGTCTTTTGGTTATCTCTTTTTCTGCACTCTACCTCAGAGCTTCACTGGCATGACCAGGCCCTAGACATAGTCATTACCAACAACTGCAGCTCCTCCATAATCCTGATTTTAAATACTCCATTCTTTGGCCCCTTCCTTTTCACTGCATTCCTGACAACTGCCCCACCTTCCAGAACCTTTTCATTATTTCTAACCTCCCTATTTGTCCACTTTTCTCTCCATACTCAGATGAAATCTGAGTCAGTCATTTTAATCCATTCTATATGTCCTCAACCCTTCTCTCACTCTTTCACTGTTATATATAAGCACAACTCTCATTAAACACAAACTTCTATCTCTTCCATGCTTGCCCAAACAAGTAGAACATATTAGGAGAAAATGCACACCTATGTTGATGGGTATCATCTTAATTCATGATCTCCAGCTTCAAGTGGGACCATAATGTTGACTAGAAGTCATACTCCAAATCCCTAGTCCATTCACTCTCCCATTCTCCTAGAAAATTATTTATACCTTCTGTTTTCAAGCCATCATCACCTCCTACCCCATTCTCACTCTCAATGACAACTTTGCTTCTTCCTATTTCTCTGAGAATAGAGAAACCATCATAAAACATTCTGCTAAGATTTTAAAACAAGATATATCTACTGTACCCATATATTCTGCCTTAACTCCTTGACAGTGAATGGATGGTTGAAAAACCCAGCTATTCAAGCAAATCACTCCAGCATTACAATCCTCTGCATCATTTTTTCCTTCTCTCCATCATACAAACGTGCAATTCTTTTCTCATCTCTTAAAACCCATCTTTTGAATAATCTTCTCTCTTCCATTCACAACAAAACTAAAAAAAGTTGTTTTTATTTTTTTCAATCTTTCTCCTCTCATTATCTTTTTTTTTTTTAATTTTTATTGTGATTTGGGTGAGAGCTTACAGAGCAAATGCATTTTCCATACAGTCATTCATACACATTTTGTTTCATGACTTTGACTGCAATTCCCCACAATGTAATAGCTATCTTCCCACTTCCTCCTTGTAGTTACCTCTTCCCTATGTCCTTCCCCCCCATGCACTCCTGCCCCCCTGAGCTATTTCCCTGTGCAAACACTGCCTTTCTGTTCGCCCAACATTGATCACTCCAAAGAGTGATCTACCTGATATATCTACCTGATATAAATGTTCATCCCATATGCCTGTCTATTGTTTGTCTGTAAGCCAGAGGAGTGAGTTCAGTTCCAGACCTGAAGGGTAACTAGAGGCCATAGTCTCAGGAGTCTCACCAGGCTTTCTCAGACCAGCAAATCTGGTCTTTTTTTTTTTTTTCTTTTTTTCTTTTTTAATGATTTTGAGCTTTGTTCCACATTGTTCTCCCACTCTACCCAAGATCTCCTGTGCTGATCCCCCTCCAAGTGGTTGACAGTGGACACCATCTAGTTCTTCTGGTCTCATGGTCATATAGGCTGAGGATCACATGGTTTACTGGTCCTTTGGACTAATTGTTTCCATGAGTCTTCGGTTTTCCTCATTCTTCTGGATGTCTCCTTTTGTTTTATTTTAAAGAAACTCCAACCAGACTCTCACAAAACCCTCTTGCCCACCATTCCTTCAAAATCACTCAGTTTGAGGTCATCATTGAACCTCCATGTTGTTAGATGCAGTTCACAGTCTCATCTTAATTGACCTATTAGCTGCATTTCACCTAGCTGAGTGCTCCCTCCCCCAAGAATATTTTCTTTACTTCCAGGTCACTATACTTCTTATTTTTCTCCCATTTATTCACTGTTCCTTCTCAGTCTCCTTTGGTAATTCCTCCTCATCTTCCTGACCTCTAACCAGCTGTCTGACTTCTTTTCTTTTCTATTTTCATTTGCCCCTTGGTTAGCTCATCTGGTTTCTTGGCTTCAAGCATCATTTATAGGCTGATGAAGGAGCTCTGGTGGCATAATGCCTAAGGCATTTGACTACTAACCAGAAGGCTGGTGCTTCAAACCCACCAGCCACTCCTCAGAAGGAAGACAGGGCAATCTACTTCCATAAAGATTTACTGCCTTGGGAACCCAATGGGGAGGGTCTCTATGAGTCAGAATCAGCTTGATGGCAGTGGGTTTTGTTTATAGGCTAATGGCTCCTAAATTTGTATCTGCAGTCCAGACCTCTTCCCTTAACCCCATGGAAGTATACCCAACTGACCACTCAAGGGTAACACTCTAGAAACCCTTCCTTCTTTACTCTACATCATGATTTTTTACACTAGACCCTACCTTTGACTTCTGTGCTGACTTCTTCCACCTAAAAAAAACAGCAATAAAAACTCTCGACCTAACTTCCCTCACCAGATGCTGTCCCATTTTTCTGCTCTCATCTGCAGAAAAACTCCTTGAAAGAAATTTATACTTACTGTCATCAATTCTTCTCTCCCCAATTCCTCTTAAGACCACTCCAATCAGGCTCTTGTTTCTACCACTCCACCAAAACTGTTTGTCAACATTACTTCCATCACTATATTACTAAAGGCAATGGTCTATATTCAGTCCTCATTCCACTTGACCTAATAGTTACATTTGGCACAGCTGTTTATTCCCTCATCTTTGATACACTTGTTTCCTTCATTTTGGCTTCCAGGGCACCACTCTTCCTTAGTTTCCTCCTTCGTTTCTGGTCCCTCTTTATTAGTCTTCCTTGTTGGTTCCTCAAATTCTCTCCAATCTCAGAATCCTGGAGAGTTTCAGGGCTAAGTTCCAGTCCTTCACTCCTCTATTCACACTACCTTCCAAGACGATCTCAGCCAGAGTAATTTTAAAATCACATATATATCAACAACTCTCACATCTATACTGCCAGTCCAGCATCTTCCTCAAACTCCAGACTCATATACTCAACTTCCTAGTCTATACCCCTATTTGGATCATGTCTAACTTAACCCATTTAAAACTGAGCTCCTAACCATTCCCCTCAAACTTGCTTCTCTTACAACCCCATTCTCTTGGTTCCTAAGGCCAACATCTTGGAATCGTTCTCCTGTCAGCTCTACCTTCAAGCTCTCTAGACTGTCACCAACTCTCACTATCACCACAGCCACCATTCAGGTCTAAGCCACCACTGTTCCTCATCTAAATTACTCCAAAAGCCTCATAACTGTCCTCCTGATTTCAACCTTATCCTTCTACAGTCCATTTTCTATAAGCCAGTCAGAGTGATCCTTTCTATGCCTAGGTCAGATATTTTATTTTTCCACTTAAAACTCTCTAATGGTTTTTCATCTTACTGACAGTCAAAGTCATATCCTCTAATAGGGCCTATGATCAGCCTGCTACCACCTCTCTGGTCTCACCTATGACTACTCTCTTTCCAACTCCACACAGCTCCACTGGCTCCGGGCTTATATTTGAACATGCCAGGCATGCTCCTGCCTCAAGACCTTTGTACCTGCTGTTCCCCTGTCTTTTCCCCCTGATATGCATATGCCTTGCCTCCGACTGCCTTTCTAATCTTAAAACATTAGCTTCTCAGTGATGCCATTCTAGTCCCCATTCCTCATTTTTTCCCTGCTTTATTTTTCTCCTTAGCACTTATTACCACCTAACATATTATATATTTATTTTATGTATTTTCATTTTTCCTTCACAAACATGTAAGTTCCAAAAGGCCAGCTTCTGTTATTTTCTGTTTTGTTCCCTGTTGGAGCCATAATGCTGTATCTAGGTATCTACAATAGCTAGAATAAAGCCTCTCACATAGTAGATGCTCAATTAACATTTGATGAGTAAATAATGAGTGTCCTTAATTGCAATCTCTCCAATGAAACTTTCAAGATTCCAGAATAATATAATTAAGAGATAAATTTGTTCACCTCAGCTTCAAGCTTAAAAGCTTTCATTGGGGCTCTGGTGCTGTAGTTGAGATACAGCAACCAGGCAAGTGACGTAAATGTGATAAGCAAATTGTATTGTATTGGCAGGGGGGAGACATAAAAAGTGGATTGTATGTGACCCACCTAAGGGAATTTAACTCAATTACTGTAAAATATTGTGCCTCCTGCTTGGCAGCCCCAATATATAGAATAAAGAACCATCTTCATAGTATGGCTTGGTAGGCACGAGCCAGCCCTATTATGTTTACTTCCTCCTGGGCCTTGTAACATTATAGAAAATGGACTGTGCATATCCACAAACTGGGTAGTTGCAATGTAACTGACCATGTGACTTTTTCATTATTAAATAATCAGACAAGGAAGCAAGGTGTCCCTGTTGGCACAGTCAGAAATTTTATCTGAAACCCAGATGTTCGAACCGGATAACTAAACTTGCTAAACACAGTTTTTATAACTATATGAGGTCATTGTACTTGAGTTTCAGGATGACATGATTGGGAATATAAAAACTGGGTGATCTCCCATTCAGTGATTCCACTCTGTCAGGTCCTCACCCTGGATAGGAAGAACATCATTGCCACCAACCTGAGATATGTCCCACGAGGAACTGAGAGACATAAGTACCTGTACTCAGTCCAAAGTCTCTTGGTATGTTTCGCCAAGAATGGATCTTTGGGATCATCACATTACAGTGAACTTCTCTCAAGATTCCTGGTTCAGAGTGCTACAACTCAGCCCTCAGTATGACTTTGACAATGACATACTTCGACTTCTGTGATCTTACAGTGTTTATTAGGCAAGACTCCAGTCTCAATATTCCCAACACACACTCCATTTACTTACTGCTTCCAAAAATCCATTTTCTCTCCTGCCTTAAACCAACAACAAAAGCAAACAAACAAAACCAAGCCAGTTGCCATCAAGTCAATTCCAACTCATGGTGATTCCATGTGTGCAGAACAGAATTGCTCCATAGGGTTTTCAAAGTTGTGACCTTTCAGAAGCAGGTCACCAGGCCTGTCTTCCAAGGTGCCTCTGTGTGAATTCCAATGATCAACCTTTTGATGAGTAGTCTAGTGCTTAACCATGTGTGCCAACCAGGGTTCCTTCTCCTGTCTCAGGATGTTGTAAATTGCTTCCTACTCACATCTGCTAGGCAAACTGTCACACCTCAACATCAAGATTTCTGGTAAGCCTCTGCAGATCCACTCAAGCCAGTTAATTACTTCTCTCTTCCTGCACTGTATCCAGTTTACATCCCCCTTTCTGTATTTATTTCATTAATTTCAATTATTGTTTTATCTCAATTCCATAGGGGCAATAACCATGTCTAATGTGTCTTTGAGTCACTGATGGCCTAACCTCGTATTGGCCACTAAGAGGCACTCAGTGGATGCTGTTTGAAGTTAACCTAATTATAATTAGAAAAGAGTGCTCAGATCGGTGTGGCTAGGGTACCCCATTGCTGTCCAGTTCACTCAGACTTATAGCAGCCTTACAGGACAGAACAGAACAGCCACACAGAGTTTCCAAGACTGCAACATTGACGGAAGCAGACTGCCACATCTTTCTCCAGCAGAGTGGCTGGTGAGTTCAAACCACTGACCTTTTGGTTAGCAGCCAAGTGTTTAACCACTGTGCCACCAGGGCTCCCATGGCTAGGGTAAGGACTATTTAAGAGTTGGAGGTGAGAGGCAGGGAAGAGAAAAAGAAAACAGGAGAAAAGATCCAAGTTATATAACAACATTTTTTTCATATTTCATATAAATAAAGGTAGCATCATAAATAATGTTACAATAAATCCTTATTTCCTGATGCACCCTAAAATTTGCCTAAGGCATTTGACTGCTAACCAGAAGGCTGGTGGTTCAAACCCACCAGCCACTCCTTGGAAGGAAGGTTGGGCAATCCATTTCCATAGTGATACTACCTCGGAAACCCAAGGAGGGGTCGCTATGAATCAGATCTGACTTGACAGCAGTGAGTTTGGTTTGGTTTTGGTTTAGTATACATGACTGATAACAGTGAGATAACTTGAGTTCCTACACTGTACAGTGCACCATCTATGAGATAACTCAACAGAATATTTACATTCTCACTAACACAAATTATTAAGAAAAATACTAAGATTCTCAAAAAATAAATTGGCATATGGTAGAAAATAAACATAGAAATTTCACATAAGAGGAAACACAAGCAGGACTAAAATATTAAAAATGTTTGGTCTTACCAACGAAAAACAAAACAAATACAAGCTGAAACAACAACCAGGCAACCACTTAAAACCTGTTAAATTAGCAAACCTTTTTGTTCAAATTATACCCCTTAATTCTACCAGAAGTATCACTGGGTGGCACAAACTGTTAAGCTCTCAGCTGCTAACCGAAAGGTCATCAGTTTGAACTCACCCAGAAGTGCCTTGGAAGAAAGTCCTGGAGATCTACTTCAGGAAGGTCACAGCTATTGAAAATCCCATGGGGCACAGTTCTACTCTCACATATGGTCTCACCATAAGTCAGAATGGACTCAATGTCAATTGGTTGTTTTTTGTTTCTTTTTGTTTTTTAATGCTTTTTAATGTTTTTTATCACTATTTATTAGCAGTTTGTCCCTGGACAAGTTATTTAATCCATGTGTCCTGTTGACATGTAGCAGGACTTACTAGTATAGATTTACTTGAAAGCAATTTGAGCACATTGTTGATAATTTATCATTAAGAAACTTTCTCAAGAGGAGGAGGGCTACTATAGACATCACAGTGAACCCTCCTTGGGTTTCCAAGGCAGTATTACTACAGAAGTAGATTGCCCAACCTTCCTTCTGAGGAGTGGCTGGTAGGTTTGAACCGCCATCCTTCTGGTTAGCAGTCAAATGCCTTCACCACTATGCCACCAGAGCTCCTAGAGTAATTTATAGTAATGAGAAATTAGAAACGCTCAAAAGAAATGGTGAGGTAAAAAAAAAAAAAAAAGTATACCCATTTTTTAGAATATTACATAATTGCACAATGATTGTTCATTATTGTGAAATAATAAAAAATTATAATAGTAATAGTAATAATGGCTGCCATTTATTGAAAATTCATTATGTGTCAGGCACTATAGAAAGTACTGCACATGCATCATAAATGCTAGTATGGGATTGCCAAATTTAGTAAATAAAAATACAGGACACTCAGTTCAATTTGAATTTCAGAGCCACAACAGATAAATATTTAGTATGCGTATATTCCATTCAATATTATACACTGATTATCTGAAATTAAAATTGAGTTAAGTATCCTATATTTTACCTGGATACTAGCAATCCAGATACTAGCAACCCATTTTACTGATAAGGAAGCTAGGACACATGGATTAAATAACTTGTCCAGGGACAAACTGCTAGTAAATAGTGATAAAAAAGCTAAGTTTACCAAAAAAAAAAGTAGAATAGAAAATTTTGTCTACAAATAGTTACAAATAGGTAAAACACATGCATGCCCATGGGCCAGGGTAGAAAGGAAATGTGGCAGGTGACACTACTGTCAACAACATCCATTTACTGAGCACTCGTTCTGGACCCTGTGCTGCAACAACCTTAACAACTGTGCACCTCTATTTTAGAGATGAATAAAATGAGACCTTAAATACCTTCTTCTCAAGATTGCCAAGCTAGGGAGTGCAGGCTCAGAGTTTAACTCTAAAGCTCTTGCTTATTCCACTACAGTATGTTGATTTCTTGGGTGAGTTGTTTTGTTTATTGTCTTCTTCTAGATAGAGTTCTATCAATGTTGATACAAAACTTTTTGTGTGATAAAGGCATGGAGAAGCGCACATAAATATTTCAAGGGGAAAAGCAAAACCTGGTCTTTGGGGTTTGCTTTAGTCCAAAGCCATTTCTAGAGCCAACTAACTCAATGAAACACTTGCAACAAAAGGTTGTGATGCCCATTTATGGCTGCAAGGAATATCAGTTATCATAGTGAAAACTTTTTCACAACTCATACTGTGATTTCATTTGGATCACAGTTGCCGCCAAATCGACTTTCACTCATAGCAACCCCAAGTGTATCAGAATAGAACTGTGCTCCATAGGGTTTTTCAATGATTTTTCAGAAGTCAATTGTCAGACCTTTCTTCCAAGGTACCTCTGCATGGATTTGAACTTCCAGTCTTCCAGTTAGCAGCCAAGCACCAAGCAAGTTAAACCTTTGTACCACCCAGGGACTCCAAAACTACATACTCTGTACATAATCTTTTAAAAATGAGACTGCTCTCTCACTTAATTCTTCTCATGAAATTCTTCCTATTTCTCTATACACTTTGGTGTGTGAAAGCAGTGACACAGTCGGACACTTGTATGCCAATGTTCACTACAGCACTTTTCACAATAGCCAACCAAACCAAACAAAACAAAACTCACTGCTCTCAAGTCAGATCTGACTCATAGTGATGCCTGCTAGAGTTTCCGAGGCAGTATCACTACAGAAGTAGATTGCCCAATCTTCCTTCTGAGGAGCGGCTGGTGGGTTTGAACCGCCAGCCCTCTGGTTAGCAGTCAAATGCCTTAGGCACTACGCCACCAGTGCTCCCATAATAGACAATGGGTGGAAATAACCAAACTGTCCATCAACTGATGAATGAATAAAGAAAGTGTAGTGTATATATGCATTGGATAATATTACTCTGCCATACCCCACTGACATCGACTTAACTCTGACTCATAGTGACCCTACAACAGAACTGCCCCCATAGGATTTCGAAGGCTATAAATCTTTACAGAAGCAGACTGCTTCATCTTTCTCTTATGGAGCAGCTTTGGTGTGTTCAAACCACCAACCTTCTAGTTAGCAGCTGAATGCCTTAACAACTGCACCACCAGAACTCCTCAAAAAAAAAAAAAAAAAATCATTGCGATCAAATCAATTCCAACTCATAGAAACCCCTGTTAGGTTCCTAAGACTGCAAATCTTCACAGAAGCAGACTGTCCCATCTTTCTTCCATGGAGTGGCTGGTGCATTCAAACCACCAGCCTTCTGGTTAGCAACCAAATGCTTTAACTGCTACACCACCAGAGCTCCTTTTAGAGCTGTCCTACTCTGTCATAAAGTCCTGATGCATGCAAGAACGTGGATGAACCCTGAAAACATTACGCTGAGTGAAATAAGTCAATCACAAAAGGCAAATAATGCATGATTTCATGAATATGAAACAGCAAGAATACATACACACAGACACACACGCACACACAGAGGTTACCAGGGATGGGAAGGACAGGGAAGGGTGTAATCACTGTTCAGGTAGCGCTGAGTTCTTGCTTATGGGGATGGACAATTTGGCAATGGACATTGTTGATGATTGCACAACATGACTGATGTAATTGGTTTTGTTGAATTGTACACTTGAAAAATGTTAAACTGGCAAATGTTGTGCTTTCTATATTTTTAAAACAATTTTTTAAAAATAATTCAGTTAAGAAGTGATTATGTTTTTTTTTTCTTAAGACCACCACATCAGAAAATGTATGCACACACAAAACCTCAAAAGGACCAGTATGCTCTCTGTACCAGAACAATGCCTATGCTCTATACATAACAGGAACTTTTAAGGTGATTTCTCTTAAGTGTCAGCTTAACTTTCCCTTCATGACAGCCCACATCAAAAAGTTTATGCTTTTGATTGTTCTGAAGAACCAGCTGGCCACAGGGCTCACTGTGATGCCTTTACCACAATTTGCTTTTGTTTTTCCCACTTGATAATTACCCTCATGACTAAACCACTCACTGGTCCATGTAGAGGAATCCCACAGAGATGAAAACACACTTGTTTAAATAAAATATTTATGAAGAAGCTCTTAAATGTCACTGAAGTAAATGCAAATTAGATCTTCACATATTGTGCCTTCAATATGCCACTCATTCCTTAGAAGACTCGTTATTTCCTGATTGCAATTAACATTAATTTTTTTAAAACTAATCCCACTGTGCATAATCACACCCAGTGTCAATTCAGAAAAACCCAGTTCTTGAAGATTGATTCTCTTCTGACTATCTTTGAAAATTTGAATTAGAGCTGATACTTCATTTCAATGAATAGGAGATTTTCCTTAGAAACTCTATTTAATTATTATTTTACATGCACATTTTCTAAGAAGAGGTTTCACTATAATTCAGCACAAGGTGACATTACAAAGGCTGCACATTCTACCCTTTTCATGAAATACTATCTGGGCAAGATTTTCTCACTATGTTCTTTTTTCTTACAAACTGGATGGACATCATAGTCTCATGATAATTTTAAAGAGTCCTCAAATAAAAAGATGGGATAAAACTGTCAAAATAAAGTTAACAACCAGTTGACAGGGATACTAAGTGTCCAAGAGTACAAGTCAAAGTCCCTGGCTTTTGATACCATCTTTCGTAATTTTGCAAGAAAGGTGAGCTGAGGTGGAAAGAGTTAAGTGGATTCATCATTCACCTGATGGTCTTGAGAGCTGCTCTCCACCTGGCTGGACATGAACATCAACAGAGGAACTTTAAAAAATACTGATTCCAGGCTCCACCCCAGAGATCCTGATTTCTTTAGTCTAGGGAAGAGCCCAAGCATCGGTAGTTTTTTTAAAATTTGTTTCATTTTTATTGTGTATTTGTTAGAATTCCCTAAGTGTTTCTAATGTACAGCCAAATCTGAAAACCACTGGTCTTCAAAAAGCTACTCCTTACAGAGTAATAGTCACGTGTAGAGAGGAGTCACTGGTGATGAGTCATAGGTTCTGCTTCATAATCTGATGTGGTGAACATTATCTAGGCCCTGGGTACAGACACTGAGAGGATGCAGAAAAAGTCTCCAGAAACACAAGGTTGGATATGGAAAACCTGGGTAACAGAATCCATATCTAAAATACTGAGCTGAATCCTTAAAACTACATTGAGTTTAACCTACGCTTATGGATTAAAACCATTTTGCAAGTCCAGAATCCAGAAAGTAGGTCTAAGGGTAAGCTCTTGTGAAAAAGACCTAGGATATTTTCATTGATGTAACTCCTAAGTTCTTAGTGTATGTGATAAGGCTACCTAAGCAGTTACCTTGATTTAGACCAAACTTTTTTTTTTTTTAAAAAGTGGAACTTATGGTCTTGGGCTAGTTTACCTTCCTGCACTCACATATACCAATCTCTTTTAACATTGCTTCTCAAACTTTAATGGGCCTATAAATCACCTGGGATTCTGTTAATACACAGATTCATGTTCAGTTGGTCTGGGGAAAGGCCTGAGATTCTGCATTTCTAACAAACTCCTAGATGCTGCTCATGCTGCTGGTCCACAGACTACCACTTTGAGCAGCAAGGTTTTAGAAGAGTTATGAGGATTAAATGAAATGACCCACATAAAATGCTTCACACAAACATGTCTGGTACTCTACCAAAGGAAACACTTATATGAGGAAAACAATAAAACGTACTTAAAACCTAGGAATCGTGGGAAACTTTTTTTTTTTTGCAAGTATGGATATCATGGGTCTAGAACTTAAGAGAGGTATCGGCTAGTAGCCAAAACTATGTAATAAAGGAAAGAGATGAGACTGATTATTTTGACTGCAAAAAGCAAAATCAAGATTAATGACTGAAAGTTAGAGAGCTTTAAATTCCATACAAGAATAAACCTTCTAACAATAAATACTGTTCTGCAACCAAATGAGAGACAGTGATGTCCTCAGTCATAAAATATGAGCATAGACCAAAACCAAAAAAAACCTCACTGCCATCAAGTCATTTCTGACTCATAGAAACCCCCATTTGGGTTTCTGAGTCTGTAAACCTTTACGGAAGTAGGTCACCCCGTCTTCCACAGAGAGGATGGTGAATTTGAACCACTGTCCTTCCAGTTAGCAGTCAAGTGCCTTATCACTACACCACCAGAGCTCCTTGAGCAGAGACCAGTTGATGTTAAATAAGGCATTCATGCTTCAGGTCATTGTTGAGCTACAAGAAAGCTTGGTGATCTAAGAAGAATTACATACTTAATATGGACAAAAACAATTAAAAATACAATAGAAACCTCTGTATTTATCTCCCATTCCAACCCTGATCCTCCCAGAGTCTTCACCTACTCAGTAAATGGAGTTTGTTATGTCCAAAGCCTTGGAATCATCCTTAACTCCTCTCTTCTCTCACCCCCCCACACCCATTCTCCATCAACAAATTCTAGAAGCTGAACCTTCAACCTCTGTCCATATTCTGATTACTTCTCACCACCTCCATCACAACAACCCTGCTTCAAGGCACTATCCTCTCTGTCTGGATAACTAAAACAGCCTTCTAATAGGTCTCTAACTCTTCCACAGTCTTTTCTCAACCCAGCAGCCAGAGTGTTGTCATCTCTGTTCCGAATCTTCTAATGGCTTATCGCATTCAGAGTAAAAACCAAAGTCCTTATAATGGTTTATAAGACCCTATATAATGTGCCTCTTCCAAGCACTTGACCATATTTCTTATTACTTTCATCTCTCATTCTTCACAGACACCCCTGAAGTCACCGGTCCTTGAATCACATCAAGAATGCCCCTACCTTAGGACCTTTGCACTTGTTCTTCCCCCTGCCTTGAAGGATATTCTCTGACATCTACAAGTTTATGTTCTACATCACCAATATGTGAAACAACAAAATGGTACCCAAAAGAAGTATTGCAATTTCTTTCACACTCAGCTTATCAGTAATTAACTTTCCACATGTTGGGATAGATCATAGACTAGGTGAGGCATTCCAATTCTAATTGTGAATTACCCTTGTGTTTTAAAATCATAGTTTCATCAAATCCTCTGTTAGTGCCAAGTGAGGAAAGACTCAGTGCTATACTCCCCCGTCAGAGCATTACAACTGCATGGGCAAAGAATAAACCTTCTGATGACTTAGGCCACTGGCCTATGACCCAGCTTTACTCCACCTTTGAAAAAATTAAAGATTCTAGATGCAGTGCAACTCTGGTGTCCACAAGGGATTCCATCTGTTTTTCTTCTTTTAAAACCAAACTTCCTTATTTGAGTCTGTGTGGGCAGCCATGGATGGACAATGGCCAAAGAAAGCTGGAGCATGACATTCAGGTGGATTCACTTGCAGAAAAGAAAGTCACCCACTTGATAGAGACAATTGTCTCTAAGGACCTATGTCCCAGGACTGCTGTGCATGGTTGCTCAGACTCACATGATATAATGAGAGGGGTGCCATTTATATAGTGCTATACAATGCAGCTACTCCAGCCATTCAGGCTTTAGGGCCCAGAGATTAAAGCCATACCTGGCAATGAACAGCCAAACAGCTTTAGAGAGATGGAAATAAATACATGAGAAGAAAGAATTAATGTAGGCAAGGAGAGGAAAGAAATGAGGTCTGAGCTGAAGTGCCCTAGGGGAGAAAGAGCACTTCGGATGTTGTCTTTGGCCTTATTTTCTCTCACCTTACACTCAGAGGCCCCCTCTTCCACCACATCTCATAAGCAGGCTACTTCCTAACATCTACCAAAGACCCAGAGGGACAAAAAAACAAACCCATTGCTGTCAAGTCTCTGACTCATGCCAACCCCACGTGTTACAGAGCAGAACTGTTCCATTAGGTTTTCTTGGCTGTAATCTTTTCAGAGGCAGATGCCTTCTTCTGTGGCACCACTGGGTGGGTTTGAACCATCAATCTTTAGGTTAATAGCCAAGAGTAAACTGTTTGTGCCACCCAGGAACCTTGAGGGGCATAGGGCTACCTCAAAACCTGTGCCCTACTTTGGAAAAGCAGAGCAGTGCTTTCAAGAAGCAAGGCAGTCTCTTATCTAGAGATATTTCTTAGTAAGAAATGAGATTTGTCTCTTGTGAGGAATCTCCTCTGTGACTCTTCTTCAGGAGCTGGCCAGTGAAAAGTCTAATGAGAACCTGAGAACATGGAATCCAGCCTCTGAACTATAAGAGGCAGAAAATGTGCCAAAAAGATGTGGAGTGTTAAACATGTGATTCAGTGATAGGCCTCATCCATCCTCTCTTGTAAAGCCAATGCTTATGTGGGATAACAACGTGAACTGATGGCATAGTCACAGGCAAGGAAGTGGAGCATTTCAACACTAAAACTTAACCTGGATGAAACATGTTAAATAACATTTTTGTCCCTGCTGCTTAAGGACATAACTTTACCCACTGAGGACATAATCCTGGAACTCCAGTTCATGAGACGAGGCACTCTGATTCATATTTGCAGTCTATTCAGCACATCACATCCAGCAATGAGCCACACACAGGCTGAACATTAAACCTCCAGGGAAATCATTTGGGATCAACAGTATTTCTCAACTTAATTCTCTGCTTTGAAGTAACAATTTAGTGATCAACTGATAAACGTAACTAATGGAACCACAAGCAAACGAGGAAATAAAAACGTTCTTGTGTAGGTAAAATCTGATATAAAACTTTAACAGGTGACTTCGCTTCATCCCACAGGCCCATTTTGAGTACACCCTCCAGGATATTGCTATTTAAGTCAGACCCAGTGTGAATTTCTTTATGAATCAAATAATTCTCTAATTTTTCCTTTAGTTACATGGGTTTTCCTATAATGGATTTACTTAAAAGGAGGTAAACTCATACTGGATAATGTGCACAGCAATAGCTCATTTTCAGTATTTATGCATAAGTGTAGTAAGGGAAAGGGCCATTTTCTAATCCCATCTTTAACAGTGCAATCACAACGCTTTTTTGTCGCAAGCATTTTCGTTGGGAGAAGATTTGAGAAAATTATTTCTCCAAGTGAGAAAAGCATCTCCAGAAAATGAGAAGGAATGTGTCTTCCAGCGACCAGTTGTGGATGTTAAGACGTGAGAGAAACAGGGCCCTTGAGAAAAACAAATGGCTCCTCTAAGCTCCCTTCCCCCAATCTTAATTGGTCAAATGCCAAAATAAATGAACTTTCCAAAGTTAAGAACTTCCCAACTTTGACTAGGGATAAACTGTAGGTGCACAAAACATAACTGGCGAGGCCACGCACCCCGGTGTGCCTGGAAGGGACAGCTAACCCAGCGAGCGCTCAGGCCGCCTCTGCGCCGGGCGACCCGTGGGGAAGGTTCAGGCCTGGCTGCCCAAGACCTGGCGCTCCCTGGCCCCGGCCCTGGCCCAACGCGGGATCCTGACCCTCCCTTCTCACCTAAGACCAAGGAAAGGAACTGGGAGATCCGGAGCGAAGATGATGAGCTCCCAGTGGAATCCAGATCAACTTGGGGCTGTCCTCAACTCCCAACTTCCCAGAGTTTCCTCCGGCCTCTTTTCCTTTCCCACAGCTCTGGAGGCCGCCGCGGCCTCCCTTTACCCGGAGCGCAAAGACCTGAAAGTGGAGCGCGGAGCTCGGGAGCCGCCCCCAGGAACCCCCGCAAGAGGAGCGCAAGTGGCGGGCGTGGTTCCTCCAATCTTGCCCCAGCCCACTCGGTCGGCCTCCGCGAAGCAGCCTCCACGCAGCAGCTTCCTTAGCCCGGGTCCCCGCCAGGTTCCAGCATCAGGCCACGATGCGCTGGACCCTGATCCCCGCCTGTGGCTCGGTGGCCGCCGCCCCTCAACTCCAGTCCGCGTTCCTGTTCTGCCTCAGGCCCTGCCGCGGCCCCACTCCCAGCCCCGGGCCCTCGGGTTGCGCCTGGTGTCGGCGGCACTCACCTGGGTCGCGGAGCCGGGGTCTTGCGCGGTCCCGCAGGTGGTAGATGAAATCCTGGCAGCTGTCGTGCTCCAGGGCCCCACGGGCACAGAGCTCGGCCAGCAGCTGCAGCGCCTGGTGACAGAGCGCGTCCCTGGCCCCGGGCATCGCCCCCCCGCATCCTCGGACCGCGCCGGGCAGGCGGGCGCGGGAGACAGCCCTCCGCCTGCCAGCTCGGAGCCGCCGCCTCCGGGCCGTCCGCGCTGGCCGCCAGGGACCCGCCGAGAAATAGCCTGAGCCCAAGCTCCAGCCCTAGCCGGCCTGGTCTCCCACCGGTTGCATGCAGCTCTTCGCCAGCCGGTCGGTAGGGCTTTCTCTCTCTCCCGCCCGGCCCCTCCGTCCCTCCCCTGGCGCGGAGGAGAGGCGGTGCCGCACGCCCGGTGCGCCTATCTCCCTGCGCTTCGCCCGCCACTCGCGGCCGCTGGGGGGCGGAGCCGGGTCAGAGGGGCGCGCGCCGAGGTAGACCTCCGCGCTCCTGCTTAGGAGCCAGTTGGGATCGCGGATACTCTCTGTCTCCCAGCGGAGAGCCGGACGAAGGTCCGGACCTTGCGCTCAGAGCGGCAGCGCCTAGGCTCGGAGAGTGTGAGCGAAAGCGTGCCCTGGACGCTCAGTGCCTCCGCCCTGATGCAAACCAAGTACCACCACCTCGTCGCGTTTGTCCAGAGCACGTACTTGGGCGTGTGGCGCCAAAGGCGCAGTCTGGACCACATCCGCCAAATGCCGAAAACTGAGTCTGGGCTTTGAACTTGGAAAGCACCGCCTGGGACATACTTGGGCCTTAAGGTGCTGGACGCCCAAATGCGGAGTTTGGGGCCAAAATTCACCAACAATGGAAGGATTCCCCAAGCTCAGGAGTACCCTGGTGATTTTTCAGAAGGTAGAGGCTCCCAGATCAGAACTGAAGTGAAATAAATGGTTCCTGGAAAAGGCTTACCTGGAGCTTTGTAGGTCCTGCACCCACCGTGGAAGAGTATCACAGAATCTTTAAAAAGGACCTCAGGGCACCGCTCATTCACCCACCTCTTCAACCTTTTAGGCAATAAGTCCAGAAATGACCACCAATTATTGAGCCCTTTTGTGTGGAGGGGTAAGTCGGTGGGTGGGGCGCTGTGCCGCAAGCCTTTTAAATATATAAACCAAAACGCCAAATTCACTGCTATCAGACTCATAGCGACCCTATAGAATACGGTAGAAATTGCCATTTTGTTGTTTCCAAGGCTATAAATCTTTACAGAAGCAGACTGCCTCATCTTTCTCCCATGGAGCAGCTGGTAGGTTTGAACCTCTGACCTTCTGTTTAGAAGCCAAATGCTTTAACCACTCCACCACCAGAGCTCCTTTTATACATATTATCTCATTTAATCTCCTCAATAACCCACAAGGTCTCTCTGTGTAAGTATTCTCCCCCTTTTACCAATGAAAAACAACTTCAGAAAGGTGTCACTTGCCCAAGTTCATGCATGAAGGAAAGCATTAACATTTATTGGTATTACTTTTACATAATACTGCTGTCCCACCCCAGAACAATTAGAGTAGAATCTCTACAACTGGCACTCTAAATCATGAAGTTGTGCATCTTACAGCACATCATATTGTGCAGGAAGACACAATACAACACTCAAGATGTCAGAGTGTTCATCCATCAGGGAAGCTTTGAAATCCTGTTGTGAATGGTGTTAGGGCCTCAAAAGGCTTATATTAGAATAACAGAGAAAATGCAGAACTGTAATGGGTGGCACAAAGGATAAGTGATTGACTACTACCAAAAGATCAGCAGTTCAATCCCACCCAGGGATGTCTTGGAAGAAAGGCCTGGGGAGCTGCTTCCAAAAGTCATAGCTTCGAGAACCCTTTAGAGCACCATACAACCCTGATATACATGGGGTCTCCAGGAGTCAGAAGCAATGCCAACAGTTTTAGAATGGTAAAGGTAACTCCAGAGAATTGTGAAAAGACAGGTAGACTATCTGTCCTAGGAGAATTAGGAGGGAAAAGAAATGAGCTGAGAAGCCTTGCTGTTGTTAGGTGCCATCAAGTCATCTCCGATTCATTGTGACTTTATTATGTGCAGCAGAATGAAACACTGCCCAGTCCTGTGCCAGCCTCACATTCCCTGATATACCTGAGCCCATAGTTGCAGCCATGATGTCAATCCTTCTTGTTGAGGCCCTTCCTCTTTTTCATTGACTCTCCACTTTTCCAAGCATGATATCCTTCTCCAGGGAATGGTCCCTTCTGACAACATTACCAAAGTAGGTGAGACGAAGTCTGGCCATTCTTGCTTCAAAGGAGCATTCTGGCTGCACTTCTTCCACAGCAGATTTGTTTGTTCTTCTGGCAGGCCATGGTACTTTCAGTATTCTTCGCCAGCACCACAACTCAAAAGCATCAACTCTTCTTTGGTCTTCCCTATTTACTGTCCAGCTCTCACATGCGTATGAGGTGATTGAAAATACCATGACTTAGGTTAGGTGCACCTTAGTCTTCAAGGAGACATCTTTGCTCTTCAGTACTTCTGCAGCAGACTTCCCAATGCAATACATCATTTGATCTCTTGACTGCTGCTTCCATGTAGAACCAAGTAATATAAAGTCTTTGACAACTTCAATCTTTTCTCCACTTATCATGATGTTGTCTATTGGTCCAGTTGTGAGAATTTTTGTTTTCTTTATATTGAAGTGTAATCCATACTGCAGACTGCAGTCTTCAATCTTCATCAGTAAGTGTTTAAAGTCATCCTCACTTTTAGCAAGCAAAGTTGTGTCATCTGCGTACTGCAGGTTGTTAATGAGTCTTCCTCCAATCCTAATGCCATGGTCTTCTTCATATAGCCCAGCTTCTCAGCTTATTTGCCCAGCATACAGATTGAATGAGTATGGTAAAAGGATACATCCCTGATACATTCCGTTCCTGACTTTAAACCATGCAATATCTCCTTGTTCTGTATAACAAAAGCCTCTTGATCTATGCACAGGTTCCTCATGAGCACAATTAAGTGTTCTGGAGTTCCCATTCTTCTCAATGTTATCCATAATTTGTTATGATCCACACAAACAAATGCTTTTGCATAGTCAATAAAACACAAGTAAATATCTTCCTGGTATTCTTTGCTTTCAGCCAAGATCCATCTGACATCACCAATGATATTCCTCATTCCATGTCCTCTTCTAAATCCAGCTTGAGTTTCTGGATGTCCTCTGTCAGCATACTGCTGCAATCATTTTTTAGTATCTTTAGCAAGATTTTACTTGCATATGATATTAATGATATTGTTCGATAATTTCCACATTCTGTGGGATCACCTTTCTTTGGAATGGGTACAAATATGGATCTTTCCCAGTCAGTTGGCCAGGTAGTTGTCTTCCAGATCTCTTGGCATAGCTGAGTGAGTGCCTCTAGTGCAGCATCCATTTGTTGAAACATCTCAATGGGTATCCCGTCAATTCCTGGAGCCTTGTTTTTCACCACTTCCCTCAGTGCAACTTAGACTTCTTCCTTTAGTGCCACTGGTTCTTGATCATATGCCACCTCCTGAAATGGATGAACATCAACCAATTCTTTTTGATACAGTGACTCTGTATTCCTTCCATCTTCTTTTGATGTTTCCTGTATCATTCAATATATTGCCCGTATAATCTTTCAGTATTGCAATTCGAGGCTTAAATTTCCTCTTCAGTTCTTTTAGCTTAAGAAATGCAGAGCATGTTCTTCCCTTCTGGTATTTTAACTCCAGGTCTTTGTACATTTCATTATAATAACTGGCTTTATCTTCTGGAGATGCTCTTTGAAATCTTCTGTTCAGCTCTTTTATCTTGTCTTTTCTTCCACTTGCTTTAGCTACTCTCCATTCAAGGGCAAGTTTCAGAGTCTCTTATGACCTCTATTTTGGTCTTTTCTTCCTCCAGTCTGTGTTCCTGTTCTGTCTCAGGCCCTGGTGTGGCCCCATTCCCAGCCTCGGGCCCTCCAGTCATGCCTGGTGTCAGCAGCACTCACATGGGTCATGGAGCTGGGGTCTGGCATGGTCCTGCAGTGGCCCGAGGGGGGCTGGGACGGAAACAAGGTGGCACAGTGGGTTTGGAGTGATCTGAGGGGGGCCAGGAAGTGAGTGGAGAGGTTTGGAATAGCTAAGGGAGATGAACTTGTCTGTCAGTTTGTCCTACTGTGGTGGTTGCTAAGACAGACATGGGAGAAGGAAGAGGCCATCCACTACTCAAAGAATTAGCCAGTGAAAACCTTATGACAAACCTAGGGAAGAGGTCAATACAGTAGAAGCTGATCATTGGAAAGTGGGATCACTTACAGACGTAGGGACCAACTCTATGACAGTAGATGTATACCACTAGAGAGAGTGTGATGGGCTAGCATAGTGGTGGGGAGGAGTATGTGTTGTAGAAATACTATACTGATGCCACTATGTATGTCTGAGAAGGACTGAAAGCAATGAGTTCAGGTAAGAAATTATTTCTATAAACCAGTCAAGATATGATGAGGGGCTGGACCAAGACACAGGCACTCGTTGATGGATCAGATCATCAAGATTTGAAAAGCATTTCAAGAAATAACTGATAAGACTATAACCAACAGAATGAAGAAGAATGAAAGAGACAGAAATTTCAAAAACTAACCTGGGTCATATTTGGTAAGACCCAGATAACATTTAGAAATGAAAGCCTAGAGTTTAGAAGAAAGGGGAAGGCTAAGGTTCATCAATGGAAAGGTAGGAGTTAAGTGCTATGTTAGATACATTCTTCCAAGGAAGAAGAGCTGGAGGAATGGGAAAGCACTTTGGCATTTAAAATGTGCCTCCAGGAGGAACCAGCAAAAGAGACTGAAGGCAGAGGACAAGGAAGAAAAACTGGACAGAGAGTCATGAGTGTCAAGGGAGGAGGAGTGATCAACACCATCAACTGCCAACAGACTTTGAAGGGAAAAAAAGAAACAAATAAGTCCCCTTTGGATGCAAGCAGTAAAATATTTGTGAGTTAGAATACTTAGTGTGCAACCTTGTACAAGTTACTTAACATTTCTGTGCCTAAGACCCACAAGCCACTCCTCGGAAAGAAGGTTGGGCAATCTACTTCCGTAGTGACAATGCCTTGGAAACCCAAGGAGGGGTCACTATGAGTCGAGTCCGACTCGACAGCACATAACGACAACAGCAAGATTTCTCTGGTAATACTAATATGTATATCATTGGGTTGTTATAAAGATTAAATCTGTGAGCTGCATCCTTTCCTGTTTGGAGTGAGTTTTTTCTTGAGAGATGAAATGAAAGCAAATTGGGAATTCAGTATCTTCACTTCTCCCATCACATTTAGTAACACTGTACCATCACCACAGGTGGCAGGTTGTTCTGATATGTTTCAAAGATTTATTCCTTCTTCCCGGACTGTGTAAGTTCATTCCCAGTTTTATGATTGCCAGTTGCAACTCAAAGTTCTTTTATTTTAAAGAAAGCAGAGCTTTATTAAGTTTAGCACTTAAAAGATGTACCAAAATGAATCTGCTTTGTAAAATTTCACCCAAACCACAATAAAAAGTTGAATAAATAAATAAAAGATACCATAAAAGGAATATACTGAAGAGAACAGAAGGCAATGTTCCACGTCAACGGGCCTGGGATGTCTTCCTAGGAGGTCCTTTCTAGTATTTTGCTGTCATTTCCTAGTAGACACTCATAGTTCCACATTTGTTCATCTTTCCACAATGAGGCCAGAAGAAAGAGCAGGGGTCAGATTTCTACTGAGAAAAATCTGGCCTCAGGGCTCTCCACCACTAGGTGACTTTTTTTTTTTTTTTTTTTTTTAATAGTTTTTGCCTTCTTGGGAACTGCCCTTCAAAGTGGCTGAGGCCCCTCACTTTTGACGAGTCTGAGCAACTGCCACAGTCACTATGAATGCTCATAAAAGGGAAGTGGATGACAATGTCCCAAACTGGACAAACTGTGTCATAAATGGTCATGAAATATCCAACCAGCTAAAGAGGTCCCAAAAGAAAAGATTCGGGTAACTACCACTTATCACCAACAGATCCCTCCATCCCCAGTGCTGAAAACATATCTTGTTGCAGTTGCTCATTGCCGTCCAGTTGCTTTCTATTTACAGCAACCCCATGTGCACAGAGTGAAACTGCTCCCTAGGTTTCCAAGACCTCACCACTATGGCAATTTGTGTTGTTATTACTGTTGTGCCGTCAAGTCAGTTACCACTCACAGAGCCCCCGTGTACAACAGAACAAAGCACTGCCCTGTCCTGTGTCATCCTCACAATCCTTGCTATGCTGGAGTCCATTGTCACAGCCACCGTGTCAATCTATTTCATCGAAGGTCTTCCCCTTTTTCTCTGACCCTCCACTTTACCAAGCATGATATCCTTCTCCAAGGACTGATCCCTTCTGACATGGCCAAAGTAGATGAGATGCAGTCTAGTCAATTTTGCTTCTAAGGAGCATTCCAGCTGCACTTCTTCCAGGATAGATTTGTTTGTTCTGGCGATCTGTGGTACCTTCAGTATTCTTTGCCAACACAACAATTCAAAGGCAACAATTATTCTTTGGTCTTACTCATTGTCCAGCTTTCACATGTATATGAGGTGACTGAAAATACCATAAGTTCACCTTAGTCTTAAAACTGGTATCTTCACTCTTCAACACCTTAAAGAGGTCTTTTGCAGCAGATTAGCCTAGTGCTTCTTGACTGCTGCTTCCATAAGTGTTGATTATGGATCTAAATAAAATGAAATCTTTGGCAATTTCAATCTTTTTTTCCATTTATCATGATGTTGCTTATTGGTCCAGTTGTGAGGATTTTTGTTTTCTTTATGTTGAAGTGCAATCCATACTGAAGACTGTAGTCTTCAATCTTCATCAATATGTGCTTCAAGTCCTCTTCAATTTCAGCAAGCAGTGTTGTGTCACTTGCATATCACAGGCTGTTAATGAGTCTTCCTCCAGTCCTGATGCCGTGTAGTTCTTCATATAGTCCAGCTCCTCAGATTATGCTCAGCATACAGATTGAATAAGTATGGTGAAAGGATACAACCCTGATACACACCCTTCCCAATTTAAACCATGCAGTATTCCTTTGTTTTGATCAAATGACAGCCTCTTGGTCTACATAAATGTTCCTCATGAGCACAATTAAGCATGGAATTCCCATTCTGCACAATATTATCCATAATTTGTTATGATCCACACATTCAAATGCCCTCGCATAGTCAATAACACACAGGTAATCATCCTTCTGGTAATTTTTGCTTTCAGCTAAGATCCATCTGACATCAGCAATAGACTCTTAGAATTTGAAACTTCTTTCCTGAGTGCATGTGGATGCGGTAAATGGGCACTTTTTTCTTTTGAACTGTTTTATTCCCTGTAGAAGAATATTTGTTTCTAAGAAGGGTTAGAATCCCTCAGGTTCTTCAGGGCACAGCAGTAAGCCAGGTTGTGAGAGCTTATTGTGCATTTCTTGAAGGGTCTTTTGAGTTTATATCTTTTCTAGTAGAGTGCAGTGTGTTGAGAGGAAGGAAAACTCATCGAGTTCAGATAATGAAGCTTTTATGCAAAATCTGAACTTTAATGAACTGCCTGACTTTGAGGGTTGAATTAGAAGAGGTGTGCCTTTTAAACTGTAATTTTAACTCCCATTGATTAAAACAAAAAGATATTCAGACATTAGTTTGTGGGGTTTGTTTTGTTTTAGGCTTTTATGAAGACATTTAGGAGGAAAATGTCTTGTATATATTGTTGAAAAAAGAAATAGTGTTCTAATTTTTTTTCTCAACTATGTTTCTATTTTTCTTCAGTATCAGTAGCTTTTAGGCTCAAATTGGAGGGGGCTTGAAATTCACTTAAAGTAAATGTGATATATGAAATGTCACACACAGATTCCACTTAACTCATTCATAACTCATGGTACAAATAAGTACCACTTACATTTTCTGCCTCTTGGGTTTCTTGGGAGGCTTTTACCCCCACATAGTATGTGCTGGTATTGGGATGAGGACTTGAATAACTGCTGCATAAAACAGAAGGAAGTTCATCAGCAACATATTGCTGTGTTGAGAGGTTATTATATAAGTTGGTGTACCCTAGAGGAATTGTGTGAGACTTGTCTTTTGGGGCTTCTATACATAGAGATAAGGCTTCTAAGTATACTTACTGTTACCTGTGTGTTATTGGGAAGGTAAGGTATTTGAGATGTGATAATGTTCAAGTAAATTATTCATGTAATTGTTCATGTCTACAACCAATGCATTCTTTTTTTTTTTTTTTTACTTTTCCTTTTCCTTCTCTCCCAATGCAATTCACCACCAAATCAACTTGCTTCTAGCTTTTTAATTTATCTGCAGTCTGTTTCCTTCTATAACTATTGCCATCACCCTAATACAAAGTACCATCATCCTCTCCCTGGACTCTATAATAACTTCCTAAGGAAACTGTATTGGTTGCTAAGCATCCATTAGTCTCCTAGAAGAGTCTCAACAGTTTTCAAGTAGCCACCTTCTTCCACATGGTCAAGTACTACTATAAGGGAGACTGATTCCATCCCCAGCTCCAGGGGACATAATTAGCTCTGGGACCTAATTAGTCCAAGGCAATTGAGATCCTGTCATTTCTCTTGCCAGTGATTGGTTTAGGAAGGAGGAACTGACCAAATTATGGGCAATAAGACATGAGGGAAAGTCTATGGACAGCTCCTCAGTAAGGTTTCTCACTTTTAAAAAAGATTCAAAGCACACAGAGTCTCCTACTTTGGGACATTGTTATGTCTAATATTATGCCTAAAATTGGCACAAAGAGACATTCAGAGAGAATGGAACAAACACAGAGAGAAGGGCAGAGCCTTGGGAGCTCCAGAGAAGCGGAACTAGAGCTTCAGTATCACACCCCTGGAGCCTTCTTCCTCTGGACTTCTTGCTGTGAAAAGAGTGCATTTCTATATTATTTAAGCCACTTTGAGACAGTGTTTTTGGTTTTGTTTTGTTTTGTTACTTGCTTTCAAAGGTTTCTGTGTCAATCTGAGTTCCCAGTTGCCAACAGTAGTACCCACTAGATAGTTTAAACAAAATGTATAAAAGAATCCCTGGCATGACTCAAACTTGGAGGCCAGAAAGTCAGGAACAATATCCATATGGCATCACCAGATAGCTCTGGTGGCAACTTTACCACCCCAACCACTGCTGGGTGCAGGCACAGCTGTTCACACTGAGAGCAGCTGAGCATGGGATTCACCACTAGCCACTTACCTCTGCCTCAACTGAAAGCTGAAAAATATCCCTCCCCAGGCCCCCACTCCCATTCTCTGCAGCATCTCCTTCATTTTCTGAATTGAAGTCTAAATAAAAAATATCGGCAAAAAAAAAAGAAAGAAAGAAAGATTGGCAAAGTTCAGGTCATTTATCTCTGCCCTAGCTGCAAGGGAGGCTAGTAAAGATAGTTTCTGTCTTTTGCCTCACGGTGTCAGGGCTCAGAAAGAGAGAGGGGGTGTATCAGTCATCTTTTTTTATAACAAATTATCTCAACAATTGGTAATTAAACACAACAAATTTTTATTTCATAGTTTCTGAGAGTCAGGAATCTGGGAGCAGCTTAGCTCGGAGGTTCAGGCACAAGCTCTCTCTATGAGATTGCAGTCAAGTTGTTGACAAGGGGTGCATCATCTGAAACTTGTTTGGGGCTGGAGAGTCTGCTTAGAAGAAGTCTTATTTCTGGAGTTGGCAGACGATGGTTCTACAAGTGTATCTGTATGTTCTGTAAGAATGTCTGGGTGTACAGTAGAGCTGACAAGGGACAAGGTTGTAGTGCCTTCTTGGCCACAGCCAGCTACCCTGAAGGAGTGAGTTGTTGGATCTGTGGGCTTGGGACCATGATCACAGGGGCCATCAAGCTCAATTGGTATAACATACTACACAAAAATATTGTTCTACATCCTATTTTGGTGAGTATTCACTGGGGAGTTAAAAGCTTGCAAACAGCCATCTAGATGCAACAATGGGTCTCTCCTCATCCAGAGCAAAGAAGAATGAAGAAAAACAAAGACGATGAAAACAATTAATCCAAGAGACTAGTAGACCATGCAGTTTTCAGCCTATGTGACCATGAGACCAGAAGAACTAGATGGTGCCTGGCTACCACTGTCAACCACTCAGAGAGGGATCAGTGCAGGAAATCCTGGATAGAGTGAGAGAACAATGTGGAACAAAACTCAAAATCATAAAAAAAAAAAAAAAAAGACCAGGTTTGCTGGTCTGATAGAGCCTGGTGAGGCCCTGAGACTATGGCCCCTACTTATCCTCCAGGTCTGGTACTGAACTCACTCCTGTGGCTTGCAGACAAACAATAGATAAGCATATGAGGTGAACATTTAACATCAGGTAGATACACTCCTCGGAGCGATCAATCATGGGAGAACAGAAGGGCAGTGTTAGCACAGGGAGACAGTTCATGGTGGGGGGGAGTGCATGAGAGGGAAGGACACAGGGAAGAGGTAACTGCTGGGAGGAAGTCCAGTCCAGGCCCCTCCTACATTGTGCAGAATTGCGGTCAATACCATGAAACAAAATGTGTATGAACTGCTGTATGGAAAATGAATTTGCTCTGTAAACTTTCATTCAAATCACAATAAAAATTTTTTTTTTTAAATAATAATAAGAAGTCTTACTTCTGGCTGTTGTCTGGAAGTCTTAGTTCATTGCCATGTGGGCTTCTCCATGGGGTTGTCTGGATATTCTCAAGACATGGCAGCTGGTTTCCCCCAAAGCAACTGAACCAAAACACAGATAGGGCCCAAGACATAAGTCAGTATTGTATAACCTAAACTTAGAGGTTGTATACCATCACTTCTGTTGTATTCTATCAGTACAAACTTAGTACAGTGTTTGAGAGGTCTAAGCAAGGATGTGAATATCAGGATGTGGGGATCATAAAATGCCATCTCAGAGGCTGGCTACCACAGTGGGAAATTCTGCAAATTCTGCAAACATTGCCATAGTGTTGATTCCAACTCATACCAAACATAGAAAGATTGTTTAAAGGAATATAATGTCCAGAAAGCATGAAAAATGTTCATTAGAGCAATATTTTCAATATTTTTCACACCTTGGCAGCTGTGGAAAATGATGTCGTGTATTCAGCACACTTAGGTTAAAGGATGAGACTATTTTGTAGCTAGACGAATTCTGAAGCTTTGTCCAGTCCAGGCCCCTCCTAGTTGCACCAGAGACTGACAGGATTAATCTCTCTGTTCACATATAACTTGTTTATGTGCTAAAACATCCTTGATGCACTTCCTAAATGGTCTTCCTGCTTCTAATCTTGCCTCCTACAATTCTTTCTCTACAAAGCAGATACAGCGACCTTTTAATTCTTGAGTTAAAGCACATCAATTCCCTGCTTAAAGCACAAACAGCTTTGAATTATACTGGAAATTAAACTCAAATGATTTTGTTTAATCTATACTGTCCAGCATAACTGTGTTCCCCTCTACCTTTCTAACACCATCTTATACGATTCCTCCCCCTTGCTCAGTTTGTTTCAGCCACATTGCTCTCTTTCCGTATCCAAACACAATCAGCTTGTCCTCAGTTCAGTCATGTTTCACTTGCTCTCTCCTCTACCTTAGGCACACCTCTCTAGTTCTTCATATAGATGGGTCCTTTTTCTTCACATTTTAATGTAAGTATCACCTTCTCAGAAAGGCCTGCCATGACGACCTTATCTAAATGCTCTATTTCACAAATACCTATTTTCTTCACTTATCACTATTAGAAACTTTGTTGCTCATTCATTCCAATCACAGATATTTGTTGAGCACTTCCTGTGTGCCAGAAATTGTTGTGGTTGCGGAGTATCTGTTTTCCTGGTTTTTGCTTGTCCCCATTCCCACTTTCCTCTATTAACTAGGAAGTTCACTCAAGAGAATAGTTTGTCTTGTTTATTGCTGATAGTCCAGTACCCAGAATAGTGCCTGACACATTAGACGTGTCTAGTGATTATTTATTAAATGAAAGAAGGCAGAAAATAATGAAGGGCAGCACTCAGATCCAGTTGGGCTGGAATAGGCAAGAGAACATGGGTCAGAACGTGGCAAACACAATAACCAATGTCATATGTCAAAGAATAACGTGAAGAAGGAGAGCAGAATCCAAGTGAGAAGTCTGGAACTAGATAGGTGTACGACAGGGAGCAAGACTGTGGAAAGCCAGAAACAAGCTGGGAGGTTTATGGAAACCAAGTCCAACTTCCCTCCCTTGCCATTTCTTCTACTGTCAATCTTATTCACACAGACCCAAGCTAACAAAGCACAATGACAGTTATGCTGCATTATTAAATTTTTTTTCTAGGCATAAAGTTCAATCACTCAACCAGGCAAGTTTGTAGTCAACAGCATGCCCAGTATTTGACACAGAGCAGATGATAAAAAAAAAAAAAAAAATGCTGGTTGAAATAAACGTTTGATGATTGAATGACCTGGATATAATTTCATAAAACCCCTAGGATAAATATATCAAAACTTTTCAATGATTCTGTCTGAAAATGAAGCCAAAAGCACCTGAGGAACATGGCCTTTTCCTGCTGACTAAAATTCAAAAGCATTACCCTTGTCTGCAAAATTACATGCAAGCTGAAGTCAAAATGGATAAGAAACCAGAAGGGCTTGGAAATAAGTATGGAATTTTTAAGTCAAGTTTGAAATATCTTACCTTGAGTTTGTATCTAAGATTTAGTTCTTAACTCTCTGGGCTGCTACCTGGTGTAATGAATGGAGCCCTCAGTTATCTGGAAGGACTACAGTCTTAGCTCCTTGCAGATCCCTTTAGGTAGATGAATTAAGACCTCCTGGATAACTATGACCATGTCAGACACTATGGACTTTGTAAATATATAAAATCAAATTCCTACTTTAAAGGGCTTAATAGTCTCAGAAGAAGTACAGATGTGTGAACATCTGTTATAACGTATGGCTTTAATAGAATTACTTAACAATGCAGAGAGATGGAAAGATTAAGTCCATCGACAAGAATTGGTCTAGTATCTGTGAGGCTACAACAAAGGCATTTAGTATCTCTGGACCAGTGTTCTCATTAGCAAAATTAATGTATTTGACCAAAGTCCTTTCAGCATTGGTAGTGTAACACTGCCCTCTGACTCATCTGTGTCACGTTTATTAACCCCATCTCCCCTGTTAGATCGTCATGGAAGCAGGAATCGTGTCTCAGTCATGTTTCCCAGTGCCCAGGATACTGCCTGCCCCACAATAGGCATCAGTTAAGTGTATGTTGATTGACTGATGACAGAAATTCATTTTCCTCTCTGAGGTGCAGTGAATTACATAATATGGCCCATCTAGTCTTTATGATTGCCATCAGATGACTGAGTGGGACTAGCCAAATGTGAAGTGTTTGTGGTCCACCAAGGGGACTGGATACCTTGTTAATAATGTAAATAAGGTATATGGCACCCTTGTATGGGTGGGACCATGCAAATAAGGTAATGGAACCCTAACCTGGGGATTGGTGGTTTTTTGCTATCCACTAGGCTTGAGACAACCCATCCCAGAGGCAGAAAAGAGGAATCTTACTACCATCAAGAAAGAAGAGCAAGGAGTGGAGTACATCCTTGGGCCCAAGATCCCTGCACTGAAACAAAGGCAGAGAAATGGCAGCAACAGAAGCAGCAGAACAAAGAGACTGGCAAGAAACAGAGTGGTAGACTTCTTGGCCGAGTAAGCAAGAAAGCTGAGTGCTTTCAGGCAGGAGTGCTTTCAGGGCACCTATTTGCAGAGCTAAAAGAGCTTTGGAACACTTGCCCAAGTAGAGCAGGGGCCAGGCTGAGGGACCAAGGGCCAAAGAGAGACATGCCTACGAGCATGGTTGAAGGGAGATTGTTCTGATAAAAGACATGTATCCTAAGTGTTCCTGAACCTGAATTATAATTTGTTACTTCCCTAACAAATCCCATAATCTTAAGAACTGTCTGTGAGTTCTATGTGGTCACTGCAATGAATTATCGAACCCAGAAGAGACATAGAGTGTGGTGACATAGAGAGTTGGTGTCAGAATTTGGCAAAAGGGTGGTGACATGTCTGACCTCAGCTTCAAAGGAATCAGCCTTGGGTTGTGGATGTTTATCTTGATTCTCTCTCCCCGTTGTAAAGTTAGAGGACATTGAAAGCTGCTACCACACCCTTTTAAAACTCTCCTATTCTAATCTCTCAGAAACAGGTAAAATTCAGGGCTCCAAGTTGACAGACTTCAAACAACCCAATTCAAAGATCCAGACCTGCAGCAATCTATTCTGGTCCTAGGGCTTTCCTCTCAAGAATATTGCCAAAGAGCTCTGTGCCTCAGTTTTACTAGGATAGATTGACAAGGCTCCCTTTTCTGAACTGATATAAGCCCCTCCTCACTCCACGAACCACTTGTATTCTTAACATTTTGGACCTGTGATCATGGTGAGTCTGTATGCATGTATATGTCTTGAAGACATGAGTGCTTATATAAGCATGTGTGTGTGTGTGTGTGTGTGTGCACAAAATGGAAGAATAAATGTGAAATTTATGCAAGACATATGAGAGACTCTCTGAGTGCATGCTTAATCCAATGGAGGAAGGGGAGTTTTTTTGTTTGGTTTTATTTTATTTTTTGGTGGTAAAAATATGCATATCAAAACATCTCACCAATTTCTACACGTATAATTCAGCAACATTTATTACATTCTTCAAGTTATGCAACCATTCTCACTATCCTTTTCCAAGTCATTTCATCAGGAAGGTAGTTCTTTATGCCCTTCAAAATCCCCAGGCCGACTGGGAAACCAGAAGCTTCCTGCAGCTACACCATGTATCCCAGAGAACAAATATGGGTGGGCCTTATGCCTCTTGCTTCCCGGTCCTCAAGCCTCCATTCTCTGTTCCTGGTTCTATTAACTGTGAAGTTTTAGATAAAGAGGACCATTGAAAAACTACTGGTCTCAAGTTTTGTTTTCTTTAGAGTCTTAAAAGATAGCAAGCAAACAAACTTGGCTTTCTGTCTGCCAGAAGGATTGTTTTCAGAAAAGTTTTTTCTGCACATGGTTGTTTTCAGGTTGTGACCCACTCTCTTCCCAGAGGGGCAAGTGAATAATTAACTTGTTTTTCAAACAAAAAGAACCATAAAGTAAAAAATAAAAGCCCAATAGCTGAGTTTTTCCCAGCTTAAGCTGTACTTAATCTGAGTGAGTAAGTATGAGTTAAAGCCCAACAGGGATAAAGTGTAGGCAGGTCCAAGGCTAGGCCTCCAGATACCATCCCATGAGTATTAATATTAATATGGGATTTTCAGGGAATACAGAAAAGTCTTACGTCACACCATTAACACTGTTTCTGGGTCAGGATGATTCCTGAGGCAAAAGGAGTTTCTCTGCACTGGAGAAGCTTAAGGTTTCTTTTCTTGTCCACCATCACCCTTACTATCTCCAGCACTCGCTGTTCTTGTACAGAACTTGTAGCTAATACAGAGTGAGCCCCTCTATGGAGCTGTTCCTGTTATAAACACTTTACAAGATTAACTCATTTAATTCCAAAACAATGCTATAAAGTAGGTGCTATTATTATCTCCACCTGCAAGTGAAGAAACTGAAGCCCGAGAGAGTAAGTAACTTGCCCAAGGTCACACTGTCCGTAAATGGCAAAGCTGGGATTCGAGCTGAAGAAATCTGGCTCTAAACTAGTTCCTGTTGAGTCATTTCTGACTCATAGTGACCCCATATGTGTTAGAGTAGAACTATGCTCCCTATAATTTTCATTGCTGATTTTTCAGCCAGGTCTTTCTTCCAAGGCACTTCTGGGTGGATTTGAACTCCCAAACATTCTGTTAGCAGTGAATCATGTAGCAGTTTGTGCCATCCAGGGACTCTAGTCTGGCTCCAGAGCCTGCTTTATTAACTGCAACACCACTAGCTGACAGATCAAGCCTCTCTTTTAAGTAGATTCTAAAAACGGACTTTATGTCAATACTAAATAAAATCACAGTTTAAAATAAAATAGAATTTAGGCAATTATGTATTTGGAGATTAATTGATTTTAAGGATTATAACAAGGCAAATATAAGTATGGAAAACACTGCAGATTTTTTTGTAACAGCCCATAGCTATAATAAAAAATGTACTAACAACCTGAGAACAGGGAAGCCTTCTCTGCCTCTACCCTTATTCTATCCACTTGATATCTCTGGATACAATGCTTCACCACATGCCCATGTGTACCCTCAGCTATGATGAGTCCTGGAAATTAAATTCCCTAGAAGCCCAAAGAAAAAGACTTACTAATGAGTGGACTGATGTGTGTGGGTGGAGGAGGGGAGGGTCCAGAGAATGACTTCTCTGCAACCTTTGGTAGGCAAATGCCCTGGACTTCTTAGTATTTCCTCACGTAAGGCCCCATCTACACTCTGGTGAGAGGGTGAGAGGTTTTGCTTGAGATCTATAAGATTTTTAACGAATATCCCTATGTAACTTTCTTTGTTTTCATAGTATGTCATTGGGAAGTAAGGAAAGACAAGTCAAGGTCAGCTACCTAGGCCCACCTAAGCCTTTGTGCTGTGTCTTCTAAAAGAGATTTACATACATATCTTAAGAATCAAGTGGAATCATAAAAATGGATGGTTTGGTATAATAACCTGTGGCACATTGCTAAGGAGCACTTGGTTAAACCACTTGGCTGAGAACTAAAAGGGTCAGCAGTTTGAACCCACAAGTCTCTTTGTGGGAGAAAGATGTGGCAGTCTGCTTCAGTGAAAATTAGTCTTGGAAACACTATGGGGGCAGTTCTACTCCTATAGAGTTATAAGAGTTGGAATCAACTCAGTGGCACTGGATTTGCTTTGGAGGTTTGGCATGTTGCTTTATACCACGATGTATCCTTGAACATATTACTGTACTTCCTACACTCTGACTCTATATTGGGTTCCACTCAAAACTCCTGACCAGAGTTCCAGCACCAAGTTATCAGCTAACCAGCTGTCACATATGCGTGATTATTTTTCCCATTGAATCAATTATCTACTATTGCATAACAAATTAAAACAATAAACAGCTATTTTCTCACAGTCTGTGTGTAAGGAATCCACGTGTGGCTTGGCTGGGTATCTCAAGCTCAGGGTTTCTCATGAGGCTGTAGAAAAGCTGTTATCCAGAGTTGTAGTCTCATCTGAAGGGTGAGATAGTTATATTTCTCCATATATTTTCTAATTCTCTAAATATGGATCATGCACAATTCTCTAAATTATTTTCCACAATTTTTTAATAAGGTTATTTTAAAATTTTTAAAGTTTTTTTAAATGACAAAGAAATTATTTTTTCCATTATTTTTTACTAGATTATTGCTAGTGAAAAGTAACAACTATTGATTTTTTATATTTATTTTTACATCTGGACATTTTCCTAACTTCTCTTATTACTTCTGATATTTTAATTAAAATTTCATTGGTCATTTTTAGTAACAAATGAAGAATTTCTAAAATAGTTTTATCCTTATTTAAATAACTGAAACTTAAATTCCTTTAGTTCTTCTATTGTATTGCAAGTATACAAAATAATGTTAGATAATAATGAAGATATTAAAAATAATTTTTTGTCCTTGTAAAAATGTCTGGTTCTTCAGCCTTCAGAACATTGCCTCTGTGTTGTTGTTGTAGGTGCCGTCGAACCAGTTGTGACTCAGAGCAACTCTGTGTGCAACAGAACAAAACACTGTCCTTTCCTACGCCATCCTCACAATAGTTGCTATGCTTGAACCCATCATTGCAGCTGCTGTGTCAATACATTTTGTCAAGGGTCTTCCCCTTTTTTGCTGACCATATCCTTTACCAGGCATATCTTTCTTCAGGGATTGCTCCCTTCTGACAACATGACCAAGGTATGAGAGATGAAATATGGCCATTGTCACTTCTAAGGAGCATTTTGGTTATACTTCCTCCAAGACAGATTTATTCATTTTTCTAGCAGTTCATGGTACATCGGACTTTTTCTTGTTGTTGTTAGGTGCTGTCACGTTGACTCTGATTCATAGTGACCCTATGTGCAACAGAACCAAACACTGCATGGTCATACGCCATCCTCATAATTCTTGCTATACTTGAGTCTATTGTTGGAGCCACTGTGTCAATCCATCTTGTTGAGGGTCTTCCTCTTTTTTGCTGACCCTCTGCTTTATCAAGCATGATATCCTTCTCCAGGGAATGGTCCCTTCTGACCACATGAGCAAAGTAGGTGAGATGAAGCCTAGCTATTCTCACTTCCAAAGAGCATTGTGGCTACACTTTTTCCAGGACATTTTTGTTCATTCTTCTGACATTCTCTTCCATTTGTGCACTCAGAAAAGCCAGGTGCCATGCTGTGAGCTACCCAATAGAGAGGCCCACATGGCAAGAAATCAAGGGAGACTTTAGTCAATAATATCCAGCAAGGACCAGAGACCCTCAGTTCAACAACCTGCAAAGGACAAAAGCCTGCAAATGAATTTGGAAAGGGATTTTCCTGAGTTAGCCCTTCAGATGAGACTACAGCTCTGGATGACAGATTTTTTACAGCCTCATGAGTAATCCTGAGCCTGAAGTGCCCAGACAAGCCACATATAGATTCCTTACACACAGACTATAAGAGCTGTTTATTGTTTTAATTTCTTATGCAATGGTACATAATTAATTCAATGGGAAAAACAATCACGCATATGTGACAGCTGTTCAGCTGATAACTTGATGCTGAAACTCTGATCAGGAGTTTTGAATGGAACCCAATATAGAGTCAGAGTGTAGGGAATACAATAATATGTTTATGGATACAATGTGGTATAAAGCAACGTGCCAAACCCCCAAACCAAATCCAGTGCCATATAACAGATATAACTGGAGAATAAATGGTGCGATATACCATATTCCTGAATTTTAAATATTATAAAGATATTTAATTTTTCTCAAATAATTTAAAGGCTTAATGCGTTTCTAATAAAAATTCCCAAAGGAATTCTTTCCTTTTTACCTAATAATGTGATACAACATAGCTCATTTTAAAAGGGTATAATTTTAAATGGTAAAAAAATTCCTCCCTCAAAAAAAGTTTGGAAGGGTAACAAGGAGAAATTTGTTGTAAAATTTAATAAAACCTACAACAAAGTTTCAGTTATCAAGGTGCTGTGTATCTAGCACAAGAATTGACAGTGTGATCAATGAAGCAATATAAGCATTTAAAAATGGGCATTCATTCATATAAGAAATCAAAATATAGTTAAATTTCCATCATATATCAATGTGTAAAGGGAGAGATAGTCAATACATGATATTGGAACAACTGGTTAAGAGTTTTGGGAAAAATAAAGCTAGATCAGATTGCCTTAGTGATGTCCTCAAAGTTAGGACAAAACAAACCAAACCAGACTAAAACTAAGGCAGAACAAAGTACAAATGATCATTTTATAGAGCACAAGAAGGGGAGATTTTTCCTAAACATGAAGGATATGGGAGAAATCACTAAGAAAGCAAACAGGAGATTTAATAACATAAAAATTTAAAACCTGTTTCTCATAAATTCACATAAAATAAAATTAAAAGAAATATTAAAAAATTGGGAAATTATTCGTATACAAATTTTTCATCTTCTTAAATTGTATATATATATTTCCTAAATTGCTGTTAAATTGAGAAGAAACACACTATTACTTCAATAGAAAACAAAGAACATCTTCAGATAATTCACCAAAGAAGAAGCATAAGAAACCAGAAAACATGAAAAAAAAATTGTCTTTTTAGTTATGAAACAAACATGGGTTAAAAAAACAATAAACAATATTTTTCTAATTCCAAATCATAATAATAACAACCAAAAGATTACCAGTTTGAACTCACTGGTTGCCCCATAGGAAAAAGATGATGTAAATCTTCTGTAAAGATTTACATCATTAGAAACATTATAGGGCCATTCTACTTGTCCTAAAGGGTTGCTATGAGACAGAATCAACTCAATGGCAGTGTTGTTTTTTTTTTTTTTTTTTTTTAATATTGTTAGTGAAAGTTATACTAGCACCAGATACAACCTTGTCTGGAAAATAACTTTGGAAAAATATGCCAAGAGTAGTAAAATAGTTGGCGGGAGGCAGGACCCAGCCCCAGAGGCAGGAGAGAACTCTGGGGACCACAAAATCGGCAGGATCCAGGTAAAGGGCAGGAGGCAGGAAAATGGAATGTACAGAGTATGAATCTAGGAAAATTAGAAATTGTCAAAATGAAATGGAATGCATAGAGATTGATATCCTAGGTATTGTTGTTGTTGTTATGTGCCGTTGAGTTGGCCCTGACTCATAACGACCCTTCCTTGGGTTTCCGAGGCAGTATCACTACGGAAGTAGGATTGCCCAACCTTCCTTCCGAGGGTATTAGTGAGCTGAAATGGACCAGTTTGGGCCATTTTGAATCAGACAACCTTATAACCTACTATGCCAGGAATGACAATTTGAAGAGAAATGGTGTGCCATTCATCATCACAAAGGATGTTTCAAGATCTGTCCTGAAGTACAATGCTGTCAGTGATAAGATAATATCCATATGCCTACAAGGAAGACCCATTAATACTACGATTATTCAAATTACTACACCAACCACCAAAGCCAAAGATGAGGAAATTGAAGATTTTTATCAACTTCTGCAGTCTGAAATTTACCAAACGTGCAATCAAGATGTGCTAATTATCACTGGTGATTGGAACGCAAAAGTTGGAAACAAAGAAGAATCACCGGTAGTTGGAAAATTTGACTTTGGTGACAGAAATTCTGCTAGAGATCACATGATAGAATTTTGCAAGACCAAAGACTTATTCATTGCAAATACCTTTTTTCAACAACACAAACAGTGGCTATACACATGGACTTTGCCAGATGGAGTACACAGGAATCAGACTGACTACATCTGTGGCAAGAGGCAATATCTTCAGCAAAATCAGGCAAGAAGCTGATTGTGGAACAGACCATCAACTACTCATATGCAAGTTCAACTTGAAGTTGAAGACAATTAAAACAAGTCCATGAGAACCAAAATATGACCTTGAATATATCCCTCCTGAATTTAGAGACCATCTAA
>NW_006921601.1:3239363-3245221 GCF_000298275.1 Orycteropus afer afer | reverse complement strand
GGAAGGAATACACAGAGTCGCTGCAGCAACCCTATGCACAGCAGAATGAAACATCACCTAGTCCTGTGCCAGCTCCACGATCCTTGGTCAATCTTCATCCATTTCAGGAGTTGGCATATGTTCAAGAACCAATGGTATTGAAGGAAGAAGTAGAAGCTGCACTGAAGGAATTGGCAAAGAACAAGGCTCCAGGAATTGACAGAACACCCATTGAGATGTTTCAGCAAACAGATGCCCTGCTGGAGGCACTTACTCAGATATGCCAAGAGTTTTCAAAGACAGCTTCCTGGCCAACTGACTGGAAGAGATCTATATTTGCTGAGCTAATAATCTGAGAAGCTGGACTATATGAAGAAAAACGTGGTATCAGGATTGGAGGAAGAATCATTAACAACCTGAGATACACTGACAACACAACTTTGCTTGCTGAAAGTCAGGATGACTTGTAGCACTAACTGATAAAGGTTGAAGAATATAGTCTGCAGTATGGATTACATCTCAATATAAAGAAAACAAAAATCCTCGCAATTGGACCTATAAGCAACATCGTGATAAATGGAGAAAAGATTGAAGTTGTCAAAGACTTCACATTGCTTGATTCTACAATTGACGCCAATGGAAGCAGCAGTCAGGATATCAGACGACGTATAGCACTGGGCAAATCGGCTGCAAAGGACCTCTTTCAAGTGCTGACGAGCAAAGATGTTTCCTGGAGGACTAAGGTGTGCCTGACACAAGCCATGGTATTTTCAATCACCTCATATGCATGTGAGAGCTGGACAATGAAAAACAAAGACTGAAGAAGAGTTGATGCTTTTGAGTTGTGGTATTGGGAAAGAATGCTGAAAGTACCATGGACTGCTAAAAGAACTAACAGATCTGTCCTGGAGGATGTGCAGCTAGAATGCTCCTTGGAAGCCAGAATGGCCAGAGTTTGTCTCACATATTTTGTTCATGTTTTCAGAAGGGACCATTCCCTGGAGAAGGATGTCATGCCTGGTAAGGTGGAGGGTTGACAAAAGAGGAGAATGCCCTCAACGAGACGGATTGACACAGTGGTAGCGGCAATGGGCTCAAGTAGAGCAAGGATCATTGAACTGGCACAGGACCAGGTGGTGTTTCGTTTTGCTGTGCATAGGGTCACTATGAGTCAGACAACAACAAGTAAAATAGTTATATCCTTTGACTTAAAGAAATTTACTTCCTAGAATTTATGTTTTTGTTTTTGTTTTGTTTTTTAAATAGCAGCTGTTTGAAAACAACTTAATTATCCAAAAATTGAACTCATCTGTCAGTTTGTCATACTGTGGTGGCTTGTATGTTGCTGTGATGCTGGAAATTATGCCACCAGTATTTCAAGTAACAGCAGGGTCACCCATAGTGACAGGTTTCAGCGGAGCTTCTAGACTAAGGTAAACTAGGATGAAAGATGGGGACATCTACTCTGAAAACATTGGCCACTGAAAACCTTATGAATAATAGCAAAATACTGTCTGTAATATTACTAAAAATCTTTATGAATAGCAGAAGAACATTGTCTAATAAAATGCCAGAAGATGAGCCCTTCAGATAAGAACAAAAAAAACCTCATTGTATCAAGTCAATTCCTACTCACAGTAACCCCCTTTGAGTTTCTGAGGCAGTAAATCTTTAAGGAAGTAGATTGTCCAGTCTTCCTTCCACAGAGTGGCTGGTGGGTTTGAACCGCCAACCTTCTGGTTAGCAGTCAAATGTCTTAGGCACAACGCCACCAGAGCTCCTTCTCAGATTAGAAGGCACTCAAAATACAACTGGAAATAGCTGCCTACTCAAAGTAAAGGCAACCTTAATGATGTGGGTGGAGTAAAGCTTTTAGGATCTTCATTTGCTAATGTGGCATAACTCCAAATGAGACGAAACAGCTGCAAACATTCATTAATAACAAGAAAGTGGAATGTACAAAGTATGAATCTTGGAAAACTGCAAAGTGAAATAGAATACATAAAGATCAATATCCTAGGCATTAGTGAGCACAATGGACTGGATTGGCCATTTTGAATCAGACAATAATATGGTCTACTATGCTAAGCATGACAAATTGAAGAGGAATGGCATTGCATTCATCATCAAAAAGAACATTTTGAGATCTATGCTGAAGTATGATGCTGTCAGCGATAGGATACTATCCATATACCTACAAGACCACTTAATTACACACCAACCACTAAAGCCAAAGATGAAGAAATGGTGTATATATATATATATATATATATATATATATATATATATACCAACTTTAAAGTCTGAAATTTACCAAACATAAAATCAAGATATATTGATAATTACTAGTGATTGGAATGCAAAAAGTTGTAACAGAGAAGCAACAATAATTGGAAAATATGGCTGGCCTTGGTGAAAGAAATGATGCAAGAGACTGCACGATAGAATTTCGCAGAACCAACACCTTATTCATTGCAAATACTTTTTTTTTTACAACATAACAGTGACTATACACGTGGACATTGCCACATAGAATATACAGGAATCAAATAGACTACATCTGTAGAAAAAGATAATGGAGAAGTTCAAAACCTATCAGTCAGAACAAAGCCAGGAGCTGACTGTGGAATGAGCCATCCATTGCTCATATACAAGTTCAAGTTGAAGCTGAAGAAAGTTAAAACAAGTCCATGAGAGCCAAAATATGAGCTTGATTATATCCCACCTGAATTTAGAGACCATATGAAGCATAAATTTGATTTAATAAACATCAATAACCAAAGACCAGATAAGTTGTGGGATGACATCAAGAACATCATCCATGAAGAAAGGAAAAGGTCATTGAAAAGGAAGAAAAGACCAAAATGGATGTCAGAAGAAACTCTGAAATAGGCTCTTGAAAGGAGAGTAGCTAAAGAGAATGGAAGGAATGATGAAGTAAAAGGGCTGAACAGATTTTTCAAAGGGCAGCTCAAAAAGACAAAGTAAAGTATTATAATACATGCAAAGACCTGGAATTAGAAAACCAAAAGGGAAAAACACTATCAGTATTTCTCAAGCTTAAAGAACTGAAGAAAACAAATTCAAGCCTTGAGTTGCAATATTAAAGAATTCTATGAGCAAATATTGAGTGATGCAGGAAGCAGCAAAAGAAGATGGAAGGAATACACAGTCACTGTACCAAAAAGAGTTGGTTGATGTTCAACTATTTCAGGAAGTAGCATATAATCAAGAACTGATGGTACTGAAGGAAGAAGTCCAAGATGTACTAAAGAACTGGCAAAAAAGAAAGTTCTAGGTATTAATGAAAAACCCATTGAGATCTTTCAACACAGGTATGTAACACGGAACATACTCATTCATTTATGCCAAGAAATTTGGAAGACTGCTTGCTAGCTACCTGGCCAACCAACTGGAAGAGATTGATATTTGTGCCCACTTCAAAGAAAGGTGATCCAAAAGAACACAGAAGTTTTCTAACTGTATCATTAATATCACCCATTGCCATCAAGTCAATTACAACTCCTATCAACCCCCAAAGAATTTCCAAGCCTGTAAATCTTTACAGAAGCAGACTGCCTCATCTTTCCCCCAGTGGAGCGGCTAGTGGATGAGTTAGGACTGGGAACCTCTTGGTTAGCAGCCTAATGCTTTAACCACTACACCACCAGAGCTCCTCATTAACATCATATGCAAGCAAAATTTTGCTGAAGATAATTCAAAACCATTGCAGCAGTATACTGACAGGGAACTTCTGGAAATCCAAGCTGGATTCAGAAGAGGACATGAAATGAGGGATATCATTGGTGATGTGAGATGGATCTTGGCTGAAAGCAAAGAATAACAGAAAGACATTTACATGTGTTTTATTGATTATGCAAAGGCATTCAACTGCAGGGATCATAACAAATTATGGATAACATTAAGAAGAATGGGAATTCCAGAACATTTAATTGTGCTCATGAGGAACCTGTACACAGAGGCTATTGTTCGAATAGGACAAGGGGATACTCCATGGTTTAAAACCAGGAAAGGTGTGTACCAGGGCTGTATCCATTCACCATACTTATTCAATCTGTATGCTAAGCAAATAATCCAAGAAGGTAGACTATATGAAGAAGAACACAGCTTCAGGATTGGAAGAAGACTTATTAATAACTGTGATATGCAGGTGACACAACTTTGCTTGTTGAGAGTGAAGAAGACTTGAAGCACTTACTGATGAAGATCAAAGACTACAGTTTCCAGTATGGATAAAGAAAAAAATATAAAGAAAACAAAAATCCTCACAACTGGACCAATAACCAATGGAGAAAAGATTGACATTGTCAAGGAGTTCATTTTACTTGGATCCACAATCAACACCTTTGGAAGCAGCAGTCAAAAAATAGATATCATATTGCACTGGGGAAATCTGCTGCAAAAGACCTCTTTAAAGTATTAAAGAGAAAAGATGTCACTTTGAAGATTAAGGTGCACCTGACCCAAGCCATGGTATTTTCAATCGCCTCATACGCATGTGCAAGCTGGACAATGAATAATGAGGACTAAAGAAGAACTCATGCATTTGAATAGTGCTGGCAAAAAATACTGAAAATATTATGGACTGCCAGAAGAATGAACAAGTCTGTCTTAGAAGAAGTACAGCCGAGTCTTCTTTAGAAGCAAGAATGGCCAGACTTTGTCTCATTCACTTGGTCATATTGTCAGAAGGGACCAGAGCCTAGAGAAGGATGTCATGCTTGGTAAAGTAGAGGATCAGCAAAAAAGGGAAAGACCTTTAACCGGATGGATTGATACATTGGCTGCAATGATGGGCTCTAGCATAATAGAGACTGTGAGGATGGTGTAGGACCCGGCAGTGTTTCATTCTGTTGTATGTAGGGTTTCTAAGAGCTGGAGTCAACTTAACAGCACCTAACAACAACAATAATAGGAAAGAATCATTTAATTTTGATAGATTCATAGTTTCATATTTTCAGCAATTATAAACCATATTCTCAAAGAAATCATTTAATAATGTTGAAAACATATTCTCAATGTAATATTAACTGAAAAATTAGAATGCATAATTGCTTACATGACTATAACTTTATGTATACCTATGTGTATAAATACATACACAGACAAATACCAATATTTATGCATATAAAATTATGACTAGGCAGAAAAACTCAAAACTTAAATTTATCTTTATAGGTTAATTATGAGGAGCTCTGGTAGCGTAGTGCCTAAGGCATTTGACTGCTAACCAGAGGGCTGGCGGTTCAAACCCACCAGCCACTCCTGGGGTGGAAGGTTGGGCAACCTACTTCTGTAGTGATACTGCCTCAGGAACCCAAGGAGGGGTCTCTATGAGTCAGATCCAACTCGACAGTAGTATGTTTGTTTGTTTGTTTTTTCCGGTTTAGGTGGATTATGAGTTTCCTTTTATTCCGGTTTATTGTCATTTTGAAATTTCTGAGAATCTGATACTTTTACAATAAGTGAAAACTGTCAAGAAAATAGATAAGAGAATACTTGTAGAATCTTGGAGACATGCATTTAGATATTTACCAAGTGTTTATTAGTCACTGGCATCATGTCAGATCCTCAGTGTATGAAGGGTGAACAAAACAGGAATGATTCCTTCTCTGAAGGACTTTGCAGTCCTTGTGCCTCTCAAAACTTGTATTTCTGGTTTTCAGCCACTCCTTTTCTACTACTATCTCAGTCAGAATAAATAGTCAGCATTTTCTTCATATTCAAAAGTTGTGTTATTATGTGCCGTCAAGTCGGACCCCACTCATGGCGACCCCTCCTTGGGTTTCCAAGGCAGTATCACTACGGAAGTAGATTGCCCAACCTTCCTTCCGAGGAGTGGCTGGTGGGTTTGAACC
>NW_006921601.1:3236247-3238908 GCF_000298275.1 Orycteropus afer afer | reverse complement strand
ACTCAACGGTACATAACAACAACATGCTAATCTAGCTAATCCCACTCCAAGAAGGAATTGTTTCTTTAAAATAACTCTAAGAGGAGCTCTAGGAAGACCTACAAAAGCTACTTTTACTCCCAAGATGTATAAAAGTTGAATGACGAGCAAAATGGGACAGGAATTTCAGGCAAATAAGGACATCTGAAGAGTTAAATAACCCTGTAAGAATAGTATAAGGTGCATGGTGGGATAATTTCTTGACCTACTAACGGTTGTTTTGTTTCTGCTGCTGTAGAATAGGAAAAAATGTTAGCTCTTTGTGTTCTTTCATTGTATTTTTCACTCCCGTACATTCTGAAAAGTTATTAGGCTCTTTTAAAAATTATTTTTATAGCTATGAATTCAGTGAATAATCATGTTAGCACTATGAGAGCGAAACTAGTGTCATGTCTGTATTACCGGAAGCACTGAGAAAGAAGTAACTTTCTGGTTAGTGACAAAGCGGAATTCAAACATAGGAAGATTGGATCAGAGCTTATATGCTATAACTGCCACTCAAAGAAAGGATTCGTAATAAAATTAAAAATAGAAAAAGTTGGTACTGAGTCACTTTCAACTCATGGCAATCTCGTATGTGCTCAAGTAGAATTGTGCTCCACAGCATTTTCAATGGCAGATTTTCAGGAGTAGGTCACCAGACTTTTCTTCTGAGGTCCTCTGGGTGGACGCAAACTCCCACCAACCTTTCAGTTAGTGGCTAACAGGAATCACTTATACCGCCCAAGGACTCCCATAGGGTTCATAAGCAAATATATAAAGACTCCCACAAATCAGTAAGACAAAATACTCAAAATGCTCCTAAGTTATACATTTCATAGAAGAAGATAACTGAATGGGTCATAAACATGCAAAAAGATGCTCAACATCACTTCAATGTGAGAAATACAAATTAAAAGAACAACAAAATGCCTTTTTTCTCTTATCAAATTGGCATATATTAAGAAATACGACTATCACTTATTGGCATGTATTTGGAGGAAACGGAACTCCCATATATTACTAATAGGAGTATAGATTGGTATAGCATTTTAGAGAGCAATTTGCAGCAGTTACCAAAATTGAAACAATACAAACTTATGATCCAGCAATTCACTTCTAGCTGAATAAAGCAGAAAAAATTCTCATACGTATGCATCATAAAACATGAATAATGAAAGCAATTATTCTTTTGCTTGTGATGCTGCAAAGATGACAACAACTTAAATGTTTATTACAAAGAGAATAGATAAAAAATAAAACTCGATACATGTATAGTCGTGCAATGAAAATACTCCACAATTAATAAACATTTTGGAGTAGATTTATGCAGCTACTAACCACCATTCACTATTGTGGTGATTATGTTTTGGTGTCACCTTGGCTGGCCTGGTTGAGTGACTGGACAGCTAGTGGTAGCTATTCCCCATGATGAGACTGGCAATCAACTCCATGGTGGGATCTACCACAAGCAGCTGAGTAGCTGCCTTTGGGATGTGGTCTGCTTCCCATATATAAGAAGCAGAGACAAGCAAGTACAAAACGAGAAAGATAGACGCCACATGAAGACTGCCAAGGAAACGAGGAACAGATGCCAAAAGAGGTAAGTGCGCCTTCTCCTATAGCTTGTCCCCTGCATTTGGATTTCTAGCCTCCAAAACTGTGAGAAAATAAAATTTTGTTCTATACAGCCACCCACTTATGGTATTTCTGTAAGAGTAACCCTAGAAAACTAAGACAGTCTGAGTTGTGGGAGAATGGGCATTTGCAACATTATTGTTTGTCTTTTTCAGTATCTTTAAAATTTCTTGGAAAAGCAGCAAAGGAAAGGACCATCTTTCTTCCTATTTTAAGTGACAGCCTAAATCCTATAAGATATCCTAGGTGTCTCAGGCCCCAAATATATTTTTCACTTTTTTTCCCACTTCCCTGACTTTGCAGGGACAGATAATTAAGCTTCTACATTTTCAAAAGGCTTATGATTACTACACATACACACACATGCGCACACACTCACATATACACACGAGCACCATCCTCCGTGGTATTAGATTGTTGGCCCTATGGCCAAAGAGTATCTCTGTTAATTGTGCTATTATACTATTTTGAGATGGGCCCCACTAAGCCAATGCTTATTTTATTTTATTTTTATTAGAAGACCAAATGAAAGGCACCAGAATTAGGAAAAACACTTCATCACCCTTATATGTTCCCACCAAATCCTCTGAAACTCCACCTTTAGATAGATAGCAGTTTAAGTAGCTACTTCACAGCTACTTACCCAAGGTTACCAATGTCTCAGTAAGGGGGCCTCACTATTCACCTTCCCAACTTTTTGGCAGTTCTATAATTACAAGTGTGTCAATTATAACACTCCAACCCCAGCAGCACTTTTGGTGTTACTCGGGATTCTTTAGATTGCAAATAACAGAACCTCAACTTAAACCATGTTAAACTATACACATAAAGTATATTGGCTCAAATACCTGAGAAATCCAGGGGTTAATGGTCTCCTTCAGGGAGCTCTGGTAGCATAGTGCCTAACATACTTGACGGCTAACCAGAATGCTGGCAGTTCAAACCCACCAGCCACTCCTCAGAAGGAAGGTTGGACAATCTACTTCCGTAGTGATACCGCCTCAG
>NW_006921601.1:3231018-3236132 GCF_000298275.1 Orycteropus afer afer | reverse complement strand
TTTTCTACTCTATACATTGGCCTTATTTTCTCCAACTATAATTGACTTTTTCTACACAGTTAGGAACAATGGTTCCCTGCAGCCCCAGGTATACCCTAGTAGAATAATAGAGTCCTTTTCTCAGTGTCCACATATCAATCCCAAGAAAAGGCCCAGATTTCCTTGTTCAGATTATATATCTACCTCTTGGACCAATTATGGTTGCCAGAAGGAGTGGGCACTATGAGGTTATCCTGTCAATATCAAATAGAATAGGATTGGGGCATTCCATTCACAAATGGAAAAGGGATACTATTACCAGACAAAGAAGAAGATATGCTGGACAGCAAAACTAATAGGTACCACAAGTCCATTAAAAATTCTTTCCAGTTACGGCTAAACTTTCAATTATATACAACTGTCTTTGTGGTTCTCTCGAGAAGTTAAGGGAACTTTGAAAGAAACTAGTCTTCTTTGAATCATTCTTCCATTGAGGCCAGCATGATGGTAGTGTATTAATATGATGGAGGATAGCAATTTCAGGTGATGACCCTGCATCAAAGTGGGTAGAGACCCAAGATATATATGATAGTAGCTATTAGAAATTAGATGGTAATGATCTTCGGCATGAATTGGCTCAGAGTGGATGTGAGGAAAATCTCCTTCCCCCAAATACAAACAGAAGAAAAAGCATTGGGTTAGGGGCAGGGAGATGTCCCTGCTTTTATATGCTGGAGATTTTCAGGGACCCCACCCTAAGGGCTTTCTACCACCTCTCTCTCACTCTCACTCTGCTCTGCTTTATTGTTAGGCTCTTTTCTCCATTCTGTGTGCCATTCTCCTCTACTTCCCATGCCTTCTTCCCCACCTTTTGACACGCTTCTTTACACCTTCTGTATTCTCCCATAAGAACCAGTCTTTTTTAGCAAAACAACCAGCGCTAGACTGTCATCATTTTGCTGCTTTCATTGAACATGAGTAGGCTAATTCTCTATAGCTGGGATGTGATGAGAATTGTTCCTCCCATTTCAAAGGATATGGTCAAAGACACCTATGAGAAGGACAGAGAGATACACATATATTATAACTTGTCATGAAAACATATCACCTTGGAGGAAGAAAACTCTGGGAAATGCATATTAGGAGGTCACTCACTTAAGCACCTTGACTCCTTATCACAGAGCTGATGGACATAGGATCAAAATATATCAAAATGAGTCTGGTAACCTAAATGAGAAATGGATAGTGTCTTGAGTAGTTAGCAAAACTACTCTCAACAAACAAGAAGACTCTGAAAACTGTAGTCTCAGTATTTATAAAGGGTTCAAGTCTACCCAGAGACACCTCAGAAGAAACATTTGGTGAGTTACTTTTGAAAAACCATCTATTGAAAACCCTATGGAATATGGTTCTACTCTTGACACACATGGGGCTGTCATGAGCTGAAATCAACTTGATGGCCATGCAAGTGTCTGATTAATAACCCAATAGTCCTAGAAGCTTTATTTTGATCTCACCCATGCTCAAAGTCATCTCACATTTCCTGAGTGAAGCACCAGTTCGCAATGCCATTGAGTCAATTCAATTCCAAGTCATAGCAACCTATAGACAGAATAGAACTGCCTCATAAGGCTTCCTAGGCTGTAGTCTTTATGGAAGCAGATCACCAAATCTTTCTCCTTCAGACAGCTAATGGGTTCTAATCACCAACCTTTAAATTAGCAGCAAAGCACTTAATCACCGAACCACCAGGGATCCTTTTTGATAACAATAATTATAATAATCAACCCAACCCACTGCCATTGAGTCAATTCTCATTCACAGTGACCTTTAGGACAGGGTAGAACTGCCCCATAGGGTTTCCAAGGCTATAAATCTTTACAGAAGCAGACTGCCTCATCTTTCTCCAGGAAAGCAGCTTATAGGTTCAAACCACCGACCTTTGGTTAGCAGCCAAATGTCTTAACCACTGCACCACCAGAGCTCCTACTGGTGTCCACTATAAGGAAGACCAATTCACAGATTTTCTCCTACTTCCTATCAGGGTTGCATGCTTCAGCCTTATTTGACTTCACCGATCTCTATTCCAATGGAAGTGTGAATGTCTTTTTATTCTCCCAGGGGAATCATCTGCCCTCCCTGAGTGTGGTCATGCTGTGAAAAGAGAGATTAGAGAGTATTTCTCTACAGCCTGCTTCCTCAGTAGCTGATCACCAGGCAAAATGTCAGAGCAGCTGGTGCTCATCAATTTACCCTCTGTGATTTCAAAGACCAATTAAGATTGTGAACTCCTAATTGCCTCATTTCTAGCCACATTTTAAAGTAATTAATAAGTAATTGAGTAATACGTTAATAATACCCTTGATCATTTTTCTAATGATCAGTTCCTGCATATAGTCATCTTTATGACCTGTGGAAGCATTGCATCTCATGTTATATCTTTTTAATAGCCCCCAAGCTGGTCCTGTAAACAATTCTTTCTTAGAAGGTAAACTCGCTTTCCTCCCACAAAGCAGGAGGAAAAAAAAATCAACCTCCAAACTGCAGTTTGTCAGACATATTGTCTCTCTCTCTCTCTGTCTCTCTTTCTTATTCTCTTGCATGTCCTGTTCCTTCCTTTCACTCAATTCATTCTCCCACTAACTCAGAGGAAGTGTCAATATCTAGAAGTGATTTTAACAGCAGGGAAAACTTATCTCATGACTACTCCTGTATGCACACTTCCTTCAGTAGTAAAAACATTTGCCTGGACTCCCAGTTAGGTTTCATGGAAATTATAGCTTAGATTTACTTGTTAGATGTGAAGGGACTTATTAACCTTCGGGCTTTGTTTCAAGGGGAAGGATGGTCACTACATAACTACCAGACCATCAGGAAAGCTGTAGGCAAAAGGTACCATACCAAACCAAACTCACTGCCATGGAGTCATTCCTGACTCATAGCAACCCCTCCTTGGGTTTCTGGGGCAGTATCACTATGGAAGTAGATTCCACAACCGTCCTTCCGAGGAGTGGCTGGTAGGTTTGAACCGCCAGCCTTCTGGTTAGCAGTACAATGCCTTAGGCACTGCATCACCAGAGCTCCTCAGCAAAAGGTACAGAGGGTCATAATAAAATTGATCTTCCGAAGAGGTTGAAATTTGCCAGTCTCATGATGATCCCCAGCAGTTGAGAGATAGGGTAAAAGAGTCATTTAGAAATGGGTCACAGAAGCATGGGAAATTTCTGTTAAATTCTCACCTTGGGGAATTTAGGAGTGTGGGAAAGGGAACTTCAAAGATGCAACAGTCAACCTTCCTAGCAGCTGGAAGAATGAGTGCTCAATCCTGGAAGAGAAATTCAGAGGGTGTGACTCAGCATCCAGTATACTCAGCTCTCTGTGCCATGCTACTCTAGCCAACTCAGGTGCCTCAGCCTTGCCCATTCCTGATTTTGCACTGAGATGTCTATGTGCATTTGCTTCAACGTGATTTGCAATGTAATTTTTCCTTCTTGTGAGGACAGGGTTCATTGCATCCTTTCTCTCTTTCCAGGAACTTGGCTCTAATCACTTCCAACAATAACCAATCACATTTTTTCTTCTCAGAGACTTCCTTCTTATCTCAGATGCTTCTACATCTTGTTCAAAAGTTGGCTAACCAAAGTTACTGCAATTCTAAGGAAAGACATTGGAACTTTTCCAAAACCTTTGTCTATCTTTCATTTTGATTCGAATTTTAGTGACTTCCTAATTGTCAAAATCAAAAGATGTATTTCAGTCCTCAACTTATTTGATATCTCTAGAACATGATTTCGTTCTACTCTTTGAAACTCCCTTCTCCTCCTCCCACATATTTTTTTACCTCTCTTCATATTCTGTTTACCTCTCTGGCTCTTATCCCAAAGATTCTAGAGACCTCTCTCATCTGCCTATCCCTAAAGCACCAGTATAATGTCTAGATCATACTAAATCTCAAAAATTACATTTAGTATTATTATTCTTTCTTTACATATAGATCATATGTCTTCGATGTCCATAGCTATCAATATGGTTCATACATTCTTACTGAATAATTCTGTTATGTATGTGTGATCTATGGGTGTATGTATTGGACATATTTGGACATTTACACTAAAAAGTCTTAGACAAGTTAGACACAGTATGTCCTCTTTTCCCTTAACTGGCTTTTCCTCCTACATTCTCTGCCTTGGATAATGGCATCACCAGACACACCCATTACAAAGACATTCTAGACACTTTGTTTTCATCCCACATGTAATCAATCACCAAATCTGTTTATTGTACTTACTAAGTAGCTTTCAAATCTCTCCACAATTCTGTACATTGCTATTGACTCTAGTAGATGCTTCATAAATTTGCACCTAAATCTCTTTAATAGCTTCATAATAGGTTTCCTCACTCCACTCTCCCTTCCTCCAATTCATTTTCCACACTGCTACCCGAATAACCTGCTTAAAATACACATCTAATCTTATTGCTCCCTTCCTTAAAAGCATTCAACTTCCAATTGCCTGCTGGATAATTTTCAAATTCTTCATCCTGGCATCAAAAAAAAAAAATCTCATGATCTGGCCATTACCCATCTCTCTAACCTTATCTCTTGCCACACTCCTCTGTAGACATACCAGCCATTTTGTAATTTCCAGAATCTATCATGTTTTCTCACACTACTATGTCTTGCTCCTGCTGTTTATTTGGAACATCTTTTCCCACATATGGAGACTGATTTTTGGAAGTGAGTTGTGCTGTCACAGAATTTCTCATCTGACTATGTTGTCCAAGAAGGAGAACTACAGTGTGAGGGCCAGTTGGTAAGTGTTCCAAGAGCACTCTGTGGCCCATATGTTTGAAGGTGTGGAAATAAATGGAGATTGTGATCCATTGTTAGGAATAAAGAAATATACCTCCGTAACTTCAAAATTAAATTTAGGCAAAATAAAGTATAAAGTAGGAGCTCTGGTAGTATAGTGCCTAAGGCACTTGACTGCTAACCAGAAGGCTGGCAGTTCAAACCCAACCAGCCACTCCTCAGAAGGAAGGTTGATCAAGTAGACACACACCCTGGAGAGAACAATCATGGGAGAAGGAAGGGCTGCTTATGCACAGGGAGATAGCTCAGGGTGCAGAAGAGTATG
>NW_006921601.1:3223500-3230852 GCF_000298275.1 Orycteropus afer afer | reverse complement strand
AGTGATACTGCCTCGGAAACCCAAGGAGGAGTCACTATGAGTCGGGTCCGACTTGACGGCACATAACAACAACAACAACAACAAAGTATAAAGTATTTTTAAAAGACAGAAATCCAAGCCCAGTTTGCTACAGATGTTGAAGGGAAAACACTTCTAAATAATTATCTTTTGAAAACAGAGAGGAAGTGAACAAACATACCTGCAACTTTAATTTCATGAAACTATGCTCATAGAAGGATGGATTTAAAAACAACCTCATGCTTTCTCCTAGAAATAGACGAAGCTGAGCCAAAACTACTGACAGCTGCCTTCCTAAATAGAAGAGGCTTTCCTGGGTATCATGTTTTTGTCCCTCTATCCTTTATAGCCCTCAAAGAAATTAACATCCCTATTTGATGAAATTCACATAGCCACTTGTATCATCCAAGGGGGTCTTATAGTCACTTAATTCTTAGAAGAAACTCACCTGGAGTGAAGACCTATGCACCTATCTGCCTGGCATGAGAAAGCTTATCCACCTGTCATCTATGATCTTTTAGGAAATAAATCCATCTGCTGGTTCTCTAGATCTACAAATGCCAGAATTACATAATATTGGAAGGAAATCAAACCAGTGAAAAATACTGCATAGCCCTTCAAGGGAGAAAAAAAATTCATAGGATAAACAAAACACATTAATACTTCAAAACAGAATGTTAAACTGGAGGGTGGCATGGGGGAGCAGTGGAAATAGGCCAAAATAAAAAGAAAAAGTTAATGTAGAAAATAAGAGAGGACTTTTAAAAATTCTAAAGTTTGTTCACTATTAATGGGCTACTGCACTGATAAAACACAGCAGGCTGCCAGAATAAAGAACAATGTTAGAATAAGAAAGTGTTTTTCAATATAAAAATCATTTTTATAAAATAAAAAAATCAATAGAGGCACTGAACAAAAGAAGGTACACTACCAAAAACTGAATTAAAGAGTTTAACTAGTGAAATAAATAATCCTATTAGGCTGCAGGGCAAGAAGACAAAGACTCGTTATGAGAATAATCACGAAGGATAAATCTAGGAGCTCCATGACTGTCTGATGAGAGGAATGAAAGAAAAGAGCTGAGGGAGAACAAATGAGCATAAACACTGAACTAGAAGAAAATTTCTGTGAGCTGATAAACCAAATACTGGGCACAAGTTTTGAAAAAAAGAAAAAAACTACATACATTTAGGCATATCCTACTGACATTTTGGAATCAAGATAAAAACAAAATCCTAAAAACTTCCACGTAAAAAAGATCAGTTACCTTTTTTAAAAAATCAGATTGGCATTAATATCGTCATTTATGATATTGGATGCACAATCCCAATGAAGCAATATCTATGAAATTTTGAGGAAAACGGATTGTAATTGTACACCACCATAGCCAACTAAATTTTGTTCATTTGTGAGGGCAAAAAATTCAAATTTTGGACATGCAAGCACCCCGAAATTACTGTATTCATAGTTCCTTCCAGGAAAAAAAAAAAAGTACTTGTCAATGAAGTCTGGCCAGGTGAAAATTACATTGGCATAAACATATCAAGATGGTAAAAATTTAATATATCAGAAACAGTAGCAGTCAATGACTCTAGTGACAATTTAATCTAAATAGCCATTTATACTGTGGTCCTAAAATATGCTGGAATTGTTCAGAAAAAAATCTTGAAATAGAAAGGATATAATATAAGAAAAAGGGAGGAACAATTTACGATTACAATGTGGTAGTTCAGAGTGCAGTTTCTCAAGCTTAATTGCTGTTTCTATCTCTTTTTCACTATTATAATCATAAACAAATTATTTAATCTCCTGTGACTTGGTTACCTCAGAATAATGACATTAGTCATACCAACTGCTTCATGGGGTTATTGTGAAGAATTCTAATGTTATGATTGGTTAGTTTGGCAACTCTGCCAGGTTCAAAAGGAGCCCTCCTAGAGGCAAAAGAAAAGTCTCTCTGACTACAGGGTGCAAAAGACATGCTGCTGAGAGAAACATGTTCCTGAGAGACACACACTGCTGAGAAAGAGATGCCAAGAGACAGGCATTGCTGAGAGACACCGAGAGACATGCACTGTTGGGAGGGAGACTGAGAGAGACTGTTGCCTGAGAAATGGCAGGCTGAGAGAGATGAGTGTTGTTCCTGAACTTGAATTGTAGCCTGGTGCTTCCCTAATAAACCCCATAATCTGTGAGCTCTGTGTGGCCACTGCAGTGAATTATCAAACCCAGCAGAGAGGTGGTGGGTGCTGTGGAAGGAACATTTGGTGTCAGGGTTGGTAAAAGGGCTAGAGGGAGGTGGCATGCCTCGCCTTGCAGAAATAGGCTTTGGGCTACTGATGGTGAGTCTGTCTTCCTTTTGTGGGGTTAGAGGAGGTCAGAAGTTGTGCCCTCCTTGCCTCTTTGGCTGGTATGAATCTAAGAGGCAAAAATCAGGGATAATGAAAGCCAGAGCAATGAGCACAAAATGTTGGTGATTGTGATTTGCCTTCATGACACTGCTTACAGTTTAATTGGGATAAGATTTGCAGAGTTTCTGAGACCTATTGAAGTTGTGTGTGACCTCCATGAGCACGAGGCAATTTTCTTGGAGTGTTAAGTCTAGAGAAGTCTGTGTGGACTGTAGAAAAAATGGCAATATAAATTTGTCCTAGCTCCAATATGTATCTCTTAGAATCAGTCTGCTCTATTTTCCTGGAAAATTATCACCATTGGCTGTAAGATATTTCATTGAATGAATACATAATAGTAAATTATCCTTTCCTTTATTGTTGGAAATTTGTGTCATTTTCATTTCCACTATCATTAAATAATGTACTATAATTAACATGTTTGAACATGTATTTGTGCTTCTATTTAGAATTACAGTGTTTCCTGAGGATAGATGCAGTTGTGAAATTATAAGAAGGAATGTATCCCGATCATATCTTAGATAGATAGCACTGATAAAAGGAAAGAAGAATCCAAAATAGACAAAATAGGAGAGACTATTAGGGATAACTCAAGTAAAACTAGTAATTACTGAATAATAGAACCAATGAATATCAAAGAAATAATTTATAGATCATTTTATTTACTTATTCATGTTGTACTTTAGTTTCAAAAATAATTTAAGAGACAGGTGGCCAGTAGGCTTTTGTGGCCTTCTGGAGTGAGGAAGGCAAATGCTTACAGATGCTATAAAAAACAAAACACAACCACTTGACGGATATGGATGGGGAGCAAGGAAGAAGTAACCTAAACCATAAACTTTGCAATGAAAAGAAATACAGCTTTGAACCAGTCTAGGTTAATTAAGCACACATATGCATGCACACACACACATGGACACCACAAAAAGCTGATCTGCTAGAATAAAAGGCTTGACACATGATAAGCTGTCACAGTATATACGGACCATCCTGGTGCAGGCAGACTTCCATATACTCTGTGGTCAAGGCCTATATTTGTCATTGCCCATGCAGAATGGTTTATGGTAGGCTGTTTTAGCATGCAGTGACTATGATGGAAGGAGCTCTGGTGGTGTAGTGGTTAAGGCATTTGGCTGTTAATCAAAAATTTATTGGTTCAAACCCACCAGCTGCTCCATGGAAAAGAGATGAGGCAGTCTGCTTCCATAAAGATTTACAGCCTTGGAAACCCAATGGGAGTTTCTGTGAGTCAGAATTGACTTGATGGCAGTGAGTTTGGTTTTAGAGTTTGGCTATGATAAAGCAGGGAGGATGATAAAGCCTGGGCTGTCACAATGCATATGAACTGTTAGCATGCAGGCAAACTGACACATGTTGGGCTGCCATGGTGCATATGGTCTGCTAAGACGTTACAAATATCTACTGGGCTGTCATGCTACATGCAGACTGATACACACTGGATCACCCCACCCAATGCAAAATTGCTATTGTAGTTCATGCAAGGCTATCATGGGAATAAAAAAAAAAAAAAAAAACCACTGCTGTCAAGTCGGATCCAACTCATAGTCACCCCTCCTTGGGTTTCCGAGGCAGTATCACTACAGAAGTAGACTGCCCAATCTTCTTTCCAAGGAGCTATTAAGTCACAGGCAGAAGGTTGTCAGAGTGCATATAAGCTGAGATCCTGGGCCATGACCATTTATATTGGTTGTCATGACACATATATTCTGACATACTCTGAGCTGTTAAGGCAAATATGAGTCTGTCATGATATGTAAGGCAGACACACACTGGTCCCTGCCAATGTAAAATAGCTCTCGGGATGCATGCATGTTGACACATTCTGTGCTGTCATAGTGTATACTCGGTTGTTGTGGTGCATACAGATTGATACACTGGGCTGTCACATTGTATAATGGACTGGCATGGTGCATACACACTGGCATATTCTGGACTGTTATGGCACAGACTGTTATATTGCATGTAGAAAAATATCTTGGGCTGCCTTAATATCAACTGGGTTGTCATAGTGTAAGCAGGCTGACACATGCTAAACTGTCATAGTGTTTATAGGTTGCCGGAAGGTTGGGCAATCCTACTTCTGTAGTGATACTGCCTCGGAAACCCAAGGAGGGGTCGCTATGAGTCGGGGCCGACTCGATGGCACATAACAACAACAACAACATGTAGGCAAGTGACAAACTTGCCAAATCAGTTTCATATTTATTTTATGGCCAAGTGATACGTGCCTCTACCTCCTATGTTAAGCATCTATAGAAGTGGTAATAGCATTATACTTAATTGTAACTTGCATACTTAAATTAACAAGACCCTCCATTCTAAAGGAAATCACCTAATGGTTGAGCAACCATACTCTTTTCCAAATACGTATGAGGGATAGCTTTGGTTTCCGTTTTTTCTTCAGTTACTTGATATATATATTTTTTACTTATCTAGGCAGATGGCAATAAACATATTGTGTTTTCCCTAACAGATAATTTGATTTCTTACACACAGAGTATACTGTGTTTATATCAGTACATTGCAATATTTGTCTTTCACTTTTCAAGGCTAAATATATTTGGAAAATTTGAAGATATGATTGATAATTTTTAAAAGTTTTAATCATCAAAATAAAATATATATTTGATACATGTAAACTTTTAGATATAGACTGAGTATTGACAAGAAGATGCATAATAATGTAATGTCACTTGATTTGTGGAATAAATAAAATATTTTCATGAGAATCAAATATAATGCAAGAGGACAAAAAGTGCAAATTAAAATATCACATCTACTAAGGCCTGTGACAACCTGACCTCACATTTTTGTCAAAATGAACTCTAGATGTGCTGAAATGTGCCTAAGGAATGTATACTTCTATTCTGGTTAAAATTATGGTATTAAAATCAAACTAATCCCTACCCTAGTTCAGAAGTACTACAGTGAATGAAAGTGAAGAAGACAAAGGTGTGTGAAGTGTAACCAGAATCCACTGCAAGCCATCTGAGAAAAGAAATTCAGCACCAATCAAAACCATGATGTGTTTTTTCTTTGTGTGTGTGTGTATGTGGGGAGGAGGGCATGCAATAAGAAGTTTATTTTATTTTATTTATTTATTTATTGGAAAGCACAAATTTGTAATAATAATAATAACAACTTTTTGTAAAGAATAGTAGGAGACTTGCCCAGTAGATATCAAAAGTTGCCATAAAGATAGTAAAACTAAAATGGTGCTGATATAAAAACAAACAGATCAGTGGAAGAGGCAAGAGTCCAGAAAACGAATTCTACTAAAAATACAATTTTAGTATTAAAACAATGACATTTAAAGTCAGCGAGGAAATGACTGATTATGAGAAAAAATGGCTTTTGGGTATTTGGCTTTTCATTTGGTAGAAATGAAGGTAAATCTCCACAATATTAAACAAAAATAAATTCCATATGAATAATCTAAAAACAGAACATAAAATGATGTAAACGCTAGAAGAAACCAAAGAACAATATTTTATTATCATAGAGAGAAGAAGATATAACATAAAATAGAGAGGTCATGAAGAAGATTGTTGGCTGATTAAACATGAAAACTTTTCTTAATTGCTAAAGAAGTCATATACAAAGTTGCAAGACAATAATAATAATAACAATATTTCTGCACAACCTATAATGGCTAGGTGTTTTACATGTGACACTTAACTCCCCAAATTACCCTATTATAGAAGAATTATTATTTTTTTCACTTTAGCTGTGAAAACTGAAGTTTTGTTGAATCAACTAACCTCATTCAGGTTACCCAGCTAGAAAGTGATAAAACTGAGACTTGTAATCAGGAAACTTTGCTTCCAAAACCCATTTGCATAACCGGTACACTACCTACTATAATGCCTCCTTTATATATATTATATATATTTAAAGAAACTTGGAAAAAATTAAAATATCTGTAATACCTCTAATGCCTAAAATACTCCTATATATCATTAAGAAAGAGATAAATTAACTTGATAGAAAAAGCAGTTAAAATATATAAACCGTTCTTTAAAACAACATCATGGAATCTCCTTACAGTAAAAGCAAAAGGTTTATTGAGGGCTAGAGATGGTCGTGATGGGAAGAGGCCTAAATTCACAGAGTGAAGATGGCCGCTCTGCTGGACAGAGAGGAAGAAAACATTTTGGTACAGTTGGAGCAGGAACTAAAAGTTACAAAATCATAATTGGCTGAAAGACAACCAGGAAGTCAAACGTAGGTTTACCTAAGAGCAAGGATTTGGGATAGGTGAATAACATACGTGTGGGATTACATGATTGGTTAAGACACATAATTGCAACCACAGGTGCTCTTCAGTTTATTACAAGTTGGTCATAGGAAAATGGTAGGACAGGTTTTTCTGGTAATTAGCCATTAAAATTGCTTTCTCAATCATGTCTGCTTCTGGGGGTAAAGACTTGATGATACTCTGCATCGAGACCCTTTGAGCTATTCGACCATAGAGGAAAAGCATTTTGAAAATAGATTGTGCTATCCTGTACCTAGGAGCTCTGGTAGCATAGTGCCTAAGGCACTTGACTGCTAACCAGAAAACTGGTGGTTCAAACCCACCAGACACTCCTCAGAAGGAAGGTTGGGTTATCTACTTCCGTAGTGATATCACCTCAGAAACCCAAGGAGAGGTCGCTATAAGTCAGGTCCAACTCCACAGCACATAATAACAACAACAACAACCTGTACCCACCAGACCTCAGAGAAAAAGAATGTCTCCTTTAGGGTATATGGTAGGCCAACATCAAGGTAAGAACTGTTGTTAGAAAAGGCAACTTTAAAATCCAACATGGATTCTAGACTCAAGTCAAGACTCTAAGATGGAGTTAAGGCTCTGCTTTCAGACTGACCTATTTATATACACCAAGTGCCTCTGATTGT
>NW_006921601.1:3207710-3223148 GCF_000298275.1 Orycteropus afer afer | reverse complement strand
ATATTTAAATGCAACCTAGCAAATAACCAAAGAAAAGCAAGTGAAATAAAAATGAAAATCTGATAGGCTTAAAAATACATCTTACTTACTGATCATATAGAAAGTTAGCCACTTTTATTTGCCACTGGTAGGAGTATATATTAACACACATTTGAAGAACATTTTGGAAATATTGGCCATCATTTAAAATACGTGTACGGATGGTCCAAATTCAGTTCTACGAATGCAGCCTACATAAACACTCACAATTTTGTTTTAAATTTCAGTATAATTATAATTTCCATATTATTTGTAAGAGCGAAAAACTAGAAACAATCTGAAGGTCCATTATTGTAGTTGTTGTTAGGTGCTGTCAAATCGGTTCAGACTTATAGCAGCCCTATGTACAAAAGAACAAAATGATGCCCAATCCTGCACCATCCTCACAATCGTTGCTGTGTTTCAGCCCATTGTTGCAGCCACTGTGTCAATCTATCTCATTGAGGGTCTTCCTCTTTTTTGCTGACCCTCTACTGTATCAAGCATGACATCCTTCTCCAGAGATTGGTTCCTCCTGAAAACTTGCCCAAAGTACATGAGCTGAAGTCTCACCATCTTTGCTTCTAATGAGCATTCTGACTGTACTTCTTCCAAGACAGATGTGCTCCTTCTTCTGGCAGTCCCTGGTATACTCAATATTCTTCACCAACACCGTAATTCAAATGCATCATTCTTTAGTCTTCCTTATTCAATGTTGAGCATCCACATGCATGAGGTGATTGAAAATACCTTGGCACGAGTCAGGCATATCTTAGTGTCTAAAGTGACATGTTTGCTTTTTTAACAGAAGTTTTTTGCAGTAGACTTGACCAACGCAATATGTCATTTGATTTCTTGACTGCTGCTTCCATGGGCATTGATTGCAGATCCAAATAAAATGAAAGTCTTGGCAACTTCAATATTTTGTTTGTTTCTCATGTTTATTGATCCAGTTGAAAGAATTTTTGTTTGTGAAAGCTGAGTATCATCATTCTCTAAAAAACAAAAACCAAGAGTAGAACTGCCCTATAGGGTTTCCAAGCTGTAAATCTTTATGGAAGCAGACTGCTTCATCTCTTCTATGGAACAGCTAGTGGGTTTGAACCATTGACCTTTTTATTACCAGCCAAATGTCTTAACCATATGCCCCTAGAGCTCCAATAATCATACTCTGTTGTTGTTAGATGCTATTGAGCCAGTTTCAACTTATAGTGACCTCATGCACAACAGTACCAAACAATGCCCTGTCCTAAAGCTTCTCCACAATCATGGCTATGCTTGAGCCCATTGTTGCAGCCACTGAATCAATCTATCTCATTGAGAGCCTTTCTCTTTTTCTCTGACCATCTATATTAACAAGTAAGGTATTCTTTTCCAGGGACTTGTCCTGATAACATGTCCAAAGTACAAGAGGTGAAATCTCACCATCATTGCTTCTAAGGAGCATTCTGGCTCTACTTCCTCCAAGACAGACTTCTTCATTCTTCCAGCGGCACATGGTACATTCAATATTCCTCACCAAAACTACAGTTCAAATGCATCATACTTTATGACCCAGTAATTCCACTCCTTGGTTTATAGCCAATAGACATGGATTTTTGTAATTCTCAAAAGGTATGTACAAGAATGTTCACAGCAGCTAGTGGGATTGTTAAATGATACAACCACTGTAGAAAGTGGTATGGCACTTCCTTAAGAGGTTGGCAATAGAAATACCATATGATCCAGCAATCCCACTGGTAGGTATGTCCTAGAGAAATAAGAGCCCTGATGTGAACAGATATGTGCACACCCAAGTTCAGTGCAACACTACTCACAATAACAAAAAGATGGAAACAATCTAAATGACCATCAAGGGCTGAATGGATAAATAAACTATAGTATATACATGCAATGGAATACGCTGGGGAAAAAAAAAACACTGCCATTGAGTCAATTCCAACTAAAAGCAACCCCACTCAGGTTTCTGAGGTGGTAAATCTTTATGGAAGTAGATTGCCCAATATTCCTTCAACTGAGTGGCTGGTGGATTTGAACCATCAGCCGTCAGACTTCTGGTTAGCAAATGCCTTAGGCACTATGCCATCAGAGCTCCTTCAATGGAATACTACATAACATTAAAAAATAACAAAGATTCTGCAAAACACCTCATAACATGGATGAACCTAGAGGACATTATACTGAGTTAAATAAGTCAATCAGAAAAGGACAATAATTGAATGAAACTACTACTGTAAAATGTTTAGAAAAGGTTCACATGCAGAAAGAATTGCTCTTTGAAGGTTACCAGGGGTAAAAGGGGAAAGGAAAGAAAATCAACTACAGGGTAAATTAAAAAGAAAACAAACTCACTGCCATTCAGTCGGTTCCAACTCATAGTGACCCCCATTGGGTTTCCGAGGCTGTAAATCTTTACAGAGGTAGATTGCCCCATCTTCCTACTGTGGAGCAGCTGGTGGGTTTGAACCACCAATCTTCTGGTGAGCAGTCAAATGCCTTATATATTCCACCACCACTTGGGGGAAAGGAAAGGAAATATACAATAAGGGGGAGGTCAGCAGGAAATGATCAAAGCAGTGGAAGACATGGGGAGGAGCACAAGAGTTAAATGTAACAAAAGGTGAATACTAGTACATATACAATGCTGCAATAGTAATAACAATCATTATGACAGGATACATAGATACTCAATCTGAACAGAGGTGGGAAGGTAAATGGTAAATCCATGAATACACAGAGATTTGACAGAGGCTATCTCTTCCTATGTGTGTATTTGTGCTGCAAATATATCTAGGAATGTAGTAGAGCATACAGGGGACAAAGTTATGAAAACACCTTAGTCATAACCAAACAGCTTAAGGAAATGAGTCACTGGATATGGAGGCTCAGGACCATGGTCTCAGGGGACAATAAAGTCAATTGGCATAAATACTCCACAAAGAAAATGTTCTACATCCTACTTTGGTAAGTAGTGACTGAGGTCTTAAAAGCTTATGAGCAGCCAACTGGAGCAAAGCAGAGTGAAGAAAATGAAAGATGCAAGAAACAATTAGTACTAAGGGCTAATGGACCATGTGAACCCCATACTCTGTGGCTGTGAGACCAGAACTAGATGGTCGTCAGCTACCACAGCTGACCGTTCTGAAAGAGATCACAGTAAGAGGTCCTGGATACAGGAGGGGTGGTAAATATACAACAAAACTCAAAATCACACACACACACACACAAAGGCTTACTGGTCTGATGAAGACGTAGAAGCTCTGAGACTATGACTCTTAGACACCCTTCAAAGAATGAAAAATTTACAGCAATATGCAGCAACATGAATGTACCTCAGAAATATGACACTGAACTAAAGAACTCAGAGGCCAAAGCATACATACTTTATTGTTACTTTGTTTTTGTTGTCAAGTATCACCAATCGGTTCTGACTCACAGCAGTCCTATATACAACAAAATGAAACAATGCTCAATCCTGCACCATCCTCACAATCCTTGTTACGCTTGCAGTCATTGTGTCAATCCATCTCATTGAGTCTTCCCCTTTTTCACTGACCCACTACTTACTTTACCAAGCATGACATCCTTCTCCAAAAAATGGCCTCTTCTGACAACATGACCAAAGTAGGTGAGACAAAATCTGACCATTCTCGCTTCTAAGGAGCATTCCAGGTGTACTTCTTCCAGGATGGATTTGTTCATTCTTCTGACAGTCCATGGTATTTTCAGTATTCTTTGCCAACACTTCAATTCAAAAGCATCAAATCTTCTTTGGTCTTCCATATTCATTGTCCAGCTTTCACATGCATATGAGATGATTGAAAATACCATGGCTTGGATAGGTGCACTTTAGTCTTCAAAGAGACATCATTACTCTTCAGCACTTTAAAGAGGTCTTTTGCAGCAGATCTGCCCAGTGAGATCCAAAGTCTGATTTCTTGACTGCTCTTCCATGGGTGTTGATTATGGATCCAAGTAAAATGAAATCCTTGACAACTTCAATCTTTTCTCCATTTATTGGGATGTTTATTGGTCCAGTTGTAAGGATTTTTGTTTTCTTCAGGTTAAAGTATAATCCATACTGAAAGACTGCAGTCTTTGATCTTCATTAGTCAAAAAAGAAGAGTAATGAGAGTGGGTTGCCTTAGCAGATATTAAAGTGCATTATAAAATTAAAGCAACTAAAAATATGTGTTACTGGTACAAAGACAGAACAAGGGAAAAAAAAACATTCCTCCAGACTTAGAACTAAGCAGTTATGGAAGTTTGTGTCCAAATATAGCTGCTTTACAAATTAGTGGTGGAAATATGGATTATTCACTAGATGAAGGTAAGATGATTATTTAAATATTAAAAAAGAGATCCGGATTACTACCTCACTCATTATACCAAAATAAATTCTTGTTGAATTCATAAAATAGTAAACCAGTGATAAATATTTTTATAACCTCAGATTGGAGAAGATCTTTCTAAGTTTATCTCAAACATCAGAAAACATAATAGGAAAGACTAGTAAAAATGACTTCTTAAAAAATGAAATTTCTATATAAAAAAGAAACACTATAAAAGGTTGAAAGGTAAAAGGCAAATTGGAAAATTATTTGCAAAGTGTCTGTCAGACAAAAGATCAATATCCCAGATAAATAGAGAGCTCTTAAAAATCAATAGGGAAAATGTTTAATGTTTTGATAGAAAAATCAGGCAAAATAAGAGACAATTCAGCAAAGAAATACAAAGACATATGAAAAATGTTTAGCCTCACAAATAATGAAAGTGATGCTAATAATATTTGAAGTCTTCCCCCACCATTACCTGGCAAAGATTACAACTATTACTGAACCCAAATTTGCAATCAGGAGGATCAGCATATCTTCTCACACAATACTGTTGAGTATAAAACAGTCATATAGCCTTAGGAAAGTAATATAGCAGTACATAACAAAATGCAAAATATTTCATCCTGCAACACACTTCTGGGACTACACCCTACGTAGATACACACATAATGCTACTCTAGCTACCATATTAAAATGGAAAACAATCTTAATGTCCATTAATAAAGAACTGTAAAGTAAATTATGATATAGGAATTTGATACAGCTCTTAAAAATGAATTCTTTATTGACATGGAAAGATCTTGTTGAATGAAAAATGAAGGTTTCAGAAGATATGTTATTGTTGTTGTTATGTGCCATCAAGTCAGACCCGACTCATAGCAACCCCTCCTTGGGTTTCCAAGGCAGTATCACTATGGAAGTAGATTGCCCTATCTTCCTTCCGAGGAGTGGCTGGTGGGTTTGAACTGCCAGCCTTCTGGTTAGTAGTCAAGTGCCTTAGGCACCATGCTACCAGAGCTCCTTTCAGAAGATAGGCTATGTAAAATTTAAATAATAGATTTTATGCCTATTTATGAATAGAGAGATACTTGAAAGGATACCTACTCTCTCCTCCAAAAAGAAAAATAATAAAAAATACTGAAAAAAAATATTCAAATGCTGCAGAAAGGTAAAAAGTGAAATATGAAAGTGCTTCTCTCACTTCTTTTATTGACCACCCCAACACCAGTCTCCAGAGATAAGCAGTGTTAATAATTGCATTTCTAACTTTAGATCCATGTGTATCCATATGCTAACATGGATAGGTAAAGAGACATATTGATATTTACCAATAAATGTTTTCCAACTAATTTAAAAATATTTTATTGAAGTATTACTTGCATACATAAAAATGCACATTCCACAATTATACATCTCAATGAATTTTCACAAACAGAACACACCTAGGTAACCAGTTCTAAGATTAAAACAACAACAAAAAGGTAACATTGAATGGAGGTGACGTGTTCACAGCTCAAGGAAGATAAATAATGTCACAAAAGTGTACACAGACAAAAGGATCTTTTGGTAATCGCTATGGCATATATAATTCTGAAAGAACAGCAACAACAACCAAAAAATATGGGTGCAAGTATATATGTAGGCGTATATATGTATGTTGTTGTTAGGTGCTGTCAAGTTGGCTCTGACTCATAGCAACCCTATCCACAACAGAGTGCAACACTGCCTAGTCCTGCACCATCCTCACAATCCTTGCTATGCTGGAGCCCATCATAGCAGTCACTGCATCAATCCATCTCTTTGAGGTCTTCCCCTTATTCACTGACCCTCTACTTTATGGAGCATGATATCCTTCTCCAGGAACTAGTCCCTTCTATAGGTATGAATATGTGAGTATATATGTGTGTCTTTGCATATAGGTGTATGCACATGTGTATGTATGCATGTGACCATATGATTGTTGTTGTAATGTGCCGTCGAGTCGGATCCGATTCATAGCAACCCCTCCTTGGGTTTCTAAGGCAATATCACTATGGAAGTAGATTGCCCAATCTTCCTTCCAAGGAGTGGCTGGTGGGTTTGAACCACCAGCTTCTGGTTAGCAGTCAAGTGCCTTAGGCACTACCCTACCAGAGCTCCCTATTAATATATATAATAAAGCACATATGGGGCACAGTAAAAGATACTTCTTAGACATAACCAAATACCTTGTGGGATTGTTTTTCTGGGTTTTAAAGATTAGGACCATAGTCTCATGGAATATCTTAGTCAATTGGCATAAGGTAGTTCATAAAGTTATGGTCTACATTCTAGTTTGGTGAGTAGTGTCTGGGATCTTAATGCATGTGAACAGCCATATAAGATTCAACTATTTGTTTTTACTTGTCCAGAGCAAAAGAGAAAGAAGGAAACCAGAGACTCAGAGAAGAAACTAGTCTACCAGACTAATTGTCTACACAAACCACAGCCTCATCTACCCTGAGAACAGAAGAACTAGATGGTGCCCAACTGTTCTGATCATGGCCACAATAGATGGATCCTGATAGAATAGGAGAAAACTGTGGAACACAACCTCAAATTCCTAAAACAAAAACAAAACAAAAAAAAAAAATAGACTTACTGCACTAATTGAGACTGGAGCACTCCCTGAGACTGACTATTGCCCTGAAATGCTTTTTAAACCTTAAACTGAAACTAGTCCTTAGGTCACCTTTTAGCTAAATAACTGATTGGCTCACAAAATACAGACTATCACTCATGAGTTCTGTGCTCCTTTAAAAATCATATATATGGGATCAAATAGTCAAGAATCACTTTAAAACAAAGATGAGAATATAAAGGGGCAGGGAAACTAGATTAATGGAAATGGAGCAACCAGAATGGAAATAATAACGTTCACATATAATGAAGAACATAACCAATGTCACTGAGCAATTTGTGTAGAAATTGTTGAATTGTTGAATCCGTAGTACGGATTGTAACCCAAACTGCTGTGTAAACATTCACTGAAAACACAACAAAATATTATTCTAAAAAAATAGAACTTTGCCAGGATCCAAGACAACCTTCTTGTGCCCCATTCTAGTGACCACTTTGACTATACTGACTTCTAACAGCAGTGGTTAATTTGGCTGGTTTTGCTCCTTAAATAAATGTAATAATAATAATAATGGATCTTGGCTGAAAGCAAAGAATATCAGAAAGATGTTTACCTGTGTTTTATTGACTATACAAAGGCATTCAACTGTATGGATCATAACAAATTACATACAACATTGCAAAAAATAAGAATTCCAGAACATTTAATTGTGCTCATGAGGAACTTGTACACAGACAAAGAGAACATTAGAACAGAACAAGGGGATACTTCACAGTTTAAAATCAGGAAAGGTATGCATCAGGGTTGACTCCTTTCACCATACTTATTCAATCTGTCTGCTGAGCAAATAATCTGAGAAGTTGGACTATATGAAAAAGAATGTGCCATCAGGATTGGAGGAAGACTCATTAACAACCTGCCATATGCAGATGACATAACCTTGCTTGCTGAAAGTGAAGAGGACTTGAAGCACTTAATGATGAAAATCAAAGACTGTAGTCATCAGTACGGATTACATTTCAACATAAAGAAAACAAAAATTCTCACAACTGGACCAATAAGCAACATCATGATAAATGGAGAAAAGATTGAGGTTGTCAGAGATTTCATTTTACTTGGTTCCACAATGAACACCCATGGAAACAGCAGTCAAGAAATCAGACAACTTATTGCACTGGGCAAATGTGCTACAAAAGACCTCTTTAAAGTGTTACAGAGCAAAGATGTCCCTTTGAAGACTAAGGTCCACATAACCCAACCCATGGTATTTTCAATCATCTCATATACACATGAAAGCTGAATAATGAATATCTTAGAAGAGTTAATGCCTTTGAATTGTGTTGGCAAAGAATACAGCCAGAAGAACGGACAAATCTGTCCTGGAAGAAGTGCAGCCGAATGGTCTTTAGAAGCAAGAATGCTCACACTTTGTCTCACCTACTTTGGCTATGTTGTCAGAAGGGCCCTTCCCTGGAGAAGGATGTCATGCTTGGTAAAGTAGAGGGTCAGCAAAAAAGGAGAAGACCCTCAAAGAGACGGACTGACAACAGTGGCTTCAACAATGGGTTCAAGCATAGCAAGGACTGTGTGAATGGCACAGGACCGAGCAGTGTTTCACTGTGTTGTATATACGGTCAATACGAGTAGGAGCCAACTTGAAGGCTCCTAACAACAACGACAAGGCAACCTGCTGGCATCAGTCTTCTTTCTCATAATTTTTGAATAATTTCACTCATATATTTTTATAGTAGTTTTGCAAAGTTAAAAATAAATTGGGAGTTTTTACAAATTTGTAGGTTTTTCTCATTCTAAATGAATATTAGTTCTATGACAACTTATGAGTATAATTTTATGATCTTTTTCATGTAGAGAGGTTCACATATTAAATACACAAAGATCTTAAAATCTTGGACCCACTGCTCTTTTCCAGAAAGTTGAAAGACACAGTCTGGGAGAAAGTATTACAACATAGGCAAATGACAAGGGTAATACAAAGAGTATATAAAAATCTCCTAACGGTCTAGAAAATGTGTATTGTTGGGGCTATGGGAGGGATACAATCATTAAAGCTTTTTCTCTTTTATGATATATAAATTAATTTTAAAAAAATACTCTAAAAAGTATTTTTACTTTTAAAAAATTTTTATTTAAAAAAAATACTCTTAAAGTATCTTTTAGAGTATTGTCATGAAACTGTTTCCAATGCTAAATTACTCATACACACTGTCAAAAAGTCTACTTAATGTATTTTTAAATAATGCAATCCTTCTTATACTCGGCCTTTTAGTTGTATATGAGATGTCAGAAACAATAAACATATTAGATCATTAGGAATTAGAGTAAAAAATGACTGATAATCAGTATAATCTACCAGGGAAAAACTCTGACATACTAGTACACAAGCTCTCCTTAAAAATAAAACTGGAGAAGAATTATCAAAAATGGAATCATTATGATGGTCTAAATCTTAAAATGTGCAAGTGAAAATAGGTGTTGACCCAGATGGATATATCATCAGGTTTACTCCATCATCTTCTGAGTCAAGGTAGATGGGCTGGCCAGCAGGCACTGAGCAACCTGACCTACAGTTACATCCTGAGAGCTAATGGTAATGCATCCCTAAGAGTCTGAAATAAGCACAATCCCTGAATACTGTTAAATCTCAGCTAATTTGTTGCTTTAAAATATCTATGAGGTGACAAGGAATATATTTTGTGTTTTTTGCTTTTTTTTTTTTAAATCCAGACAGGGCTCTGATTCCTAATTTGCAGCATGCAAGAGAACCTAAGTCATCAAGTGCAACCTCTCGTCAGAGTTTAAATCCTCTCTATGAAATACCTGGCTATGATATAGACGGTGCAAACAGAAAGCGAGCTCAGCTGTTAAACAAACGTTTAGAGGTTCAAGTCCACTCAGAGGCACCTGAATCGAAAGGCCTGGTGATTTACTTCTTAAAAATCAGCCATTAAAAACCATCTTGAGCTTAGTTCTACTCTGACACACTGGGGTTACCATGACTTGGAATCACCTCCACAGCAGCTGGTTGGCTGGTTGATGGGCTGGATGTTATACCTACCAAGTGCTCAAAGATCCAGGTATGGAAGAGGTGGTACAACAAATCAGTAGGGAGAAAATGACTGTTCAATACCTGATATTGCTATAGCTGAAGCCAAGTAGAATCAAATGCTCAGCTTGCATCCTGTTACCTTGCTTGGAGGCAGATAAGTAAACATGACAACTCAGTTCCTTAAAAGCTGAGCTGAATTAATGCTCAGCTCACATATCCTCTCCATGTTATCCCCCACCCTAACTAGACACAGGTGAATAGGTATGTTAATGTGTTTCCTTACCTGTTCATTATTATTCCCACCCCAGTTAAGACAGATGGGTGGACATGATAACTCATGAATCAAAACTCAGTCTGCATCCTGTTTGTTACCTTGGTTGGAGGCTGATAAGTAAACGTGATTAAGTCAGTTCCTTAAGAGCTGAGCTGAATTGAAGGTCAATTCACACATCCTCTCCTTGTTATCTCCCACTCTAGCTAGTAACAAGTGAATAGGTATGTTAATGTGTTTCCTTAAAGCTGCTTTTCAGGAAACAACTTGGAAATCAACTTCTGCCATAGACATGCGCAGTGAGGCAAATGGGAACAAAGTTGCTGGAACTGACATTCTCCCCTCTGCCCAAGTCCCATCAGCTGATGACAGGAAGTTGATGTGACTCATCTGGTGCGCAAGCGCACCGCAATAAAAATTGACTGTCCCTTTAAACTGAAGTGAAGGAAGCCTCAGCCAATTCCCAGTTAATTCATGCCCAAATTCTGTAAATTTTTATGAAGTTTACAAAAACTGTATGATGACCTCCATTTGAGGAGTCAGATTGAGTACTGGCCTCTGTCTCCTTGCATTGCTGCTTTGCAATAAATAATTTTCTCTCCTCTTAATCCCTCAGTGTGAAAACCAGTTTGGCCTGATCGCACACTGGACAGGGACCCATGTTCTTTCCACCTTCATAGCTGACTTCCATATGAGAAAAGAGGAAGATACCTATCTCATAAAAAAGATGTAAAAATATAAATTTCCACAGAGAAGGTTTTGATTTGTTTCTTCTTCACTCTCCACACACTTCTGTGTTGACCACTGTAGGGAACATTCTTATCAGATTAATATGTCAGGCCCTGCACAAGGCAAATTAGCCCAATGGATAGCATCTTTAGGAAGCCATTGCTAAAAATGGCTTATCAAGGTTATGTTTATTGATCCAGATTAAGGATTTTCATTTTATGTTCAGATATAATCCACACAAAAGGTTACAATCTTTGACCTTCATCAGTAAATTCTGCAAGTCATCTCCATTTTCAGCAAGCAAGGTTGTATCATCTGCATATAATAGGGGCCAAATACACCACGTGCTAAAGCTAGGTATTAGTTCCCAGATGCAAAATGCTGAGAGATGATAAACCCTGTTTTGCCCGCATTCGCCCATTAAAAGAAAATAAAAAAACAAAACAAAAAAGCTGGGACATTTCAGACATTGGTAGTGGCATTTTCCTTTCTATGGGGGAGGTGAGGCAATGTTCCTCCTAACCTTAACTCAAGCAATAAAAGATTTAAGAGATCCATTTGTTGTTGTTGTCTGATGCCACAGTGTTGGCTCTGACTCATAGCAACCCTATGAACAACAGAACAAATCACTGCCCTATGGAGCTCCAGCCTCACGTTCTTCATTATACTTGAGCCTATCACTGCAGCCACTGTGTCAATCTGCATTGAGGGCCTTCCCCTTCTTCGCTGGCCCTCTGCTTTACAAAGCATGATGTCCTTCTCCAGGGAATGGTCCCTTCTGACAACATGACCAAAAGTAGGTGAGACAAAGTCTGGCTATGCTTCCTTCCAAGGAGCACTCTGGTTCTGGCTTCACTTCTTCCAGGGCAGATTTATTCATTCTTCTGGCAATCCATAGCATTTTCAGTATTCTTTGCCAACACCATAATTCAAAGGCATCAACTCTTCTTCAGTCTTCCTTATTCATTGGCTAGATTTCACATGCATATGAGGCAATTGAAAATATCATGGTCTGAGTTAAATGTACCTTAGACTTCAAAGTGATATCTTTGCTTCTTAACACTTTAAAGAGGGTTTTTAACAACAGATTTGCCAGTACAATAAAATGTCTGATTTCTTGACTGCTGCTTCCACAGTTGTTCATTGTGGATCCAAGTAATATAAAATCCTTGATAACTTCAATCTTTTCTCCATTTATTATAATGTTGCTTATTGGTCCATTCGTGAGGATTTTTGTTTTCTTTATGTTGAGGTGTAATCCACACTGCAGACTGTAGTCTTTGATCTTCATCAGTAAGTGCTTCGAGTCCTCTTTACTTTCAGCAAGCAAAATTGTGCGTGTCATCTGCATATCACAGGTTATTAGTAAGTTTTCCTCCAGTCCCATATTCTTCTTCATATAGTCCAGCTTCTTGGATTATTTGCCCAGCATACAGATTGAATAAGTATGGTAAAAGGATACAGCCCTGTCGTACTTCTTTCCTGATTTTAAACCAGGCAGTATCTCGTCCTGTTCAAACAACAGTCTCTTTGTCTATGTACATGTTCCTCATGAGGCCAATTAAGTGTTCCAGAGTCCTCATTCTTCACAATGTTATCCATAATTCCTTATGATACGCACAGTAAAATGCCTTTGCATAGTCAATAAAACACAGATAAACATCTTCCTGGTATTCTTTGCTTTCAGCCAAGATCCATTTGACATCAGCAATAATATCCTCATTCCACATCCTCTTTTGAACCTAGTCTGAATTTCTGAAAGTTCTCTGCCAACATACAGCTACAACCACTGTTTAATTATCTTCAGCAAAATTATACTTATGGGTGAGATTAATGATATTGTTCAATAATTTCCACATTCTTTTGAGCCAGCTTTATTTGGAATGGGCACAAATATGGATCTCTTTCAGTTAGCCAGGTAGCTGTCTTCCAAATTTCTTGGCATAAATGAGTAAGTGCCTCTAGCACTGCATCTGTTTGTTGAAACATCTCAATGAGTATTCTATCAATTCCTGGACCCCTGTTTATCACCAATTCCTTCAGTGTAGCTTGGACTTCTTCTTTCAATACCATTGGTTCTTGATCATATGCTACCTCCTGAAATAGTGAACATCAATTATTTTTGGTGCAGTGACTCTGGGTATTCCTTCTACCTTCTCTTGATGCTTCCTGCATCATTCAATATTTTGCCCATAGAATCCTTTAGTATTGCAACTTGAGGCTTGAATTTTTTCCTTCAGTACTTTCAACTTGAGAAATGCCAAGCATGTTTTTCCCTTATGGTTTTCTAACTCCAAGTCTTTGCACATTTCATTATAATACTTGGCTTTGTCTTCTTGAGTTGTCCTTTTATCTCCTCATTCCTTCCTTCTGCTTTAGCTACTCTATGTTCAAGAGCAAGTCTCAGAGTCTCTTCTGAAATCCACTTTGGTCTTTTCTTCCTTTCCTGTCTTTTTACTGACTGCTTGCTTCATGTATCATAGTCTTTACGTGATCCTACAACTCATTTGGTTCAGTCATTGTTTTTCCATGCATCAAATCTATTCTTCAGATGATCTCTAAATTCAGGTCAGATGGAATCAAGGCCCTATACTGGCTCTTGTGGGCTTGTTTCATTTAATTTCTTAAGAAATTTTAATTTCTTCAAAAACCAAAAATTCATGGATTCAATCAGTCCTCGCAACGGGTACACCATCTAATCTGCAGCCTATATGACTATGAGACCAGAAGAACTAGATGGTGCCAATGTCAACCACTTGGAAGGGGATCTCTATGTAGGAGATCCTGGATAGAGAGGGGGAACAATGTAGACAAAACCCAAAATCATTTGGAGAAAAAAAAGGGGGGTGGGGACCAGGTTTGCTGGTCCAATAGAGCCTGGTGGAACCACTGAGACTATGGCCCCTAGCTGCCCATCATGTCTGGAATTGAGCCTACACCTGTGGCTTCCAGCCAAGCAAAAGACAGGAATATGAGTTGAACATTTACCTGAGGTAGATACACTCCTTGAAGAGAACAATCATGGGAGAAAGAAGGGCTGCTTATGCACCAGGAGACAGCTCAGGGGGCAGGAGGGCATGGAGGGATGGACACAGGGAAGAGATAATTATTGGGAGGAAGTAAGAGGGGAGCTGTTGCATTGTAGTAGATTGTGGTCAATGTCATGAGACAAAGTGTATGTGAACTGCTGTTTGGAAAGTGAATTTGCTCTGTAAATCTTCACCCAAATCACAGTTAAAAAAAAAAAGAAAGAAATTTTAATTTCTTCAGCTTCAACTTGGACTTTCATATGAGCAATTGATGGTCTGTTCCAGTCTGCTCTTGCCCTTGTTTTGGCTAATAATACTGAGCTTCTCTATTGCATCTTTCCAGAGATGCAGTCAACCTGATTCCTGTGTATCCCATCTGTTGAGGGCTGAGTATATAGTTGCCATTTATGTTAATGAAAAAAAGATACTTGCACTGAATAAGTCATTGGTCTTGTAAAATTCTATCATGCAATCTCTGGCAGCATTTCTCTCACCAAGGCCATATTTTCCAGCTACCAATGATTTTTCTTTGTTCTCAATTTTTGCATTCTAATCAGCAGTAAATAATCAATACATCTTGATTGCACATTTGGTCAATTTCAGACTGCAGAAGTTGGTAAAAATCTTCAATTTCTTCATCTTTGGCTTTAGTGGTTGGTGTGTAAATTTGAATTATAGTAGTATTAATGGGTCTCCATTGTAGGTATATGGATATTATTCTATCACTGACAGCATTGTACTTCAAGACAGATCTTGAAACATTCTTTGTGATGGTAAATGTGATGCCATTCTTCTTGAATTTGCCATTCATAAATCATATGATTGTCCAATTCAAAATGACCAATACCAGTCCATTTCAGCTCACTAATGCCTAGGATATTGATCTTTATGCATTCCATTACATTTTTGACAACTTCTAATTTCTCTAGAGTCATACTTCATACATTCTATGTTCTAATTATTAATGGATCTTTGCAGCTGTTTCTTCCCAATTTGAGTCATGCCACATTAGTAAATGGAGGTCCCAAAAGCTTTACTCCATCCATGTCATTAAGGTCAACTCTATCCGGCAACTCTTTCCCAGTAGTATTTTGAGTACCTTCTGACCTGAGGGGCTCATCTTCTGGCACTGTATCAGGAAATGTTTCAGTGCTACTCATGGTTTTCCAATAACATAACAGACAGTGCATCACTGCTATTCACAAGGCTTTCACTGGCCAATTCTTTGAGAAATAGATGGCCTCTTCCTTCTTCCGAGTCTGTCTTAGTCTGTAAGCTCCACTGAAACCTGTCCACCATGAGTGCCCCTGCTGATATTTGAAATACTAGTGGCATAGCCTCCAGCCTCACAGCAACACACAAGCCACCACAGTACGACAAACTGATAG
>NW_006921601.1:3194670-3207610 GCF_000298275.1 Orycteropus afer afer | reverse complement strand
TTTTTTTTTTTTTTGAGAAGTGGATGGTCCCTTCCTTCTTCCCAGTCTGTCTTAATCTGGAAGTTCACATGAAACCTGACCATCATGGTCACCCTGCTGGTACTTGAAATACTGGTGGCATAGCCTCCAGCCTCACAGCAACACACAAGCTACCACAGTATGACAAATTGACAGATGAGTGGTGAAGAGATCCATTTAAATAAGTTGATATATGTAAGTAATTCTGGCATCTAACTTTTACCAGAATAAGCCAAAAAGATAAAAAGCTGGCTGAAGTGGCCCAGTGACAAAGTAGAAAGAGACTGGATCCATTTGTGGGTCCAGGGTGTGTGTGTGTTTGGGGAGCAGATATGAAAGCCTTAGGAAATGCCAACTTTGAGATTTCTGTGAAGTGATTCTGCACAAAACAATCACCTAAAGCTCAGTAAGTGGACTATCAGAGACCCAGGAGCTGAGAGGATGAGCTCAAAGTAGCCAGCCTGGGCTGGAAATTGCAATAAAGGATCAGCAATTGGATGTTCCCAGGGCAGGAGGATAGTCTCTGAGGATCCCTAGGAGAGGAAGACTCACCTGTCAAACCTAGAAGCACTAATATCAACTCCAACTTTGCCAATAAAATGATGAATTTGTGCCTTTATCTTCCCCACCAGTCTCCTCACTCCATTCTGGAGGGTCCATAAACATCTGAGAAATGAGGAAGGGAAAGAGGGAAAAGGAAATCAAACATGCCCCTATTCAATGCAGGCTTTCCAATCAAACACACCTCAGGTTGAGAATGGGAAGAATTTTACATTTAATAAGAGTTTAGAGTTTTATTGCACAGAAAACTGGAATTTTAAACACCAAGAATGAGAAACGATTTTATTTCCTAGTAATGACCAAAAACTTTAAGAACTCACTGAAATTTCATCCAAGGACATGAAAGATCAAACTGGAATGCACTTTTCAAGGTGCATTGCTATAATTAAGCTGTTTTCTATTTGCATCCTTTTGTGTTCAGCTCATTAATGAAAAGCTAAATTTGCTTATGGTGTTTTACATTGTATAGAATTTTAATTTTAATAGTCAAATATATCAATAGCTTTCTTTATTATATGTGTTTTTGTGCACTGTGTAAGAAGTTCTTCCCTACTCTAAAAGATACTCTCTTAAATTTTCTTCTCAAATTTTTAAAATTTTGCTTTTAATGTTCATGTTTTGAATGCACCAAGAGTTATTTATTTCCTGTGTAATGTGAGAAAGAGCATTCATTATTGTATATGGGCAACCAATTGTCCCAGCTTCATGTACACAGTCACCCATCATTTTCCCCACTTATTAGTAATGCCACCTCTATGCTAAATCAAGTTTCTAGACCTGCCTAGGCCTATTCCTGGGCTTTTATTTTAATCCCTGAGCCAACACACAATATTTTCATGCCTTAGATTTCTAATTGTCAATAAAACAGAAAATCTTAGACAAGATCTATACTATATATCATGATAATAGGACAATGGCCAAACACTGTTTGACATCTGAAGTTTAAAGAATACATCATTTCTGGCAAAGACACATGTCCAAAATTAACATCAGTATGATAGATGGAGGTGTAAAAGTTCCAAGATGTAACAAGGAAAACTTTACTATAAAGAGGGACTAACACCCTGAGTCATGTGTCCTGGACAAGAAAAAATTAGTCTATCTACAGATCCTGTAATCTCCATTGTTTTCACATAGTATCTTTTTTGGGGAGGAGGAGCATCTGAAACATTAATGAATATCTTGGAAAGTATGAAAGTAATAATATTATAGAACTATACTTTGAAGGCAATTCCAGTAAGAAATATGTGCAAGAATGAAGATAATGAAGAAATAATTTTAAAATCCTGGGTATAAACACTTTACATTCATTTTTTTTTTTTTAGTGAATATCTGCTCAGTTTTATAAAATTATATGGCACGTGCATTTTGAAAGCTTTTTGAAGTGTTAAAACATTTAAGAAGTTCTTATATATTGAATGTGGTCCTAATTAAAGATGTAGAAGTACTAGATTAAGTTTGCAATTGATGCTTAAATGTTTTGGGAAATTTAATCTATTTAAAGCATAAATTTTGATTTATTAGCGTGTGTACCTGCTGTGTAAATATTCAGCAGAATGTGATTAATATTTAAATAAATGTGAAACTCATGTGATTAATATCTTGGAAAATAAACTAATTATAAATAATAGTGTTTATTCTTTTTTCAGAACAGAAATCATGTAAACATAAAGTAAGTTCACAGTAAAAATAAGTTCTATCTTTCTCCCAGTCTTTTTCTACAAATTTTGGCTCTTGATTTTTCCATAACAATTTTAGAATTAGCATAATAAATTCTGTGAAAATACTCTGAAGGTATTTTAATGGAATCAATAGATTAATATGGAGTGAATTTTCTTCTTTATCAGGCCTTATAGCATTTCTTCTGTTCTCGTTTTAAGAAGGAATGCTTCTAACATTTTCTCAGTTAGTATGATGTATTCTTGCATTCAGTGATGCTGATGAAAAATCTAATATCAACTTTATTCTCATTCATTTACATATGACCTGTTTGCTCTTCTATCTTTTAGAATTTTATCTTTATTTTCAACATTTAAAACATTTTCACTTTATTATGTGTAGGTGTGAATATTCTTTCTCTCTCTCATGAAATTTACATGTTTTTTTTTCATTCTAAAATAAAATCTTGTGGGGGTGTTAATCAGAATTGTATATAACCTATAAATTAATCATTATAAAATTATTATTGAATTAGTTTGACAGTTTTAACACCTCTGTGGGTATGACCTCTGACTACAAATGAAAGAGGATTTGAATCTAAATATCAGTATTTATGGGAAACTGCTGAGGCTCTAAAAGACCCCTATTCACTTCTTCCCTCCTCTTCAAATCTTTCTCAGTGCTTGCTTGAATTCTCTTCATTGTAAACCTTTGGACTTGAACTTTGTTCTTTTACTTTTACTGCTCCTTTTATTATCAGTCACTTCCTTTTGACAGTTTCCTTGGTTCCCAGCATGTGTTCCCTGTGTTTGTTTCCCCCTACCCCCAAGTATTACTTTGATTCTATGATGTAGTATGTTCAGTAACCTCTTCTGTTTTCCTATTCCAGTTCTGGATCCACTCCAGCCAGGCTTAGCAGTATGAGTCCTCTATGTCACCAGGTAAGAAGCTCTGGTGGCAGTGCCTAAGGCATTTAGCTGCTAACTAGAAGGCTGTTAGTTCAAACCTACCAGCCACTCCTCAGAAGGAAGATGGAGTGATCTACTTCTGGAAACATTTACTGCCTTAGAAACCCAATGGAGGTGTTATGAGTCAGAATTAACTTGATGGCAATGGGTTTTGGTATGTCACCAAGAGAGGAAATTTGGACACTATAAGGTGTCTATCCTCTCATCTATTAATCCACACTTGTTATATAAGGAAATAAGTTAATTAATAGGTAATAAAGACTGACATTGTCAGAGACCTCATATTACTTGGTTCCACAATCAACGCCAATGGAAGCAGCAGTCAAGAAATCAGATGTATTGTACTGGGCAAATCTGCTGCAAAAGACCTCTTTAAAGTGTGAAGAAGCAAAGATGTCACTTTGAAGACTAAGGTGCACCCAACCCAAGCCATGGTATTTTCAATCACCTCTTTGCACATGAGAGATGGACAATGAATAAGGAAGACTGAAGAAGAGTTGATGCTTTTGAGTTGTGGTGCTGATGAAGAATACTCAAAGTACGATTGTGGTGTAGTAAATTACCTGGTATGGCTTTTCTAGCCATAATCTTTTTGTAACTCCCACTTTGTCATGAGCATCTGAGTAGCTGATTGTTAAAGTTATCTACCTGGTATATTTCTGTTGAACCAGCATGAAGCAATCCTCTGGGAAGTTTGCTCTCTAAGCTGTATAGAATTCTGATGTTGGGATTGGTTAGTTTGGCCACTCTGCCAGGATAAAAAGGAGCCCTCCTAGAAGCAGGAGGAATATCTCTCACTGCCAGCTGAGAGACATGCTGCTGAGAGAGACACACTTGCTGAGAGAGAGAGAGATATGTGCTGCTGAGAGACATAAGAGACACATACTGCTGAGAGAGAGAGATGAGAGACACGCACTGCTGAAAGAGAGATGTGAGAAGTACGCATTGCTGAGAGTTAGACTGCCGGCTGCTGAGTGAGATGGGCAGCTGCGAGAGACTGAGCATGTTCCTGAACTTGAATTGTAGCCTGTTGCTTCCTTAATAGCCTCCATAATTTGTGAGTTCTGTGTGGCCACCATAGCAAATTGTTGACCCCAGCAGAGAAGTGGTGGGTGCCATAAGAGGAACAGTTGTTGACAAGGTTAGTAAGAGGACTGGAGGGTGGTGGCATGTCTGGCCTCATAGGAACAGGTCTTGGGCTGCTGCTGATGATTCTATCCTCCTCTTGTGTAGTTAGAGGAGATCAGAAGATGCCACCTTCCTGCCCCTTTAGCAACCATGGACTGCCAGAAGAACTAACAAATCTATCCTAGAAAAAGTGCAGCCAGAATGCTCCTTGGAAACAAGAATGGCCAGACTTCGTCTCACCTACTTTGGTCATGTTGTCAGAAGGGACCACTCTCTGGAGAAGGATATCGTGCTTGGTGAAGTCGAAGGTCAGCAAAAATGGGAAAGGCCCTCATCGATGTGGATTGACACAATGCCTTCAACAACAGGCTCAGGTATAGCAAGGATTGTGAGGCTGGCACAGAACGGGGTAGGTTTCATTCTGTTGTACAGAGGGTTACTATGAGTCAGAGCCAACTCCACAGCACCTGATGATGACCTTTATTACAAATTAATTTTATTGTCCCAATAGTTTTCAGTAAGCCACAGATAAGTGGCAACTTTATCAGTAGCTGGCACTGGCCCACAGACAAACTTTTAATATCTCCCTGGTATTCTATCCCAAGGACTAAGATGCTCCTAACCCAAATTGTGGTATTTTCAATGCCATCATAGCATGCAAAAGCTGGACAATGAATAAGAAATATAAAATAAGAATTTGATGATTTGAATTACAGTATTGGTGAAGAATATTGAATATACCATGGACTGCCAGAAGAATGAAAACATTTGTCTGGAATAAGCACAGCCAGAATGTTCCTCAGAAGCAAGAATGGCGCGACTTCTGCTCATATACTTTGGACATATTATCAGGAAGGATCAGTCCCTGAAGGAAGACATCAGACTTGGTACAGTTGAGGATCAGTGATAGATAGGGAGACCTTCAATGAGATGGACTGACACGATGATTACAACAATGGGCTCAAACATAGCAATAATTGTAAGGATAGTGCAGGACTGGGTATTGTTTCATATATAGGGTCACTATTGAGTTACTTGATGGCACCTAACAACAACATATTATCTTTACGCTGTCATATCTTAGAACACCATACCAGGGAGATTTAAAAGCATGACTATATGGAATGAGTACTAACCAATTAGAATGGATGCCAAAACTATAACAGATGTCAGCCATAGACTACCAGCTGAAAATCAAACCTAAAAAAAATATGGATATAGATCTCATCTGTATGTAATTGTAGTGTTGAAAAAACAATTAAAACATAAACCATAACTGTAAAACTAAAAATCTAAAATAATATTCCTGAATTGATCAAACTTGTCTTAGAGTTGAAAAGACTTTTCACATGTCTTCCATCATACCATCAAAGGAATACAGTTATTTAATTTCTAATTTTTCAAATTAGAAATTCAAAGAACTTACACTACATGCATCTATGAAGAGAGGAGATCTAACATTAAAAGTGGGGGAAAAGGAAAATCTTCACTTTTACAGTGCAAATATTAGAGGGCTGCAGAGTCTAGGGAAATACTTATAGAATACTTATGGGATATGAATTCTCACCACAGATCAATTATCTTGCTGAGTTACTGTTCTCTTTGAAAGCAGAAGAAAAACATTTTGCAAAACCACAATAAGAGAAAAGTCTCTGCCTCTAGTGAATACTATGATGACTGACTGAGCTGGCTTTATTAGAGAAATACACATCAAAAAGATAAGTGGCCAACTTATTAACACTGGTGGGCTAACAAGACACAACTGTGAAATAGAAAATATACTCTAATAACTACCAGATCTCAGAAAAGGAGCAACAAAAAGTTTTAAGATTATCAAGCAATTACAAGGAAAATTAGATGCAGATGGGCATCAGAAAAGTAAAGGAGAAATGACTAAATGGTAAAACAAAATGAAGCAAAACTCTAATTCTCCAGAAGGTCATGCAAATATTTTTTAAAAAAACTGTTATTTATAAACAGGCATCAAAATTGAACAAAGACAGTTAGATATCAAGTTTAGATTTTTTTTAAAAAAAGTTGATTAGCCTCTTACAGAGTGAACTAAATAAATACTTATGCATTTATCCTTTAATTCAGCAACTCTTGTTCTTACATTTATCCTGAAGATTCACCTCTACAAATATAAGACAGCATATTCACAAGGATATTAATTGCAGTATGATTTGTAATTATAAAACCTATTGGAATTTTGGAACAACCCAAATTCTTGTCATTAGAAGAGTCATTAAATACGCTGCATCCACCTAATGAAATACTGGGCAGCCATAAAAAATAATTAGGAAGATGCCTATGGATTGATATCCATTTCAATGTTCATGGTTAAGTGAACAAAAAAAAAATATATGCAGAAGGGTATGGTGTATAGAGAGAACGCTTCCTCTTGTGTAAGAAAGGAGAAATAATAATACAAATATATGCTCACTTTTACAAAAAGAATCATAAAGATAAATCAGAAACTAATGACAATTTATTATGTTATTATGTGCCGTGGAGTCAGATCCAACTCATAGCGAACACTTCTTGGGTTTCCGAGGCAGTATCACTAAGAAAGTAGATTGCCCAACCTTCCTTCGGAGGAGTGGCTGGTGGGTTTGAACCACCAGCCTTCTGGTTAGCAGTCAAGTGCCTTAGGTGCTACACTACCAGAGCTCCTATTAATGACAATGACTATCATTAATTAATTTGTCTCATACTTTAAGTAACCGTAATTTCCTCATATGGTTAGTTAAACTATGTGGGAGTAGGATGGAAAAGATAAGGTAGGAGAATCTGATACACTTTTATCTGAATATACCTTTTGACATAGTTGACCTTTTACCTTGTATACATTTTCATATAGTTTTGATTTTTTAATAAATCTTTTATATATTTAAAACATAAAATTAAATAACAAGGATTTAAAAAGGAAATACCTAAAATTGAACATAACCATAAAGAAACAAAGCTAGCTGTTTGTATTAAATTGATAACACAGAAAGATGGTATTATTTCCAAAACCACTACAACTTTACATCTTTAGTAGCAACGGTTCTGAGATTAAAAAAAAGAACTGCAAAGAAATCTTGAACTATTTATATTAGTTTATTACTAGAAATAATAATAATGGTGGTGTGATTCTGAAACACACTGGACAAAGTTTTGTTCTGTTATATGGAAGGTCACTATGAGTCAGAGCTAACTAAACAGCACCTAACAACAACAATTCTCAAATGGCTTTATGTATACTGCAGACTATAGCAAATATGTAATTACCTTAAATGTTAGGTACCAAGATGTCTATTGTAAGAAAAAAGAGGCACAAGTAAGATATAAAAGATAATAATATGCCAAATGTGTTCCATGTTTATTGGGAACATAAAAATGAATTCATATTTATATGTATATTTTTTTCTAGTTCTGTCCTTAAAAATGCCTAGCCATAATCATAACCAGAATAGCAATAAACATTACTAATGCCCAGATTTTGGTTTCTAAATACCTTTGGAAACATAGTCTCCATAGAGACTATGATGATTCCAATTCTAGTGCAAGGAAAATACAAAATGGGTCTAGGATAACTTATACTATGAGAAAGCAAAAAAACTATATAAGGACTCCTGGAGTCATGCCAAAAGGACACAGGAGCCAGTTTGAAGGGATTTACATTGTCCAAAGCTTGGGCAATTTGAATTAAAAAACAAAAACAAACCCAATGATAATATTAACAACAGCTGATTTTTAATAAATAACAATATAAATTAATTTTTATTTATAAATATATAAACACACAGTTGGGTAAAAAGAGTAAACTCTTCTTAGAGAAGAATGCTAGTAAGTAAATGCATAGGGCTGATAAAATCAGAAAATGACTATTTTGCAACCACAATGAATCAGTCAAGGATTATGAATTGATTCCAAAATCACTAGGTGAAAGGTGCCTGGGCAGCACGACATTCTCAAGGTCTGAAAGTATCATCCCACAGATCATCTATTACTTCAAAGGCAAAATGTTGGTTTTCAACAGAATGACCTAATGTTCATTGCCTTAATCATGCTATTAAATTTAGCACTAAAACTGAGACAACCTGATTCTGTGTGTCTCCTGATATTATGCAGTCAGAACACAGCATCACCTAAGAATTGTTATGGTCAATAAGGTTTAACATGAATCTAATCAAGTTTCAGAACTGCCTTTTGGTTTACAGGGAATTTAGGGTATATAAGAAAAGTTTAATGACACCATAAGGAAACAGCCTAAACCAAAGTTAGAAGAGCTGTTTTAAATTTTAAATGACTGAAGAGACATAGCAACCATATGCAGTATGTTACCCTTGACGAGATCTTATATTTAAATAAGCAAACAAAGAAAAATCACTTTTAAAGGCATTTGGTGACAGCTGGGAACTTCTGAATATGGACTGGATGTTAGAGTCTAACATCTGAATATGGACTGGATGGTGGATGACGTCATGGGCAATTGTTAATTACTTTTGGTGTGAGAATGATAGTGTGCTTATGTAGGATTTCTTTAATCTTCAGGTATTTAAGGCTATGTATGCATTTTGAGGTGTATTTATGACATCTGCAACTTACTTTCAAGTAGGTCAGCAAAAACAGATTATCTTTTTATTATTTTGATGTTTAAATTGTCTAAAATTTAGCCAGAGAGAAAGAGTTTGACAGAATCAGAGAGAAAGCAATTGTGGCAAAAGGCTACCAATTGGTAAATTTGAGTGAAGGGTATAAAGATCCTTATTGCACCAGTATTTTAACTTTTATGTAGATTTGAAGTTTTTCAAAATGTAAGTTTTAGAGTAAACATTGATTAGGACTTTCTAATGGCAAACTGTCCAAATGCATTTACTATTTCTCTCTCCCACGTCGCTTCTCCCAATTACAGAAGAGGGATAAAATTCTCAAGGAGAGAGAAGAAAGGACTGGAGGTGAAAGTGAAAAAAAAATGGGGAGTTGGAAAATTTTTCCTACTGATTATGAAGATGCAAAAAGGATTTTTAAAAAATGAATGATGACAGCCAATTAATTCTTCATCATCCTTCTCCTGATGTTTAAGTTTGTTTAATTGGTAATTTACCAAATATGACTATGAGCTACATTATTGACAATCTCTATCAAACAATATTTTATTTTTACAAAAGGACCATTCTACCTTGAACAGGACCATTGCCTATTCTAGCTATTTTGGGATTGGCAGATATGGTTAATCTTTGTATTTTTTAATTTTCCTATCGTGGACACGCAGGTCAATATAGGAGTAGACAAGAATCTCCACAGATTGTGAAACAACACCTCCATGATAATTATGCAATCAAGTTTAGAGACAGATGGATTAACAAACTAATTTAATAGTTTAATTTAATAGACTATTAAAATTATTAAAATTAATAAGCTATTTTAATAGTCTGAGCAATAAATAACACAGCTTGAACTCAGCCTGAGGCTTGGAGGCTGCTTTTCACTTTGGGGAGGCTCTTTATTAAGGCTGGGGCCTGAGGTAGGCAGGCCCAGGGTTTGGAGGCTGCTTTTCAGTTGGGAGTGGCTCTATATTAAGGTCAGGGCTTGAGGTACACGGTCCCAGGGCTTGAAGGCTGCTTTTCGCTTGGAGGAGGCTCTTTATTAAGGTCAGGGCTTGAGGTAGGTGGGTCGGAAGCTTGGAGGCTGCTTTTCACTTGAGGGCTGGCTCTACATTAAGGCTGAGGCCTGAAGTAGGCTGGCCCAGGGCTTGGAGGCTGCTTTTTGCTTGGATGTGGCTGTCTATTAAGGCCAGGGCCAGGGCCTACTTCTCAAACAACTAAGGGAGATGAACTTGTCTGTCAGTTTGTCATTCTCTGGTGGCTTACGTATTGCTATGAGGCTGGAGGTTATGCCACTATGCTGAAAATACTAGTAGGGTTACCCGTGGTGGGCAGGTTTCATCAGAGCTTCTAGGCTAAGACAAACTTGGAAGAAGGAAGAGGCCACCTACTTCTCAAACAATTGGCCAATAAAATCCTTATGAATAGCAGTGAAGCATGGTCTGATATATTACTGGAAAGCTTTATGAATAGCCATGAAACACTGTCCAATATAGTGCCAGAAGGTCAGAGGCACTCAAAATTTGACTAGGGAAAAGCTGATTCCACAGAGTAGAGACAACCTTAGTGATATAGATAGAGTAAAGCTTTTGGAACATCCATTGGCTGATGTGGCATGACTCAAAATGAGTAGAAACAGATGAAACATCCATTAATAATCAGAATATGGAATGTATGAAGTATGATTCTAGGAAAACTGGAAGTTGTCAAAAATGAAATGGAACGAATAAAGACCAATATCCTAGGCATTAGCAGGCTGAAATGGACTGGTTTTGGCCATTTTGAATCAGACAACCATATGATCTACTATGCTGAGAATGACAAATTAAAGAGGAATGGTGTGGCATTCATTGTCACAAAGACTGTTTCAAGATCTGCCCCAAAGTACAACGCTGTCAGTGATAGAATAATATCCATACACCTACAAGGAAGACCAGTTAATATTACTATTATTCAAATTTACACACCAACCACCAAAATTAAAGATGAGGAAATTGAAGATTTCTACCAGCTGCTGCACTCTGAAATTGACTGAACATGCAATCAAGACATGTTGATTATCACTGGTGACTGGAATGCAAAAGTTGGAAACAAAGAGTTACTGGTAGTTGGAAAATATGGCCTTGGAGATAGAAATAACACTGGAGATCACATGATAGAATTTTGCAAGACCAACAACTTATTCATTGCAAATACCTTTTTTCAACAACATAAGTGACAACTATACATGTGGACTTCACCAGATGGAATATACAGGAATCAGATTGACTACATCCGTGGCAAAAGGCAATGGAGAAGTTCAATATCCTCAGCCAAAACAAGGCCAGGAGCTGATTGTGGAACAGATCATCAAAGGCTCATATGCACATTCAAGTTAAAGTTAAAGGCAATTAAAACAAGTCCACAAGAGCCAAAATATGACCTTGATAATAGCCCTCCTGAATTTAGAGACCATTTAAAGAATAGATTTGATGCATTCAACACCAATGACCGAAAACCAGAAAAATTGAGGGATGACATCAAGAACATCATCCATGAAGAAAGAAAGAGGTCATTAAAAAGACAAGAAAGGAAGAAAAGACAAAAATGGTTGTTAGAAGAGACTCTGAAACTTGCCCTTGAGCAGAGAGTAGCTAAAGCAAATGAAAGAAATGACATGATAAAAGAGCTGAACAGATTTCAAAGAGCAGCTCAAGCAGACAAAGCCAATTACTATAATGAAATGTGCAAAGACCTAGAGTTAAAATACCAAAAGGGAAGAACACACTTGGCATTTCTCAAGCTGAAATACCTGAGGAAAAAATTTAAGCTTGGGGTTGCAATACTGAAAGATTCTATGGGCCAAATATTGAATGATGCAGGAAGCATCAAAAGAAGATGGGAGGAATACACAGTCACTGTACCAAAAAGAGTTGGTCAATATTCACCCATTTCAGGAGATGGCATATGATCAAGAACCAATGGTATTGAAGGAAGAAGTCGAAGCTGCACTGAAGGAACTGGCGAAGAACAAGGCTCCAGAAATTGATGGAATACACATTGAGATTTCAACAAATGGATGCCCCGCTGGAGGCACTCATTCAGTTGTGCCAAGAGATCTGGAAAACAGCTACCTGGCCAAACAACTGGAAGAGGTACATATCTGTACCCATGAAAGAAAGGTGATCACACAGAATATGGAAATTATCAAACAATATCATTAATGTCACATGCAAGTAAAATCTTACTGAAGATAATTCAAAAACAGTTGCAGCAGTATATGGACAGAGAGAAATGCAAACTGGATTCAGAAGAGGATGTGGAATGAGGGATGTCATTGCTGATGTCAGATGGATCTTAGCTGAAATCAAAGAATACCAGAAAGATGTTTACTTATGTTTTATTGACTATGCAAAAGCATTCAATTGTGTGGATCATAAAAAATTATGGATAATATTGAGAATAGGAATTCCAGAACACTTTGTTGTATTCATGAGGAACCTGTACATAGATCAGGAGGCTGTCACTCAAACAGAACAAGGAGATATTGCATGGTTCAAAATAAAGAAGGGAGGGGAGGGAAGGGGAGGGATTAATTTTGGGCTAGTTGGGGGCCACACGCTGGCATGGGTAAGGGGAGGGATGGTATAGAAAGAGTCTGGGACCATGGTGTGCATTAAGAAAAAGGAGGACACCGAATTTTACACATAATATATAGAAGACAGATGCTAATACCAACCAGTATATCCACAATACTGCATTACCACTAACACCAAACACCAGGCTACAGATCAACACATAAACGTCTGAGAAGATCAGATGAGGGTCAATGAACAGGAGTATATTCTAAACCAAGGATAGATTCAGCTGAGGCTAATCTTGCACAGATACCAGTGATACAAAATAACCACAATCCTTACAGAAACAACAGAAGACAGACATAGAGTAATCCCTCACAGACACCCAGCCACTGTGAGAGAGAGACCCCATGTATCTACCAACTCAGGACCATAGTATTGGGGGACACCAGACTCA
>NW_006921601.1:3181005-3193685 GCF_000298275.1 Orycteropus afer afer | reverse complement strand
CCACTCTATCCAGGATGATAAAACCTTAGGATCCTGGATAGAGTGGGAGGAAAAATGTGGATCAAAATCCAAAAACTCAATAATGACCAGAATTACTGGTCAATGGAGTCGGGTGAGACCCCCCAATACTATAGTCCTGGGATACATTCTGGGCCTAGAATAAAGCTCACTCCCAATGGCTGGCTCTCAGCCCAATAGTAAACAAGATGTACATGCAGACCACTCAACCCAGGGTGACGCACCCACATACTCTATGGAAATGTATCCCTTGGAGCAATCGACCACGGGGCACCAGAAGGGCAACATTTGCACAGAGGAAATGCAGGACACATAGGAGTGCATAACTATGAGGGGCACAGGGAAAAGGTTACTGTGCAGGAAGGGGAAGAGACTGGGTTAGGGTTGGGGATGGTAAATGAGGAGTGAAACTAAATGTACATGTAATGTTGAATGTAAAACAAACACTTACAATAAAAAAATCAAGAAGGGAGTGCATCAAGGTTGTATCCCTTCACCATACTTATTCAACTTGTATGCTGAGCAAATAATCTGAGAAGCTGGATTATATGAAAAAGAATGTGGCATCAGGATTGGAGGAAGACTTGTTAACAACCTGCAGTCCAGAGATAACACAACTTTGCTTGTTGAAAGTGAGGATGACTTAAAGCACTTACTGATGAAAATTAAAGACTACAGTATGAAGTATGGATTACACTTCAATATAAAGAAAACAAAAATCCTCACCTCTGGTCCAATAAACAGCTTCACGGTGGATGGAGAAAAGATTGAAGTTGTCAAGGATTTCCTATCACTTGGTTCTACAATCAACACCAATGGAAGAAGTAATCAAGACATCAGATGACATATTGCATTGGGCAAATCTGCTGCAAAAGACCTCTTTCAAGTGATGAAGAGCAAAGATGTCTCCTCAAAGACTAAGGTGTGCCTAACCCAAGCCATGGTATTTTGAATCACCTCTTATGCATGTGAGAGCTGGACAATTAATAAGGAAGACTGAAGAAGAGTCAAGGCTTTTGAGTTGTGGTGTTAGAGAAGAATGCTTAAGAGTACCATGGTCTGCTAAAAGGACTAACAATTCTGTCATGGAAAAAGTACAGCCAGAAGGCTCCTTGGAAGTGAGAATGGCCATACTTCGTCACACCTACTTTGGTCATGCTATCAGAAGGAACCATTCCCCGGAGAAGGATATCATGGTTGGTAAAGTATAGGGTCGATGAGAAAGGGGAAGGCCCTCTACAAGATGATGGACACAGTGGCTACAATGATGGGCTCAGATATAGCAAGTATTGTGAGGCTGGCACAAAACCAGGCAGTGTTTCATTCTACTGTACATAGGGTTGCTATGAGTTGGAGATGACTCGATGGCACCTAACAACAACAACAATGGAGTTGAGATGAAGTGACATATTTGAAAGTTATTTAACAGAGAGAATAAAATTTAACAATATTAGAAGAAATAGAGGGGGAAAAAAACCTGGGATATTCTCTTATTTCTCACTATCCCTAATGGATGGGTTATATGAATTGGGAATAAAACTGAAAATCAGATATTATGGTTTGAGATATGTTGTATGCAATCTATCTATGGTATATTAATGTGAAAAATGTCAGATAAACAAGTGTAAAATATATTTAAACTCAAGGAAGAGATCAGGACTAGAGATTTAGAGACTTATGTTTGGGACTTAACAAGTTACTATGCAGCAGTTGAAGTTATGAGTGTGAATTATATGATTTAAGTGTTTATAATTATTGTTAGGTGCCACCCAGTCAGCTCTGACTCATGGAGACCCTATATACAACAGAATGAATCATTGCCTGATCCTGTGCATGCCAACCTCACAATACTTCTACACCTGAGCCCACTGCTGAAGCTACTGTGTCAATCCATTTCGTTAAGGGTCTTCCCATTTTGTGCTGACCCTCCACATTACCAAGCATGATATCCTTCTCCAGGGAATAGTCCTTTCTCACAACATGACCAAAGTAGGTGATACAAAGTCTGGCCATTCTCACTTACAAGGAGTATTCCGGCTATACTTCTTCCAAGACAGATTTGTTAGTTCTTCTGGCAGTCCATTAAACTTTGAGTATTCTTCGCCAATACCACAACTCAAAAGTATCAACTCTTCTTTGGTCTTCCTTATTCATTGCCCAGCTCTCATACGCATATGAGGCAATTGAAAATACCATGACTTGGAAGACTTCCAGTAAGATGGCAGAATAGGCAGACAAGCTACACAGACCCTCTTCAACAAAGAAAAGTGAAACCAGTTGACAGAGATACAGAAGATAATCCTGGAGCCCTGAGCTTTGAAAGGAAGTATACAGAAGTGGATTAGGCAACAACTAGTAGAAAATACTGAATGAAAATAGGACCAAAGAATAGGCTCTGTTTGGCAAGGATGGCACATATATAAGGGAGGCTGACAACAGGAAAGGAGACAAGTAGTGAGTGTATAAGTCCTGCCAACTAGCAAATAGAGGAACACAGTACCCTGCTTACATAGCTAACATGCAAACAAAACAAAGAAAATGAAAATCATGGGCAAGTCACTGCAACATACAATCACCAATTAAATATAAACACAAAAACGTCACAATGTCTTGGAGACAACAGAGCATTGGAATCCACACAAAGAAGAAAGACAAAGCAGGTGTAACAAATGACCAGGACACAGATCCAGAACACATCCCTAAGGAAGAAGCAGCTTTGGAACTCCCAATAAGAAATTTAAAAGAATTATATTTAGGTACCTTCAACGGATTGAGACACAGATCAAGGAAAACACTGACAAAATTAAGGAAAACACAGACAAAATCCTAGAACAATTTTGAAAGACAATGCAAGAACAAAATGACACAATATAAATGAAAAATTAGAAATGACATAAAATCTATAGATAGAAATCCAGAAGATTAATACTACATTTTCAGAAATAGATAACACATTGAATGGGCAAAGGAGGAGAATTGAATCAATGGAGGACAGAATTAGTGAGATTGAAGACAAATACTTCAAAACTTCTTTGGAAAGGGATCAATCAGAAAAAAGATCAAAACAAAATGAAGAAAGCCTAAGGTCCATGCGGGACACCATCAAAAGGAATAACCTACATGTAATCGGAATAGGAAAGAGACAAATAAAACCATAGAGAAAATTGTCAAAGATTTGTTGGGAGATCATTTCCCTGGTATGATGAAAGATGAGAATATATCCATTCAAGAAGTCGAATAAACCCCAAACAGGATAGATCCAAAAAGAAAATCACCACATCATATCATCAAACTCACCAAAACCAAAGACAAAGAAAGAATCCTCAAAGCAGCACGGGCAAAATGAAAAGTTACCTACAAGGGGCAACCAAGAAAACTAAGCTCAGATTTTTCAGCAGAAACCATACAGACAAGAAGACAATGGGATGGTATATATAAAATCCTGAAAGAAAAAAATTTCCAACCAAGAATTATGTACCCAGCAAAACTGTCCCTCAAATATGATGGTGAAATTAGGACATTTCCAAATAAGCAAAATTTATGGGAATTTGTTAAAACCAGACCAACTTTACAAAAGATGCTAATGGGAGTCCTCTGGACAGAGAACCAACAACAGCAAACAACAACTGACTGTTAACACACATGATGACATAACCCAGAAACCAACTCAGTTATGGAAGTATCCATAGTAAATAAGCTAGAAATCAATTCACAAATGAGGACCACTACAAACAAAAAAGAGGGAAAAAAAACTGTGTAGTTACAGAACTTCTAATCGGTAGGGAAATCAAGAAAACTGCAAGATAGAACAGACTGTTCTAAACTTAGGAAGAAAATTATAAATCACAGGGTAACCTTGAAGAAAAATGATAAACCATCACATCAAAATTAAAGACGACAAGCACAAATATTTAGCAAATACTAAAACTAAAGTAATGAAGAAAGTGATAACATGACTCAAACAAAACTAGCTCCACACAGAAAATTATATAGAACAAAAAATTCAGCAACACCACAAAAAAACACATAACAAAATGAAAGGAAAAATTCATACTTGTTGATAATTACACTGAATGCCAATGGATTAAATGCACTAAAGAGATTTGCACTAAAGAGATTAAATGCACTAAAGAGAGTTGCAGACTGGATAAGGAAACATAACCCATCAATATGCTGTCTACAAGAGACACACCTTAGAAAGAAAGACAAAAATAGACTAAAAATCAAAGGTTGGAAAAAGATATATCAAGCAAATGGCAACCATAAAAGAGCAGGAGTAGCAACATTAATTTCTGATAAAATTGACTTTAAGACAAAAACCACCATAAGAGGCAAGGAAGGATATTATGCAATGATTAAAGGATCAATTGAACAAGAGGACATAACAATAATAAATATGCACCCAATGAAAGAGCCCCAAAATACATAAATCAGATTCTAAAAGAACTGAAAAGACAAATAGATGACTCCACAGTCATGGTAGGAGACTTTAATACACCACAGATAGAACAACAGGAAAGAAACTCAACAGACACAGAACTAAACAATACAATCCACCAATTTGACCTAATAGATATCTACAGAGCACTTCACCCAACAACAGCACAATACACATACATTAGGCCACAAAGCAAGCCTCAATAAATTAAGATAAATAAATAAAAAGATGGAAACAACCCACATGCCCATCAACAGAAGAACAGATAATCAAACTATGGTACATACACACAATGGAATACTATGCAACACTAAAGAATAATGTAGAATCTGCAAAATACTGTATAACATGGATGAACTTGGAGGACATTATGCTGAGTGAAATAAATCAATCACAGAAGGGCAAATGTAGTTATTAGCTCATTGTTGTAAAAAGTCAAGGATAGGTTTATATATGGAAGGAAACTTTCTTTGTTGGTTACCAGGAGTGTGTGTGGGGGAAAATACTGCAAAAAAAAGAAAAAAAAAATGCATCGACCCATGTCACTTTAATTTTGTGTGTTTCACTGTACAGAAATTATATTTCAATGAAATGCATTTTAAAAAATAAAGAAAATACCATGACTTGAGTTAAAAACAAACAAAAACTCAGCGCCATTGAGTCGGTCCTGACTCAATGTACCAAGGCGGTACCTCTACAGAAGTAGATTAGGTGTACCTTAGTCTTCAAAGAGACATCTTTGCTCTTCAGCACTTTAAAGAGGTCTTTTGCAGCAGATTTGGCCAGTGCAATATGTCATCTGATGTCTTGACTGCTGCTTCCATTGGTGTTGATTGTGGAACCAATGAAATCTTTGACAACTTCAATCTTTTCTCCATTTATTGTGATGTTCCTTATTGGTCCAGTTGTGAGGATTTTTGTTTTCTAATAATAATAATACACCCAAAAATTGAATGTTGGTTAATAACAAAATGGAGAGCAAAATGGAAAAAGAGGAGCTAGCAAAGAAGTCAGGGAGACAAGGAAAAAAAAGAGAATATGGTTTTGGGATCCCAAACAAAGAGAGAATTTCCAAATACAAGAACTGGTTAATAGAAAGTACAAGTATGAAAAGGACTGGAATTCATTTACGGAATTTAACCATTGAAAGGTGTTTTGTGAATTTAGCAATAGCCACTTCAGCAGAATAAATGCTGTGATAACAGATTATGGTGAGTTGTATCATGAATGAGAAATGAAGTAGAAAAGCAAAAGTAGACTACTCTTTTAAGAAACTTAGTTATGAAGGGATAGAACAAAGTAAGATATTTGCTAAAAAAGGAAATGATCATCAATGGAAAAGCAGGGCTTGAAGTTGAAAAAAATTTTTACATGATTAAAGACTGTGAGAGATAAAGTTTCAATATACTAACGATAATACTAATAAGTATTAATACAGCATAACAAAGATAATTTATGAAACAAAGAAGTAAGGCTCAGAGTCTAGATGGAGTGTTTAGCCTTGAGCATGAAATAGGAATCTTCTTCACCTGCCTCAGGCAGAAAAAAGTGATGGATAACAGATAACTTCCCATGATCCTCAGAGAAAAATTCAAAGTGCTTGTCATGGTCTCCAAGGATCTTCACACATCCCTGCTCAGTCCTCCCACATCAATTCCTAACATTCTTCCTCTCATTCACTATGCTCCACAGCAATCTACCAGATGGTCCTAGAACATACCAAACCCCTACTGCCTCGGAGACTAAGATTGCGAAGCTCTGCTGTCTGAACTACACAGATCTCATTTTTGCTACTGACCGCCCCTAACCCAGTTGTCACTTAGCTCATGGAATGGATAGCAATTATACAGGGACTGCCATTAAATATGGAAGAAATATGGCAATATGTCCAATCTTATAGTAAGGACTCCATTCTCATAAATGACTGTGAATAAGCCAGTCTCTGCATAGTTATGTAAATTACATGCTACAGCTCAAGGAAATGTGCAATAAGACGACTTCCCAGTCAAAGGGAGATTCCTGTGGAGAAGCATTCTGCAGAATATCTTCCTGTAAATCTCTATTAACTGAACTGAAAAATTAAGGAAGCCAGCAGGGATTTCTTTGAAATATTTTCTTTAAAAACATGTTTTCTTGGTAAGAAATACCAAGCTGTAGGGAAGGAAACTCAGATAAGAATTAGAAAAGAAGCAGTGGTTGGCAACTGAAAAATACAAGTTCTTGCTGAGTCATAGATTTATGAAACAAAGCAGATATTTCAGGCAAAGAAGCCTTGAAAGAAAAAGTGTAGACAACTGGAAGATTTCATTCAGGCAAAGGTTTTCCAGCTAAGAAGCAAGTCAGAGAAAGATAGAAGGATGGCACCTGTATCTCACCAGCAGGGAATAGGGAACAATATTTCATGGTAGTCAAAAAGGTTCAAAGCTACTCCAGTAGGAATTGTGTCACTATAGTTATAAATGAGAAGTTTTCTCCATTAATCTCATGTAAAATATGCAAAATCCTATTAGGTAGACATATTGTTAGAAAGGGTATACTAGCATTAAGAAAAACTACCCATGAATCAGTTGGCCAAACAATCAAAATGGGTAATATTTGAGACATTTGTCAGGGAGAGGCAAAATGTTCCAGTGAAAGGTACAAAATGTAAGAAGGTTGATAAGGTTTCAGAAACAAAGTATAGACTGTGAAATGACTTGTAGCATCCGTGAAGGAAGAGACCTATCTAGAGACCATCACTTTTTAGCAACAGGGTAATTCTGGAAAAAAGAGCCCTGGTAGTGCAATGGTTAAGCACCTGACTGCTGTGGTACACTGAATTACTTACTATGGCTCTTCCAGCCATGGTTTTTGTGACTCCCACCAGATGACTAGGTGGAACTATGCAAACATAAGGTTCTGTAGCCCACCAGTGGGACTGGATAGCTTCCTATGAATATAAATAAGGTACATGGAACTCTTGTAGGGGTTATATTGTGCAACTAAGTTATATGGAACCTTAATGTGGAGATTGGTCAGTTTTGTCATCTTGCTAGGCTTAGGTGGGAAGGGAGGATCTCACTGCCATCAAGAGACAGGAGGCAGGTGTGGAGTGCACTGTGGACCCAAGATCCCTGTACTGGACCTCCTCGACATAGGAGACTGAGAGAGAGCTTAGCTGTGATGGCAGAGAGCACCAGAGGCAGGAGAACCAAGAGACTGGCATGAGATCAAGCAGTGGCCTTCCCAGCCCACTAAATGAGAAAGCTGTGTGTCTTCAGGCAGAAGCCTTCCTGGTGGACTGGGGTGCCTCTCTGGGCACTTAGTCTGCAAAGCTAAAACATCTTCTAACACTGGCTGGAGCAGGGCAGAGGCTGAGGCCAGAGAGAAGTATGCCTTTGGCATGGCTGAGAAGAAGCTGTCCTGACTGAAGAACTGTATCCTGAGTTCTTTCTGATCCCTCGAATTCTAATGTGCTATTTCCCTAATAAACCTCATAATCGTGAGTATTGTCTGTAAGTTCTGTGTGGTCATTGCAACAAATTATCAAACCCAGCAGACAAGTAGAGAGTGCCATGGGAGGGACTGCTGGTGCCAGAATTGATAAAAAGGTTGGAGGGTAGCAGTATGTCTGACTTCTGTCTCACAGACATAAGCCTGAGCTGTTGATGCCGATAGTGATTCCATCTCCTTCTCAAAGAGTTCGAGGAGATCACAGGACCTCTCCCCATGCCATGTGTACAACTGCTAACTGAAAGGTTGACAGTTCTAACCACCCAGAGGCTCCACAGGAGAAAGACCTAATAGTATGCTCCTGTAAAAATTCAGCCTAGGAAACGCAATGGGGTAGTCCTGTTCCATCACACAGGGTCACTATGAGTTGGGATAGACTTGACAGCATGTAACAACAAATAATAATTCTGGAATGTGAAAATGCCCCACATTCTGGATACGTCTTTTTGCTTTCCCATAGTATTGTTTAACTTGTTCCTCTGTTTTCTATATACAGCAGTTAGGCTTGAGTAGATTCAGGTTTAATTTTGGGGAAAGGGCAAAAATCCTTTATAAGTGGTCTAGCTTAGGATTCAGATAAGGAAGCAAACAATGTCTGTCTAAAATTGACCTCTGGCTTCAGTTGGTAACAGCTTGGTCCCTACACTGTAGTTTCCCATTCACCTTTTATCTAATGATTTCATCCATCAACTACTTCATTACCAAACCCATTGCTATGGAGTCCATTCTGACTCATGGTGACTCCATAGGGTTAACAAGGTCGTAAATCTTTATGGAAGCCGACTGCCTCCTCTTTCTTCTGTGGAACAGCTGATGGCTCCCCCACCTTTTGGTTAACAGCCAAATGCCTTACCCACAGCACCACCAGACCTCCTACTCTTTTATTCATTCAAGAAATATTTACTGATGATCTATTTTGTACCCCAAACTTTGCTGTTGCTGTTAGGTGCCCTCAAGACAGTTCCAACTAATAGAGACCGCATATACAATAAACAAAGCACTGCCTGGTCCTGCACCATTCTCATAATCCTTACTATACTTATGCCCATCATTGCAGCCACTGTGTCAATCCATCTTGTTGAGATAGCCAGTCAGTGGGAAAGGGTCAGTGAAATACTATGCTAGGAGCTAGTAACCACTGGTGAGCAAATTAGAGGTGGTCCCTGTTCTTAGGCAACTTCCTCTTAATTGACCAGTAAATCATTAAAATATATAATTAAGAGTTATGAGAAATAAGTACCTTGGAGGGATAGAAAAGGGTTTCTTAATTATTTCATTAGGGGTTGAAAAATAATTATTTTTCTAGTATCTCAGTCCTTTCTTGCTACATAGAATTTGGTAAATTTTTTATTAGCTAAGGTTGCTTGCTTACCTTGAAATAGGATCTGAATAGCAAGGCAGGATATATGTTTAATTCTTTCCCTTTTATTATTAATTTTCAGCATTAGGAGCTAATGCCCTGGTTGACATTGGTGATGACCAATGGGTTTTATTCCTCTCTCTCTTTCAAACGTCATTACAGACTCATGGGTTTTTCTATGTTTATTATGTTTCTATTGTAGTCATTATTCTTTCTGACACACAAATTGTTCCATTTTAACTAATAAAAGCTCCTTCAATTTTTCCATGTCTTTTTTTTTAATAAAAATTTTATTTAAAATAAAGCTACAGAAAAATTGTGTAGAACAGAGTTTCCATATGTCGCACTCCCACTTCCAGTTTCCATAATTATTAACATCTTATATTAGTATTATATGTGTCACAATTAATGAGGCAATATTGATATACTATTATTAACTAAAATCCATAGTTTATTCAGATTTCTCCAGCTTTTATCTAATGTCATTTTTCTGTCCCAAGATCCCATCTGGGATACCATATTAAATTGAGCTGTCATGAATTTTAGACTCCTTGAGGTTGTGACAGTTTCTCAGACTTTATTTGTTTTTGAAGATCTTTGGCAGTTTTCAACAGTAGAGGTCAGGTATCTTGTATAATATCTCTAAATTGGGATTTGTCTGAAGTTTTTTTCCATGATTAAACTGAGGTTAAAAGTTCTGAAAGAAAGATGGCAGAGTAAAGTGACAATCTCATCACATCATATAAAGAGTATATATAACAATATGATTCATCACTGTGTTGATCATCTGGCTAAGGTAGGTTTTTTCCTCCACTGTTAAGTTACTCTTTTGTCCCCTTTTCTATACTGTGCTCTTTGGAAGGAAGTCACTAGGCAGAACTCACACTCAAGGGGAGGGGAGTTATGGTCCACTGCCTGGAGGGTGGAGTATCTACATAAAATAGTTGGAATTCTACATGGGAGATTTGTTGCTTTTCACCTTTATTTTATATTAAATCATTTGTTTATATTAGTATGTATTCTTAGATATTTATTTTACACTTTGGGATATAATCCAGTACTACTTTATTTTGTTGCTCAAATTGTTTCATCTTTGGACATTGGAAGTTCTTTCAGTTGATTCCTTTGTCCTTTTGATTTAGTCCCATCATTGTGCGTGTGTATGTTTGTTTGAGGAGCTCTGGTAACATAGTGCCTAAGGCACTTGACTGCTAACCAGTGGTTTGAACCACCAGCCACTCCTCAGAAGGAAGACTGGGCAATCTACTTCCGAAGCGATGCTGCCTCGGAAACCCAAGGAGGGGTCGCTACAAGTCGGGGCCGACTCGATGGCAAACAACAACAACAACATGTTTGTTTACTTTCTTACTTTCTGGAACTATAAGATGCTCCAGCTTATCTGGAATATTTCCAGCCCACGTCCTGGAATCAACCATTTCTCCAAGGACCCCTGGTTCCTTTTACTGGAGCACGGTATTAGAATCTAAGATATGGGTGCTAAGTGTGCTTGTAGCTGCTGGGGTGTTGTTACTTCTAAAACCTGTTGCCATCAAGTTGATACTGACTCATAGTGACCCCTCAGAATAGAGCAGAACTGCCCTATAGGGTTTCCAAGGCTGTAAATCTTCATAGAAGCAGGCTGCCTCATCTTTCTCCCACCGAGCAGCTGGTGGGTTCAAACCACTGATCTTTTAGTTAGCAAGCTGAATATTTTAACCACTATACCACTAGAGCTCATTGTTGTTACTTCTAGGTCATCGCAAATGATAGAATAAGGAAATAAATGTGTCCATACTAACCCATCTACATATAAAACAAAAAAAAAAAAAAAAAAACCCCAAACCCATTGCTGTCAAGTCGATTCCAACTCATAGAGACCCCTATTGGGTTTCTGAGGCCATAAATCTTCATAGAAGTAGATTGCTCAGTCTTGGTTCTGTGGGTTGGTGGGTTTGAACCACCAACCTTCTGTTTAGCAGTCAGATGCCTTGGGCACTGTGCTTCCAGAGCTCATAAATATGTATAATAGACATATTCATCTGCATCTATATAAAGCTACATTAGTTCATACTTGTGTTGCCAACTCTAATCCATCAACACATGGATCATTCTATACTTCCCCCTTACTTGTGTGTAACCTCCCACTCTAACAGTAAGAAACTTGTCTCCCACCACCCAGCATCCATTTACTTAATTGTTTATTCCAGTATATATGTGTAGTGGTTGCCCTATGGGAAACAACTTACCAACTAGAAGACAGCGATTATATTACTTTTGGGTTAGTTACTACAGACTCTATTCCGTTCCAAAGTTACTCAGGTCAGCATCTTTTTCCCCCACTCCCTTCAGAGATGTTGTTTCATATATTTGTAATACAATTAGACTCTACTGTCAGAGTCCCATCCTAGAATCCCTTGACCTTCTAAATGATTTTTTAAATTTGCATACATTAAAGTTCACTCCATTACTGTAAAGTGAGTTTCTATAAACACATAGTATCACTTATCAACCATTATAGTATCACATGTTGTTGTTGTTGTGTGCTGTCGAGTTGGCCCTGACTCAGTGACCCCTCTTTGGGTTGCCAAGGCAGTATCACTACAGAAGTAGATTGCCCAACCTTCCTTCCGTGGAGTGGCTGGTGGGTTTGAACTGCCAGCCTTCTAGTTAAAAGTCAAGTGCCTTAGGCACTATGCTACCAGAGCTCCTACAGTATCACATAGAATAGTTTGTTGTTGTTAGGTGCTGTCGAGTCGCTTCTGACTCATAGCGACCCCATGCACAGCAGAATGAAACACCACCCAATCCCACACCAGCTCCATGATCCCTGCTATACTTGAGCCCATCGTCGCAGCCACTGTGTCAATCCATCTTATCAAAGGCCTTTCCCACTTTCGTTGACCCTCCACCTTACCAAGCATGACATCCTTCTCCAGGGAATAGTCCCCTCTGACAACATTACCAAAGTAGATGAGACCAAGTCTGGCCGTCCTTGCTTCCAAGGAGCATCTCAGCTGTACTTCTTCCAGGACAGATGTTAGTTCTTTTGGCAGTCCATGGTGCCTTCAGCATTCTTCACCAGCACCACAACTCAAAAGCATCAACTCTTCTTCAGTCTTATTCATTGTCTAGCTCTCACATGCATATGAGGTGATTGGAAATATCATGGCCAGTGTCAGGCACACCTTCATCCTCAAGGAGACATCCTTGCTCCTCAGCACTTGAAAGACTTCCTTTGCAGCTGACCTACCCAGTGATACATGTCGTCTAATGTCCTGACTGCTGCATCCATTGGCCTCAATAGTAGAATCAAGCAACGTGAATTCTTTGCCAACTTCAATCTTTTCTCCATTTATCTTGATGCTGCTTATT
>NW_006921601.1:3161881-3178190 GCF_000298275.1 Orycteropus afer afer | reverse complement strand
TGGCTCCCTGTGGTTGAATCCTCGATCTGTTCCTATCCCCTTTGCCTTTTCTGTCCTCTCCCTGCCTTCCCACTTCACTCCTTGTGAGGCGTGGCCTGGGTTCCCTCTCTTCACCTGGGTCCCTGCGGCTGACTCCTCGATCTGTTCCTATCCCCTTTGCCTTTTTCTGTCCTCTCTCTGCTTCCCGCCTCACTGCCTGTTCTTAGTTCCCTTTTTTTGTCCTTTCTCTGCTTTCCACCTCGCTGCCTATTCTTAGGTCCCTGGAATCCGAATGAGAATGCTATCACTTTAAAATCCAAAATGGTTGCCACTTGTAAACATTCAAAAGAATAGTTTAATCACCCTAAAAACATCCTCTGTTTCATTTATTCAATCCTTCTCCACCCCTAACTTTTGGCAACTGAAGATTTAATTTCCCTATCTATAGTTTTGCCTTTTCCAGAATGTCATATAAATGGGATAATTACAGTATGTAACTTTTCAGATAGCCAAAAAAATCTTGGAAAAGATGAACAAAGTAGGAGGATCCACATTGGCCAATTTCAAAAAAATTAAAGCAACAATAAGCAAGATATTGTGGTACTGGCATAAAAATAGACACAGAGATCAGTAGAATAGAATTGAGAGTCCAGAAATAAACCTCTGTTTTTATGGTCAACTAATTTTTGACAAAGGTGCTATAATCATCTAATTGGGAAAGAAGAATCTTTGCAATAAAGAAGCTGGGACAATTGGATCTCCACATGCAAAAGAATTAAGTTGAATGCTTACCTCACAGCATTTATAATAACACAAAATGGATCAAAGACCTAAAAGTAAGAGCTAAAACTATAAAATTATTTTTTAAAAGTTTTTATTTTATTGAAATATAATTTATGTACAGTGAAATACACAAAACTAAAGTGATGTGGGTCAATGCATTTTTTTTTTTTTTTTTTTGCAGTGGTCCCTCCTCTCCCCTCCCACGCCTGTTAACCAATAAAGTTTCCTTCCATATATAAACCTTTTCTTGACTTGTACAATAATGAACTACTGCTATATTTGTCCTTCTGTGATTGACTTATTTCACTCTGCATAATGTCTTCCAAGTTCATCCATGTTATGTGGTGTTTTGCAGATTCTATATTATTCTTTATTGATGCATAGTATTCCGTCATGTGTATGTACCATACTTTGGTTTTCCATTCTTCTGTTGGTGGGCACCTAGGTTATTTCCATCTTTTTGCTATTGTAAATAGTGCTGCAATGAACATGGTTGTGCATATATCTGTTCTTGTCCTGGATCTCACTTCTTCAGGATATATACCTAGTCATGGGATTGCTGGGTCAAATGGTATTTCTATTTCCAACTTTTGAAGGAATCACCATACTGTTTTCCACAGTGGTTGTATCATTTTACAGTCCCACAAACTGTATGAGAGTCCCAAACTCTCCACATCCTCGCCAGCATTTATTATTTTGTCTTGTTGAACTCTGCCATTAGTGCTGGGGTTAGATGGTATCTCATTGTTGTTTTGATTTGCATCTCTCTGATCGCTAATGATCATGAGCATTTCTTCACACATTTGCTGGCTGCCTGACTCTTTGGTGAAGTGTTTATTCATGTCTTCTGCCCATTTTTTAATTGGTTTAATTTTTTTGTTGTTGAGGTGCTAGAGTTTTCTATAAATTTTAGAGATAAGTCTCTTGTCAGATATGTCATTGCCAAATATTTTCTCCCAATCTATAGGTTCTCTTTTACTCTTTCAGCAATGTAATTATTGTTGCTGTCATTTTGTGGTGTTGCTGATTTCTTTGTTCCTTATAATTTTCTGTGCTGAGCTCGTTTTGTTTATGAATTGTATTATCACTTCCTTTACTGCTGTTGTTTTAGTATTTGCTAAATATTTGTGCTAGTCCTCTTTTTCATTTTGATGTGAAGGTTTATAATTTTTCTTTGAGGTTACCCTGTGATTTATAATTTTCTTCCCAAGTTTAGAACAGTCCGTTCTATCCTGCAGTTGTCTTGACTTCCCTACCATTTAGAAATTCTGTAACTACACATTTTTTCCCCCTTTTTGTAGTTGTCCTCATTTGTCAATTGATGTCTCTGATTCCCTGTTTACAATCTTGTAGGTTTATTTAATTTGGTCTTCCATAACTGAGTTGGTTTCTGGGTTATGTCATCATGTGTGTTAATGGTCGGTTGTTGTTTGCTATTGTTGGTTCTATGTCCAAAGGACTCCCTTTAGCATCTCTTGTAAGGTTGGTCTGGTTTTAACAAATTCCCTTAATTTTGGCTTACCTGGAAATGTCCTAATTTCACCATTATATTTGAAAGGCAATTTTGCTGGGTATATATTTCTTGGAAATTTTTCTCTTTCAGGTTTTTATATATACTATCCCATTGTCTTCTCACCTGCATGGTTTCTGCCAAGGTTATTGGTTGCCCCTTGTAGGTAACTTTTTGCCTTTCCCATGCTGCTTTGAGGATTCTTTTTTTGTCTTTGGTTTTGGTGAGTTTGATGATGCTATGTCTTGGTGATTTTCTTTTGGGGTCTACCCTGGTTCAGGTTCATTGGATTTCTTGAACGGATATATTCTCATCTTTCATCAGACCAGGGAAATTCTCTCCCAACAAATCTTTGACAATTTTCTCTGTGGTTTTATTTGTCTCTTCCTGTTTTGGAATTCTGATTACATGTAGGTTATTCCTTTTGATGATATCCCACATGAACTTTAGGCTTTCTTCATTTTGTTTTGATCTTTCTTCTGATTGATCCCCTTCCAAAGAAGTATTGAGGTATTTGTCTTCAATCTCACTAATTCTGTCTTCCACTGATTCAGTTCTGCTCCTTTGCTTGTTCAATGTGTTATCTATTTCTGAAAATTTAGTATTAAGCTTCTGGATTTCTATCTGCAGATTTTGTATCATTTCTAATTTTTCATTTATTGTGTCATTTTGTTCTTGTATTGTCTTTTTCTAGGGTTTTGTCTGTGTTTTCCTTAATTTTGTCAGTGTTTTCCTTGATCTGTCTCTCAGATCAGGTACCTTTGAAGGTACCTAAATATAAATCTTTTTAATTCCTTATCAGGGAGTTCCAATGCTGCTTGCTTCTTCTTTAGGGATGTATTCTGGGTCTGTATCCCTGTCCCAGGTTTCTCTTGCTTTATCTTACTTCTTTGTGTGGACTCTGATGCTCTGTTATCTCTGAGACATTGTGACATTTTTGTGTTTATATTTAATTGGTGATTGTATGTTGGAGTGACTTGCCCACAATTTTTGTTTTCTTTGTATGTTATCTACATAAGCAGGGTATTGTGCTCCTCTGTTTGCTAGTTGGCAGGACTTATATACTCAGCACCTGTCTCTTTTCCCATTGTCAGCCTCCCATATGTCCCTGCCATCCTTGGTAAGTGGAGCCTATTCTTAGGTCCCTGGAATCCAAATGAGAATGCTGTCACTTTAAATATCCAAAATGGCCACCCCTTGTAAACATTAAAAATGGCTGTACCCTCCAGACAGCAGAAAGTCCACAGCTCAGGTTGTCTCCCTCCTTGCTGTTTCCCTTCCTAGTCATAGACCACTAGCGCAGTCATCCCTGCAGGCCTTGGCAACCAGGGCTGATCTTTAGGTCAATTCTCAGGTCCCAATACCACTTGGAAATACTCAGGCTATTGGTGCCATCAGAGTAGCTGACAGTGCAGCTCTGTCTGTCTCCATACTCACTCTTTTCATTCAGGTTTTCCACTAGTTGGTGCCTAATCTGCTTCTGTATACCTCCTTTCAAATCTCAGGGTCCAGGATGATCTTCTGTATCTCTGTCGACTGGTTTCACTTTTCTTTGTTGAAGAGGATCTGGGTATCTTGTCTGACTATTCTGCCATCTATTGGAAGTCCCCTACACCTATAAAATTCTTAGAACAAAAAACACAGGAGTAAATCTTCATGACCTCAGATTTGGTAATGGTTTCCTAGATATGACACCAAAAGCACAAGTAACAATAGAGAAAATGGATAAACTGGACTTCATTAAAATAAAAAAAACTTTTGTGCATTAAAGTATACTGTTAAGAAAGTGAATGACAGCCCTCAGAATTGGAGAAAATATTTGCAAACTGTATATATGATAAGAGTCTAGTATCCAAACTATATAAAGAACTCGTGCAACATGACAACAAAAAAGATAAACAGCCCAATTGAAAAATGGGCAAAGAACTTGGATAGACATCTTTCCAAAGAAGATATACAAATGGCCAATAAGCACATAAATAAAGGCTCAACATTATTAGTCATTAGGAAAACTGCAAATCAAAACCATAGTTAGAGATATTTTATTCATACTATTATTTAAAAAAAATTATATTAAAAGTGCTTGCAAGGATATGGAGAAACTGGAACATCTGTGCATTGCTGGTGGGAATTAAAATGGTACAGACACTATGGAAAATTGTTTGGAAGTTCCTCAAAAGGTTAAACATGAAATTAGCATAAGACCCAGCAATCTCACTCCTTGGTATATACCCAAATTAACTGAAAAAAAGTTTCAAACTCTTGCATATGAATGTTCATATCAGCACTATTCACAATAGCCAAAAGGAACAACCCAAATATTCATCAATAAGTGAATGCATAAACAAAATTTGGCATATTCATACAGTGGAATATTATTGAACCATGAAGAGGAATCAAGAACTGATAAATGCTACAACATGAAAATATTACATTGGGGGGGTGGACAGTAACACAAAACCACATATGATTCCATTTATATGAAATGACCAGAATAGGCATGTCTATAGAAATAGAATGGCTCTTGGGTGGCACAAAATGGTTTTCCATTGGACAGCAGTGAGTTTGTTTTCTTTAAAAAAAAAAAAAAAAAAAAGCTTCATTACCTTCGAGTCGGATCCGACTCATAGCAACCCCTCCTTGGATTTCTAAGGTGGTATCCTTATGGAAGTAGATCACCCAGTCTTCCTTCTGAGGAGTGGCTGGTGGGTTTGAACTGCTAGACTTCTGGTTAGCAGTCAGATATCTTAGGCACTACACCACCAGAGCTCCCTTAGAATATCTTTAAATGTTAGTAAATTTCTATAACATCTTTAAGGTATACAAACGGGAGTGTTTATGGGTGGCACATTAATTACATTTTTAGCATCAAAAGCACATCATGGAGATATTTCCAAAAAATAATTTTCAAAATATCCATTCCATACCTTGAATGTATTTCATTAATAAAACATCACTTTTTCCTTAAAGGAAGAAATTAAGGTTATTATTTTTTTCAAAAGTATCTTCTAGTTAGTATACTAATGACATCTATTTATCATTTCTGAAAGGTCAGGAAATGTAGAATGTTTACTTTTTTTAAAGAGAAAAATGTAAAATTCAGCTTTAGGCCTGACAATTATTTTAATATTCTTTGCCATGAAATAATGTGGTGCTTAAAATTTTGTATAAACATTTCTCATTTCAAAAGTAAGTATTGTAAAGATTCTTCTACCTAAGAAAATATATTCACTTACCTGAGCTCATAAACTGTCAAAGCCTATTGCCTCAAGTTAGTTCTGACTCATAGCAACCCTACAGAACAGAGTGAAACAGGTCCACAGTGTTGCCGAGGCTGTAATCTTTACAAAAGCAGATATAGCAATATCCTTCTCTCACAGAGCAGCTAGTGGGTCCAAACCACCAACCTTACAGTTAGCAGATGAGTGCTTCACCAGTGCACCACCAGGGCTCTTTTCATAAACTGCAAAATATTACTAAAACTTAAAAGCAAAAGAAAAATGTAAAGTAACTTCATGAGCCCGACACTCTTTTCTTGGGTACAACTTATGCAACACTTGATTTTCTGGCAAGTGGACCAAGTGAAAGCCCATTGTCAGTATACTCATTATATCAATAATGGAAATACTGTAAAGAAGTAAGAGTAGGAAAATGGAAAACACTTGGGTTCTTGATGTCATTGTTGTGTTGCTAAATTAACCAAACCTGAGTTTACGTACCCCCAGATTCTTGTGTGAAATGATATATCCCTATTTTTTAATGTGCTTTGCAGTCGACACTCTGTTTCCCTGCAGCCCAAAGCATTCTACTGTGTCTATTGTCTCAAGACCTTTGTCTTTGCTGTCCCTTCTGATCAGAGTGCACTTTCATCAGAGTTTCATATAACTGACTGGTTTTTAATCACTCAAGTGTCTGCTTAAATGTCATCTCTCTTACACTCAAGCTAATGTAGCCTTACCCCTACCTTAATTACCCTCTATCATGTTAGGGTATGTAATTTTCTTCCAAAAACCTTTCTGCTTCCTTATTTTATAATATTTTTTTATTTTCCCAGTGGATAAGGATTTCAACTATTTGAACTATTTGTTCACTGCTATTTCCCAATCCAAGAACACTGTCTAGCATATGATAACACTCAATATTTGTTGACTGATTGGCTATATTTTCCATCTTATTTCCTAAACTTCTCCATAAAATCAACATTCTAACATATTGAGCTGCTAGGAAATCACAGAATACAGACTACTTTCTCTTATGTCAGTGCCTCTAAACTTTCTACCTAGATGTCTTCTCCCCTCTTCTTCAGCTCTAAAATTTAAAACATCCATTGTGTGTCAGGCACTGGATCAGGATGGATGCTGGGAATATGAAGTTAAGTAAAACAAAGTCTCTACCACAAAGACAACTTTACACTCACTAGGATGGCGATACTAAAAAAGACAGACAATAACAAGTGTTCACAAGGATGTGGATGAGGTAAAAGCTCATACATTGCTGGTCAGGATATAAATGGTGCATCCACATTGGAAAAAAAAGTCTGGCAGCTCCTCAGATAGTTAAACATAGAATTATTATATGATGCAGAAATTCTACTCATAGATATATATTCAAGAGAATGGAAACCATATGCCAACACAAAAACTTGTACACAGATATTCACAGCAGCATTATTCATAATAGACAAACTGTAGAAGCAACTCAAATGTCCATCAATTTATGAATGGATAAATAACATGTGGTTGTTGTTGTTGTTATTTGCCGTCGAGTCGGACCCGACTCATAGCAACCCCTCCTTGGGTTTCCGAGGCAGTATCACTACGGAAGTAGGATTGCCCCATCTTCCTTCCGAGGAGTGGCTGGTGGGTTTGAACCGCCAGCCTTCTGGTTAGCAGTCAAGTGCCTTAGGCACTATGCTACCAGAGCTCCCAATAACATGTGGTATGTTCATGTAATGAAATATTATGTAGCAACAAAAAGAATCAAACTACTGATGCACATGCTACAACATGAATAAACCTTGGAAATAATATACTAAGTGAAAGAAGCCAGTTACAAAGTCCCATGTATTGGTTAATTCTACTTATATGTTATGTTCAGAATAGGCAATATATAGAGATAGAAAGTATATTAGTGTTCCCTTGAGCTAGAGTTGATGTGGAGGTTGGGAGGTGACAGCTAAGGGGTTTAAGGTTTCTTTTAGGGGAACAAAATATTCTAAAATTGATTGTGGCAATGGATGCACAATCTGACTATATTAAAATCATTGCATTGCATTGCATACTTTAAATGGGTGAATTATATGGTACATGAGTTATAACTCAATAAAGCTGTTAAAAATAGATAAAACATAAAAAATCAAAGTCTTTGCCAACACTAGATATACTCCGAGATTCAATTATAATTTTTCCTCCTCAAAAATGTCTTGGTTCTGTGACCCTGCTCAACTTACCTACAGACAGCTTGAATGACCTGCTATTATAAATTTCACTCCTTTTTCTCTTCCATCACACTGAATGTTCCTTGGGAATAAGAACTGTATCTTTCTGCTCCGAATCCCAAATGCCTAGAACACACGTAGTAGATGCTTTAGTAAATGTGTTTGAAAAAAAGAATGCGAAGAAATAATTGGATTAATAACTCAAAGCCAGGATTTTTTAAAAGGTGGGGAATTTTTGTTTTTGTTTTAACCCAAAACTCACTGCCATCTAGTCAATTCCTACTCATAGTGACCCTATAGGACAGAGTAGAACTGCCCCATAGGGTTTCCAAGGGTATAGATCTTTATGGAAGCACACTGCGTCATCTTTCTCCCATGAAGCAGCCAGTGGTTCAAACTACTGACCTTTTGGTTAGCAGCCTACTGCCTTTACCACTGTACAATGAGAGCTCCTTTGTTTTTGTTTTAGCATTAAGAAAAATTGCAAAACTTTAAAAAGTGTACTTGACCATCAAAATCCAAAGGTGAGATATGGAAACATGAGATTAAGGCCTCTAGGGTAGAGAAGCCCCAAGGGGCTAGAGGTTGGAAACTGAAGGTCTTTCCTTATGTGAATTTGCTAATGTAAAAGCGGTCACAGTTGTTAACCTGTTGCAGTTCTACAAAATGGCCATTGGATAGCGCTGCAACGTATCAGTTAAAGTTTGTCTGTGTGGTGGCAGAATAGTACCAAAATCAAGTCCCAAAGACTTCAAGAAATGTGAGACAGTGACAAGGACAGAAAGAGGAGAATACAATTAGATAGGACAGATTTAAAAGGGAAGTTTTCATTAAAAATAATCATAAAAGGGAAGATACAGACACAGTTTAGTGCAGGTAATATTTCTTTGGAAGTAAGAGAGCTACTTAAATAAGCTTTGAGTTGCTTTAGCATAGTCTCTATGGCACTGTCCATAGTTTCTTCTAGATTCTGCCACACAATTGTTGGTCTGCAAGTAATGTAGCATAATTCTCTTCGAAATGTCCATTTATTTCTATTGATATTTACCTTCTGTTTCTTTACCCAATGCATCAAGGATGCCTTGAACTGCCATAAACTGCCTTTTGACAACCAGCATGAAAAATTCCCTTGGCAAATTTGTGGCAGTACAAGCAACTCTCTTGGTTTATCTTTTAATAGCCATAAAGGATCAAAATAGTTCACAAGAACAAGTTAATAATGACAAAAAGAAATACCATAGAGCAGCAAACAGTGAGGGTCATTCTAGCTGGAAGGAGCACAGGATCTCATGTTGTACCTTTGCCTGATAGAATCCAACAATAAAAATAATAAGTCACCATACAAATTACCTTTCTGCAACACATTCTCTCTCTCCTTTCTATTTTGAACAGAAATGGATTTTCTCTGAGTTTTAAGTACTCCACAGCGCCTAAGCCTAACCAGAAGGTTGGCAGTTCAAACCCACCAGCTGCTCAGGGGAAGGAAGACTGGGTAATCTACTTCCCTAAAGATTTACCGTCTTTGAAACCCAAAGGGGAGTCGTTATGATTTGGAATCAACTCCATGACAGTGAGTTGTTTTGTTTTGTTTTTTAATCTTTTGTGAAGGAGCTCCCAGTAGTATAGTGGTTAAAGCATTGATCAGGCTGCTAACCAAAATCCTGCTGTATGAGCGCATGAGCTGCTCCGTGGGAGAAAGATGAGGCAGTTTGCTTCCGGAAAGATTTATAGCCTCAGAAACCCTATGGGGCAGTTCTACTCTGTCCTAAAGGGTCGCTCTGAGACAGAATCGACTCAATGACAGCGAGTTTGGTTTATTTTTGGTTTATCTTTTATGATCTAGTGTCTATCCTGCCTCTTCTATGAAGCTCTCCTGAGAGACCCAATTCCTTAATACTCTTCTCCTATTCTACTGCCACTTCCACTCATTATACAGTAAAACCTGTGAAAGCCAGAACCTATATAAGGTGTAAAACCTGATGAAGAAGGAGAGCTAAAATATTTTCCACTAATAAAGAGTGATAGAAAAGTGGTAAGACTGCAGACTGTCAAAGGTAGAAAATTTGCAAGACTTGGAAGAACAAGGCAGTCCCATCGAGTTCTAGCTCTCCCAGGTTTCACTGTATAGACTTTGGATTGTAATCTTGTTTTTACCTATGGATCCTATATATGTTATAACATTAGCTTCTTAATAGCAGTAATTGGTCTTATAATTCCATTTGTCCCCAAAGACTGGTCCTATGACTTATACTTTTGATAAATGTCTGACTGTGGTTGGAGGTAAAAAGATGACATAGTAGTAATTGTTCTTAGATTTTGTACACTGCATATTTGATCACTGAAACAATATAATTTTTTGTTATATACTTGCTACATGTGCCCCAATGATTCATCCTAGAAACTTCTACTCACAAAATATTAAAATCAAATATCATCCCTGGGAGATTTCCCCCAGTTCTAGAAGGAGTATATACACTTTGTTCATTATTATTTCCCCAGTGCCTAGAACAAGCTTTAAGGACCTCTGGTGCTGCAGTGCCTAAGGCATTTGACTGCTAACCAGAAGGATGGCAGTGCAAACCCAATAGTCACTCCATGGAAGGAAGATGGGGCAATATACTTCTGTAAAGATTTACTGCCTCAGAAACCTGATGAGGGTGTCACTGTGAGTTGAAATTGACTCAATGGCAGTGGGTTTGGTTTTTGGTTTTAAAACAAACTTTGGCATGTGCTATGTAGTTCATATTCGTTAAGTGAATTAATATGAATTTGTGATCCCATGTGACATCAGGTGGAGTTGTCCAATAATGACTGTATTTATAAGTCTGGAACTCAGGGGGAAATCTAGAATTGAGGTAAAGATTGGGTCTTATAAGTTATTGGTGAGAGCTGAAGTATGAGACTGGATGAGATCACTTGGAGGGAGTTCTGCATTTAAGAGAAAGATGGTTTGTTTGGTTGTGGCAATGCATAATTTCAGAAAAAAAAATTGGGTCATCCCCTACCCTGACCAACAAGACCTGGCCATAGAGTTTAAGCAAGTCACCACCAATGTTACCCAATGCAGCCACCTCTTCCCATTTTCCTTGAACAAAGCTAGTAACATCTTGGAAAATTTTATGCTATCTCAAGAGGCAAAACAGCCAACAACACCATTTATCATTTATGGAAAAACACTTTAATAATTCACTGCTTCAATTAACATTTGCTGTTAATCAAGATTTCATGTCTGAAAGCATTAGACCCAAGCTCAGCAGGTTGGTTTAAACTCAAGCTCCATCTGTCTGTCATGGAGCCCAGTGGGGTGGCCACAAAGAAGACAAATGCCAGGCAGACTTAAAAGCTGTGGGGGAGAGCACCTCTCAAAGCAGGTTGCTCGTGGCATCCAGGCACCCATGGAGTAAGGAAAAGCAAATTTCTGCCTCCAAAAGGGACCTGGAACAACCAATGTAGAAACCAGTATGGTGCTTCCTTAAAAAGCTGGAAACAGAAACACCATATGATTCAGCAATCCCACTACTAGGTATATGTCCTAGAGAAATAAGGCTGTGACGTGAACAGATATTCACATACACACATATACGTACACATACACACAACGGAATGCTATGACATATTAATGAATAATGAAGAATTCGTGAAACACCTTGTACCATGGATGAAACTGCAGGACATTATGCTGAGTGACACAGGTCAATCACAAAGGATGAATATTGTATGAGACCACTATTATAAAAAGTGAAGAAAAAGTTTACACAGAGAAAGAAACATTCTTTTTCAGTTAATAGGGTGTTGCTGTTGTCAGGTGCTGTCGAGTCAGCCCCGACTCATAGCGACCCTTTATACAACAGAATGAAACGCTGCCCACTGCTGCACCAGTCTTTCAGTCCCTGCTATACCCTCATCCATTGCTGCAGCCACTGTGTCAATCCATCTCATTGAGGACCTTCCTCTTTTTCATTGACCCTCCACTTTACCAAGCATGACATCCTTCTCCAGGAAACGGTCCCTTCTGACAACATGACCAAAGTGGGTAAGATGAAGTCTGGCCATTCTTGCTTCCAAGGAGCATTCCACACCCTCCTGGGGTAGTTGAATCTACCCCATGTGCCAACCTCAACCACATAATGAAAAAGACCACCTCTCATTCCCACTTATACAGCCCCATATGTTGCACTCTGGATCCCAGCCCAGATTTATCCATGGGGAGCTCCTCATTTGGGCCCTTTGTGTCATTCTCAGCCGTTGGTCTCATGTTTGTCATCTTAATGAACTCCAGCAGGTTTTCCAATCATCAAATCTCCGTTTACAAATCATTCCATGTCTTCCCTCTGAGCTCAGCACACTATGAGGGCAGGACCATGAGGGCAGATAGTTTTTGCTTAGTTACATAAAGAGAGAAAACTGCCCTTTTAAGCCTAGTCCTGGGGCAAGGTGGGCCTACTGATAGTGCATTTCAATGAATAAAGCAGGCCATTCCAGTGATTTGCTCACAATGAAGAAAACATCTCTGAGTAGCTGGCTATCTCTTCCAGGAGAAATAGAGGATGTCCATAAAGTTAAAATTTCTACCTCAAAATTTCCCCACTTATATAAGTAAAATTGAACATATTTTCCCCCTAAATTAAAAAAATCTAAGTGTGCATGTGTGTATGCATAAAGTTATTCTGAAAATACAAGTAGTAGATGAGCCTAAACAAATATAGAGTGTGATAGAGAAAACTTGGATGCTGTTTCAAGGTAAAATAGAGAAGTTTATTAAGGATTTAAAGAATTATTCAAATTGGGAACATCATGGCCCATCAAAATGAAACCACAGAGTGCAAGGCACAATAATTATACAGACGTTTATACAGGCTTTAGACAAACAACGGGGCTTACTATATTCAGAAGTTAGAAGTACGCTTTCTCACAGTGGAGCTGTCAGTGATGGGATTAAAGGATATACCTGCTGACTGCTGCATCAGCAGAGCAGTGACAGGGCAAAGTCAGGATAGGGTTTGTTCTGAAATCAGGTAACAAACAGGTTTGCTAGGCATTGATTAATTTATCTTAAGACACAGGTTCCTCAAGAATGTACAGTGCAGGAATTTAAGAATGTTGCATACAAATCAAACTGCATTGTTTTAACATGATAAGATAATTTGGAAGTAAGTTGCTTGCAGCGATATATTTTTTGAGAACATCCTATGTAAGGGGGTTTCAGATAATCGTTTGTGTCCTGATGCCCTCTGGGACCAAGATATGACAGTCTGCATCTGCATGACCACAGAGGAAAGACCCTCTGGGAACAAGCTGCCAACATCCTGTATTACAGAGAAAAACATTTTCTTTAGGTACATGCACAGGCGCTCTGGTGGTGCAGTAGGTGAGGCATTTGGCTGCTAACTACAAGGTCTGCAGTTCAAATCCACCAGCACTCAGCAGAAGATGATGAGGCAATACACTTCCGTAAAGACTTCAGCCTTGGAAACCCAGTGGGGATCACTATGAGTTGGAATTAACTGGATGGCAGTGGGTTTGTTAGTTTTTTGTAGGCTATGTAGTCAAGCACTGGAGAGAAAAAAAAAAACGCCTGTTAGAAAAATCAACTTTAAAATTCAGCATGAATTCTAGACATATATCCAAACCTAAGATGGAGTTAAGGCTCTGCTTTCAGGCTGCCTTATCTACACATATACCAAGCACCTCAGATTATAAACTCATAGAGAAGCCTCCAGGAACATAATATATCTTGGTGGCAGGTGGGGAGCATGCCATTTGAGTGAGATGAAATGACTCTCAAATTAATTGCAGCAGGTAGCATCCATCTTGCATAGGAAGGAAAACGAAACCAAACCCACTGTTGTCAAGTCAATTCCCACAGGACAGAGTGACCCTTCAGGACAGAGTAGAACTGCCCCATAGGGTTTTCAAAGCTATAAATCTTTTATGGAAACAGACTGCTACATCTTTCTCCCAAGGAGCAGCTGATGGGTTGGAATCTCCAACTTTCTGGCTAGCTGCCAAGTACTTTAACCACTGTACCACCAGGGTTCCTTATAGACAGGAAAGGGCCTTGTACAGCTAGTGTGGTTCTCCCTGTAAAGCAGTCCAGGCTCACTCAGAGAGAGCCAAATGCTTCTTAACACAATAATGGTGAGGTTTACTGTTCCAAGATAGAAAAGGCCCAGAATCATGCTGCTACAAATGATTTCCCTCTCTAAATATAATTAAATTGTATTGCATTTAATAAAAATAATACTCATAATGTTCACCTTGATTAGATTTGTTTAGGTTAAATAGCAAAAGAAAAAAAAGTTAGTTTCACTTTAAAAACAAAAAACAGTTGCTGTCAAGTTGATTCATGGAGACTCCATGTGTTTCAGAGTTGAACTGTACTTCATAGTTTGATCTTTTGGAAGTAGATTGCCAGGTCTTTCTTCTGAGGCACTTCTGGGTAGATTCAAACCACCAACCTTTTGGTTAGTAGCCTAGTGCTTAAATGTTTGCATCAGCCAGTGACTAAATTGAAATTAAAATTAAGCCTCAATCCCACCCCACCCCTTGCAACCTAGAAAAAACTGAGTATAGGGAAACCACAACAAGCACCCAACAGAAGTTTGAGACATACTGGAGTCTGCAAAAAGCAAAAGATGAACTTCTTAATCCAAAAGTATAAAAGGAGTTTCACAAGTGAACAGAGAGGGTTGAAGAATGGTACTTAATGACATAATGAGAGAGAGACAACCTAGATTGAGTTCCAAGCTTGTTCCTCCCACATACTCCCATACTGAGATGACCTCATCCTTCTAAGTGAATGTTTGCTATTATCCTACTTCTGCAGATCTATTCTGATGGAGTCTAGTGAAGCGCTGGCAGAATTGCCAGGGGAAGGTTTCATTTTCCCTAGCTCCATCACAGGGCTCTGATTGAGACATTTGAAGGGTTATAGCCCACGTGGATTACTAAATCACCACTGGTTATCAGTAGTGTTTACTCCTACAGAGATCCCTACAGATACAGGAGACTCAATGGCCCGTTCACAGATGAGCAGAGCTAAGAAGAAATGGCCCTGCCACACCCAGATTAGTTTGAAACTAGTGACTCCACTGATGTGGTGACCACACACAATGGACTGGCTAACCTCTTCTTTGCTCTTATTTCTAGCTTTATGGAAAATATGTGCACAAGTAAAAATCAGTTTTATAGTGAATGTATGCAAATTAGATATAAACTTCCTTCTAATGCCTGTTATCAAAGTAAATATTGAAAATCCAATAGAATAAGTCTCAAAGGAAGACATTGGCCAACGAGTACAGAAGGTTGCTATGTTTAAAAACTAACCCAAAACTTAAAAGTAAATGATAAACCAGGAGAAGATTTGCAAAGGATATAACAGACCAAGCATTAATATATTTAGGATAAAAATTCAAATAAAAAATGCTAGTAATTTTTCAGCAAAGATATTTAAATAAGAATGTTCAATGCTGGCAAGGATATACTATAATGGTTTCTGGGGAAGTTTCAAAAGCTTTAAATATGTTCATATGCTCTGATTCAAGAATTTTACTTCTGGAATAGATTCTAAGGAAATAATATAAAATGAGATCAAAGATTTAAGCACATAGCTGTCCTGTGAAGCATAATTTATAAGAATAAGGCTAATGTCCAATATTTGGAGAAGATTAGGGAAACTATAGTCAATCATACAGTGGGACATGATGCTACTATTAAATATAATGTTCATGAAAATGTTTTTTAATAATACAGGGAAATTATTATGAATGTTCCTTTTTAAATGAAAGATAGTAATTTATATACATAATGTAATTTCAACTTTGTAGAATTTCCCTGGAAAAAAGAATATATAAAAATGTTATCAGTAGTTTATTTAAGGTAGTAGTATTAATTTTCTGCTTCTTTAGACTATCATGGAGTCCCTGGTTAGTGCAAGTAATTAACACACTCAGCAGCTAACTGAAAGTCTCAAGGTTTGGGTCTACCCAGAGGTAGAAATGTCAGAGTCAGCCACTGAAAACCCCATTAAGCACAGTTCTACTTTCACACACATGGGGTCACCATGAGTCAGAATAAACTCCACAGCAACTGGTTAGTGGTTTGTTATACTATCACGCTATTTCCATATTTTCAGCAATGAGGGCATGTTTTTAAAATCAGTAAATATTTAGCAAAAACATAATACAGATTTCCACTAATGGGAACTAAAACTCTTTGGAGAAATGGCTGAATCCAAGCTTGAAGAATTACAAGATGAGCTTGGAATATTTTGTTACCAGAAACGAAGGAAGCTTCCAAAAGCTATTGAGGTGGGTCACGTTAAAAAGACACAAGTAATTTGAAAGTGCTCCTCTAGGCCAAAGATGAGACAATTTCATCATTTAAAAGGAAATACATAACTGAAATGAATATGCTTAAAATATTTGAGTTAATAATGTTACTAAAATAAAAACCACTGATCACCTTTAGAAGTTGCTTGTTGTTGTTGTTGTTGTTTGCCGTTGAGTCGGCCCCGACTCATAGCGACCCCTCCTTGGGTTTCCGAGGCAGTATCACTACGGAAGTAGGATTGCCCAACCTTCCTTCCGAGGAGTGGCTGG
>NW_006921601.1:3150966-3161661 GCF_000298275.1 Orycteropus afer afer | reverse complement strand
AGCAGTCAAGTGCTTTAGCCACTACAAATAAGCAAGTACCTGAACCCTGCAGTGTTACTTTAAGATCCAGACATCTGGGAATGCTGGGAGGCTCCAAGCACCAAATGCATCCTTCTTTATATATATGCTGGGACACTGCCACAACATAATTCTATGTATCACCTCAGATAATATAAAACGTTAGGGTTTTCTGTGGCTCCGAATCTAGCCTACAATAGATGTTTACCTATAAAGCACATGCTTGACTAAAAAAACAAACCTAATAGACATCAGAAAGTTTGTAGGACATAAATGCCAAGTCTTTCATGGACTTAATTCTCTGCTACTCATAGGGTTGGATGAGGAATTTCAATTATTCCTCCTCTTTACTATATATATATAGATAGATAGATAGATAGATAGACACACACACACACACACACACATGTATATATAAACTCACTGCCATCGAGTCAGATCCGACTCATAGTGACCCCTCCTTGGGTTTCTGAGGCAATGTCACTAAGAAAGTAGATTGCCCAATCTTCCTTCTGAGGAGTAGCTGGTGGGTTTGAACTGCCAGCTTCTGGTTAGCAGTCAAATGCCTTAGACACTACGCCACCAGAGCTCCTATACACACACACACACGCACACACACACACACTCTCACTCTCTCTCTCTCTCTCTCTATATATATAATTGCTGAGACCAGTGACTTAATTATCTTTCACTAAGTTATCGGTTTCAGGCAAGATATCTGACACTTATCTGTGTGTTTTTTTAATGTTATTGAATATATATTTTAAAAATCAGTTTCCTAGTTTGGTTTTCTTGGGCATAAAATGCATTGAGATCAATATTATAATAAACATTGCATCATTAGACCAAATTTTCTCTTGGTAAATGAACACATTAACATGCCAGTATTACCACATTCCCCCGTTTGTCTATCACTTCGTTGTACTATGCGTCACACAAGGGAATGCTGGGTAGTTTAAAATCAGAAAAGGTGTGTGTCAGGGTTGTATGTATGATGAGCAAATAATCCAAGAGGCTGGACTGTATGTAGATAAGTATAGCACCAGTATTGGAGACAGAGTGTTTTGGTTACCCAGTGCCACTCTGACAGGGGTATACCACAAATGGGAATTGCTTGAACAATCAGGAGTTTATTCTCTAACAGTCTGGAGGCTTTAAGTCCAACTTCAAAGTGCCAGGCTCTAGGGACTAGGTGAAACCCCTCAATCTTGGGCTTCAGCTTTACCTCCTGCTCCCAGCACACTGAAACTGGAGGCTTTTCTTCACTCACACAGCTGTTGGCTGCTTAGGCTGACAAATCCAAGGTTGACAAGGAAAAAGGCACAATCCCAATGTTACCAAACAACACGGCAGTCTACTATTTGAAGTCCATTGAAATTCCCAAGATCAGCAGCGCATGGCAGGTCGCTGAACAATGACTTGGTTACATGCAGGGTTCAAGCGTGCCATAAACTGCAGACCATTCCCAAAGCTACTTCTTATATACGGGAAGCAGACCACACCCCTAAAGCAGATACTCAGCTGTTTGTGGTAGATCCCACCATGGAGTTGATTGCCAGTCTCATCATGGGGAATAACTACCACCAGCTACCCAGCCACTCAACTAGGCCCAGCCAAGTTGACATAGGACTTTAACTACCACACAGAGTAACTAACAATCTGCAATTTGCAGATTATACAACCTTGCTTGCTGAAAATGAAGAGGACTTGAAGCATTTACTGATGAAGATCAAAGACTATGGCCTTCAGTATGGATTACACTTCAATATAAAGAAAACAAAAATCCTCACAACTGGACCAAAAAAACAATATCATGATAAATGGAGACAATATTGAAGTTGTCAAGGATTTCATTTTACTTGGCTCCACAGTCAACATCTATGGAAGCAGCAGCCAAGAAATCAAACAACATATTACATTGGACAAATCTGCTGCAAAAGATCTCTTGAACGTGTTAATAAGCAAAGATGTCACTTTGAGGACTAAGGTTCTCCTGACTCAAGCCATGGTACTTTCAATTGCCTCATACACATTCAAAAGCTAGACAATGAATAAAGAAGACAGAAGAAGAATTAATGCCTTTGAATTATGGTATTGGTGAAGAGTGTTGAATATACCATGAACTTCCAGAAGAATGAACAAATATGTCTTAGAAGAAGTATACCTGAATGCTCCTTAGAAGGAAAGATAGTGAGACTTTGACTCACATACTTTGGACATGTATGTTATCAGGAGGGACCAGTCCCTGGAGAAAGACATTATGTTTGGTAAAGTGGAGGGTCAGTGAAAAAGAGGAAAACATTTAATGTGATGGATTGACACAGTGGCTTCAATAATAGGTCAAACATAGCAAAGATTATGAGGATGGCACAGGACTAGGCAGTGTTTCATTATGGTGTACATGGCCATGGTCACTGACTCGGAACCAACTTGATGGCACCTAATAACAAGAACAACATCTTCACAATTGAGTGAACTATTCTTCCCAAAGCTTTGACCTCCTTAAATTCAGATTCAGACCCACAGGACTGAAAGGTCTTATTCAGTCCCATGTGAGCCCCTCTAAGAGCAACTTCTGGGGTCTTCCCTGAAATAACCAAAACTCCAACCCACATCATCTTATGTTTAAAATAAATTAGAACAAGTATGAACCCCTCCACTCATCCACTTCTTCAGAAGATTGGTGACCCTGGGAAAATGTTTCCATGCAGGAACTCTCAGAAAGAGATCAAACAAATTTTGGAGAGAGAAGTCTACCAGTTAGGACCCAAGACCTCTGACACATCAATGGACTTTGATGTGGTCTAATTGATTCCTCAAGAAGATAGCAGCTGAATAGGACATTGACTCCCTAAACCACCCGCCATTGTGTTAGCTCACAGAGCATCCATGAGCTGAGCAGGGAACTTCCTTCAAATTACCCTGCAGTGAGTGACAGCCCCTGCAGGCAGTGCGAGGGCAACTCACCCTCATTGTTCCATCAGGTGCAGGCTGCATTTATTCTGGTTCTGCTCTTTTAATCCTCTCTGAGCCATCCACATGTGTAAGGCCTCTGGTCTATTATCGGAGTGTAATCTTTTCACTTTTCAAAATAGCTTTTCTCTAGAGCAAGAAAGCTTAAATAGGGCACCGGAGTGCTAATCAGCTCTTCTTCGGGTGTGGGAATTGCAAGCCATCTATGTCACAACTGAAGCAGAGAAGCAAAGCTAGATTCCTTTGCTCTGACCCAGGGATGCAGTAATGACATCCTCAGCTTTTATTCTAAAGACACTGGCCTGGGTTCCAATTAGTATAAAAGCAGAAAAAGCAGTGCTAGGGCAGATGATATGCACTTCAACTCTGGATAAAGAGAACAGGCATTAGCACTTAGTTTTTCCTGTAGTTATGAGATTACAGTTAAAATCAGGAGTTACTGGACTAAAATCATTACTACATATGGAGGGAAAGACTTCTATTATCTATCTTTTGAACTGAGATAGATACATGGGTTTATTTTCCTGAAACATTCCTTAGTCGGGATGTATGTGCCTGTCTTAGTTACTTAGCACTGCTATAACAGAAATACCACAAGCAGATGGCTTTAATAAGAAGAAATTTATTCTCTTACAGTTTAAGAGGGTAAAAGCCTAAATTCAGGGTGCTAGCACTAGGGGAAGGCTTCTCTGTCAGCTGTGGGGGAGGGTCCTTATCTCCTTTCAACATCTGTGAGTCCAGTGTCCCTTGGAGATCTGCATGTGTATTGGCATCATTCTTCCCCTGGGTTTAGGAGGTTCACAATGCAGGGACCTTGAGTCCAAAGGACATGCTCTGCTCTTGGCTCTTCTTTCTTGGTGGTAGTCACATCCTTCCTTCTCTGCTCAGTTCTTTCTCCCCTTTTATCTCTTGTAAGATCTGGTGGTGTAGCAGGTAAGGCATTTGGCTGCTAACCAGAAGGTTGGTGGTTCAAACCCACCAACTTTTCTGCAGGAGGAAGATGAGGCAATCAACTTCCATAAAGATTTACAGCCTTGGAAGCCCAATGGGGATTTCTATAAGTCTGGACCAACTTGATGGAAGTGGGTTTGGTTGGGGTTTGGTTAAGACAAAAGGTGATGCAGATTATACTCCAGGGAAACTCCCTTTGCATAGGATCAGAGCTTTGACGTGAGTAAAGGTGTTGCATCCCACCCTAATCCCTTTACAAATGATTGGAGCTTGGTTACATCCTTACCTAACTGCCAAATTACATCATTACATAATTGCCAAACCACTGAGAAGCATGGTGCAGTCAAATGGGTACATATTTTGGGGGGACCCAATTCAATCCATCACAGTGCCCATTTTAATTTATGATCATCCAAGTCCCTAAACATAAATTCCTTAAAGAAGAAAAAAATCAATTAAATGCTACTTTTCCTTAGCTTGATATACATTTTCAGGACACACTGGAAACCATTTCAATTACAGTTGTTTTAGTGTGTGTGTGTGTGTTTAACTTAGGGGAAGAAAACACCTGGTTAATTATCCTTCCAGTGAGTTTGGACAATCCAATAGGTTGCACTGGCAAAGAAGGCCAGTGCATGCCAGAGTTGGGTACCTGGATTATCAGTGGAGGTAAGGAAAGAAGCCAACAAAAATGTCTAGAAGTGAGTAAAGCCAGAGGATGGGGGTAAGCTATATCATAGAGAGATGAAGAGCCATCCCTACTCCACATAGACCACATTCATCAACAGAGATCCTATTTCCAAATAAGGTCATATTCATAGGTACAGAGTTAGGATGTCAATATATCTTTTGGGGGACACAATTCAATCCATAACATTGTCCATCAAATGTCTGATATGATGGGATCATCGAGTTGATCCCAACTCATAGAAATCCCCATTGGGTTTCCAAGGCTGTAAATCTTTATGGAAGTTGATTGCCTCATCTTCCTCCTGCAGAAACTGGTTGAAGCCTGATTGTCCAAGAACAGGAAATAGGTAGTTTGAGAAATCCATTTCATTCCTTTAGGGAAATAAGAACATTTTGTGATCTCGAGCATCTGTCCCATTCTCTAGAATTCCTCAAGCTCCCAGTAAGACTATCTCGTGTTTTGTTTATCTCTGTATTCCCAACTTCTGATATAGTGCCAGGAATACAGCATGTGCTCAGTAATTGTTATGGAAACAACTGAACTATGAGTAGATCAGGAATCCCTTTTGCAAACTCTTGGGAAGCAGGATATAAGCCCCAAGGTCTGGGGCTTTCTGACTGGGGCTTTCCGACAGTCCACCTTCCTCTGGACTCTTTTCTCCCGAGTCCTTGTAGCCCTTCTCATTCCTCTCAATATTATACCTTAAAAGGCAAGATAGAAACCAAATCAGAACTGAGAATCCACTTTCTCTCTGTCCTTGTAAGCATTAGAACACAGATCTCAAGCAAGGCCCTCTTAGTTTTACTTTTGGCTAAAAATAAAGCCAAACACACACTCACCATGACTTCTTGTCCCCACAGCACTTTGGCAATTCCAGCATACTTGAACACAACTTTTCTGGGTACTCTTCTTACACATCTTATCATTCCCCTTCATTTCAGTTTTATTCATAAAAATGTTTATTTACCTACTCCTCAGTGAACAGTGAATGCAAGGCTTCTTCCATCTTTGAACTGTCTTTTAGCATCTGAGTTGATCAGACAGCTCCCTCTACAGTCTCCTTTGGAATATTCATGTTCCTTTCCTTTTTCTTCTTTGCAAGTATATTTTGTACATTATTAATCAAAATTCTATTTCTCTGAATTTTCTAGTTCTTCCAAAGCCAGCATTCCATACAAAGTCTAATGGTGCAGAACCATGACCACACTTTCTCTACTCTTCAGGATACCTACCACATTAAGTATTTCTTGTCTCTTGCTGCTTATCTGTTGTCTTATCTCTTATGACCATTTCACTTTTTCTCATGTTTACATCACCAACATATTCCTCTTTAATGTTCAGAATTATAACATTAGTAACTAGGTCCCCTAGCCCTTTTCTACTTCTCGAAAATATATTTTCAAAGGTGAACAAGGTCCTTCCTGACTCTGCTTTCAAAACAAGGTTCTTACAGGTAATCTGGTTAATTCTTATTTCCTTTCATGGCAGTATCCTATCTCAGTGCCAAGTTCATGATTTGCATCATTCAGTCATTTATTTCACAAGCAAATTTTTTTTTTTTTTATTCATCATCTATTACTGAGCAGACATCATGCCAGATTATTATCCACTCCTTCCATCTCACTCTGTAGTCCATGGATGCCCACGATTACTTCACTTCTAGACAACAAATATGCCCCCAAAAAAAAAAAAGAGAGGAATTTGTCTTTTAGGCTGCACTGAAAAATGACAAGATTTTTACAGAGTTCATCACTGAGGGTGGGAAAAACATAAAAATTATAACTAATACATGAGACTGGACAGAAACTAAGAAGGAAAGCAAATAGGTAAGATTTCAATCAACTGGGTCAGAATATACAAATCTGCAAAGAGGGGACAGAATGGCACTAACTAGATATGATAGAACTGGATTTGTAGATTTTGTTAAATAAATGTTTAGACCAGCTATGAACAAAGACCTGGAGATCTCATGCCCAGAGGGGTGGGCTCAACAGAAGCAGAATTGAGAGAGCCCTTCAAGGAATGGATGAAACTCAGGACCCAAGGTCAAGACTATTTTTAAGCAGCCCATCACTCCTGGAAATTCTTCTAGAGGTGTTGTTGTTGTTGTTGTTGTTTTGCCGTCAAGTCGGCCCCGACTCATAGCGACCCCTCCTTGGGTTTCCGAGGCAGTATCACTACAGAAGTAGGATTGCCCAACCTTCCTTCCGAGGAGTGGCTGGTGGGTTTGAACTGCCAGCCTTCTGGTGAGCAGTCAAGTGCCTTAGGCACTATGCTACCAGAGCTCCTTCTTCCAGAGGTAAACCATATTAAGTTTAGGTTTAGCTTTATTTAATGAAATTAAATTCTTTAAGGATTACTTCAAGCAGGAAAAAAAGCATAGTAGACATGTCTCACATTATCTGATTTTGGCATTTTCCCAAGGTCTCTGGTGAAGATGAAGTCCTTTGAGCTCCTGACTTTGTATTCTGCCTTCTCCTCTAGCTCTTTTCTAGAATTAAAACTTGGTTGTGCTCTTGATATGCTAATGACCAGTGTATTAAAGTTCAATCCCTGAAACTGGGACTCTATCTCCATAACCAGACCTTCCAAATGTCAAAAACTTGCCCAGATACTTCCAAATATCATTTGCATTTGTATTTGTCAACTATACTACACCAACATGTGACTATACCATGCTATAAATTAAATTTATAAATTAAATTTCTCCCTCACTGGCTGTTCACTTAAAATATACTCTTTTTGTCAATATTGTGGTAATAAAGGATACAGACCCAAAATTTAAAGTTATGACTCTATTGTTTACTAGTATTCTATACGCAGAAAGGAGAAAGAACACATTGTCCACACATGGGTAGCATCACTCTCTCACAAACTTGAAGTTATCAAAGCTACAATCATTATTTTATAAATCTGGATGTGAAACAAATACGCAAACTAGTTTAGGAACTTGCACAAGAAATTAAGGGTTTCTTTTCAAGAACTGCATATCTCTGTTTTTACGATTTTCTTGGGGGGTTGTAGGGGGAGAGTAGAGAGGCTGTTCTTTCTTTTCTGTGGTCAAAATTCTCTTGTGATACAGTGAGCTACGGACAGGAGTATCTTGTGGCCAGGGAGCCCGTGGACACTTCCAGCAGGAGAAAGGTGAATGGAGACTTTATCCTCCATCTTACTGCCTTTTGCTGTAGCTCTGGCTTCAGGGATCATTCTCTCTAGGCCCAGTGGTATACCTTTACCAGGGAGGCCAGGACTTGACCTGTATCACCTGATCATTCCTAACTGAGTTCCACTATTTGACACTACAGTTGTTATTATTAGGTGTTGTGGAGTAGATTTCTTTTTTTTTTTTTTTCTTTCAGTGTTTCCTCCCTAGTGACCCAATGTGACAGAGAACTTCCCCCATAGGGGTTCTGCAAAAACGGCAAGGAGGCCACATGTTCTGACCTCCTCTAACCCTACAAGAGGAAGACAGGATTACCAGCAGTAACCCAAGGCCTATTCCTACAAGGCCAGACATGCTGCCTTCCTCCAGCCCTTTCACCAACCGTTCCTCCCAAAGCACCCACCACCTCTCTCCTGGGTTCGATAATTCGCTGCAGTGGCCACACAGAACTCACAGATTATGAGGTTTATTAGGGAAGCACCAGGCTACAATTCAAGCTCAGGAAAAATGCTCAGTCTCTCTCCCAGCCCACCATCCCTCAGCCAACAGTCTCTCACATCTCTTTCCCAGCAGTGCTGGTCCCTCGTTGTCTCACTCAGTGATGCGTGTCTCTTGCACCTCTTTCCCAGCAGCACGTGTCTCTTTCCAGGGTGCATGTCTCTTTCAGCAGCACGTCTTCCTCAACCAGCAGGCAGAGAGAGAGTTCTGCCTCTAGGAGGCCTCCTTTTGAGCCCGGCAGGGTGGTCAAACTAGCCAATCATAGCATCAGAACTCTAAGCACCTGAGAGAGAGTTGGCACCTCCCAGAACATTGTTTTGTGCTACTCCCAACAGAAATACTCCAGGTGGGTGACTTTAGCAATCAAGATCTCCTCAGGTGCTAATAGCAATTCCCACCCTGGAGTTTGCAAAGACTTACGAGTAGAAAAGCCACACTATGTAATTTACTACACCGCAGGTTCCTAGGCTGTAATCTTTCTGTGAACTGACTACCAGGTCTTTTCTCCAGTGAAGCTGCTAGGTAGGTTTGAGCCTCTGATCTCTTAGTTAGCAGCCAAGTGCTTAACCAACACACCATGAGGAGTCCTAGAGAGGATAGGATGTAGTATCCACACTACTTTCATTGTTGTTATGTGCCATTGAGTCAGACCTGACTCATAGCGACCCCTCCTTGGGTTTCCAAGGTGGTTATCACTACGAAGTAGATTGCCCAACCTTCCTTCTGAGGAGTGGCTAGTGGGTTTGAACTGCCAGCCTTCTAGATAGCAGTCAAATGCCCTAGGCACTATACCACCAGAGCTCCTAGGGTCCATAAAATACCTTTGATTGCTTTGAAGGTGTGAAGTGAGGGGAGAAGTAGGAGAAAATGGCAAGAGCTTAGACAGAAGCCAGAGATCTCACTAGATGGGCTAGATGAGGAGTGAATGAATGAAGCACCACCTGGAAGTGACTATGTAATAATGGTAGTCTGCTTTAGATCTTTAAAAATGAAGCATTGTGTTCTGAATGAGTGGAATAAAAGGCGCTACACAGAAGACTTTGGGCTCAAGATGGCAGATTAAGCACACTTCTTTGCCTTCTGTAATCTCTGAATACCACTAAAATAATAGTTAAACAATACTTTTTAAACAGTATAAACAAATAACAGCAAAGAGAACAACAGAAGGTAGAGAGGGAAGGTGTGAGAATGCAGCCTAGCAGACAAAATATTTCAACATATTTTGAGAAATGGAAAACAGATGGAAGAGTGATGACAAATGCAATAAATTGGAGGAAGTTGTAGCCTGAATACAACTGCAAGGTATCACAATGAAGAGGAAACCATATGCCTGGCAAAACCTGAGAATCAAAAGATGAGGGCTAGAAGTAAGGTTGAAAACGAAAATGTTAATTGAAGATCTATTTGGAACACACACACACACACACACACACACACAGCCAATCTCACCTCCACAGGAAAAGTTCAGGCAACCTAGAATTTTTTACCAAGGGGGAAAAAAAAATCTCTAAAGAAATTAAATAAAATATTAAGGATGTCTAATGAGAGTGCCTAACTAGGGTGCCTAATGAGACTAGTGTCACACCAAAGTTAGATCCTCCTTTTCCTAAAGTTTTCTCCTATTGTAAGAGTTCATTTTAAGGAAAAACTCAGTGTTAACAAGTCCATCCATATACACAGAACTTTGAGCCTGTTCTGTCTCCCCTATTCTTAAATATGAGTAGGTGTTTTCATTACCTTGGTTCAAACCCACCAGCCATCCTTGAAAGAAAGACTGGGCAATCTACTTCCATAGAGATGCTTCCTCAGAAACCCAAGGTGGGGTCGCTATAAGTTGGAATCAACTCGACAGCAGTGAGGTGTTTCTTTTGTTTTTGTTTTTTAATGTAACAAATTACACTAAAATTTAGTGGCTTAAAACAACAAACATTTATTACCTCAGTTTCTAAGGGTCAGAAATTCAGAAGTGGCTCAGTTGAGTGGTTCTGGATGAGGGTCTCTGGTAAGACTACAGTGCAGATGTTGACTTGGGCTGCAGTCATCTGAAGGCTTGACTAGGACTGTTAGCAAAAGGCCTCATTCCACTTGGCTGGCTATTTCCTGAAGGCCTCAGCTCCTCACTAGGTGGACCTCTCCTCACATTATAGTAGCCAGCTTTCTCCAGAGTAAGTAATCTAAGAAAGAGAACAAAAAGAAAGCAGGAAGCCACAGTGTCTGTCATGAACAAGCCTGAGATGACAGATCATCACTTCAGTCATGTTCTACTGGTCACATACAAGTCAAACCTGATACTTTGTGGGAGTGGACTACATAGGTCATGAATATTAGGAAGTGAGAGCAATTAGAGACCATCTTGGAGGATGGCTGTCACAGTAGGCAAAACATATATATATATATATAT